>NC_091288.1:96350042-96969875 GCF_032444005.1 Ranitomeya imitator
AGAGCGCCGAGGACAGACAGCGATAAGTAAGTATGTAGCGTTTGTTTTTTTACTTTTAGGATGGTAACCAGGGTAAACATCGGGTTACTAAGCGCCGCCCTGCGCTTAGTAACCCGATGTTTACCCTGGTTACCAGCGAAGACATCGCTGAATCGGCGTCACACACGCCGATTCAGCGATGTCAGCGGGACCTCAACGATCAAAAAATGGCCCAGGCCATTCCAACACGACCAGCAATCTCACAGCAGGGGCCTGATCGCTGGTACGTGTCACACATAGCGAGATCGCTACTGAGATCGCTGTTGCGTCACAAAACTTGTGACTCAGCAGCGATCTCGCTAGCGATCTCGCTATGTGTGATGGGGCCTTTACTTACACAATATACTGATAATCTGGGGGTGGGACAGTTTAGCTGTTTGTTAGGTTTTTTTTCTTTAAAGAAGATTTTGACCTCCACCGCAGATACAGTTAGTAGAACACAGGCGTGTGTGATGTTCTCCAAGGTGCTCTTCCTTTTTACGCTGGGGTCACATCAGATGCGATATGCTAATGTCACTCAGCTCCTGCTGTGCTGCGAGCGTGTGCCGAGTGTCAGTGCTCTGTGTTCTGATTCTCTCACGTTAGAGGATCACAGCACAGGTGCGGAGGAGACAGAGAAAGTTATTTCTCCATGTCCTCCATTGCCGGCGTCCGTGGGAATCGCATTCCACTCGAGCTGATAGCTGAGGGCAGTGCTATGTTTCACACGCACCCATAGACTTTTATCACATCATTCTGCAATTGTTTTTCGCATGTTGAATCGGCGTGAGAATATAATCGAACATGTGAGCTGCACCATAGTTTGTCATTGGACCGAGTGCTGTCCGATTTTTATCAGATTGCACTCATCGCAAGTGTGAGCGAGCCCTTACACTTAAGATTAAGCACCTGCATGAAGTGTTTCTATACAAGTGGAAGAGGTGGCTATTACTCCATGTTTTGTAAAGGCAGCATTACACCGGGTGAAACATTGTGACCCACATGAGTTGAGAACTTTTTCAATTTAGGAATGAAATCGAAATACAGCTACTGTTTTGTGCCCAGATGCAAAGTTGGCAACAAGAGAACAGACTATGTTATTTTTTGACATTTTGGAAAATCCGAAAGGCTTTTGAATCTAAACATTAAAATAGGATAGATATATCACTGTCCTGATGTCTTTACCAAATGTTGTACAAATGACTGCCTGATCAAAGTATATTGGATATGGACAAAAGTAGCGCACTTTCATCTTTCGTAATCAGTCATTGTCTCTTTTGAATAAATATCCACATGCCCAAAGACAAATGTGTAAAGGGATCGTTCGTTCTTAATTTACACTCTATGTGACTGCAGACTTGTGAATCCTCACAGTGCGCTCACTGCACGCTGTAAGGATTCTTTGGTGGCGGCAAAGAGTGGTCATGTGACCACAATTATGTGACATGCATGCTCCCAGCCACATTGCAATTAGCTGCAAGTGTATTGAGCGAGGCCTGAAACAGTCTGAATGTGGCCAGGAGTATCCAGATCACATAATCCTTACATAGACTGACTGCAGACTTGTAGGTTTAGACCGGACAACCCCTTCAACTATATGAAATATAACAAAACTGCCTTACATGTGAAGATTGATGCTGGGAGATGAACATTTCTCATTACATTAGTTTCAGATAATAATAAGGCAACGTTAGTGGAAAATATAGCGCAATTACTACGGTAATGCTCAAAAATCCTACTAGATATGAAGTAAAGGGAAAAACTCCAGAGGTGAGAGATAAAGCTGGATATTTGCTTGAGGGCAAGTAAACGGCAAGCTGTCCACATGAGTGATGTGTTTTAAGAGCGTAAAAACCAACATTTCCTTAACATCCATCTCTCCACATGCCCATTTGCATAGTAAATCGTGAACCCCTTCATTTATCACCACGATAGCGTTTTTACTGGGATTTCTTATGTTTTCTCAGACTTCCTAATGCATCATTAGCGCTATCTATAATCGGAGACCAATGCTACAGAGAGCTTGGGAGATGTAAGGGATGAAATTTGACTACATGAAAAATTATATCACAATCACTGTTTCTATAGTAACTCTATCCCTTTGCGGAGTCAGCTGGAGATGGCCTTTTTAGTTGTTTTTTTTTTTTCAAAGCAATAAAAAAGTAGATATTCCAAAGCATGGCTACTTTTCTGTAAAAACCTTTATCATTTTGTTTGTCATCTTACAAAAGAGAAAGCAGTGATTTTGATATATGGGCCCTCATAGAATTCTGGAAATATTTAATTCTAGCTATCATAAAATTATGATGGCTTTGTTGTTTTGTTGGACATTTTCTTTAATTATTAATTGAAGTTTTGTTAAATACAAATATATTTTCTATAGGCTTTGGAAAAAATGCATCGGGGAAAATACTGAACATTCTGAGAAATTTGCCATTATGTATATCACATTCAATAGTTTAGCTTGTATACATCAACTGGAACCTGTGACCAATTTTTGTGTAACCAAATTGTCCATAAATGCAAACAATGTTGTGTTCGGCTGAATGCAGGTTGATTACTGCGGACATTTTGGCACATGGAGCCAGGTTTTAACCTCCTATAGCAATAGATATACATAGATTGATTAATATACCGATTTGACTACATCGCTGTGCTGGACTTTCTTTTTTCTAGTGAAGTCCACAATATCACCTTCAATGATACAATTATACTAAATAGAATCCAGAAGAATTGGAACTGGAAACAAAAAAAATCCACATTATTTTCCCGAATTTCAAGGGAATCTGTCAACAAGTTTTTGCTACGGAATCTGAGAGCCGCATTATGTAGAGGCATAAACTATGATTCCAGTGATGTATCATTTACTGTTTTCTCTGCTCCAGATGTAAAAGTATTCAGAATACTGAGTCTTGTCTTGTAACCCCGCCCACGCCACTGATTGGCAGCTTATTGTGTACACAGTACATTGTCAGAAAGCTGCCAATCAGTGTTGGAGGCGGGGTTTCACAGATTAGCTGGACTGCCTGGCATTCAACATCTAGACCGGCAGTGATAATCTATTGCTGATAAAATACTGATTGTCTTGAAACTACATCAAGCTGCTGAGCGAGTGACACATCCCCGGAATCAGGCTTTCTGTTCCTACATTATGCATTTCTCAGATTAAATAGCAAAAACCTGCTGACAGATTCCCTTTTAGATAAAAGTCTATTTAACTACTTGTTGACTTCTCATAGACTATAAACGTGTGGGCGGTCTGCAGTATTCTCTACAGTCACATTCTAAAATATCACAGTAAATATACACAGTAAAGCAGTTGCATAAGATTATGCAGCTGTGGGATTGGTGGAGATGGGTGTAAGACACAGCCGGACTCCCCATACAGAAGCCATAAATAGTTTATTATATTGTAACTGGGGCTAATGTGCTAGCCCCAGTTACAGGGGAATTCAGATTTATAAAACAAGGATTTAAAGATTGCAATGCTCCCAAAAGGTCTTTTATGACTTTATAGAGGAAGATGGGCACAATGTGTAAAATCAATGACAAATAAATAAAAAAGCAGAAAAAAATAAAAAAGCAGCTGCCTATCCAAATTTCTGACAGTAGTCCAGCCCCCAATAAAAAAAAGTGTCCAAAATGTAAAAATAATTGTTATAGAAAGGGCAACAAATGTATGTTAGTGGTTCTTTTTGGTCTTAAAAAATGTAAAACAATGTGAAAATGTCAGCAAAAATAAAGAGTATAAAAATTAGGTCTCACATTTAAAAAAAAATTGAATATCTGTAAAGGAAATGTTTTTACAGCTTTTTAAACCACAGCTACAAAAATATCCTTGGCCTTGAACTAGTTAAAATACACAATTGTTGGCTTTTTCATATTAAAGTATCTCACAAAGGTGAATACACCTTTACATCTTTGTAAATATTTTATTACATCTTTTCATGGGACAACACTGAAGATATGACACTTTGATACCAATGTACAGGTTGTATAACAGTGTAAATTTGGTGTGCCCTCTAATTATCTCAACACACAGCTATTAATGTCTAAACCTCTGGCAACAAAAATGAGTACACCTCTAAGTGAAAATGGGCAAATTGTGCCCAAAATGTCAATATTTTGTGTGGCCACCATTATTGTCAAGTACTGTCTTAACTCTCTTGGGCATAGAGTTCACTAGAGTTTCACAGTTTTCCCCTGGAATCCTCTTCCACTTCTTAATGATGACACCATGGAGCTCATGGATAGTGAGAGGAGAACCCGAACAGTAAAGTTTAGGGTCTGTACCAAACACCTAGGGTCCATGCATGGACCCCAAAAACAGACTTCTTCAGCAAATTCGTGTTACTATTTGGGTTCGGCACCTTGAATATCATCTGTTTCCCACCCTGTCATCTGTGTGACAGTGCGAGAAACACTCATGGCTTTGATTGGCAGTAAGTTAGTTACCTTCGATCAGAGAGCTGCAACCCTCAGCTATCCGCTTTATCCAAGCTGGTTATCAAGAATAGTGACATCCCAAGCCGGTTTTTAAAATTATTTAAATAATTAAACAAGTCTGTGCTATAAATAAATAAAAAAAAATGTTTATTTATTTATTTGTAGCACAGGTGCCTGCTGATGAATACTCTAATCATCATACTCCTGCTCTCGCTGCTGTCAACGAAAGCAGGTGTATGATGAGAGTGGTACTCTCTCATCAGCTGATGCCTGTGATTGATGGTAACTTTTTTTCCGCCTGTCACAGCTGCTGGCTCACATGCTGTCATCTGACAGTGTGGGAACTGCAGCGCTCTTACCAGCTGTAACAATATTACTGTCGATCAGAGCCCATGTTTGCCACACTGTCACGCAGATGACAGCGTGAAAAGCAACGGATCCTCCATTCATCTGAATGGGGTCTGGGTTTGAGTTTGAGTACTATTCCGGTGCCTGAACCAAACTGTTTTAAATGATCAGCCGAACCCGAACATCCACCGGTTTGCCCATCACTACTGATAGTTGTTAGAGACCTTGTGCTCCTCCACTTGCCACTTGATGATGCCCCACAGATGCTCAATAGGGTTTAGGTCTGAAGACACGCTTGCCATTCCAGCACCTTTAACCTCAGTTTCTTTGTCAAGGCAGTGGTCGTCTTGGAGGTGTGTTTGGCGTTGTTATGATGGAATACTGCCCTGCAGCTCAGTTTTCAAAAAAAAGGGTTCATGCTCTGCTTCAGTATGTCAAAGAACATGTTTGTAATCATGGTTCCCTCGAAGAACTGCAGCTCTCCACAGTCAGCAGCAGTCATAAAGCCCAATCCATAACACAGCCACCACCATGCTTGACTGTAGGCAACATACACTTGTCTTTGTACCCATCATCTGGTTGCCGTCACACACTCTTGACACCATTGGAACCAAATAAGTTATCCTGGTCTGATCAGACCACAGGACATGGTTCCAGTAAGCCAGTCTGGTTGTCTTCAGCAAACTGTTTGCAGGCTTTCTTGTGCATCATCTTCAGAAGAGGCTTCCTTCTGGGATGACAGCAATGCCGTCCAATTTGATGTAGTGTGCAGCGTATGGTCTGAGCACTTACCGGCTGACCCCCTACCACTGTAACCTCTGCAGCATTCCTGGCAGCACTTATACATTTATTGTGAAAAGGCAACTTCTGGATATGACACTGAGCATGTGCACTCAAAATCTTTGGTTGACCATGGCGTGGCATGTTCTGAGTGAAACCTATCTAGCTAAACCCCTGTATGCAGCTCATTTTCATGGTGTTGGCAATCTTCTTATAGTCTAGGCCATCTTTATGTATAGCAACAATTCTTTTCTTTAGATCCTCAAGCCATGAGGTGCCATGTTGAAATTCCAGTAACCAGTATGAGAGAGTTTGATAGCAATAACATCAAACTGAACACACCTGCTCCTCATTCACACATGAGAGCTCGTAACACTAATGAGTTACATGACACAGAGGAGGAAAAATAGCTAATTGGGTACTGTTTGGCCATTTTTGCTTCGGGGTGTACTCAGTTTAGTCATTAATGGCTGTGTGTTGAGTTATTTATAGGGCACACCATTGTATAAAAGTGTCATATCTTCAGTACTGTCTTATGACAAGATATAATAAAATATATGAGGGGTGTATTCACTTTCATGATATATACTATAGACATGATGCAATAGTGCTAAGAAAACTTGAGAACTTGGCACTTAAAAAGATTGCATTGTACGTGACCAAGAGAAAGTTATTCTTGTCCCTACTGAATTTTGCCTAATTTTAAAGTTCGCCATACACAAGAAATTTCAGACAACTAAAAAGATCCATTTGGACCATTTTCTTCCTCCCAGTGGTCCTTTTAATGTCATAAAAGAGTGATCATTATTGACTGAAGGTTGAAACCTGAGGAAAAATTGATCTGCTTTGTTGAAATTAATTTGGTCAGTGACTTATTGGGTTCAGTCATTGGTAATACTTGATTGTTTGCTCTAAACAACAGGTTTGTGCACTATTAGTAGAAGCCCATATACAGTGCCGTGTGAAAGTATTCTTCTCCACAACCCTATCACGGACCTGCCTGTTGTGTTCCTTGGTCTTCATGATGCTCTCTGCGCTTCAAACAGAACCCTGAGACTATCACAGAGCAGGTGCATTTATACGGAGACTTGATGACACACAGGTGGATTATATTTATCATCATTAGGCATTTAGGACAACATTGGATCATTCAGAGATCCACAATGAACTTCTGGAGTGAGTTTGCTGCACTGAAAGTAAAGGGGCCGACTAATATTTCACGCCCCACTTTTCAGTTTTTGAATTTCCATAAAAATTTAAAATAAGCAATAAATTTCGTTCAACGTCACAATTGTGTTCCACTTGTTGTTGATTCTTCACCAAAAATTTACATTTGATATCTTTATGTTTGAAGCATGATATGTGGGAAAAGGTTGAAAAGTTCCAGGGAGCCGAATACTTTCGCAAGGCACTGTATGAGAACAAGGTTCCAAAAGCAGCTTAGCTTTAATATGGCCCTGCAGTCCAGTAAAATAGAAATTCATCCCATTCATAGCTACTGATTGGTAGACATACCTGGTGGCTTTTTTGTGAGCTGCTGTTATCACTCCTCCTTTCTGGATCCCTTTTCATCTGCCTGAAAATGGTTTCCAGTCTACTTTAGGTACAACATAATAATAATAATAATAATAATAATTTTTATTTATATAGCGCCAACATATTCCGCAGCGCTTTACAAATTATAGAGGGGACTTGTACAGACAATAGACATTACAGCATAACAGAAATACAGTTCAAAACAGATACCAGGAGGAGTGAGGGCCCTGCTCGCAAGCTTACAAACTATGGGGAAAAGGGGAGACACGAGAGGTGGATGGTAACAATTGCTTTAGTTATTCGGACCAGCCATAGTGTAAGGCTCGGGTGTTCATGTAAAGCTGCATGAACCAGTTAACTGCCTAAGTATGTAACAGTACAGACACAGAGGGCTATTAACTGCATAAAGTGTATGAGAACATGATGCGAGGAACCTTTTTTTTTTTTTTTTTTTATTATAAATAGGCCACACAGGGATCGTTAGGTTAATGCATTGAGGCGGTAGGCCAGTCTGAACAAATGAGTTTTTAGGGCACGCTTAAAACTGTGGGGATTGGGGATTAATCGTATTAACCTAGGTAGTGCATTCATAAGGCTAGGTACACACTGCGTTTGTGCCCACTTTTGGGTACATGCACTAAGGAGATTTCTACCCAACAGAGGCTACAGGCAGGATGAATGCTAAAGCATCCATTCACCTTATGGCCCACTGTGAAGAAAGAAAAAAATAACGTAGCGTGCAATAAAGTAGTCATTTCTGCTTTCATGTATAGATGCACACCTGCCAGACAGGCCAAAAGAACACATTTTTAGTGTCTGTCTAATGCATGGAAACATTACACCATACATTGGGATTTATTGACACATCTCATTTTATCTTTGTTCATATCATACAGTTTTCATAGATTTATTACAAAAGTGATTAAAAAGTTTACCCTGGTGGAAAAAAACTGAAATAAATGTCGGTGGAATGTAAAATTGTAAAGAAAACATATAGGTCACAATTCTGAGCATGAATTTGTCATTAGACCATATCTACACGTCTGTTTTGGGTTTGTATCTGTATTTCTGATCACTTGCGTGGATCTACAGAACATAGAGGTAGTTCTGCTTTTTGTTCCAGATTGATAAGTGCCATTGTAGTTTACTGCACTTGTGAATTTGAAGTGTTCAACGCAAAAAAGTAGCATGGTGAAAAAAGTCTGCTCTGAAGGCTTTCAATAGAAATAAGTCAGATGTTGTCTGGGCCGCATGAGTGGAAGTGGAGTGTACACTGGAGGAAAGATAGAGAGTGGAGCTTTTCAGGACAATACTTCTCGTAAGTACTGGTGCAATAGTCTTGAAGAAGAGACGCACTGTGTTTGGAGAGCTCTATTCTTTGTAATTTCATCTATTTCAGAGTGTAAACAGGTGCTGCAAAAAATGTGTTTCATTACTGGGTATTTGTTCTTCAAGCGAATGCTGAAAATACAATAAAATGTTTTAGCACAGATGTTACAACTCGGAAACATGTTTTGAGGTCTGACTAAGCTTAAAGTAGATTAAAGGCAAATTAATTTGGATTAGTAAGGCAGACTTCACCGTACAATTGTGTGTTTTAACTGTGACTAAATTGAAATTGTTAGGCATTGATGGCTTTATTAAAATATCTTAAAAGTAAAAAAAAAATCCTAGCGAATTGAAACTGCTAAGTACCCGAGATATTTTGTGCTATATCTGCAATACCAGTGTTTAAAACATTACAGAAATCTTCTTATTTTTCATTTTATCTTTTATTAAATTTATTATGTTAGGAATGGACACATGAAAGCTTTAAATTGCAATAAAGTCTCTGTTAACAGAGGTAACTACCTGGTGTCAGCTCAGATCGGTCACCGACTACTCCTGCCGGCGATTCAGCTGTCCCACATCAACAAAGCAGCTCTTCTACTTCAATGGGGCTTGACACCCGATGTCATGCTGACTGACAGAAGGCTCCCAGCAGTTACCTAGGGAGGAGCTGGCTGTCAATCAGTATGATGTTGGAAGTCATGCCCCATTAACAGAACAGAACAGAGCAGATGAGAAGCCGCTACTCTGTTGACATACAGTCAGAGTAAGTTCCTGAATCACCCGCAGGAGCTGTCTGTGATCACTTTGAGCCGGCAGAGATCGGAGCCAGGCACAACAGATAGGTAGCTAGCAACTCCCTGCCTGTTAGTTCTTAAGCCCACAGTAAAAAATGAAACAGTCCTGGATAACCCCGTTAAGTACAAAATCAATCCCAATAGTGGTTAGATTGCTGTTTTTTTCCATACTTAAATGGTGTTAATTAACCACTGTACTTTTGGATAACTAATTTATTATCTAACATGCAATCTGCAATTGACTTGATTTAGAACCTACGATTTTTTAACCTCGAAAAATCACTCCCTTCCGCCTTATCTGCTTCCTCTGTTTGCTGTTAGGTGTAATTTGTATCTAGCAACAGAGACACTGAGACAGAAGGACAGATAGACCTTTGTCACTCGGCTCCTGCTCTCCTATCTGTCAAGCTAAATACGGTCATAACAGTGAACAATGGCAGGAACAATGAATGCTGGGAAATGAAGTAAAGGACATTGCTGTACATATAGTGCTGGTAGAATGCTGATACTTCTGCCCTTGCTCACAGACTCTTGTGTTAAGAATCTAGGTTAAGTATCTTTCAGTATAACTTGGTGGCGACCATTTTATATCTATAGAAATTATTTCTCTAGACCAAACTATTGTGATTTACTAATTAGAATTATTTAGTAATTAGTTTACAATGAAATTTCAATTATTTTTTTTTTTTATTTCTGGAAAACCACGTTAAAACCAGTCCATGCAATACTTGCATGTAGATGCACAGCAATAGAAGTCAATGTCATAAAACTCCTAGTAGGGGCAACATTTTTGTGCTGATGGTAATGCCAGAAAAATTTTGGACTCTGCAGCTATTGAATCAAAAGAACTTTGGCAACTTTTATACATTGTGTCCATTCGCACTTGATGACCCGCCTCTGTTACTTTACATGGTCTGTTACTTAGCAGCTGAGTAGCTGTGGCTCATAAACACTTCAACTTTTCAATAATGTAAAGACGGTGTGAGGAGGATGGGGCTTACATAGAAGAGGTAACTCTCTATCTATCTCTCTTCCTCTTTCTCTCACCGGATGAACTGAAGGAAACATGTCTGCAGTGTCAGGGAGTATAATACTGGGGTTATCACCTCACATTACAGATGATAGGAGCACATTTACCTCAGACATTGTGTACTAGTGTAGTATCAGCTCCTACATCATATATGGGATCAATATTACCTCAGAAATTCATGTAGCTGCCATGTTCCCTTGTGTCTGCTACAACTTACCTCACACACTGCAGAGGCAGCTCCTGTGTGTCCTCCCTGCAGACATGGCTGATATATCACACATTACTTCTGTATTATGCAGAGTCTTCATGAGATCTGAATGCTGGTGACCGTATTATATGTGGAACAAGGGCAGAGAGCAGATATTTGCCATTACTGTATGGGAAGATAGACCACTGGCACAGAATGCAACATTGAACATCACTGGTATTGATGGGTAACCATCTAAAGTATGGCCCCTGGTGTGGAGGGGTACCCATCATGGTATGGCCCTTTGGTATGGAGGGGTAACCATCAAAATTATGGCGCTCTGGTATGAAGGGGTGGCCATCTCAGGTATGGGCCCATTGTGTGGAGGGGTAACCATCTCAGCTATGGCACCCTGGTGTGGGAGGATTCACCATCTCAGATATGGCCCCCTGGTGTGGAGAGGTAACCATCTCAGGCATGGCTCCCTGGTGTGGAAAGGTAATCATATCAGGTATGGCCCCCTGGTATGGAGGGGTAGCATCTCATGTATGGTCCCTTGGTGTGGAGGGGTAATCAACTCAGATATGGCCCCCTGCTGTGGAGTCATCTCAGGTATGGCACCTTGGTATGGAGAAGTAACCATCTTTTGTATGGCCCCCTGGTGTGGAGGGGTAACTCTATCAGGCATACCTCCCTGATGTGGAGGGATAACCATCTCAGATTTGCCCCCCTAGTGTGGAGGGAAAACCATCTCAGGTATGACCCCCTTTTGTGGAGGGGTAACCATCTAATGTATGGCCTCCTGGTGTGGAGATGTGACCATCACGTTATGGCCCCCTGGTCACCAGAAGCATTTATATCTTATAAGACCCTGTTAGGGTAAAGCCACTGGGGTCATGGCAATCATATTTTGCATGACTACACAATAAATTAGCTCCTTTGAGCCAGAAACAGTGGCTGAAGGGGAGAAGAATAAAAGGTAATTGTCAGTATAATGCTGTAATCTACTGCATTAAAATGAAGAGCAATGTACCCTAATCTGGGTGCCCTTGAGTCGGTGGGAATGACTAAAGGTAAAGTAATCAAGTGCATTAACACGAAGGGCAATATGCCTTTCCCTGGTGCCCTTGAGCCATTGGGATTTGCTGAGGCTAACTGTCATCAAGTAAACTATAAACTTAGGGCAATATATGTCTAATCTGGGTGACCTTGAGTCAATGGGAGCGGCTTATAGTAAATGTCATTAAGTGCCTGAAATATAATTGACAAAGGAGTGGCAGGGTTATTAATGAAGCATGTCACGAATCCCTTCTCCGTTGTGTCACGTATTCATCACGTGCCTGCTCTCACACATGACTTAGGGTTGTGCCTGCAAGGGTTAATCTATCTCCCCACTCTCAGTCCCAGCATTCAACCTCTGTCCTATGCTGTAATGGGAGCATAAATCACACACCGACCCAGGCCACACACCGGCTCATACGCGCTGCCACCACTCATCGAATACACGGGCGATGAGTCCCGGACTAATAATAATACTAATAAAAATATGTCTATCACTCATAAGGCTCACATACCTTTAGGCTATGGATTCTTTTAGAACATTCAAGGTTCAACTTGTTAAAGTTTTATACTTTAATGACAAAAAGTTCAATGTTTACAATAAGAAAAAGGTATAAAAATATGATAATAAAAAGATATTCAACTTATGCAAAACAGTGTCAAAATAAACAGGAGAAAACTTACAGAAATTATCTAACTGGTAGATGCTTTCTGCTCCCTGAGGGAAGTGTTGTGGATTCTGTTTTTGGGCTCCCTCTGGTGGTTACAGATGGTACTGGGTGACTTGTGTTTTCTGCGGTCTCTGGTGTCCACCTGTTCTATCAGGATATGGGAGTTTCCTATTTAACCTGGCTTTCTTGTCATTTCCTCGCCGGCTATCAATGTAATCAGTGTGTCTTGTTACCTCTGCTTCCCGCTTCTGTAATCTTCAGGACAAGCTAAGTTTTTGATTTTCCTGTTCCTAGTTTTGCTTAATTTTTGTCTTAGTCCAGCTTGCAGATATGTGATTCCTTTTTGCTGGTTGCTCTAGTGGGCTGATATTACTCCTCATGTTCCATGAGTTGGCACATGAGTTCAAGTAATTTCAGGATGGTTTTTTGTAGGGTTTTTCGCTGACCGCGCAGTTCACTTTTGTATCCTCTGCTATCTAGCTTTAGCGGGCCTCATTTTGCTGAATCTGTTTTCATTACTACGTATGTGCTTTCCTCTCATTTCACCGTCATTACATGTGGGGGGCTGCTATTTCTGTGGGGTGTTTCTCTGGAGGCAAGAGAGGTCTGTGTTTCTTCTAATAGGGGAAGTTAGTCCTTCGGCTGGCGCGAGACGTCTAGGAATCATCGTAGGCACGTTCCCCGGCTACAGCTAGTTGTGTGTTTAGGTTCAGGATCGCGGTCAGCTCAGTTTCCATCACCCTAGAGCTTGTTTTGTTTTTTGTGCTTGTCCTTTTGTGATCCCCTGCCATTGGGATCATGACAGTATAGCCGGCCCAAAAGTGGTAATCGTATTGGCTGAAGTAGGAGGAAAAGTAGTCTGAGGAAGTTTTTTTTTTTTTTTTTTACCCCTCAGAGTTTGCTGCCTAGCCTTAATTGCAGCCTGGCTGCGTCTTACCTCCTCTTAATCCTTGAATGGCTCTGACCTCAGCTGTTTATCATGGACGTCCAGAGTTTGGCTTCCAGCCTGAATAATCTTGCTGCTAAGGTTCAAAATATACAAGATTTTGTTGTACATGCTCCTATGTCTGAACCTAGAATTCCTATCCCAGAGTTTTTTTCTGGAGATAGATCTAATTTTCTGAATTTTAGGAACAATTGCAAGTTGTTTCTTTCTTTGAAATCTCGCTCCTCTGGAGACCCTGCTCAGCAAGTCAAAATTGTTATATCTTTCCTGCGGGGTGACCCTCAGAATTGGGCATTTGCATTGGCACCAGGGGATCCTGCGTTGCTCAATGTGGATGCGTTTTTTCTGGCATTGGGTTTGCTCTATGAGGAACCTAACCTAGAGATTCAGGCTGAAAAAGCTTTATTGGCTCTCTCTCAGGGGCAAGATGAAGCAGAAATATATTGTCAGAAATATCGGAAATGGTCGGTGCTTACTCAGTGGAATGAGTGCGCCCTGGCTGCAAGATTCAGAGATGGCCTTTCTGAGGCCATTAAAGATGTTATGGTGGGGTTCCCTGCGCCTACAGGTCTGAATGAGTCTATGACTATGGCTATTCAGATTGATCGGCGTTTACGGGAGTGCAAACCTGTGCACCATTTGGCGGTGTCTTCTGAACAGGCACCTGAGACAGTGCAATGTGATAGAATTCAGTCCAGAAGTGAACGGCAAAACTATAGGCGGAAAAATGGGTTGTGTTTTTATTGTGGTGATTCAGCTCATGTTATATCAGCATGCTCTAAACGCACAAAAAAGGTTGATAAGTCTGTTGCCATTAGTACTTTACAGTCTAAGTTCATTCTGTCTGTGACTCTGATTTGTTCATTATCAGCCATTTCCGTCGATGCCTATGTGGATTCAGGCGCTGCCCTGAGTCTTATGGATTGGTCATTTGCCAACCGCTGTGGGTTTAGTCTGGAGCCTCTGGAAGTCCCTTGTTATGAAGGCAATCCAGTAACACAGTGTGCCAGTAATCAGAGCACATACAGTGATTTGACAAAAACCCAAAAACAATAGAACGAGCTCTGAGACGTGGAATCTCTGTAGACCGCAATACCTGAACCTATCCTACACACAACTAAAGGCAGCTGTGGATTGCGCCTGACACTACCTATGCAACTCGGCACAGCCTGAGGAACTGACTAGCCTGAAGATAGAAATACAAGCCTGACTTGCCTCAGAGAAATACCCCAAAGGAAAAGGCAGCCCCCCACATATAATGACTGTTAGCAAGATGAAAAGACAAAACGTAGGGATGAAATAGATTCAGCAAAGTGAGGCCCGATATTCTAGATAGAGCGAGGATAGCAAAGAGAACTTTGCAGTCTACAAAAAACCCTAAAGCAAAAAACCACGCAAAGGGGGCAAAAAGACCCACCGTGCCGAACTAACGGCACGGCGGTACACCCTTTGCGTCTCAGAGCTTCCAGCAAAAACGAATAGACAAGCTGGACAGAAAAAACAGCAACAAAAGCAAAGAAGCACTTATCTAAGCAGAGCAGCAGGCCACAGGAAAGATCCAGAAGCTCAGATCCAACACTGGAACATTGACAAGGAGCAAGGAAGACAGAATCAGGTGGAGTTAAATAACAAGGCAGCCAACGAGCTCACCAGAACACCTGAGGGAGGAAGCCCAGAAGCTGCAGTACCACTTGTGACCACAGGAGTGAATTCAGCCACAGAATTCACAACAGTACCCCCCCCTTGAGGAGGGGTCACCGAACCCTCACCAGAGCCCCCAGGCCGACCAGGATGAGCCACATGAAAGGCACGAACAAGATCTGGAGCATGGACATCAGAGGCAAAAACCCAGGAATTATCTTCCTGAGCATAACCCTTCCATTTAACCAGATACTGGAGTTTCCGTCTAGAAACACGAGAATCCAAAATCTTCTCCACAATATACTCCAATTCCCCCTCCACCAAAACAGGGGCAGGAGGCTCAACAGATGGAACCATAGGTGCCACGTATCTCCGCAACAACGACCTATGGAATACATTATGTATGGAAAAGGAGTCTGGGAGGGTCAGACGAAAGGACACAGGATTGAGAATCTCAGAAATCCTATACGGACCAATAAAACGAGGTTTAAATTTAGGAGAGGAAACCTTCATAGGAATATGACGAGAAGATAACCAAACCAGATCCCCAACACGAAGTCGGGGACCCACACGGCGTCTGCGATTAGCGAAAAGTTGAGCCTTCTCCTGGGACAAGGTCAAATTGTCCACTACCTGAGTCCAGATCTGCTGCAACCTGTCCACCACAGAATCCACACCAGGACAGTCCGAAGACTCAAACTGTCCTGAAGAGAAACGAGGATGGAACCCAGAATTGCAGAAAAATGGAGAGACCAAGGTAGCCGAGCTGGCCCGATTATTAAGGGCGAACTCAGCCAACGGCAAAAAGGACACCCAATCATCCTGGTCTGCAGAAACAAAACATCTCAGATATGTTTCCAAGGTCTGATTGGTTCGTTCGGTCTGGCCATTAGTCTGAGGATGGAAAGCCGAGGAAAAAGATAGGTCAATGCCCATCCTACCACAAAAGGCTCGCCAGAACCTTGAAACAAACTGGGAACCTCTGTCAGAAACAATATTCTCAGGAATGCCATGCAAACGAACCACATGCTGGAAGAACAAAGGCACCAAATCAGAGGAGGAAGGCAATTTAACCAAGGGCACCAGATGGACCATTTTAGAAAAGCGATCACAGACCACCCAAATGACTGACATCTTTTGAGAAACGGGAAGGTCAGAAATGAAATCCATCGAAATATGTGTCCAAGGCCTCTTCGGGACCGGCAAGGGCAAAAGCAACCCACTGGCACGTGAACAGCAGGGCTTAGCCCTAGCACAAATCCCACAGGACTGCACAAAAGTACGTACATCCCGAGACAGAGATGGCCACCAGAAGGATCTAGCCACTAACTCTCTGGTACCAAAGATTCCTGGATGACCAGCCAACACCGAACAATGAAGTTCAGAGATAACTTTACTAGTCCACCTATCAGGGACGAACAGTTTCTCGGCCGGACAATGATCAGGTTTATTAGCCTGAAATTTTTGCAACACTCGCCGCAAATCAGGGGAGATGGCAGACACAATGACTCCTTCCTTGAGGATACTCGCCGGCTCAGATGAACCCGGAGAGTCGGGCACAAAACTCCTAGACAGAGCATCCGCCTTCACATTTTTAGAACCCGGAAGGTACGAAATCACAAAATCAAAGTGAGCAAAAAATAACGACCAACGGGCCTGTCTAGGATTCAAGCGCTTGGCAGACTCGAGATAAGTAAGGTTCTTATGATCAGTCAATACCACCACGCGATGCTTAGCTCCTTCAAGCCAATGACGCCACTCCTCGAATGCCCACTTCATGGCCAGCAACTCTCGGTTGCCCACATCATAATTACGCTCAGCAGCAGAAAACTTCCTGGAAAAGAACGCACATGGTTTCAACACTGAGCAACCAGAACCTCTCTGTGACAAAACCGCCCCTGCTCCAATCTCACAAGCATCAACCTCGACCTGGAACGGAAGAGAAACATCTGGTTGACACAACACAGGGGCAGAACAAAAACGACGCTTCAATTCCTGAAAAGCTTCCACAGCAGCAGAAGACCAATTAACCAAATCAGCACCCTTCTTGGTCAAATCGGTAAATGGTTTGGCAATGCTAGAAAAATTACAGATGAAGCGACGATAAAAATTAGCAAAGCCCAGGAACTTTTGCAGACTTTTCAGAGATGTCGGCTGAGTCCAATCCTGGATGGCTTGGACCTTAACCGGATCCATCTCGATAGTAGAAGGGGAAAAGATGAACCCCAAAAATGAAACTTTGTGCACACCGAAGAGACACTTAGATCCCTTCACGAACAAAGAATTAGCACGCAGGACCTGGAAAACCATTCTGACCTGCTTCACATGAGACTCCCAATCATCTGAGAAGATCAAAATGTCATCCAAGTAAACAATCAGGAATTTATCCAGATACTCACGGAAGATGTCATGCATAAAAGACTGAAAAACAGATGGAGCATTGGCAAGTCCGAACGGCATCACTAGATACTCAAAATGACCCTCGGGCGTATTAAATGCCGTTTTCCATTCATCTCCTTGCTTGATTCTCACCAGATTATACGCACCACGAAGATCTATCTTAGTGAACCAACCAGCCCCCTTAATCCGAGCAAACAAGTCAGATAACAATGGCAAGGGATACTGAAACTTAACAGTGATCTTATTAAGAAGGCGGTAATCAATACACGGTCTCAGCGAACCATCCTTCTTGGCTACAAAAAAGAACCCTGCTCCCAGTGGTGATGACGATGGGCGAAAATGTCCCTTCTCCAGGGATTCCTTCACATAACTGCGCATAGCGGTGTGTTCAGGCACGGATAAATTAAATAAACGACCTTTAGGGAATTTACTACCAGGAATCAAATTGATAGCACAATCACAATCCCTATGCGGAGGTAGGGCATCGGACTTGGGCTCTTCAAATACATCCTGATAATCAGACAAGAACTCTGGGACCTCAGAAGGAGTGGATGACGAAATAGACAAAAATGGAATATCACCATGTACCCCCTGACAACCCCAGCTGGATACCGACATAGAGTTCCAATCCAATACTGGATTATGGGTTTGTAGCCATGGCAACCCCAACACGACCACATCATGCAGATTATGCAACACCAGAAAGCGAATAACTTCCTGATGTGCAGGAGCCATGCACATGGTCAGCTGGGCCCAGTATTGAGGTTTATTCTTGGCCAAAGGTGTAGCATCAATTCCTCTCAATGGAATAGGACACCGCAAAGGCTCCAAGAAAAACCCACAACGTTTAGCATAATCCAAATCCATCAGATTCAGGGCAGCGCCCGAATCCACAAACGCCATGACAGAAAACGACGACAAAGAGCATATCAAGGTAATGGACAGAAGGAATTTGGACTGTACAGTACCAATGACGGCAGACCTAGCGGACCGCTTAGTGCGCTTAGGACAATCAGAAATAGCATGAGTGGAATCACCACAGTAGAAACACAGACCATTCAGACGTCTGTGTTCTTGCCGTTCAACTCTGGTCATAGTCCTATCGCACTGCATAGGCTCAGGTTTAATCTCAGACAATACCGCCAGATGGTGCACAGATTTACGCTCGCGCAAGCGACGACCGATCTGAATGGCCAAAGACATAGACTCATTCAAACCAGCAGTCATAGGAAAACCCACCATGACATCCTTAAGAGCCTCAGAGAGACCCTTTCTGAACAAAGCTGCCAGCGCAGATTCATTCCACAGAGTGAGTACTGACCACTTCCTAAATTTCTGACAATATACTTCTATATCATCCTGACCCTGGCACAAAGCCAGCAAATTTTTCTCAGCCTGATCCACTGAATTAGGCTCATCGTACAGCAATCCGAGCGCCAGGAAGAACGCATCGACACCACTCAATGCAGGGTCTCCTGGCGCAAGAGAAAATGCCCAGTCCTGAGGGTCGCCGCGCAAAAAAGAAATAATAATCAAAACCTGTTGAACTGAATTACCAGAAGAATGAGGTTTCAAGGCCAGAAATAGCTTACAATTATTTTTGAAGCTCAGAAACTTAGTTCTATCACCAAAAAACAAATCAGGAATAGGAATTCTTGGTTCTAGCATAGATTTCTGATCAATTGTATCTTGAATCTTTTGCACATTTATAACGAGATTATCCATTGAAGAGCACAGAGCCTGAATATCCATGTCCACAGCTGTGTCCTGAAGCACCCTAATGTCTAGGGGAAAAAAAAGACTGAACACAGAGCTGAGAAAAAAAAATGATGTCAGAACTTCTTTTTTCCCTCCATTGAGAATCATTAGTTTTGGCTCCTTGTACTGTTATGAAGGCAATCCAGTAACACAGTGTGCCAGTAATCAGAGCACATACAGTGATTTGACAAAAACCCAAAAACAATAGAACGAGCTCTGAGACGTGGAATCTCTGTAGACCGCAATACCTGAACCTATCCTACACACAACTAAAGGCAGCTGTGGATTGCGCCTGACACTACCTATGCAACTCGGCACAGCCTGAGGAACTGACTAGCCTGAAGATAGAAATACAAGCCTGACTTGCCTCAGAGAAATACCCCAAAGGAAAAGGCAGCCCCCCACATATAATGACTGTTAGCAAGATGAAAAGACAAAACGTAGGGATGAAATAGATTCAGCAAAGTGAGGCCCGATATTCTAGATAGAGCGAGGATAGCAAAGAGAACTTTGCAGTCTACAAAAAACCCTAAAGCAAAAAACCACGCAAAGGGGGCAAAAAGACCCACCGTGCCGAACTAACGGCACGGCGGTACACCCTTTGCGTCTCAGAGCTTCCAGCAAAAACGAATAGACAAGCTGGACAGAAAAAACAGCAACAAAAGCAAAGAAGCACTTATCTAAGCAGAGCAGCAGGCCACAGGAAAGATCCAGAAGCTCAGATCCAACACTGGAACATTGACAAGGAGCAAGGAAGACAGAATCAGGTGGAGTTAAATAACAAGGCAGCCAACGAGCTCACCAGAACACCTGAGGGAGGAAGCCCAGAAGCTGCAGTACCACTTGTGACCACAGGAGTGAATTCAGCCACAGAATTCACAACAGTCCCTATTCCTTTGAAAGGAATTGACTCTACACCTTTGGCTATGAACAAACCTCAGTACTGGACACAAGTGACCATGCGTATGACTCCCGTTCATCAGGAGGTGATTCGCTTCCTGGTACTGTATAATTTACATGATGTCTTAGTGCTTGGTCTGCCATGGTTACAAACTCATAACCCAGTCTTGGACTGGAAAACGATGTCTGTGTTAAGCTGGGGATGTCAGGGGGTTCATGATGATGCACCTCCGATTTCTATCGCTTCATCTACTCCTTCTGAGGTTCCTGTATTTTTGTCTGATTATCGGGATGTTTTTGAGGAGCCTAAGCTCAATTCGCTTCCTCCTCACAGGGATTGCGATTGTGCTATATATTTGATTCCTGGCAGTAAATTTCCTAAAGGACGTTTGTTCAATCTGTCAGTGCCAGAGCATACTGCTATGCGGGATTATGTTAAGGAGTCCTTGGAAAAGGGACATATCCGTCCATCTTCATCCCCTTTGGGAGCAGGTATTTTTTTTGAGGCCAAAAAAGATGGTTCCTTGAGGCCTTGTATAGATTACCATCTTTTGAATAAGATTACAGTCAAATATCAGTATCCTTTGCCATTGTTGACTGATTTGTTCGCTCGCATTAAGGGGGCTAAATGGTTCACTAAGATTGATCTTCGGGGTGCGTATAATCTTGTGCGGATAAAGCAGGGTGATGAGTGGAAAACCGCATTTAATACGCCTGAGGGCCATTTTGAGTATTTGGTGATGCCTTTTGGACTTTCTAATGCTCCTTCTGTCTTCCAGTCCTTTATGCACGATATTTTCCGTGAATATCTGGATAAATTTATGATTGTGTATTTGGATGATGTTTTGGTTTTTTCGGATGACTGGGAGTCCCATGTTCAGCAGGTCAGGAAGGTGTTTCAGGTCCTGCGGGCCAATTCTTTGTTTGTAAAAGGTTCAAAGTGTCTCTTTGGAGTCCAGAAGATTTCTTTTTTGGGGTATATTTTTTCCCCTTCTACTATTGAGATGGATCCCGTCAAGGTTCAGGCTATTTGTGACTGGACGCAGCCTACATCTCTTAAGAGTCTACAGAAGTTCTTGGGCTTTGCTAATTTTTATCGTCGTTTCATAACTAATTTGTCTAGTGTTGTTAAGCCTTTGACGGATTTGACTAAGAAGGGTCCTGATGTTGCTGATTGGTCTCCTGCGGCTGTAGAGGCCTTTCAGGAACTTAAGCGCCGGTTTTCTTCTGCTCCTGTGTTGCGTCAGCCAGATGTTTCGCTTCCTTTTCAGGTTGAGGTTGATGCTTCCGAGATTGGAGCGGGGGCGGTTTTGTCGCAGAGAAGCTCCGATTGCTCAGTGATGAAGCCATGTGCGTTCTTTTCTAGAAAGTTTTCGCCCACTGAGCGGAATTATGATGTTGGTAATCGGGAGCTTTTGGCCATGAAGTGGGCATTTGAGGAGTGGCGTCATTGGCTTGAGGGTGCTAGACATCGTGTGGTGGTCTTGACTGATCACAAAAATCTGATTTACCTTGAGTCTGCCAAGCGTCTGAATCCTAGACAGGCTCGTTGGTCACTGTTTTTCTCCCGTTTCGATTTTGTGGTTTCATACCTGCCAGGTTCAAAGAATGTGAAGGCGGATGCTCTTTCTAGGAGTTTTGTGCCTGACTCCCCTGGAAATTCTGAGCCCACTGGTATCCTTAGGGATGGGGTGATTTTGTCGGCTGTCTCCCCAGACTTGCGACGTGCTTTGCAGGAGTTTCAGGCGGATAAACCTGATCGTTGTCCGCCTGAAAGACTGTTTGTTCCGGATAATTGGACCAGTAGAGTCATCTCCGAGGTCCATTCTTCTGCGTTGGCAGGTCATCCTGGAATATTTGGTACTAGAGACTTGGTGGCCAGATCTTTTTGGTGGCCTTCCTTGTCGAGGGATGTGCGTTCTTTTGTGCAGTCTTGTGAAGTTTGCGCTCGGGCTAAGCCTTGCTGTTCTCGGGCCAGTGGATTGTTGTCACCTTTGCCTATCCCGAAGAGGCCTTGGACGCACATTTCCATGGACTTTATTTCGGATCTCCCTGTCTCTCAAAAAATGTCCGTCATCTGGGTTGTGTGTGACCGCTTTTCTAAGATGGTTCATCTGGTACCCTTGCCTAAGTTACCTTCCTCCTCTGAGTTGGTCCCTCTGTTTTTTCAGAACGTGGTTCGTTTGCATGGGATTCCGGAGAACATCGTTTCTGACAGGGGATCCCAGTTTGTGTCTAGATTTTGGCGGACGTTCTGTGCTAAGATGGGCATTGATTTGTCCTTTTCGTCTGCATTCCATCCTCAGACGAATGGCCAGACAGAACGAACTAATCAGACCTTGGAAACTTATTTAAGGTGTTTTGTTTCTGCTGATCAAGATGACTGGGTTACCTTTTTGCCGCTTGCCGAATTTGCCCTTAATAATCGGGCTAGTTCTGCTACCTTGGTTTCTCCTTTCTTTTGTAATTCGGGGTTTCATCCTCGTTTTTCCTCTGGTCAGGTGGAGCCTTCTGATTGTCCTGGAGTGGACATGGTGGTGGATAGGTTGCATCAGATTTGGAGTCATGTGGTGGACAATTTGAAGTTGTCCCAGGAGAGGGCTCAGCAGTTTGCTAATCGCCGTCGCCGCGTGGGTCCTCGACTTCGTGTTGGGGACTTGGTGTGGTTGTCTTCTCGTTTTGTTCCTATGAAGGTCGCTTCTCCTAAGTTCAAGCCTCGGTTCATCGGTCCCTATAGGATCTTGGAAATTCTTAACCCTGTGTCGTTTTGTTTGGATCTCCCGGCATCGTTTGCTATTCATAATGTGTTCCATCGGTCGTTGTTGCGGAGGTATGAGGTACCTGTTGTTCCTTCGCTTGAACCTCCTGCTCCGGTGCTGGTGGAGGGAGAATTGGAGTATGTTGTGGAGAAGATCTTGGATTCTCGTGTTTCCAGACGGAAACTCCAATATTTGGTCAAGTGGAAGGGTTATGGTCAGGAGGATAATTCTTGGGTGGTTGCCTCTGATGTTCATGCTGCTGATTTGGTCCGTGCATTTCATAGGGCTCATCCTGGTCGCCCTGGTGGTTCTCGTGAGGGTTCGGTGACCCCTCCTCAAGGGGGGGGGGGTACTGTTGTGGATTCTGTTTTTGGGCTCCCTCTGGTGGTTACAGATGGTACTGGGTGACTTGTGTTTTCTGCGGTCTCTGGTGTCCACCTGTTCTATCAGGATATGGGAGTTTCCTATTTAACCTGGCTTTCTTGTCATTTCCTCGCCGGCTATCAATGTAATCAGTGTGTCTTGTTACCTCTGCTTCCCGCTTCTGTAATCTTCAGGACAAGCTAAGTTTTTGATTTTCCTGTTCCTAGTTTTGCTTAATTTTTGTCTTAGTCCAGCTTGCAGATATGTGATTCCTTTTTGCTGGTTGCTCTAGTGGGCTGAGATTACTCCTCATGTTCCATGAGTTGGCACATGAGTTCAAGTAATTTCAGGATGGTTTTTTGTAGGGTTTTTCGCTGACCGCGCAGTTCACTTTTGTATCCTCTGCTATCTAGCTTTAGCGGGCCTCATTTTGCTGAATCTGTTTTCATTACTACGTATGTGCTTTCCTCTCATTTCACCGTCATTACATGTGGGGGGCTGCTATTTCTGTGGGGTGTTTCTCTGGAGGCAAGAGAGGTCTGTGTTTCTTCTAATAGGGGAAGTTAGTCCTTCGGCTGGCGCGAGACGTCTAGGAATCATCGTAGGCACGTTCCCCGGCTACAGCTAGTTGTGTGTTTAGGTTCAGGATCGCGGTCAGCTCAGTTTCCATCACCCTAGAGCTTGTTTTGTTTTTTGTGCTTGTCCTTTTGTGATCCCCTGCCATTGGGATCATGACAGGGAAGGAAGAATGTAGATTGGATCACATCAGCTTCTCAGGCTGCCCTCATCATGTGAACACAATTCTCTGTCTGCAGCCTAAATTTATAACTTTGGTCTGAGTTCTGGTTTCTAGACCGGCCTCCCAGGTTAATATCATAATTGCGGTCTATTTGATTAGGCACGGCCGCTCTACTAATGAATATATTATTTTCTCTTGTGAAAAAGTTCTCAGGAATAGATTTCCTCAGGCCACAATAACCACCTCCCCTCCAAGACCTAGTAGGTGCCAAATGTTAGCTTTTTCTTGACCCTAGCTAGACCTCCTGGGGAGATATGGAGACACAATTTCTACTAGTCCCAAGAAAGTACCTATTAACACCTAAGTGCGACTTGCCTTCAGGACAGATGTTACATTATCACTAGTCACATATATAACCCTAGACACATGTCCCTACACACATATAGATATATATATATACACACATATTTCACCACAATGCATTAGTAGACTTCTATAGGTTTATTTAAATTACTATGTCCAAATATTATAAACGTTATTTAATAGTCAGTTATTTATTAACTAGATGGAGGGCCAATGCTATTGCATCGGTAGGACTGTAATGTCACGATGGGGGCAGACTTTGCAGCATTGAGAATCTCCCCCTCCATTTGCTCACCCACCTGTCTGCTGTCTCTTTCCCCTTGTACTGACTTCTCCCATCTGTGCTCTCTTCTTTGACCTGTCTACCCATGTGCTATCCCCCTTGTCTGCGGTCTCTCTCCTTCCTGTGCTGTGTCCTCCCCTCATGTGCTGTCCTGTTTGAGCTGTCTTCCCCTGTGCTCTGTCTCTCACCCCTGTGCACTTTCTCTCTCCTCATCTGCTGTCTTCTCCTCTCATGTCATCTCATCTTTGATCTGTGTACCTCATGTGCTCTCCCCCTTGTCTGCTCTCTCTCTCCACCACTCTGCTCTCTTCTTCCCTCATGTGTTCTGTGTGTGTGTCTGGTACATACGGCGTATACAGTGTGTGTATGTGTATGGTGCGTACAGCATATACAGTGTGCGTTTGTGTCTGTGTGGTGTTTACAGCGTAAACAGTTTGTGTGTGGTGCGACGGTGTTCCGCTGGTGGTACCGCGCAAGAGGCTGGTACCACCAGCAGTTTCCATATTGAGACACCCATTACTTGGGCGTCCCAATATGGAGGTCGGTGAACTTCCGCCGCTTGGAATTCTGGGATCCGGACACATCTGGATGGAACAGGATGTGAAGACATTACAAGGTAAGTATATATTAAGATGTTGATGTCATATGTATATAGTTTTTAAATACTCTCTTTATAATATCTTACTTTCTATATACTCATCACTTTCCGGGTAGTAAAGTGAGTTTAAAAAATTATTACTGCACAACTACTGTACATAGCAATGGTTTCTGGAACCAAAAACTGTGAATTGGTGAACTATTAGAACTAGCTGCAGTATTATAGTTTTTGAGGCATGACAGATATCATTATATGGATATTCTCACTGCGGTTACCCTCTTTATTATGGCTAACATTTAACCTAATACCTAAAAACAAAATTTTATTTAAATCATTAAAATAGATATTAGAAAGCATATTTATATCATAATAGACAGACTGGAAAAATCTGGTGGCTATTCATCTTAAGTGATCACTTAGTTATGTAAACCATAAGATGTAAATAAAATTAACAAAAAAATAGTTTGAGATCTTTCTAACATAAATCTGTATGCTACTAGTGTAGTTTTTGGGTGAATTTAGATGATGAGGCCGCTGTGTGCTGCCTGGATGATGCTAACTATATGAATGCATGTCTGTCCCATTAAAATATTGAATATGTGTTTGTAATGTTAATTTAAGAAAAAGCATATTAGTTAACAAGAATTTTTCATAAAGTGTAAATGCAATTGTATAAAATCTTTAAAGAAGTTTAACCAAGAATAACACAGCGGGGGGTTAATAATACATACCATCCAAAAAAATATATTCATATATTGGAAGGTTTCACTTGAGAGGAAAAGCAGCAGCTGGTCTATCAAATCACACACAGATGTAGGAAGAAGACATTGTACTTTTATTCCCGTCTGTTGTTTTTGTGTATAGTATTTTGTCTGGATATCTCAAAAAAAATAATTGTGTTGTAAACAGCCACTGTGTATGGGAGTGCTGGAGGAGTTCTGGTTTCTGAACAGCCACCTGAACTCACCATAGTCGAGAATAGAACCATCTATTTGACACTTTAGACCTTAGTTCTGTGCCATAAATCCTAAGATATACGTAGCTGAAAAGATATTTTTATGTTTTCTAATATAGGATTATTGTTTTAGACTTATGGCCTTTGATTTTCTATTGATCTGGAGTCCAGAGCACAACTCCATGTATGCAAACAAGCCATGATGACAAGGCTCTTGTGGCTGCTATATTGCTCCTGATAACATTGACGTACCACAGTTTGATTTCATTTGTAAGCTCTTCCAATATGGAGGTGCAATACTTGATAATGTTGCAATAGAACAAACAACCCCGGAATGCTTCCTTGCTTGCAGATCTTGCACCACCGTCTGTACTTCTCTTTGCCATAACTTTCACACATCATGGGTACACAACAGACATACTCCACAACTACTTCCTACTTGTTTCACTGATAGCCCTCAATTGTAGTTTTATTTACCTTACTGCGGAGGACATCATTACTGTGGTTATCAGCACCACATACATGTTACAAGCCTCAGGTCCCATGTCGTGTAGAAATCATCAGGTAATGATTGTTTGGCATTATGTTGAAATTCAATAGCAGCTACAGTATTTAAGACAGAGGCATATTTTTTTTCTACTACTAAGAAAGCTATGTTGTGGAGTGACTATGCAAATATCCTTCTCAAGGAAGAAGAGGATAATAACTCTAGTGCCACATACTTGGGGGTAGCAATCCTAAAATCAATATTGGCCCTGTATTGTGCTTTGCCACATGATTAAGGATAACATTATTTTTATTATTATTTATTTACATAGCACCATTATTTCCATGGTGCTGTATCTAAGACGGGGTTACATCAAAATACAAATATCACTTACAGTAAACAAAACTAACAATGATAGACTGATACAGAGGGGAGAGGACCCTGCCCTTGCGGGTTTACATTCTACAGGATTATGGGGAAGGAGACAGTAGGTCGAGGGTTGCAGTAGCTGGGATGGTATTGAGGTGGCCGTGTGGTTGAAGAGATGGGTTTTCCAGTTCCGTTTGAAGGAACGAAATGTGGTGGATAGCCGTACGTGTTGAGGCACAGAATTCTAGATGATGGGGGATATTCTGGAGAAGTCTTGGAGGCGATTGGGTGAGGAGCGAATAAGCGTGGAGGAAAGAAGGAGGTCTTGGGAGATTGTTAGAGATGATATTAAGAGATTAGTTCAGAAATATACAGAGGAGAAAGCTTATGGATGGCTTTGTAGGTCAGTGTTAGTAGCTTAAACTGGATACGCGGGGAAACTGGGAGCCAGTGAAGGGATTTGCAAAGAGGGGAAGCAGGAGTGTAGAGAGGAGAGAGTTTAATTAGTCGGGCTGCAGAGTTAGGGATGGACTGGAGGGGTACAAGAGTGTTAGAAGGTAGGTCACAGAGGAGTATGTTGCAGTAGTTGAGATGGTAGATGATTAGGGCATAAAATGCCAGATACTAGATTTGTAGACATGTTTCATGGTATTTGCTCCTCATCAGTGCAAAGCGGGAGGTTTGATTTGGCTAAGTGAAAGGCCTTTGACAGGATGTATTTAAGGGGGAACGTTTTTCCTTGTGGGCCAGATTGACACTCTCTACAAGCAGAAATGTTTCCCCTTAGACCCACTGATTTGGCTTACTATCCTGTCATGAGGCAAGACAAATGAGAGAGTCAATATTGACTTGATTCAGGAGCATAACATGGCCTATAAGACTCTTGATTTTTACATGGCACAAACTCTCTGCCATTATTTACTTCCCTTTCAGTTTCCCACACCACCTAATCTGAACTAAGTCAGATCTTATACGCCCGCCACTTCCACATTCTGATGCCACCATCACTCAACTTATTTTTGTGCCAAGCCAGTATCATGTCATCAATAATCACTGGACACATGCCAGCATCACATGTCATCCATAATTAGTTAACTGCTTAGCTCCCAGAGTGATAATAGCTACTTTGCATAGAAACACATTTAAGCATGAAAAACAGCAGGAAAACAACTTACAATTTGATGCATTTTACAGGAGGCATGAACCTGGGCTCTGACGTACAAAAACAAGTGTGAACTTTCCCACTTCCTTGGGCTAGATGCTCTCATCCATGCCAATGAGACCTTCAAGTGCTAGTCAGGAGACCCACAGTTGAACCATGCATTGTGCCCCATATTCCAACCTCAAAACATGAATGCAAAGGCATATTATAATGAGGGCAATCTGAGTTACCGCCTGAGGCTCCGGGACCCCATCCCAGATTACCCTTACACTATATACAGAAGGCTATGTGCTGAATCACACTGTATATAGGAGGCTATGTGGGGCTCATACTGTATACTGTATATAGAAGGCTATATAGGGGCTCATACAGTATATAGAGAGCTATGTGGGGCTCATACTGTATGTAGGTGCTGTGTGTGGATTCATACTATATGCAGAGTCGGCGTTAGGGTAGGCAGTCTAAGCAGCTGCCTAGGTCCCCATTTCCCCAGGGGCCCCCAGCCAGTGGTATGCCGCTAATAGCAACATGCCACTAATGTAAGAGGGGCGCCCCTGCATCGCACATTCAACTTATTGGCATCATAAGCATTTATACATTTGAATGCAGTGATGGAGGAGAGATGACACTCCATCCCCCATCATTTCCACCCTTCTTCTGACTCAGCTGGTGCGAGATGGTGTCACTTCATTGTGCGCCATGCTGTTTTTTAGCTATGGTTTACATGTATAAGGGCCCGATAGGTTGATTGCTTTGGTTGTTGATTCATGGGGCTGTGTGGGGGCTACTTGGTGGGTATGTCGTATGCAGGGGCTAAGTAGTGCGTCATACTGTATACAGTGGTATGTCAGCATACTTAATTATGCTCAATATTAAGTCATACAATTATTAATATTTTTTTAATATTATATTACTATTGAGCAGAATTAATTTCAGCCTATTGGTTCGGCCTCCAAACTTGTCACGGTCTGTTATGTGGCCCCTTGGGAAAATTAGTCTCCCACCCCTGCTCTATTATGTAAAGCATTATGTTATTTGCAGCGCTCTAATGTTTTCCGTGTATGGATGTGCCCCAGAGCATGTGTGTTACTCACATGACCTATCGCATGATCTATCTGGGGATCATGTGGCATGTCATGTGATACATCAGGTGCCTGGGGGGAGTCCCACACCTTCCAAACTACTCTTAATCCTCCCCTGCAGGGATGTGTGAGTCCATCCTTACCCATGTGCCTCTACTGAAATGTATTACAAGAAAGTCAGTGGTCACATCGGAGTTCTGTAACCACAGAGTGAATCTATACAAATCACAGAACTATGAGATGACACTTAATATTGTTAAGAATTTCCAAGGAGAAAGGAAAAAACGTGTCCACAACCTACTAATTATTTGATATGAAACGATCTGATTCTTTTCATAAAGAAGGTCTGGAGAAGCTGAGGTGTATATTATGGTGTTTTGGGGCAGCTGAGTCACAGAACTACGGTTGATGAAGAAACTCTTCTTAGAGCATTACTGTACATGTCAGTCAATCAGTAAATGAATGACTCAAAGATCAATCTATGACAAGAACAGTCGAGAGCCCCATTCGTCTCTTTATAATCATCAGTGTCCGACCTCAGAGTTTTATGCTTCTAGAAATATTATTTAGAGACACGTCAATGATAAATTTCTGTAGCTGTGTATTATATAATGTCCTTATGGGATATAGGCTGTGAACCAAGAGACTGCTCAATAATACAGTTCTATAATTATAGATAATTTTATATTCCATGATCTTGCCCAGTAGATACATAATCCGAATGCGGGTGGTTGTCTATTCAATGGAGGGATAAAATGCATTCGGTGGCTGAGAACAGAGCACAATGGCTCTCAGTGAACCAGATTAGTGAAATACAAAGAGGTAAAATGGAGTTTTTACATGTACAATAGTCAATGTTCAGCAGAAGCTTGGATTTGATATTAAATTCACACCACGGTCTCACTTTTTTATGTGTAAAGGTTTTTTTTTTTAGCCAGGAACTAAGAAGTGAAATTATTAAGGTGTAGATGTTTTCCATTTGTGAGAATGCAACTTTCATACATAATAAAATGTGTTTGGGGGGACTTTGAGTAACACATGAAATGCTCACATCAGTTAAGGATGCCACCAGCATAGGCCTTTCATGCCCACATGTGAAAAGCTATTAAGGATATCGACAATTAGAACCAGCCTTTAAAAAGCAGTTACTTTGGAGTGCTTATGCCTTAATGCACCTTCCATATACAGTGCTGATTGAGACCGATGCTTTAATCTGGTGAAAGGAAGGCGGCTGAGAGGTCTTTTAACATATTCCCTCACAAAAGACGCTGGTTCTAGCAATGCCAAGACACAGGAACATTTCTTAATGCAGGGGACACTGAAATTGCCTCAGTGAGACTACTGCTTTTACTGAGAGAGAGACACAGAAGGAAAAAAAAGCCTAATAGCGTCCTTTTAACAAGGCACTCAAAGCTTCAGCACTAGTTGTGCAGGTGAAACTGGGAACAGAGCTAAAAGTGGCCTAAAAGCATCTGTAGTCGTGCTGCTTGCCCTCCCTGCGTGAGGCTTTTCATAGTGCTTATGCATCTGCCTGCGAAGGTTACCCCTCAGAAAACAAACTGGAGTGCGGATCTAGTGTTCTCGCTGAGTGTTAATAGCTGAAGTGCTTTCACCCTGACTTCTCTCTCTTGGCTGTCTGTATCATCTGAGGATATAGAGTAGCATCATTTTCTTATATAAGGGAGCTATGCTGACAATTGAACAATAACGGAAAAGACATACTACCTTTCCAGTCACTTCTAAAGAGCCAAGTGCAGCAGAGCAAATATATATATACATATATATATATATATATATATATATATATACAGTGGGGCAAAAAAGTATTTAGTCAGTCAGCAATAGTGCAAGTTCCACCACTTAAAAAGATGAGAGGCGTCTGTAATTTACATCATAGGTAGACCTCAACTATGGGAGACAAACTGAGAAAAAAAAATCCAGAAAATCACATTGTCTGTTTTTTTAACAATTTATTTGCATATTATGGTGGAAAATAAGTATTTGGTCAGAAACAAACAATCAAGATTTCTGGCTCTCACAGACCTGTAACTTCTTCTTTAAGAGTCTCCTCTTTCCTCCACTCATTACCTGTAGTAATGGCACCTGTTTAAACTTGTTATCAGTATAAAAAGACACCTGTGCACACCCTCAAACAGTCTGACTCCAAACTCCACTATGGTGAAGACCAAAGAGCTGTCAAAGGACACCAGAAACAAAATTGTAGCCCTGCACCAGGCTGGGAAGACTGAATCTGCAATAGCCAACCAGCTTGGAGTGAAGAAATCAACAGTGGGAGCAATAATTAGAAAATGGAAGACATACAAGACCACTGATAATCTCCCTCGATCTGGGGCTCCACGCAAAATCCCAGCCCGTGGGGTCAGAATGATCACAAGAACGGTGAGCAAAAATCCCAGAACCACGCGGGGGGACCTAGTGAATGAACTGCAGAGAGCTGGGACCAATGTAACAAGGCCTACCATAAGTAACACACTACGCCACCATGGACTCAGATCCTGCAGTGCCAGACGTGTCCCACTGCTTAAGCCAGTACATGTCCGGGCCCGTCTGAAGTTTGCTAGAGAGCATTTGGATGATCCAGAGGAGTTTTGGGAGAATGTCCTATGGTCTGATGAAACCAAACTGGAACTATTTGGTAGAAACACAACTTGTCGTGTTTGGAGGAAAAAGAATACTGAGATGCATCCATCAAACACCATACCTACTGTAAAGCATGGTGGTGAAAACATCATGCTTTGGGGCTGTTTCTCTGCAAAGGGGCCAGGACGACTGATCCGGGTACATGAAAGAATGAATGGGGCCATGTATCGTGAGATTTTGAGTGCAAACCTCCTTCCATCAGCAAGGCATTGAAGATGAAACGTGGCTGGGTCTTTCAACATGACAATGATCCAAAGCACACCGCCAGGGCAACGAAGGAGTGGCTTAGTAAGAAGCATTTCAAGGTCCTGGAGTGGCCTAGCCAGTCTCCAGATTTCAACCCTATAGAAAACCTTTGGAAGGAGTTGAAAGTCCGTGTTGCCAAGCGAAAAGCCAAAAACATCACTGCTCTAGAGGAGATCTGCATGGAGGAATGGGCCAACATACCAACAACAGTGTGTGGCAACCTTGTGAAGGCTTACAGAAAACGTTTGGCCTCTGTCATTGCCAACAAAGGATATATTACAAAGTTTTGAGATGAAATTTTGTTTCTGACCAAATACTTATTTTCCACCATAATATGCAAATAAATTGTTAAAAAACAGACAATGTGATTTTCTGGATTTTTTTTTCTCAGTTTGTCTCCCATAGTTGAGGTCTACCTATGATGTAAATTACAGACGCCTCTCATCTTTTTAAGTGGTGGAACTTGCACTATTGCTGACTGACTAAATACTTTTTTGCCCCACTGTATATATATATATATATATACATACAGAGGTGTGAAAAAGTGTGTGTCCCCGTCATGATTTCCTAGTCTTTTGCATGTTTGTCACACTCAAATGTTTCAGATCACCAAACAAATTTAAATATTAGACAAAGATAACACAAGTAATCACAAAATTCAGTTTTCATATGAAGGTCTTTATTATTAAGGGAAAAGGAAATCCAAACTTACAGGGACTTGTGTGAAAAAGTTATTGCCCTTCCCAATTAAAAGATAAATTAACTGTGGTTTATCACATCTTAACACAATTTTTAGAAAAGGAACATCATACCAACAGAAAAATATAGTGTTGGTAGTGTGATGGTCTGTGGCGGTTTTGCTGCTTCAGGACCTGAAAGGCTTGCTGAGATAAATGCAACCATGAATTCTGCTGTCTACCCAAAAATCTTGAAGGAGAATGTCTGGCCGTCTGTTTGTGACCTCAGGCTGAAGCGCACTTGGGTTATGCAGCAGGAGAATGATCCAAAACGCACCAGCAAGTCCACCTCTGAATGGCTTAAGAAAAACAAAATTAAGACTTTGGAGTGGCCTAGTCAATGTCCTGACCTTAACCATATTGAGATGCTGTGGCCTGACCTTAAAAAGGTGGCTCATGCTTGGAAACCCTCCAATGTGGCTGAATTACAACAATTCTGTAAAGATCAGAGGGCCAAAGTTACTCCAAAGGGTTATAAAAGACTCATTGCCAGTTATCGCAAGCGCTTGATTGCAGTTGTTGTTGCTAAGATTGGTTCACCCAGTTATTACAATGAGGGAGGAAATTACTTTTCACACAGGGTCCTGTAGGTTTAGATTTCTTTTTCCCTTAATAATAAAGACCTTCATTTAGAAACCCCATTTTCTGTTTACCTGTGTTATCTGTGTCTAACATTTAAATTTGTTTGGCGATATGAAAGTGTGAGAAACATGCCAAAGAATAGGAACTCAGGAAGGGGCAAACACTTGTTTACACCACTGTGTATATATATATATATATATATATATATATATATATAACATCATGGTGGTCTCAAATCTGGCTGAAGGCTGAATTCCTGGGCGAATGTGGACACCTCTCTCATTATGTGCTAAGTGTCTCATTTTTTCCTAGTATTTAGAAGCAGTATTGCTATTCATATTTCATATATTTCACATTGACATGCTTTATCTCGGTAGAGTGCAACTCTTTTTGTATATTTTATATGGAGATGGCTGCTCCTAGTATGCATCTATTCACACTAGCTTGGATGTGCCAGTCAGTCTGTTGTTATTTCTATGCTAGCTCTCTGACCGAGCACTCTGCCCTTCAACATCATGGTGGTTTTAATTACAATTAACTTTTTTGTATAACATAAAATTTCACAAATTGGTCAGGCAAGGTTTAGTTTAAATAATGGAATTGAATTGCTCGGCAATTGTTTACTTTAACATCTCACTAATTTCATTACATTGCACTAATCCTAACTGCCATTCTCAGGTGAGGAGACCAAGACATTTTAGTTTAAACTTGAATAAATCAGAAAAATAAACAGGTTTCACATCCTGCTGTACCTGCTTTTTTTCAATAAAAACACAGCAAAAACTGATAGCAATTTTCTTTGCTGCGCTTTTGATGCTTTTTTGCATTTACTCATTGCTTTCTATGGGTGAAAAAATACTGCAAAAATGCTGAAAGAAGCGACACGCTGCAGTTTTTTTTTAGAAAAAAAAAAGCAGCAGTTTTCCGATTCAGTCAGGAATAAATGTGTGTGCATGAGATTTCTGAACTCTCCTAGCCTTTGCTGGTACTATGAAAAGCAGCTTTTCATTTGCATAACAAAACGCAGCAAAAAAGCGCAGCAACATGCAACGCGTGAACATAGCCTAATAGTAATGTGTGTACAGTGCAAAGTATTATGGTGATATACTGTATGTAAACTGTTATTGCATAATGTACGTATAGAATAGGATAAGCTTAGGATAGCATAAGACATAGAGTAAGGATAATAGGTGTAGCATATTAGACAGGATGTGGTTAAGTATAGAGCTAGCCCAGTGGGTGGGCACCAGTGCTGATAAAAGGGCTCACTTCTTAATTACACAATGTTCCAAATTATTATGCAAATGATATGATATTTTTCTCAGATTTTCCTAAATGGTCGGTGTAAATGACAGTCAGTCTAATAAGTCATCTCCTGTTAGAGTATACATTGAATTTTATTGAAGAAACCTCCCAATGATAACAGTATAATCTTCAAAATGAATAAAAACTCAAAATGCACTGTTCCAAATTATTAGGCACAGAAGAATTTCTAAACATTTGATATGTTTTAAAGAACTGAAAATGCTCATTTGTGGAATTTGCAGCATTAGGAGGTCACATTCACTGAACAAAAAAGCTATTTAACTCCAAAACATCCTAACAGGCCAAGTTACATGTTAACATAGGACCCTTCTTTGATATTATCTTCACAATTCTTGCATCCATTGAACTTGTGAGTTTTTGGAGAGTTTCTGCTTGTATTTCTTTGCATGAAGTCAGAATAGCCTCCCAGAGCTGTTTTACCCCCATAGATCTTTTACTTGATGATACTCCAAATGATCTCTATAGGGTTGAGGTCAGGGGCAGATGGTGGCCACACCATGAGTTTATCTCCTTTTATGTCCATAGCAGCCAATGACTCAGAGGTATTCTTTGCAGCATGAGATGGTGCATTGTCCTGCATGAAGATGATTTTGCTCCTGAAGGCACGTTTCTGCTTTTTATACCATGGAAGAAAGTTGTCAGTCAGAAACTCTACATACTTTGCAGAGGTCATTTTCACATCTTCAGGAACCTTAAAGGGCCCTACCAGCTGTTTCCCCATGATTCTGGCCCAAAATATGACTCCTCCAACTCCTTGCTGATGTCCCAGCCTTGTTGGGATATGGTGGCCATCCATCAACCATCCACTACTCCATCCATCTTGACCATCCAGAGTTGCTCGACACTCATCAGTAAACAAGACTGTTTGGAAATTTATCTTCATGTATGTCTGGGCCCACTGCAACTATTTCTGCTTGTGAACACCGTTTGGGGGTGGCTGAATAGTAGGTTTATGCACCACAGCAAGCCTTTGAAGGATCCTACACCTTGAGGTTTGAGGGACTCCAGAGGCACCAGTAGCTTCAAATAACTGTTTGCTGCTTTGTAATGGTATTTTGGCAGCTGCTCTCTTAATCCAATGAATTTGTCTGGCAGAGACTTTCCTCATTATGCTTTTATCTGCATGAACTCTGGCTGTGCTCTGTTTCAGTCACAAATTTCTTCACAGTATGATGATCACTCTTAAGGTTTCGTGAAATATCTAATGTTTTCATCCCTTGACCAAGGCATTGCATTATTTTTTGTTTTTCGGCAGCAGAGAGATCCTTTTTCTTTTTTATGTTTCTTGAAAACTGTGGCCTACTTAATAATGTGGAACATCATTTTTAAGTAGTTATCCTTTAATTAGATTCACCTGGAAAACTAATTATCACATGTGTTTAAGATTGATTTCAGTGATCAATTGAGCCCTGAGACACAATACCATCCATGAGTTTATTTGAAAAACAAAACAATTAAATCTTTATGACACTTAAATCCAATTTGCATAATAATTTGGAACAAGGTGTAGATAGTTCAGAGTGACTTAGTGAAGTGCCTAGTGAAGGCCAAGTTCAGATGTAGTGGATTCCTAGGGGCAGCTTGTGTCACTTGTTCCATGCAGTGGAAGACATCACTGGCATCCTGAGAGGTCGCTCCTGTCATGTCCAGAGCCTAAGGTCTGGAAAGGGCTAGAAGGAAATAAAAAGCGCAATAGGGTCTTATCTGGGTATATGGAGATAAATTCTATTCATATTTACTCACCAGATTGAGCCCTAACACAGGCTCATAAATACGTAAGCTGCTGCAGATCCACCAGTCTCCCAGTGACCAACCAAAGATAAAAAAATGGAATATAGAGGTAGATTCTTCTCTGTGCCGCTTATAAAATTAGAAGTTCACTTAAATAATCCAATGAAAAAGTGGCTTTATTCAATGCGTTTCAGAGCACCATGGCTCCTTCATCAGGATTACACATAGAATGTACCATACATTCTATGTGGTATCCTAATGAAGGAGCCATGGTGCTCCGAAAAAGCCACTTTTTCATTTGGATTACTTAATAGGACTTCTAATTGTATAAGCGGCGCAGAGAAGAATCTGCCTCTATATCCCATTTTTTATCAGAGCCTAAGGTCTGGCATAGGAGCTACCGGACACATTGTGTACTCTAAAGCGCAGGGGCCCGCACAGATGGAAGGTGATGGCTGCTCCCTGGGGCACTGCTGAGGTGAACTGGAAATCCCTGAGACTGATAGAATCAGTGGGCTTGAGGGTTCTCCAGGATGAGCTAGCGACAGGAACGAAGAGGAGTTGTGCTAAGAAGGAGGAAAATGTGAATTACTGTGCTCTATCCCACCGTTGCCCAGCTGATGAACTTGGACTGCTTAGTAAAACTTTGACTGCTACCAAGAACTTGGTGTCCCATGCATTGTGTGTGGCGACTCCTGAGGTCAGAAGCCTGGTGAGACAGCGGAGGCCTGGGACACCCCTTGTATGTAAAATGCCAGAGCTAAACCAGACAGCAGCTCAGTCACGACTACAGCTCTGCAGCACTTTACACCAACAGTTATGCCTCACTTTGTTCATTTGTTGAATCGCCTGTCATCAAGAAGTGTTTGTTACCATCAGGTGTGGTTGGTTTGCAGTGGCATTGCTAGTACACAGTTCCATACAGTGATGAACCCTATTCCACAACTGTACTAAACCAGTACATGGAAAGAATCGATAAACTAAATAAAAATAAATTACAGTCCATCATTACTTTAAGACCTGAAGGTCAGTCAATCTGGAAAATTGCTAGTACCTTGAAAATATACAGTACTCAAGTCCAGACATGAAAACTATCAATCGCTATGAAGAAATTGGCTTTCATGAGGACTACCCCAGGAAATGAAGACCAATAATTACCTCTGCAACAGAGAATAAACTAATCAAAGTTACCAGCCTCAGAAACCGCAAATTGAAAGGACCTCAGATAACAGATAACAGCTCCTATAAATGATGCACAGAAATTAAGTAGTGGACACATCCCAACATCAAACATCCAGAGGAGACTGCGAGAAGAAACCCTTTCTGATCCAATTGCTGAACTACATAGATCATAAACAAAAGAGAATTGTTTGGCCAAAGCAGTACAATAACTTTACATTAAATCAATGAAATTTGGTGCTGGGGTCTGATAAGTAAAACTTAAAAATGTTGATACCAACTGCTACATCAATATGAGGTGCTGCAAAGGAGCAGATGGTTTCTAAATATGTCAGGCCCAACAAGAAGCACTGTGGGTGATGTATACCAAAAACAAAGCAAACTTACTGTGCATAGTTACATAGATTGAAAAAAGACCTAGGTCCATCAATTTCAACCTTTCTCCACCAATTGTTCATTTTGTCACTAAATTAACTATAATGTATTGAGGAAATCATCCAGCCCTTTTTGAAAGCTGTTATAGTGTCTGCCATTACTACCTCTTGTGGTCGGACATTCCACAGTCTGACTTCTCTAACTGTAAAGAACCCTTTCCTGTTTAGTTGTCAGGATCTCCTTTCTTCTACCCGTAATGAGTGCCCCCTGGTCCATAGTATGCTCCTTGGAAGGAATAAGTCATGTACCAGTCGTTTGTACTGACAATACATACAGCTCTGGCAGAAATTAAGAGACCACTGCAAAATGTTAAGTTCGTCTGATTTTTCTCTTTATACTGTAGGTATATTTTTGAGTAAAATGTAAATTGTTCATTTATTCTATAAACGTCTGACAACATATCTCAGAATTTCCAAGCAATAAATTTAGTATTTTTTTAAATGGTCAAAATAAAAAATACCCCAGTGCTTTCAGACCTCAATGCAAAGAAAACAAGTTCACAATAATTTAGAAACAACAATACTATTCTTTTAACTCAAGATGGAAGAGTTCAGAAATCAATATTTTGTGGAATACCATGATTTTTAGTCACAGCTTTCATGCGTCTTGGCATGCTTTCCACCAGTCTTTCACACTGCTTCTGGCGCAAAAATGTAAGCAGTTCTTCTTTGTTTGATGGCTTGTGAATATTCATCATCCTATTGATTACATTCCAGAGGTTTTCAATGGGGTTCAGGTATGGAGATTGGGCTGCCCATGACAGGGTTTTGATGTGGTGGTCTCTTAATTTTTGCCAGAGCTGTATATTTATACATATAAATTATATCCTCTCTGAAGCATCTTTTTTCTAATCTAAACAAGCTCAACTTTTTCAAGCTCTCATCATATGAGAAGCCTTCCATCCCTTGTAATAATCTAGTTGCCCGCCTTTGAACTGACTCTAATTTCTGACTCTCCTTTTTTAAGTGTGGAGCCCAAAACTGGATCCCCTATTCTGGATGTGGTCTCAAGAGTGATTTATAAAGGGGTAACAATATGGTAGTATCGTGGGATTTTATCTTTCTTTTTATACACCCTAAAACCTTGTTTGTTTTTGTGGCAGTTGCCTGACATTGAGTACTGCTGCTCAGCTTACTTGTAACCAGAATAACCAAGTCCTTCTACTGTTCTGTAGTCCTAAGTATGGTTCCATTTAATGTATATGCAGCAATAGGTTTACTCCATCCCAGCTGAACTACTCTACATTTATCTACATTAAATCTAATTAATTGGTAAACATGGATAAAAAGTACCTGTTTAATACCTCAGCCTTTTCTTTGTCCTCTATTATTATCTTGTTATCATAGTCTTTTAAGCTGCCTATAACATATTTTTTTTTCCTTTTTGGCATTGATGTACTGTATTTATAAACATTTTTGGGATTTATTTTAATGTCACTAACAATTTTTTTTTTTTGTGCATGACTTTGCCAGCTTGATTTCTTTTTTACATTTTTTACTTAGATCTTTATGCTCCTGTAATACTATTTCCATACTCTCGGCCTTCAGGATTTTGAATGCCCTTTGTTTTAGTCTGATTAAACTTTGTAATGTCTTAGTTATCCATAATGGTTTCTTGCTATTCTTGGACATTTTATTACCAGAGTGTATAAGTTTTCTATATGATTCTAGTAGTATATCCTTAAACATGCCTCATTTGTGGTCGGGATCTCCAGTTACCATGAGATGGTCCTAGGCTACATTATTAAGCTCTTTCCTTAGTTTGTTCAAATAAGATATCCTAAAGTTCCAGGTTTGGGCATTTTCCCTTTCGAGTGGTTGATTGAAAATTACTTTAAAGCTTACAATATTATGGTCACTGCATCCTAATTGCTCCCTGAACTGTAGATCTGAAATGTTATCTGGTTTATTTGACAGAACCAGATCCAGCAGATTACCCCCCTGGTCTGTACATTATTCGTTGAGAGAGGTAATTGTCCTGAATTATGGATAAGAACTTTCAGCTTATAGCACAACCACAAGATTCTGTGTCCCATTGAATGTCTGGATAGTTAAAATCCCCCATAATAAGGGCGCTATTATTATTTGCTGCCTTTTAATTTGCAGCAGCATTTCCTCCTTTACCCTTTCAGCTATATTAGAAGGCATGCAGCAAACTCCATTTAGCAGCTTTCCATTATTGCCGTCCCTATGTAGATTTACACATACTGACTCTACTGTGTCGCAGCTCTCCCCAATGTTGTCATTGAGCACTGGTCTTAAGTTAGATTTAATAAAAATGCACACCCCTCCACCTTTTCTGTCTTTTCTATCCTTTCTAAATGTACTGTAACCCTCTATATTTGTCATCCAGTCATGGCTTTCGTCCAGCTAGGTCCCCGTAATGCCCACCACATCGTATTCTGTGGCTCACATAAGAGTCTCCAGTTCATACATTTTGTTTACAAGACTTCTTGCATTTGCCAGTAGACATTTAATATTATTAGCACATTTATTACTCCTTCTCACCTTCCTATGTTTCTTGTTTCTGTCCCAGCTGCCCTAAATCCTCAATAATCCCAACTGTTTCACTCTCTCGATCTACTCTATCTATCCCAATGGCAGATGACCCTGTGTGTCCCACTAATTATAGTGTCCCCTGGACTTTGCTGCACTCCTATTGTTTTACTGGTTGCTAGGAGCAACGTCCTGCTGTAATGTTCCCAGTTCTTGGCTTGCATTCCTAATATCAGCCAAACAAGCATATTTATTAGGTTGTGCAAGATCAGGACTGGGCTCCCTGGCACTTTTCCCCATACCCCTTCTTGTAACCACAGCTACTTACATCTCTGTCATGATCTTACCCACCTCCACCCTCCTCCATATCACTGGCCCCAGCCAGCGCAAGCTCAGTGAGATCTAAACTCCTCTTCAGGTTTGCAATACTCCTGAGTGTTGCAAGCTGCACATTTAGACTGATGTCCCACTTGTGTGTGCAATGCAAGAAACTCGCATCAATTCTTGGAATTGCCATTGGCGATTCGGACCGGAGCGTTCAGCTTCATAGAAATACATGCAGCCGCACATTCCGGTCCCGAGTGCAGGTGGCAGTGCCAGGTACTGATGCGAGAGACTCGCACGAGTTTCTCGCATTGCACACGCAAGTGTGACACCGGCCTTAGATCCATTACCTGGGCTTTCATACATGTAACTTGCTAACATCAAGTTCAGATACATTCACCCTTAAACTGCTATTCAAGGCATGCATACATCTCACAAGACGTTCACCGGGTAGTGTTGTCCATGGAATAAATACTAATGGGGATAAACAGTGCAAATAAAAGCAGAAAAACACCAAACACCAAAAGAGTGCACATTGCATGACATTGCATATTGCATGAACAGCTGTATGCACATTTTTGACAACTATATCTGCATTGAGTGTTTATGTGTATATAAATAAAGATGAGCAAGCACTAGAATGCTCGGATGGTCATTGCTCGAACCAAATAATTCCTAATGCTCGGATGCTTAATTTGAGTAACAAGTATAACCAGAGTCAATGGGAAATCCGAGCATTTTTTCAAGTAGGTCCTACAAGGAGGTCTGGAGGGCAATGAAAATGTTGAAATGGATGGAAAAAGTTCTGAATGGAATGAGAGCAGCATGGGGAAGATCTCTTGAAGCATCTCTGACTCCCAGATCGGTGCTAAGAACAAAGGTGTCACACTTTTACTCCACATTAACCCCTCTGTGACCTTAGACGTACTATCCCGTCGAGGTGCCCTGGGCTTATCTGACCCTGGACGGGATAGTACGTCATAGCCGATCAGCCGCGCTCCCCCCGTGATCGCGGCCGGGTGTCAGCTGCTTATCGCATCAAAGATGATCGCGATGTGCCGGCGGTGCAGGGAAGCACCGCGCAGGGAGGGGGCTCCCTGCGGGCTTCCCTGAGACCCCCGGAGCAACGCGATGTGATCGCGTTGCTGCGAGGGTCTCACCTCCCTCCCTGCTCCCTCCAGCCCCGGATCCAAGATGGCCACGGATCCGGGTCCTGCAGGGAGGGAGGTGGCTTCACAGAGCCTGCTCAGAGCAGGCACTGTGAAGGCTGCAGCGCTGCATGTCAGATCAGTGATCTGACAGAGTGCTGTGCAAACTGTCAGATCACTGATCTGTGATGTCCCCCCCTGGGACAAAGTAAAAAAGTAAAAAAAAATTTTTCCAAATGTGTAAAAAAAATAAAAAAAAATATTCCAAAATAATGAAAAAAAAAAAATATTATTCCCATAAATACATTTCTTCATCTAAATAAATAAAAAAAACCAATAAAAGTACACATATTTAGTATCGCCGCGTCCGTAACGACCCGACCTATAAAACTGTCCCACTAGTTAACCCCTTCAGTAAACACCGTAAGAAAAAAAAAAAAAAACGAGGCAAAAAACAGCGCTTTATTATCATACCGCCGAACAAAAAGTGGAATAACACGCGATCAAAAGGACAGATATAAATAACCATGGTACCGCTGAAAGCGTCATATTGTCCCGCAAAAAACGAGCCGCCAGACAGCATCATCAGCAAAAGAATAAAAAAGTTATAGTCCTGAGAATAAAGCGATGCAAAAATAATTATTTTTTCTGTAAAATAGTTTTTATCGTATAAATGCGCCAAACCATAAAAAAATGATATAAATGAGGTATCGCTGTAATCGTACTGACCCGAAGAATAAAACTGATTTATCAATTTTACCAAACGCGGAACGGTATAAACGCCTCCCCCAATAGAAATTCATGAATAGCTGGTTTTTGGTCATTCTTCCTCACAAAAATCGGAATAAAAAGCGATCAAAAAATGTCACGTGCCCGAAAATGTTTTCAATAAAAACATCAACTCGTCCCGCAAAAAACAAGACCTCACATGACTCTGTGGACCAAAATATGGAAAAATTATAGCTCTCAAAATGTGGTATTGCAAAAAATATTTTTTGCAATAAAAAGGGTCTTTCAGTGTGACGGCAGCCAATCATAAAAATCCGCTAAAAACTCGCTATAAAAGTAAATCAAACCCCCCTTCATCACCCCCTTAGTTAGGGAAAAATAAAAAAAAAATGTATTTATTTCCATTTTCCCATTAGGGTTAGGGCTAGGGCTAGGGTTAGGGCTAGGGTTAGGGTTAGGGCTAGGGCTAGGGTTAGGGTTAGGGCTAGGGTTAGGGCTAGGGTTAGGGCTAGGGTTAGGGCTAGGGTTAGGGCTAGGGTTAGGGTTAGGGTTGGGGCTACAGTTAGGGTTGGGGCTAAAGTTAGGGTTAGGGTTTAGATTACATTTACAGTTGGGAATAGGGTTGGGATTAGGGTTAGGGGTGTGTCAGGGTTAGAGGTGTGGTTAGGGTTACTGTTGGAATTAGGGTTAGGGGTGTGTTTAGATTAGGGTTTCAGTTATAATTGGGGGGTTTCCACTGTTTCGGCACATCAGGGGCTCTCCAAACACGACATGGCGTCCGATCTCAATTCCAGCCAATTCTGCGTTGAAAAAGTAAAACAGTGCTCCTTCCCTTCCGAGCTCTCCTGTGTGCCCAAACAGGGGTTTACCCTCACATATGGGGTATCGGCGTACTCAGGACAAATTGGACAACAACTTTTGTGGACCAATTTCTCCTGTTACCCTTGGGAAAATACAAAACTGGGGGCTAAAAAATAATTTTTGTGGGAAAACAAAAAGATTTTTTATTTTCACGGCTCTGCGTTATAAACTGTAGTGAAACACTTGGGGGTTCAAAGTTCTCACAACACATCTAGATAAGTTCATTGAGGGGTCTAGTTTCCAATATGGGGTCACTTGTGGGGGGTTTCTACTGTTTAGGTACATTAGGGGCTCTGCAAACGCAATGTGACGCCTGCAGACCAATCCATCTAAGTCTGCATTCCAAATGATGCTCCTTCCCTTCCGAGCCCTCCCATGCGCCCAAACGGTGGTTCCCCCCCACATATCGGGTATCAGCGTACTCAGGACAAATTGGACAACAACATTTAGGGTCCAATTTCTCCTGCTAACCTTGGAAAAATACAAAACTGGGGGCTAAAATATAATTTTTGTGGAAAAAAAAATATTTTTTATTTGCACGGCTCTGCGTTATAAACTGTAGCGAAATACTTGGGGGTTCAAAGCTCTCACAACACATCAAGATGAGTTCCTTAGGGGGTCTACTTTCCAAAATGGTGTCACTTGTGGGGGGCTTCTACTGTTTAGGTACATTAGGGGCTCTGCAAACGCAATGTGACGCCTGCAGACCATTCCATCTAAGTCTGCATTCCAAATGGCGCTCCTTCCCTTCCGAGCCCTCCCATGCGCCCAAACGGTGGTTCCCCCCCACATATGGGGTATCAGTGTACTCAGGACAAATTGGACAACAACTTTTGGGGTCCAATTTCTCCTGTTACCCTAGGAAAAATACAAAACTGGGGCTAAAAAATAATTTTTGTGGGAAAAAAATTTTGTTTTATTTTTATGGCTCTGCATTATAAACTTCTGTGAAGCCCTTGGTGGGTCAAAGTGCTCACCACACATCCAGATAAGTTCCTTAGGGGGTCTACTTTCCAAAATGGTGTCACTTGTGGGGGGTTTCAATGTTTAGGCACATCAGTGGCTCTCCAAACGCAACATGGCGTCCCATCTCAATTCCTGTCAATTTTGCATTGAAAAGTCAAACGGCGCTCCTTCCCTTCCGAGCTCTCCCATGCACCCAAACAGTGGTTTACTGCCACATATGGGGTATCAGAGTACTCAGGACAAATTGGACAACAACTTTTGGGGTCCATTTTCTCCTGTTACCCTTGGTAAAATAAAACAAATTGGAGCTGAAGTAAATTTTTTGTGTAAAAAAGTTAAATGTTCATTTTTATTTAAACATTCCAAAAATTCCTATTAAACACCTGAAGGGTTAATAAACTTCTTGAATGTGGTTTTGAGCACCTTGAGGGGTGCAGTTTTTAGAATGGTGTCACATTGGGCATTTTCTATCATATAGACCCCTCAAAATGACTTCAAATGAGACGTGGTCCCTAAAAAAAAATGGTGTTGTAAAAATGAGAAATTGCTGGTCAACTTTTAACCCTTATAACTCCCTAACAAAAAAAAAAATTGGTTCCAAAATTATGCTGATGTAAAGGAGACATGTGGGAAATGTTACTTATTAAGTATTTTGTGTGACATATCTCTGTGATTTAATTGCATAAAAATTAAAAGTTTGAAAATTGCGAAATTTTCAAACTTTTCGCCAAATTTCCGTTTTTTTCACAAATAAACGCAGGTACTATCAAAGAAATGTTACCACTATCATGAAGTACAATATGTCACGAGAAAACAATGTCAGAATCACCAGGATCCGTTGAAGCGTTTCGGAGTTATAACCTCATAAAGGGACAGTGGTCAGAATTGTAAAAATTGGCCTGGTCATTGACGTGCAAACCACCCTTGGGGGTAAAGGGGTTAAGGATGGACAATAAAACATTCAAAATTGATAAGAAATTTGAGTTTACAGGAAAAAAAGATGTTAAATATTATTTCCTGTATAATGACTTTTATATAAGGCAAAATTTAAAAAGGATTAAAAAAATATTTTAATTAAACCAAAATAGAAATTTGTATTTAAAAATTGGACATCTCAGTGTAATATATGAAGTCAGCAAAGACTGGCAAAAATGTGATGGAAGAGGGACTCAGATATACCTTGTATTAGACATGAAAGAGGGCCTCATACACATTTTGTTCAAATTGTCATGTAGTGGTACTCCTAGACTCATAAAGTCCAAAGGCTGCCAAAAATTACAAGCAGGGTCATCCATACACCCTTGAAGGCACCAACTGTAGTACCTCATTCAAATATTGTGAACAAAGTATAGTTGTGGTACTCCTACACTCATAAAAGTTCTGCACAGTGCAAAGCCAGGCAAAAAATGGGTGGCCTCATTAACACATTAAGAAAGTGTAGTTGATGCTTTGGCCACAAGCTCTGACAAATCTAGGTATGTTTTCAGAAACCGCTGAACTACGTAGTTGAGTACTTGCCAAGCATGGTATGTGTGTGAGCTTGTCAAGTACCACCAGGTCACATCCATTATCACAAACGGCCATGCCTGGTTGAAAGCTCAGCAGCAAAATTCACAGATCTGTCTGGTCTGTTATTCCTTTAAGTAACTCTGCCTTGGTGTGCGGTTTGTCTCCTAGACAAATTAATTTCAGCAGATCCTGGTACCGCTTCGCTGAGGCAGTGCTGCAGAGCATCCAGCTTACGTGTGCTCTGAGATATCACGTCGTAGCTGGAGGATGAGGAGGAGCAGGAGGTGGTGCAGGAACTGGTGTAGGAGGTGGAGGAAACCCTGATAGAATTAGTGTCATCAATCCTCGGCGTCTGTACCCCATGTTCCATGCCAGGGTGGGACTTGGCCCTGGCCTCCACAATGTTCACCCAGTGTCCCGTCAATGTAATGTAGCATCCCTGGTTACAAGCACTTGTCCACATGTCAGTTGTGAAGTGGAAAATCCCAATAAGTGCATTGGTAAGGAGACGGGTGATCTTGTATGTGTCTAGTATGTGGGGATGGAGAAAGGAATCATTGATACATTGAAAGAAAGGTTAGTGACAGTAATTGTGAATCGCCTCTCAGGGCTGCTAGATATTTCTTCTTGTCCAGCATTTAGGCAGGGAAATAATAATGAGAGGTGACTGCACATATGCATAGCTCTATTTGTCCATTTCTTTTGTAGTTAGGGCTCATTGAATTATCAGTTTTCTATGTATGAGTTTTGTATGTGCTTTTCACGGATAGAACTCATACTTAGTATAGTCTGTGGGGCTGTTCACATCTGATTGGTTTTTCACACTGACTGGTCCTTGTAAAATTGTGAAGACATGTCAGATATATTGATCCAAACGTTCAATCAACATAATGCTTGTCTATGGACCTGAGAAAAAATCAGACAGCACTTAAATGCTATAAGAGCGTCTGTTTTTCATGGTCTTCTAGATACAAGAAGAGAGAAAAACCTTTGGGTGCACTGCAATTCACCAAGTTCATGTTTAAAAAAAAAGAGAAAAATAACTCTGAAATTGTTGCATCGACGCTTAGCTCTAAGCTGCAGAGTAATGCCTCTGCTCAAAGAGAAAATCTTTAGTAAGAAGTCATATCTAAGAACAAGGAATCACAGGTTTTCTCTGTTTGCTATATGATCCACCTGGTTATTATTTTCCCCTTACATTAAGCATAGACCAGAGGGGCATCTTGCAAGTAAATGTCCATCACTGCTATATATGTTCAATTTTATCTTTATCTTTGCAGGTGACTACACGAGGTCATAGTGGATCCCACAACCTCAGTTTTGAAGGAATTGAGCGACAGTATGCATCATTACCAAGGTAGGACCAAATGATTTATATTAAGCACCTTTAAAAGTAAATTGAAAAGAAATAGCTGAAGACATTTTGGTAACCTAGATTTTACAGTACGTTACAATAGTAAAGGTCTCTTTTACTTATATTCAAAAGTAACTAACGATGTTGGAATTGACTTGAATGTTCAGTCCAAGAAAACTGAAAGTTTTGCTTTCTTGTTGCCCAATAACCATGTCACAATGGAGATTTCGGCATGTGTTATAAGAGGTCAGAGTCAACGATGGGCTCTCTGTAGAGACCAATGACTTTTCATTCAAGCTTTTAGTTCTTTCCAGAAATATTACATTTAACATACGATGGTTGGTTACTAAACAAGACAAATTTTGTGTAATGATGTGCCGTGTACTAACGGTATTATGTTCCATTAAAGCTGATCTGTCCGCCCACTTAATGCCCTACATAAGGCAGCATATTGCAGTGACAGTCCATTGCAAGAGAAAATGACATGCACCACACATCCAAAACTTATACATTGAGCTATTGCGGCTAAACAAAGATTTACAAAATTGAACATGAGCTTCTTAGTCAACATTCTGTTTAGACTGTATACAGCCCACTGCCACATCACAGCGAACCTTTCATTGGGTATCTGACCTTAAAAATGCAGTGCCGTGCACCTACCACTATTGAAGTGATATCACACTAGCGGCGGGAGAGACCAGGTTCTCCACAGCACTAATTCTGCAAGACAAAGCCCCCATGGCTCCAGGTCACATCACTCCACAGTCAACAATGGCCACCAAATAGCACGAACATCAAGTGAAGGGATCCAAAAACTCACCTTCCACATGGTCTCAGACTAAGGGTACCGTCACACTATAACATTTCGATCGCTACGACGGTACGATTCGTGACGTTCCAGCGATATCGTTACGATATCGCTGTGTCTGACACGCAGCAGCGATCAGGGATCCTGCTGAGAATCGTACGTCGTAGCAGATCGTATGGAACTTTCTTTCATCGCTGGATCTCCCGCTGTCATCGCTAGATCGGTGTGTGTGACACCGATCTAGCGATCTAGCGATGCGATCCAGCGATGCGTTCGCTTGTAACCAGGGTAAACATCGGGTAACTAAGCGCAGGACCGCGCTTAGTTACCCGATGTTTACCCTGGTTACAAGCGTTAAACTAAAAAAAAACAAACAGCACATACTTACATTCTGGTGTCCGTCAGGTCCCTTGCCGTCTCTGCTTCCCGCACTGTGACTGCCGGCCGTAAAGTGAAAGCAGAGCACAGCGGCTGTGCTTTCACTTTCACTTTACGGCCGGCAGTCACTGAGTGCGGGAAGCAGACTGCAAGGGACCTGACGGACACCAGAATGTAAGTATGTGCTGTTTTTTTTTTTTTAGTTTAACGCTTGTAACCAGGGTAAACATCGGGTAACTAAGCGCGGTCCTGCGCTTAGTTACCCGATGTTTACCCTGGTTACCCAGGGACCTCGGCATCGTTGGTCGCTGGAGAGCTGTCTGTGTGACAGCTCCCCAGCGACCACACTACGATTTACCTACGATCACAGCCAGGTCATATCGCTGGTCGTGATCGTAGGTAAATCGTTTAGTGTGACGGTACCCTAAAAGCTGAGAGCAAGAATTGGTGAAACCCGACTCCTTTTTCTTCCTAATTAAAAATTCCTGGGCAAAATGGGAGAAGTGACAAACAGGGAGGACCAGAGTCTGTATTACTAAAGAGATTTTTGGATTTTATTTAGATACAAAGTTACAATAACAAATGAAGAAAATAATTTTCACAAAGAGATATAATGTGTACATGTAGAAATCAGTGATTAGATCCCAAGGTTTGTGGGTCGAGGAATCTGTCAGGGTACAATTAATTTGATATTAATCAAACAGACCAAAAGTTTGTCTTATGTTATATCTAAAATATAACGCTGGGAGCGTCACTCTGTCCGAAGCCTTTATAGACTGCGCAGGCGCAAGCGCCGGCACAGTCTGGCCCCCACAGAGTGACGCTCCCAGGAGATCACGGTATGCGTAAACACTGAACGCACACCGCGATCTCCAACAGAGAGGCAGGGACCGCCAGGAGGGTAAGTATTGGCTATATTCACCTGTCCCCCGTTCCAGTGCTGCGTGCGGCTCCGTCTCCGTGTCCCGGTCCTCTGCCTGTGACGTTCAGTTCAGAGGGCGCGATGACGCGCCTAATGTGCGCCGCCCTCTGACTGAACAGTCACAGCAAGAGGACCTGGAAGATGGCGGCGCGCAGCGGTGGAACGGGGCCAGGTGAATATAGCAAGTGTCGGGGGCCTGAGCTAGCGGCGATACCAGCACCTGACCCCCACAGCGCGCCGGTGTCCCCGCCTGCTCAGGCCCCCCAGCACTCGGCACCCAGCGACAATAGGTGAGTATGGTATTTTATTTTTTTTAATATATTTTGCGACAGCATGCGGGGCATATAATACAATGGAGCATCTTATGGGGGCCATCAACCATAATGGAGCAGTGTACGGGGCATATACTATGGAGCACCTTATGGGGGCCATAAACCATAATGGAGCAGTGTACGGGGGCATATACAATGGAGCATCTTATGGAGGCCATAAACCTTTATGGAGCAGTGTACGGGGGCATATACCATGGAGCATCTTATGGGGGCCATAAATCTTTATGGAGCAATGTACGGGGGCATATACCATGGGGCATCTTATGGGGGCCATAAACCTTTATGGAGCAGTGTACGGGTGCATATAATATGGAGCATCTTATGGGGGCCATCAACCATAATGGAGCAGTGTACCGGGCATATATTATGGAGCATCTTATGGGGCCATAAACCTTTATGGAGCAGTGTACGAGGGCATATACCATGGAGCATCTTATGGGGGCCATAAACCTTTATGGAGCAGTGTACGGGGGCATATACCATGGAGCATCTTATGGGGGCCATAAACCTTAATGGAGCAGCGTAAGGGGCATATGGATGGGAGCAGCAAATTAAAGAATGGTGGCGCAGGATGGGAGCAGCACATGACAGAATAGGGCAGCAAATGACAGAATGGGGGTGCAGGATGGCAGCAGCACATGACAGAACGGGGGTGCAGGATGGAAGCAGCACATGACAGAACGGGGGCGCAGGATGGGAGCAGCATATGACAGAACGGGGGCGCAGGATGGCAGCAGCACATAGTAACATAGTAACATAGTAACATAGTAACATAGTTAGTAAGGCCGAAAAAAGACATTTGTCCATCCAGTTCAGCCTATATTCCATCATAATAAATACCCAGATCTACGTCCTTCTACAGAACCTAATAATTGTATGATACAATATTGTTCTGCTCCAGGAAGACATCCAGGCCTCTCTTGAACCCCTCGACTGAGTTCGCCATCACCACCTCCTCAGGCAAGCAATTCCAGATTCTCACTGCCCTAACAGTAAAGAATCCTCTTCTATGTTGGTGGAAAAACCTTCTCTCCTCCAGACGCAAAGAATGCCCCCTTGTGCCCGTCACCTTCCTTGGTATAAACAGATCCTCAGCGAGATATTTGTATTGTCCCCTTATATACTTATACATGGTTATTAGATCGCCCCTCAGTCGTCTTTTTTCTAGACTAAATAATCCTAATTTCGCTAATCTATCTGGGTATTGTAGTTCTCCCATCCCCTTTATTAATTTTGTTGCCCTCCTTTGTACTCTCTCTAGTTCCATTATATCCTTCCTGAGCACCGGTGCCCAAAACTGGACACAGTACTCCATGTGCGGTCTAACTAGGGATTTGTACAGAGGCAGTATAATGCTCTCATCATGTGTATCCAGACCTCTTTTAATGCACCCCATGATCATGTTTGCCTTGGCAGCTGCTGCCTGGCACTGGCTGCTCCAGGTAAGTTTATCATTAACTAGGATCCCCAAGTCCTTCTCCCTGTCAGATTTACCCAGTGGTTTCCCGTTCAGTGTGTAATGGTGATATTGATTCCCTCTTCCCATGTGTATAACCTTACATTTATCATTGTTAAACCTCATCTGCCACCTTTCAGCCCAAGTTTCCAACTTATCCAGATCCATCTGTAGCAGAATACTATCTTCTCTTGTATTAACTGCTTTACATAGTTTTGTATCATCTGCAAATATCGATATTTTACTGTGTAAACCTTCTACCAGATCATTAATGAATATGTTGAAGAGAACAGGTCCCAATACTGACCCCTGCGGTACCCCACTGGTCACAGCGACCCAGTTAGAGACTATACCATTTATAACCACCCTCTGCTTTCTATCACTAAGCCAGTTACTAACCCATTTACACACATTTTCCCCCAGACCAAGCATTCTCATTTTGTGTACCAACCTCTTGTGCGGCACGGTATCAAACGCTTTGGAAAAATCGAGATATACCACGTCCAATGACTCACCGTGGTCCAGCCTATAGCTTACCTCTTCATAAAAACTGATTAGATTGGTTTGACAGGAGCGATTTCTCATAAACCCATGCTGATATGGAGTTAAACAGTTATTCTCATTGAGATAATCCAGAATAACATCCCTCAGAAACCCTTCAAATATTTTACCAACAATAGAGGTTAGACTTACTGGCCTATAATTTCCAGGTTCACTTTTAGAGCCCTTTTTGAATATTGGCACCACATTTGCTATGCGCCAGTCCTGCGGAACAGACCCTGTCGCTATAGAGTCACTAAAAATAAGAAATAATGGTTTATCTATTACATTACTTAGTTCTCTTAGTACTCGTGGGTGTATGCCATCCGGACCCGGAGATTTATCTATTTTAATCTTATTTAGCCGGTTTCGCACCTCTTCTTGGGTTAGATTGGTGACCCTTAATATAGGGTTTTCATTGTTTCTTGGGATTTCACCTAGCATTTCATTTTCCACCGTGAATACCGTGGAGAAGAAGGTGTTTAATATGTTAGCTTTTTCCTCGTCATCTACAACCATTCTTTCCTCACTATTTTTTAAGGGGCCTACATTTTCAGTTTTTATTCTTTTACTATTGATATAGTTGAAGAACAGTTTGGGATTAGTTTTACTCTCCTTAGCAATGTGCTTCTCTGTTTCCTTTTTGGCAGCTTTAATTAGTTTTTTAGATAAAGTATTTTTCTCCCTATAGTTTTTTAGAGCTTCAATGGTGCCATCCTGCTTTAGTAGTGCAAATGCTTTCTTTTTACTGTTAATTGCCTGTCTTACTTCTTTGTTTAGCCACATTGGGTTTTTCCTATTTCTAGTCCTTTTATTCCCACAAGGTATAAACCGCTTACACTGCCTATTTAGGATGTTCTTAAACATTTCCCATTTATTATCTGTATTCTCATTTCTGAGGATATTGTCCCAGTCTACCAGATTAAGGGCATCTCTAAGCTGTTCAAACTTTGCCTTCCTAAAGTTCAATGTTTTTGTGACTCCCTGACAAGTCCCCCTAGTGAAAGACAGGTGAAACTGCACAATATTGTGGTCGCTATTTCCTAAATGCCCAACCACCTGCAGATTTGTTATTCTGTCAGGTCTATTAGATAGTATTAGGTCTAAAAGTGCTGCTCCTCTGGTTGGATTCTGCACCAATTGTGAAAGATAATTTTTCTTGGTTATTAGCAGAAACCTGTTGCCTTTATGGGTTTCACAGGTTTCTGTTTCCCAGTTAATATCCGGGTAGTTAAAGTCCCCCATAACCAGGACCTCATTATGGGTTGCAGCTTCATCTATCTGCTTTAGAAGTAGACTTTCCATGCTTTCTGTTATATTTGGGGGTTTGTAACAGACCCCAATGAGAATTTTGTTACCATTTTTCCCTCCATGAATTTCAACCCATATGGACTCGACATCCTCATTCCCTTCGCTAATATCCTCCCTTAAAGTGGACTTTAGACAAGACTTTACATAGAGACAAACCCCTCCTCCTCTCCGATTTTTACGATCCTTTCTAAACAGATTGTAACCCTGTAAGTTAACTGCCCAGTCATAGCTTTCATCTAACCATGTCTCGGTTATTCCCACTATGTCAAAGTTACCTGTAGATATTTCTGCTTCTAGTTCTTCCATCTTGTTTGTCAGGCTTCTGGCGTTTGCGAGCATGCAGTTTAGAGGATTTTGTTTTGTTCCAATCTCCTCACTGTGGATTGTTTTAGAAATGTTCTTACCTCCCTTCTGAGTATGTTTTCCTGGGTCGTCTATGTTCGAGTCTAATGTTTTTCTTCCCGTCCCCTCTTCTTCTAGTTTAACGCCCTCCTGATGAGTGTAGCGAGTCTTCTGGCGAATGTGTGTTTCCCAGGTTTGTTGAGGTGTAGTCCGTCTCTGGCGAGGAGTCCATCATACCAGTAATTCACACCGTGGTCCAGGAATCCAAATCCTTGTTGTCTGCACCATCGTCTTAGCCAGTTGTTTGCATCAAGGATCCTGTTCCATCTCCTGGTGCCATGCCCGTCTACTGGAAGGATAGAAGAAAAAACTACCTGTGCATCCAGTTCCTTTACTTTCTTCCCCAACTCTTCAAAGTCCTTGCAGATTGTCGGTAGGTCCTTCCTTGCCGTGTCATTGGTGCCAACATGTATCAGAAGAAATGGGTGGACGTCCTTGGAGCTGAAGAGCTTTGGTATCCTATCGGTCACATCCTTGATCATCGCACCTGGAAGGCAGCATACTTCTCTTGCAGTTATGTCCGGTCTGCAGATGGCTGCTTCTGTGCCTCTCAGTAGTGAGTCTCCCACCACCACCACTCTTCGTTGCTTCTTGGCTGTACTTTTTGCTGTCACTTGTTGCTGTGTGCCCTTTTCTTTTTTGCTTGCTGGTATTGCTTCATTCTTAGGTGTGCCATCTTCATCCTCTACAAAGATTTGATATCGGTTCTTCAGTTGTGTGGTTGGTGATTTCTCCATGGTCTTCTTGCTTCTTTTGGTCACATGCTTCCACTCATCTGCTTTTGGAGGTTCTCTGACACTTTTTTCACCTTCTGTGACCAGTAGAGATGCTTCTGTTCTGTCTAGAAAGTCTTCATTCTCTTTGATGAGTTTCAAAGTTGCTATTCTTTCTTCCAGACCCCGTACCTTTTCTTCTAAAAGGGCCACTAGTCTACACTTCTGACAAGTGAAATTGGATTCTTCCTCTGGTCGATCTGTGAATATGTAGCACATGCTGCAGCTCACCATGTAGGTTGTCACATCTGCCATGTTGCTCCTAGATCCTGCTGACTTGCTGTGTGTTTTCCTTCTTGTGTAATCTACTCAGCCAAGCTCTCTTGCAATAATGTCCTACAGGCAAAAATTCGCGCGCCGTAAGGCGCGCGGTTTGGTGATGCTTTCGAAGCAGCTGGTCCCGGCTGTACCCAACGATCTTCTAGCTTAGGGAGACTTCGCGTCTCCCAGAAGGCACCTGGAATATGCAAATTAGCCTCCTGAAGCTTGAATCCCTGGTTTGGTGATGCTTTCGAAGCAGCTGGTCCCGGCTGTACCCAACGATCTTCTAGCTTAGGGAGACTTCGCGTCTCCCAGAAGGCACCTGGAATATGCAAATTAGCCTCCTGAAGCTTGAATCCCTGGTTTGGTGATGCTTTCGAAGCAGCTGGTCCCGGCTGTACCCAACGATCTTCTAGCTTAGGGAGACTTCGCGTCTCCCAGAAGGCACCTGGAATATGCAAATTAGCCTCCTGAAGCTTGAATCCCTGGTTTGGTGATGCTTTCGAAGCAGCTGGTCCCGGCTGTACCCAACGATCTTCTAGCTTAGGGAGACTTCGCGTCTCCCAGAAGGCACCTGGAATATGCAAATTAGCCTCCTGAAGCTTGAATCCCTGGTTTGGTGATGCTTTCGAAGCAGCTGGTCCCGGCTGTACCCAACGATCTTCTAGCTTAGGGAGACTTCGCGTCTCCCAGAAGGCACCTGGAATATGCAAATTAGCCTCCTGAAGCTTGAATCCCTGGTTTGGTGATGCTTTCGAAGCAGCTGGTCCCGGCTGTACCCAACGATCTTCTAGCTTAGGGAGACTTCGCGTCTCCCAGAAGGCACCTGGAATATGCAAATTAGCCTCCTGAAGCTTGAATCCCTGGTTTGGTGATGCTTTCGAAGCAGCTGGTCCCGGCTGTACCCAACGATCTTCTAGCTTAGGGAGACTTCGCGTCTCCCAGAAGGCACCTGGAATATGCAAATTAGCCTCCTGAAGCTTGAATCCCTGGTTTGGTGATGCTTTCGAAGCAGCTGGTCCCGGCTGTACCCAACGATCTTCTAGCTTAGGGAGACTTCGCTTCTCCCAGAAGGCACCTGGAATATGCAAATTAGCCTCCTGAAGCTTGAATCCCTGGTTTGGTGATGCTTTCGAAGCAGCTGGTCCCGGCTGTACCCAACGATCTTCTAGCTTAGGGAGACTTCGCGTCTCCCAGAAGGCACCTGGAATATGCAAATTAGCCTCCTGAAGCTTGAATCCCTGGTTTGGTGATGCTTTCGAAGCAGCTGGTCCCGGCTGTACCCAACGATCTTCTAGCTTAGGGAGACTTCGCTTCTCCCAGAAGGCACCTGGAATATGCAAATTAGCCTCCTGAAGCTTGAATCCCTGGTTTGGTGATGCTTTCGAAGCAGCTGGTCCCGGCTGTACCCAACGATCTTCTAGCTTAGGGAGACTTCGCGTCTCCCAGAAGGCAACTGGAATATGCAAATTAGCCTCCTGAAGCTTGAATCCCTGGTTTGGTGATGCTTTCGAAGCAGCTGGTCCCGGCTGTACCCAACGATCTTCTAGCTTAGGGAGACTTCGCGTCTCCCAGAAGGCACCTGGAATATGCAAATTAGCCTCCTGAAGCTTGAATCCCTGGTTTGGTGATGCTTTCGAAGCAGCTGGTCCCGGCTGTACCCAACGATCTTCTAGCTTAGGGAGACTTCGCGTCTCCCAGAAGGCACCTGGAATATGCAAATTAGCCTCCTGAAGCTTGAATCCCTGGTTTGGTGATGCTTTCGAAGCAGCTGGTCCCGGCTGTACCCAACGATCTTCTAGCTTAGGGAGACTTCGCTTCTCCCAGAAGGCACCTGGAATATGCAAATTAGCCTCCTGAAGCTTGAATCCCTGGTTTGGTGATGCTTTCGAAGCAGCTGGTCCCGGCTGTACCCAACGATCTTCTAGCTTAGGGAGACTTCGCGTCTCCCAGAAGGCACCTGGAATATGCAAATTAGCCTCCTGAAGCTTGAATCCCTGGTTTGGTGATGCTTTCGAAGCAGCTGGTCCCGGCTGTACCCAACGATCTTCTAGCTTAGGGAGACTTCGCTTCTCCCAGAAGGCACCTGGAATATGCAAATTAGCCTCCTGAAGCTTGAATCCCTGGTTTGGTGATGCTTTCGAAGCAGCTGGTCCCGGCTGTACCCAACGATCTTCTAGCTTAGGGAGACTTCGCGTCTCCCAGAAGGCACCTGGAATATGCAAATTAGCCTCCTGAAGCTTGAATCCCTGGTTTGGTGATGCTTTCGAAGCAGCTGGTCCCGGCTGTACCCAACGATCTTCTAGCTTAGGGAGACTTCGCGTCTCCCAGAAGGCACCTGGAATATGCAAATTAGCCTCCTGAAGCTTGAATCCCTGGTTTGGTGATGCTTTCGAAGCAGCTGGTCCCGGCTGTACCCAACGATCTTCTAGCTTAGGGAGACTTCGCGTCTCCCAGAAGGCACCTGGAATATGCAAATTAGCCTCCTGAAGCTTGAATCCCTGGTTTGGTGATGCTTTCGAAGCAGCTGGTCCCGGCTGTACCCAACGATCTTCTAGCTTAGGGAGACTTCGCGTCTCCCAGAAGGCACCTGGAATATGCAAATTAGCCTCCTGAAGCTTGAATCCCTGGTTTGGTGATGCTTTCGAAGCAGCTGGTCCCGGCTGTACCCAACGATCTTCTAGCTTAGGGAGACTTCGCTTCTCCCAGAAGGCACCTGGAATATGCAAATTAGCCTCCTGAAGCTTGAATCCCTGGTTTGGTGATGCTTTCGAAGCAGCTGGTCCCGGCTGTACCCAACGATCTTCTAGCTTAGGGAGACTTCGCGTCTCCCAGAAGGCACCTGGAATATGCAAATTAGCCTCCTGAAGCTTGAATCCCTGGTTTGGTGATGCTTTCGAAGCAGCTGGTCCCGGCTGTACCCAACGATCTTCTAGCTTAGGGAGACTTCGCTTCTCCCAGAAGGCACCTGGAATATGCAAATTAGCCTCCTGAAGCTTGAATCCCTGGTTTGGTGATGCTTTCGAAGCAGCTGGTCCCGGCTGTACCCAACGATCTTCTAGCTTAGGGAGACTTCGCGTCTCCCAGAAGGCACCTGGAATATGCAAATTAGCCTCCTGAAGCTTGAATCCCTGGTTTGGTGATGCTTTCGAAGCAGCTGGTCCCGGCTGTACCCAACGATCTTCTAGCTTAGGGAGACTTCGCGTCTCCCAGAAGGCACCTGGAATATGCAAATTAGCCTCCTGAAGCTTGAATCCCTGGTTTGGTGATGCTTTCGAAGCAGCTGGTCCCGGCTGTACCCAACGATCTTCTAGCTTAGGGAGACTTCGCGTCTCCCAGAAGGCACCTGGAATATGCAAATTAGCCTCCTGAAGCTTGAATCCCTGGTTTGGTGATGCTTTCGAAGCAGCTGGTCCCGGCTGTACCCAACGATCTTCTAGCTTAGGGAGACTTCGCGTCTCCCAGAAGGCACCTGGAATATGCAAATTAGCCTCCTGAAGCTTGAATCCCTGGTTTGGTGATGCTTTCGAAGCAGCTGGTCCCGGCTGTACCCAACGATCTTCTAGCTTAGGGAGACTTCGCGTCTCCCAGAAGGCACCTGGAATATGCAAATTAGCCTCCTGAAGCTTGAATCCCTGGTTTGGTGATGCTTTCGAAGCAGCTGGTCCCGGCTGTACCCAACGATCTTCTAGCTTAGGGAGACTTCGCTTCTCCCAGAAGGCACCTGGAATATGCAAATTAGCCTCCTGAAGCTTGAATCCCTGGTTTGGTGATGCTTTCGAAGCAGCTGGTCCCGGCTGTACCCAACGATCTTCTAGCTTAGGGAGACTTCGCGTCTCCCAGAAGGCACCTGGAATATGCAAATTAGCCTCCTGAAGCTTGAATCCCTGGTTTGGTGATGCTTTCGAAGCAGCTGGTCCCGGCTGTACCCAACGATCTTCTAGCTTAGGGAGACTTCGCTTCTCCCAGAAGGCACCTGGAATATGCAAATTAGCCTCCTGAAGCTTGAATCCCTGGTTTGGTGATGCTTTCGAAGCAGCTGGTCCCGGCTGTACCCAACGATCTTCTAGCTTAGGGAGACTTCGCGTCTCCCAGAAGGCACCTGGAATATGCAAATTAGCCTCCTGAAGCTTGAATCCCTGGTTTGGTGATGCTTTCGAAGCAGCTGGTCCCGGCTGTACCCAACGATCTTCTAGCTTAGGGAGACTTCGCGTCTCCCAGAAGGCACCTGGAATATGCAAATTAGCCTCCTGAAGCTTGAATCCCTGGTTTGGTGATGCTTTCGAAGCAGCTGGTCCCGGCTGTACCCAACGATCTTCTAGCTTAGGGAGACTTCGCGTCTCCCAGAAGGCACCTGGAATATGCAAATTAGCCTCCTGAAGCTTGAATCCCTGGTTTGGTGATGCTTTCGAAGCAGCTGGTCCCGGCTGTACCCAACGATCTTCTAGCTTAGGGAGACTTCGCTTCTCCCAGAAGGCACCTGGAATATGCAAATTAGCCTCCTGAAGCTTGAATCCCTGGTTTGGTGATGCTTTCGAAGCAGCTGGTCCCGGCTGTACCCAACGATCTTCTAGCTTAGGGAGACTTCGCGTCTCCCAGAAGGCACCTGGAATATGCAAATTAGCCTCCTGAAGCTTGAATCCCTGGTTTGGTGATGCTTTCGAAGCAGCTGGTCCCGGCTGTACCCAACGATCTTCTAGCTTAGGGAGACTTCGCTTCTCCCAGAAGGCACCTGGAATATGCAAATTAGCCTCCTGAAGCTTGAATCCCTGGTTTGGTGATGCTTTCGAAGCAGCTGGTCCCGGCTGTACCCAACGATCTTCTAGCTTAGGGAGACTTCGCGTCTCCCAGAAGGCACCTGGAATATGCAAATTAGCCTCCTGAAGCTTGAATCCCTGGTTTGGTGATGCTTTCGAAGCAGCTGGTCCCGGCTGTACCCAACGATCTTCTAGCTTAGGGAGACTTCGCGTCTCCCAGAAGGCACCTGGAATATGCAAATTAGCCTCCTGAAGCTTGAATCCCTGGTTTGGTGATGCTTTCGAAGCAGCTGGTCCCGGCTGTACCCAACGATCTTCTAGCTTAGGGAGACTTCGCGTCTCCCAGAAGGCACCTGGAATATGCAAATTAGCCTCCTGAAGCTTGAATCCCTGGTTTGGTGATGGTTTCGAAGCAGCTGGTCCCGGCTGTACCCAACGATCTTCTAGCTTAGGGAGACTTCGCGTCTCCCAGAAGGCACCTGGAATATGCAAATTAGCCTCCTGAAGCTTGAATCCCTGGTTTGGTGATGCTTTCGAAGCAGCTGGTCCCGGCTGTACCCAACGATCTTCTAGCTTAGGGAGACTTCGCGTCTCCCAGAAGGCACCTGGAATATGCAAATTAGCCTCCTGAAGCTTGAATCCCTGGTTTGGTGATGCTTTCGAAGCAGCTGGTCCCGGCTGTACCCAACGATCTTCTAGCTTAGGGAGACTTCGCGTCTCCCAGAAGGCACCTGGAATATGCAAATTAGCCTCCTGAAGCTTGAATCCCTGGTTTGGTGATGCTTTCGAAGCAGCTGGTCCCGGCTGTACCCAACGATCTTCTAGCTTAGGGAGACTTCGCGTCTCCCAGAAGGCACCTGGAATATGCAAATTAGCCTCCTGAAGCTTGAATCCCTGGTTTGGTGATGCTTTCGAAGCAGCTGGTCCCGGCTGTACCCAACGATCTTCTAGCTTAGGGAGACTTCGCTTCTCCCAGAAGGCACCTGGAATATGCAAATTAGCCTCCTGAAGCTTGAATCCCTGGTTTGGTGATGCTTTCGAAGCAGCTGGTCCCGGCTGTACCCAACGATCTTCTAGCTTAGGGAGACTTCGCGTCTCCCAGAAGGCACCTGGAATATGCAAATTAGCCTCCTGAAGCTTGAATCCCTGGTTTGGTGATGCTTTCGAAGCAGCTGGTCCCGGCTGTACCCAACGATCTTCTAGCTTAGGGAGACTTCGCTTCTCCCAGAAGGCACCTGGAATATGCAAATTAGCCTCCTGAAGCTTGAATCCCTGGTTTGGTGATGCTTTCGAAGCAGCTGGTCCCGGCTGTACCCAACGATCTTCTAGCTTAGGGAGACTTCGCGTCTCCCAGAAGGCACCTGGAATATGCAAATTAGCCTCCTGAAGCTTGAATCCCTGGTTTGGTGATGCTTTCGAAGCAGCTGGTCCCGGCTGTACCCAACGATCTTCTAGCTTAGGGAGACTTCGCGTCTCCCAGAAGGCACCTGGAATATGCAAATTAGCCTCCTGAAGCTTGAATCCCTGGTTTGGTGATGCTTTCGAAGCAGCTGGTCCCGGCTGTACCCAACGATCTTCTAGCTTAGGGAGACTTCGCGTCTCCCAAAAGGCACCTGGAATATGCAAATTAGCCTCCTGAAGCTTGAATCCCTGGTTTGGTGATGGTTTCGAAGCAGCTGGTCCCGGCTGTACCCAACGATCTTCTAGCTTAGGGAGACTTCGCGTCTCCCAGAAGGCACCTGGAATATGCAAATTAGCCTCCTGAAGCTTGAATCCCTGGTTTGGTGATGCTTTCGAAGCAGCTGGTCCCGGCTGTACCCAACGATCTTCTAGCTTAGGGAGACTTCGCGTCTCCCAGAAGGCACCTGGAATATGCAAATTAGCCTCCTGAAGCTTGAATCCCTGGTTTGGTGATGCTTTCGAAGCAGCTGGTCCCGGCTGTACCCAACGATCTTCTAGCTTAGGGAGACTTCGCGTCTCCCAGAAGGCACCTGGAATATGCAAATTAGCCTCCTGAAGCTTGAATCCCTGGTTTGGTGATGCTTTCGAAGCAGCTGGTCCCGGCTGTACCCAACGATCTTCTAGCTTAGGGAGACTTCGCGTCTCCCAGAAGGCACCTGGAATATGCAAATTAGCCTCCTGAAGCTTGAATCCCTGGTTTGGTGATGCTTTCGAAGCAGCTGGTCCCGGCTGTACCCAACGATCTTCTAGCTTAGGGAGACTTCGCGTCTCCCAGAAGGCACCTGGAATATGCAAATTAGCCTCCTGAAGCTTGAATCCCTGGTTTGGTGATGCTTTCGAAGCAGCTGGTCCCGGCTGTACCCAACGATCTTCTAGCTTAGGGAAACTTCGCGTCTCCCAGAAGGCACCTGGAATATGCAAATTAGCCTCCTGAAGCTTGAATCCCTGGTTTGGTGATGCTTTCGAAGCAGCTGGTCCCGGCTGTACCCAACGATCTTCTAGCTTAGGGAGACTTCGCGTCTCCCAGAAGGCACCTGGAATATGCAAATTAGCCTCCTGAAGCTTGAATCCCTGGTTTGGTGATGCTTTCGAAGCAGCTGGTCCCGGCTGTACCCAACGATCTTCTAGCTTAGGGAGACTTCGCTTCTCCCAGAAGGCACCTGGAATATGCAAATTAGCCTCCTGAAGCTTGAATCCCTGGTTTGGTGATGCTTTCGAAGCAGCTGGTCCCGGCTGTACCCAACGATCTTCTAGCTTAGGGAGACTTCGCTTCTCCCAGAAGGCACCTGGAATATGCAAATTAGCCTCCTGAAGCTTGAATCCCTGGTTTGGTGATGCTTTCGAAGCAGCTGGTCCCGGCTGTACCCAACGATCTTCTAGCTTAGGGAGACTTCGCGTCTCCCAGAAGGCACCTGGAATATGCAAATTAGCCTCCTGAAGCTTGAATCCCTGGTTTGGTGATGCTTTCGAAGCAGCTGGTCCCGGCTGTACCCAACGATCTTCTAGCTTAGGGAGACTTCGCTTCTCCCAGAAGGCACCTGGAATATGCAAATTAGCCTCCTGAAGCTTGAATCCCTGGTTTGGTGATGCTTTCGAAGCAGCTGGTCCCGGCTGTACCCAACGATCTTCTAGCTTAGGGAGACTTCGCGTCTCCCAGAAGGCACCTGGAATATGCAAATTAGCCTCCTGAAGCTTGAATCCCTGGTTTGGTGATGCTTTCGAAGCAGCTGGTCCCGGCTGTACCCAACGATCTTCTAGCTTAGGGAGACTTCGCTTCTCCCAGAAGGCACCTGGAATATGCAAATTAGCCTCCTGAAGCTTGAATCCCTGGTTTGGTGATGCTTTCGAAGCAGCTGGTCCCGGCTGTACCCAACGATCTTCTAGCTTAGGGAGGCTTCGCTTCTCCCAGAAGGCACCTGGAATATGCAAATTAGCCTCCTGAAGCTTGAATCCCTGGTTTGCACATGACAGAACGGGGGTGCAGGATGGAAGCAGCACATGACAGAACGGGGGCGCAGGATGGGAGCAGCACATGACAGGATGGGGGCGCAGGATGAGAGCAGCAAATGACAGAATGGAGGCGCAGGATGGGTGCAGCACATGTCAGAATGGGGACGCAGGATGGGTGCAGCACATGTCAGAATGGGGGCGCAGGGTGGGTGCAGCACATGACAGGATGGGGACGCAGGATGGAGCAGCACATACCAGGATGGAGACCATATACCAATATAAATGCTCGCCACCCGGGCGTAGAACGGGTTCAATAGCTAGTATAAGTATAGCCGTAAAAGACAAAAAGACACACTAATTCCTGAATGAAGGACTGATATAACTCAGTTATATGTGCACAATGTTGTCCTATTGGACAACAGATAAATAGCGCTAGTGTAATGAGGTTTTAGTCATAAATGTTGTGAATAGTCATTGCTTTAGTAGGCCTATACTCAGACATACTCAGAGGAGAACTCAGCCGAGGCACAGGCAGGACTAATACAATGGGTAAATACCTTATATGAATTTACTTTAGTCAAACATAGTGTGTCTGAGTATAGTCCTCCTAAAGCCATGACTATTGACAACATTTATGACTGAAACCTCATTACACTAGCGCTATTTATCTGTTGTCCAATAGGACAACATTGTGCACATATAATTGACTTATATCGGTCCTTCATTCATGAATTTGTGTGTCTTTTATGGCTATACTTATGTATAACATAAGATAAACTTTTGGTCTGCTTGATTAATATCAAATTAATTGTATCCTGACCCATTCCTCGACCCACACATCTTAGGATCTAATCATTGATTTGTACATGTACCCATTATATCTCTCTGTGAAACATTATTATCTTAATTTCCTATTGTAACTTTGTATCTAAACAAAATCCAAAAATCTTTTTTTGCAATATAGACTCTGGTCCTCCCTGTTTGTCAAATCACAAAGAGTTACTAGTATATGGGTACATTATATAAAAAAATGTGGAACTGGTGACTTTGTACAATTCAAGTAGGAAAAGTGCTGGTACAAAGTAAAGCAAAAAAGATAGGGCAGCCATGAATATTATATGAAAAATTGGTGCATTAACCAACTGAAGTTCTAACGGAATCCATAGTATGGGTTTAAACATACTCATGAATTGATTTGCAGTCTGAAATGTGTAGGAAATTTGCTTACTATACTTGGATGTACTTTAGGATGTAATTTTTTTAATCCCACTGGAAAAAAATTAATGTTCTTACCTGGAATCACAGCTGGATGGATTTTTCTTTTGGATACACCATAACAGAAACCCAACAGACTTGATTTTAATCAATGGTGTCCACCAAAGTCAGCTAATTTCTTTCATGTGACGGATCCTATACTGTAGTTAATTTAGCTGTTCTGTTCTTATAACGGAAGTTAACAACAGATTTAACTCCTTAACAACCAGAGGTGTTTTTGCTTTTGCATTTTCCTTTTTTGCTCCCCTTCTTCCCAGAGCCATAACTTTTTCTTTATTTTTTTTTTACAAAATGGCCATGTGAAAGCTTGTTTCTTGCAGGACAAGTTGTACTTTTGAATGACACCATCGGATTTAACATATTGTGTACTGGAAAACAGGAAAAAATTACAAGTACCGTGAAGTTGCATAAAAAAGTGCAATCCCACAGTTGTTTATTTTTTTTTTTACCATTTTCACTAAATACTAAAACTGACCTGCCATTATGGTTCTCCATGCCATTAGTAGTTCATAGACACCAAACATGTATAGGTTCTTTTTATTTAAATGGTGGCAAAAATTCCAAAGTTTGTTAAATAAAAAGGGCTATTTTCTGATACCCATAACACCTCCATTTTTCGTGATCTTGGCGATTCGGAATGCGGTGATACCAAATATCTGTATATTTCATTTTTTGTTGTTGTTGTTTCATTTTGAATGGGGCAAAGGGGGGGGGTGATTTGAACTTTTATATTTTTAAAAAGTTTTTTTTTACTGTTTGCATGCTTCAATAGTCCCCATGGGAGACTAGAAGCTCCAGTTTTACGATCGGCTCAGCTACATACAGGCAATGATCAGATCTCCTGTATGTAGCAGAAATGCTCACTTGCCATGAGCGCCGATCTCCGGGCAGAGATTATAGCAATCTAGCTGTGCAACCACAGAGATCTACTAGAGACCTCTGGTTGTCATGTCAACCTATTGGTGACCAATGATCACGTGACGGGGTCACCGATGGGTGGGATTTCCGTGTGCTTGTTGGAAGCGTGAGTTAAATGCTGCTGTGACAGATTGACAGCAGCATTTAACAGGTTAACAGCCGTGGGTGGATCGCACTTCCCCCCGGCTACTGTGGGCACATGTCAGCTGTACAGATCAGCTGTCATGTGTCCAGAAAGGTGTGGGCTCAGCACCAGAGCCCGCACCAAACAGGGGGAGTCCTATTACGCCCGATGTTGGAAAGGGGTTAGCATACCCAGATGTGATTCAAGACTTTTGAGTCTAGTATATTTATGAGGCCAGCTCCTTCCTGCCTTTCAAGGTGGTGATCAACTGGCTGCTGCATATATGCGCATGGACAAAAGTACTTTTGTGATATCCATAGCTGTTGTGTGTTCATATCAGTATTTTCATGTTCAATCGTAAACATTAGTTTTGCAGAATTTAGCTGCATGATTTCTAAGTCTCTTCGTGATAAACAGACGGCAGTTTTTTAGTCTTTATTCTCTTTCTTAAAACAAACTATAGAATGCGGCATATCTCGAAGGATGACTAGCCTTATTTTCATGATTATGCTGGAACTAGTGAACAACTTAATTTATCTCAAGATGAAGTTATTCTGCTATTATACCGTGTAGCATAAGTATGTTTTGAGGTTTTTTTACAGATCATTTTGACATTTACATGTGAATCTGCAGTGTAAATATTAAATATCTTCCTTCCAATTTTTTCTTATAAACAATAAATCCTTGGAAAAAATCTGATGCTATCAAGTGTGGATTGTTGAGTAAAAATATCAATATATATTACACTGCGGCAGATAAAAGTTCCTCTAAAATCCTTTTTATTAACCAGGCTAATATGGTTGTAACAATTTTATTGTGGCACCAAAGGGGAGTTATTATCTTCCACTTTATTGTCAGCAGTCTGTTCAGCTACAAAACCTGCAAATAAAGACAGAAATAAAAGTAATAGTAATTATAAAGAAATGAACAGGTAAGCCACAGTGGTCTACAGAAACAATATCCTTAAATAATGAATTCACCTAATATTAAATCCCATTAGACCCCAAGGCATGAAACTGATCATTCTATAAATTCTGATAGTACATCTATATCTGAAATATGCATAACACTGGTGAAAAAGTATTCTGTATACCAATAAATTATACTATATGACAGCGATCAGCAGAATCAGATGCTTTGAAATTTGAATTTGCAAATTTTCAACAAAAATTTTATTTGGAGTGAATATAGCTGTGTAAATCTCGATACTAGAAAGTTTGTTATTAGGATTGGGATTAGGGTTAGGATAGGGATTAGGGTTGGGATTAGGGTTGTGATTAGGGTTAGGGTTGGGATTAGGGTTAGAGTTGTGATTAGGGTTAGGGTTGGGGTTAGGATTAAGGTTGGGATTAAGATTTGAATTGGGATTAGGGTTGGGATTAGGGATAGGATTGGGATTAGGATTAGGGTTGGGGATTAGGGTTAGGATTGGGATTAGGGTTGGGGTTGGGATTGGGATTAGAATTGGGATTAGGATATTTGTGTAAATCTCGATACTAGAAAGTTTGCAATTACTTGGAACATACATGTGGGAAACAGGAGAGAGGGAACCTCGCTGACCTCAAGAGCTTCTAACTCACAATTACCTAATGATATACCACCCACGTTACCTAATCACACACATCCAATATCGCCCACAATACTAACTGTCAATATATAAATCAAGGGGTGAATGGAAATATATGGATAGAGGGGGTAAATGTAGGAGTACATGGTATGCTGGACTTATTACGAAAGGGGTTACAACAGGGGAGGAGACTTAGACCAATGCACTCATCATAAGAATAAGAAGAGAGCCAGCACATGTGTGTCTGGGTTATTTATGTCCAGCAGAAGAAGCTTGTCCAGTCCCAGGTATGGGGGAATGATGTCTATTGTATTTTCCCATTTTTCCCCACCCACTGGCTAAGGTTCATCCCCAATCACTGACAGAAAGCTATGATGTATCTTTGTAACCACAGCTGATAGGCGAGTATGGCAGAATGGAACAACTAGTTTTACCAGAAATGTAGAAATTTTTGCAAAGTTTATAAAAAATAAAAAACAAAATATCACATGGTCATAAATATTAAGACCCTGTGCTCAGACACTCCTATTTACGTCACATGCTGTCTATGTCCTTGTGATCCTCCTTGAGAAGGTTCTACTCCTTTATTGGAGTGCAGCTGTGTTTCATTAAATTCATATGACTTGATTTGGAAAAGCGCACACCTATCTATCTAAGACCTTACAGCTCACAGTGTATGTCAGACCAAATGAGAATCATGAGGTCAAAGGAACTGGCCAAGGAGCTCAGAGACAGGATTGTGGCAAGGCACAGATCTGGCCAAAGTTACAACATAATTTCCGCAGAACTCAAGGTTCCTAAGAGCACAGTGGCCTCAATAATCCTTAAATGGAAGAAGTTTGACACCACCAGAAGTCTTCCTAGACCTGGCCATCCAGCCAAACTGTGCAATCGTGGGAGAAGAGCCTTGGTGAGAGAGGTAAAGAAGAACTGCAACATCACTGTGACTGAGATTCACAAATGCAGTAGGGACATGGGAGAAAGTTCCACAAAGTCAACTATCACTGCAGCCCTCCACCAGTCTGGCCTTTATGGCAGAGTGGCCCAACGGAAGCCTCTCCTCAGTGCAAAACATATGAAAGTCTGCATAGAGTTTGCTAAAAAAACACATGAAGGACTCCCAGACTATGAGAAATAAGATTCTCTGGTCTGATGAGATGAATATAGACCTTTTTGGTGATCATTCTAAGCGGTATGTGTGGAGAAAACCAGGCAATGCTCATCACCTGCCCAATACAATCCCAACAGTGAAACATGGTGGTGGCAGCATCGTGTTATGGGGGTGTTTTTCAGCTGGAGGGACAGGATGACTGGTTGCCATTGAAGGAAACATGAATGCTGCCAAGTACAGAGATATCCTGGATGAAAACCTCTTCCTGAGTGCTCTGGACCTCAGACTTGGCCAAAGGTTCACCTTCCAAGAAGACAATGAACCTAAGCACACAGCTAAAATAACAAAGGAGTGGCTTCAGAACAACTCTGTGACCATTCTTGACTGGCCTAGCCAGAGTCCTGACTTAAACCCAATTGAGCATCTCTGGAGTGACCTGAAAATGGCTGTCCACCAACGTTCACCATCCAACCTGACGGAACTGGAGAGGATCTGCAAGGAAGAATGGCAGGAGATCCCCAAATCCTGGTGTGAAAAACTTGTTGCATCATTCCCGAGAAGACGCATGGCTGCACTAGCTCAAAATGGTGCTTCTACTCAATACTGAGCAAAGGGTCTGAATAATTATGACCAAGTGATATTTCAGTTTTTCTTTTTTAATAAATTTGTAAAAATTACTACATTTCTGTTTTTTTTTCAGTCAAGATGGGGTGCAGAGTGTACATTAATGAGAAAAAAGTGACATTTTATGAATTTACCAAATGGCTGCAATGAAACAAAGAGTGAAAAATTTAAAGGGGTCTGAATACTTTCCATACCCACTGTATATGCATATTAGCCCATGTAATATACGTATGTATCTACTTATATATATATTCCCCAACATGAATACCACATGAATATTGCACCCACCAATACAATTCTCCATATATTTGGAATTGTATCGGTGGGTGCAATATTCATGTTGTATTCATGTTGGGGAATATATATATATAGATACATACAGTATATTACATGGGCTAACATGCAAATATATATATATATATATATATATATATATATATATATATATATATATATATATATATATATACGGTATACAGCTGTGGCAAAAATTAAGAGACCACAACATCAAAACCCTGTCATGGGCAGCCCAATCTCCAGACCTGAACCCCATTGAAAACTTCTGGAATATAATCAAGAGGATGATGGATAGTCACAAGCCATCAAACAAAGAAGAGCTGCTTAATTTTTTTCACTAGGAGCAGTGTGAAAGACTAGTGGAAAACATGCCAAAATGCATGAAATCTTAAAAATCATGGTTATTCCACAAAAATATTGATTTCTGAACTCTTCCTGAGATAAAACATTAGTATTGTTGCTTCTAAATGATTACGAACTTGTTTTCTTTGCATTATTTGAGGTCTGAAAGCACTGTTTGTTTGTTTGTTAGTTTTTTTTTTTAATTTTGACCATTTCTCCTTTTCAGAAAAAAAATACAACATTTATTTCTTGGAAATTCGGAGACATGTTGTCAGAAGTTTATAGACTAAATTAACAATTTACATTTTACTCAAAAATATACCTACAAAGAGAAAAATCAGACAAACTGAAAATTTTGCAGTGGTCTCTTATTTTTTGCCAGAGCTGTATATGTACATTTTGGGGTGCTTCCCTCTTCACTGACCATAAAAACTTACACTCTATATGAGAATGAAAGAAAGTAGCCCACTTTACACTCTATACAAAAAAGAAAGAGAGGACCTCTCTGACCTTAAGAGTTTACACTCTACAGGAGAAAGAAAGAGAGGAACCCACTGACCATAAGAACTTAAGGCTGGTTTCACATTTGCGTTTTTTGCCGCTGTGTTTTAGCGCAAAAAAACGCATGCGTTTTTTTTCCCTATACTTAACATTAAAAATGCATGCTTTTTTTGCATGCATTTTGCCGCGTTTTGACGACGCATGCGTCGTTTCTATGCATGCGTTTTGTTGCGGAAATGCAACATGTAGTAATTTCTAGCGGCTTTTTTTGCCGCAAAAAAAGCATGCGTTTTTTTGCGGCAAAAAAACGTATTGCTGTCTATGTAAACGCATGCGTTTTTAAGCACATGCGTTTGCATGCGTTTTAATAGAAAAACACAAGAATACACACTGATAAGCCATCCCCCAACCTTAACCCTAACCCTAACCCTAAGGGATCCTAACCCTAGGGTTAGGGTTAAGGTTAGGATCCCTAGGGTTAGGGTTAGGGTTAGGATCCCTAGGGTTAGGGTTAGGGTTAGGATCCCTAGGGTTAGGGTTAGGGTCCCTAGGGTTAGGGTCCCTAGGGTTAGGGTTAGGATCCCTATGGTTAGGGTTAGGATCCCTAGGGCTACTAGGGATCCTAACCCTAACCCTAACCCTAGCTATTTCTGTTTATAGTGGGTTTTCTAGTTGATTTTGATGATTGGCAGCTGTCACACACTTCTCATCATGCGTTTCAAAAACGCAAACGCAGGAAAAAACACATGTAAACGCGTCAAAACGCCGCGCTTGTTTTAACACATGCAAAAACGCATGCGTCTAAAAAACGCAGCGTTTAAACGCGTTTAAATGCGTTTTTTCACCACATGCGTTTGCGTTTAAAACGCTGCGTTTTTAAACGCAAATGTGAAACCAGCCTTACACTCTACAGGTGGGAGAGAACCTGCTGATCATAAGAGTTTACACTCTACATGAGAGAGAGGACCCTGCTGACCATGAGAGTTTACACCCTGCAGGAGAGAGAGGACTCCACAGACTATAAGAGTTTACACTCTACAGGAGAGATTGGACCACACAGACCATAAGATTTTACACTCTACACGAGAGAGAGGACTCCGCTGACCATAAGAGTTTACACTCTACAGGAAAGAGAGAACCCCGTAGACAGTAAGAGTTTACACCCTGCAGGAGAGAGAGGACTCCACAGACCATAAGAGTTTACACTCTACAGGAGACAGTGGACCCTGCAGACAATAAAGGTACCGTCACACTTAGCGACGCTGCAGCGTTACCGACAACGATCCGGATCGCTGCAGCATCGCTGTTTGGTCGCTGGAGAGCTGTCACAGAGACAGCTCTCCAGCGACCAACGATCCCGAGGTCCCCGGTAACCAGGGTAAACATCGGGTTACTAAGCGCAGGGCCGCGCTTAGTTACCCGATGTTTACCCTGGTTACCATCCTAAAAAGTTAAAAAACAAACGCTACATACTTACCTACCGCTGTCTGTCCTCGGCGCTCTGCTTCTCTGGTCTGGCTGTGAGCGCTGGGCAGCTGGAAAGCAGAGCGGTGACGTCACCGCTCTGCTTTCCGGCCGCTGTGCTCACAGCCAGACCAGAGAAGCAGAGCGCCGAGGACAGACAGCGGTAGGTAAGTATGTAGCGGTTGTTTTTTTTACTTTAACGATGGTAACCAGGGTAAACATCGGGTTACTAAGCGCGGCCCCGCGCTTAGTTACCCGATGTTTACCCTGGTTACCAGCGAAGACATCGCTGAATCGGTGTCACACACGCCGATTCAGCGATGTCTACGGGGAGTCCAGCGACCAAATAAAGTTCTGGACTTTCTTCCCCGACCAGCGACAGCACAGCAGGGGCCTGATCGCTGCTGCCTGTCACACTGGACGATATCGCTAGAGAGGACGCTGCAACGTCACGGATCGCTAGCGATATCGTCTAGTGTGACGGTACCTTAAGAGTTTGCACTTTACAGGAGAGAGAGGACCCAGCAGACCATAAGAGTTTACACCCTGCAGGAGACAGAGGACCCTGCAGACCATAAGAGCTTACACTCTACAGGAGAGAGAGGACCCCGCAGACCATTAGAGGTTACACTCTACAGGAGAGAGAGGACCCTGCAGACCATAAGAGCTTACACTCTACAGGAGAGAGAGGACCCCGCAGACCATAAGAGCTTACACTCTTCACGAGAGAAAGACCCTGCAGACCATAAGAGCTTACACTCTACATGAGAGAAAGGACCCCGCAGACCATAAGAGCTTATACTCTACAGGAGAGTGAGGACCCGGCAGACCATAAGAGCTTACACTCTACACGAGAGAGAGGACCCCGCAGACCATAAGATCTTACTCTCTATTGGAGAGAGAGGACCCCGCAGACCATAAAAGTTTACACCCTGCATGAGAGAGTGGACCCCGCAGACCATAAGAGCTTACACTCTTCACGAGAGAAAGGACCCCGCAAACCATAAGAGCTTACATTCTACAGGAGAGAGAGGACACTGTAGATTTTTAAGAGCTTACACTCTACAGGAGAGAGAGGATGCCGCAGACCATAAGAGCTTATACTCTACAGGAGAGAGAGGACCCCGCAGACCATAAGAGTTTACACTCTACATTAGAGAAAGGACCCCGCAGACCATAAGAATTTACACTCTACAGGAGAGAGAGGACCCCACAGACCATTAGAGCTTACACTCTACAGGAGAGAGAGGACCCTGCAGACCATAAGAGCTTACACTCTGCAGGAGAGAGAGGACCCTGCAGACCATAAAAGCTTATACTCTACAGGAGAGAGAGGACCCTGCAGACCATAAGAGCTTACACTCTGCAGGAGAGAGAGGACCCTGCAGACCATAAGAGCTTATACTCTACAGGAGAGTGAGGACCCCGCAGACCATAAGATCTTACTCTCTACTGGAGAGAGAGGACCCCGCAGACCATAAAAGTTTACACCCTGCATGAGAGTGGACCCCGCAGACCATAAGAGCTTACACTCTTCACGAGAGAAAGGACCCCGCAGACCATAAGAGCTTACATTCTACAGGAGAGAGAGGACACTGTAGATTTTTAAGAGCTTACACTCTACAGGAGAGAGAGGATGCCGCAGACCATAAGAGCTTACACTCTACATGAGAGAGAGGTCCGCAGACCATAAGAGTTTACACTCTACAGGAGAGAGAGGACCCCACAAACCATTAGAGCTTACACTCTACAGGAGAGAGAGGACCCTGCAGACCATAAGAGCTTACACTCTGCAGGAGACAGAGAACCCTGCAGACCATAAGAGCTTATACTCTACAGGAGAGAGAGGACCCGGCAGACCATAATAGCTTATACTCTACAGGAGAGAGAGGACCCGGCAGACCATACGAGCTTACACTCTACACGAGCGAGAGGACCCCGCAGACCATAAGATCTTACTCTCTACTGGAGAGAGAGGACCCCGCAGACCATAAAAGTTTACACTCTACATGAGAGAAAGGACCCCGCAGACCATAAGAGTTTACACTCTACAGGAGAGAGAGGACCCCACAGACCATTAGAGCTTACACTCTACAGGAGAGAGAGGACCCTGCAGACCATAAGAGCTTACACTCTACAGGAGAGAGAGGACCCTGCAGACCATAAGAGCTTATACTTTACAGCAGAGAGAGGATGCCGCAGACCATAAGAGCTTACACTCTACATGAGAGAAAGGACCCCGCAGACCATAAGAGCTTACACTCTACAGGAGAGAGAGGATCCCGCAGACCATAAGAGCTTACACTCTACACGAGAGAAAGAACCCCGCAGACCATAAGAGCTTACATTCTACAGGAGAGAGAGAGGATGCCGCAGACCATAAGAGCTTACACTCTACATGAGAGAAAGGACCCCGCAGACCATAAGAGCTTATACTCTACAGGAGAGAGAGGACCCCGCAGACCATAAGAGCTTACACTCTACAGGATAGAGAGGACCCCACAGACCATAAGAGCTTACACTCTACACAAGAGAAAGGACCCCACAGACCATAAGAATTTACACTCTACAGGAGAGAGAGGATCCCGCAGACCATAAAAATTTACACCCTGCATGAGAGAGTGGACCACGCAGACCATAAGAGCTTACACTCTACAGGAGAGAGGACCCCACATACCATAAGAGCTTACACTCTACATGAAAAAGAGCACCCCCATCCAACCATAAGAGCTTACACTCTACAGGACTAAGAGCGAGAGAGGAAGAGAAAATAGTGATTTTTAAAACATATTGGAAGCAGCCCAGTAAGTGGTACATTGCTAGAAACAGGGTCGCTATCCCTGCATCATGCTGCTCTCAGATAACATGGCAAAAACCTGGTGTTAGTTTTCCTTTAAAAAACCTTAACCATTCCTAGGTATGTATGTTTGCATACAGTAAGTATGGCAAGAATAATGGCCCCAATTCATCAAGGATGACAATTTTCTTGTCGGTCTTGATGAGGGGGTGTGGTGTAGTCGCACACGCCTCATTCATGAAGAGGTGCTTTGTAATTTGTGCTTTGTAATGAATCTGAAGCATGGCATGGGCCTCTGTGTGCTCATCATGAATCAGAATAGCTCCCCCATTCTGCCCCAGATCTGCCCATTTGCTAAATTTTGGAGCTACTTTTCACAGCAGAATTCTGGTGTGAAAGCTTTGATGAATCTGGCCTTAAGTGTTTTGGCAAATAAATTGATGATGCATCTACATTCAACTTTGGATGAATATCCACTTAGGTCAATACATTTGTAGATGGAAATATTCCATTGCTGTAAGTTATTAACATACTACAACTGTTGGCAAAAATTATATTTTTTAGATCCTGGCAAAAGAAGTTAGAGATGAGTTTTATGCCATATGGCACCTCTTTACCACAATTTGTTATAAACAGATTTTTGGCCTCTACATGAACAAGCCATTGCCGACTATTTCACTGTACCTCCTGCTTCATGCCAGTTCTATAGTAGAGACCTTCTCAATGTATTCTGGAAATGACTGTGTACTACATTAAACATAAAAACAAATCACATGTGACTCTATTAATAAACAGACATTATCACAGGATTGTTATGAGGACCTTGGATAAAAAACTGTAGGAGATTATTTTTCAGTTTATTGCAATGCCTTTATAACAATTAACATCCAAAAGGCCATAAAGATAAACATAACCAGTACATAAAGATAATTCTACCAGGTACAGTAATATTAGTTGATGTGAGTGTATATAAAATTGTACCAAAAACTTTAGCTTAGATGCAGCAAGAATGTAAAGTCTGTAGTGCCAACCACTGAGCGAATATGTAATCTACAAATTTATGTCTCAACTGCGCACTGTGTATACTCTACCACCTTTTATAGCTCCTGAGTCCTGACTGATCATGTGACCTGGGATGTCCTTCGGCTAGTCAGGACCTACAGCATCCATGCAGCTTTAGGCCATGTTCACACAGTGCGTTTTTTACTGCGGAACCGCAGCGGTTTTGCCGCTGCGGTTCCGCAGCTGTTTTCCATGCAGGGTACATAACAATGTAACCCTATGGAAAACAGTCACTGCTGTGCACATGATCCGTAATTTCGTTTAAAAAGCCGCGCAGAATAGCTGCGGCAAAAAAGAAGGAGCATGTCACTTCTTTTTCCTGAACCGCAGCGGTTCTGCACCCATAGACCTCCATTGTGAGGTCAAAATCGCAGTAAAACCCGCAGATCAAAAATATATCTGCGGGTTTTACTGCGATTTGATGTGCAGAACCGCTGCAGCAGGAAGTGCGGGGGAGCGGGCGGAAGTGCGTGGGCGGAGTGTGGCTGCCCCCCCGTGCTCCGATCCCGCCCCCCCGTGCTCCGATGCCCCCCCGTGCTCCGATGCCCCCCCCAGTGCTCCGATGCCCCCCCGTGCCCTAATCTCCCCCCCTTATACTTACCCGGCGTCCCGGTGTCCGTCCGGCCGTCTTCTCCCTGGGCGCCGCCATCTTGCAAAATGGCGGGCGCATGCGCAGTGCGCCCGCCGAATCTGCCGGCCGGCAGATTCGCTCCAAAGTGCATTTTGATCACTGAGATATAACCTATCTCAGTGATCAAAATAAAAAAATAGTAAATGACACCCCCCCCCCCACTTTGTCACCCCCATTGGTAGGGACAATAAAAAAATTAAGAATTTTTTTTTTTTTCACTAAGGTTAGAATAGGGTTAGGGGTAGGGTTAGGGTTAGGGGTAGGGTTAGGGGTAGGGTTAGGGGTAGGGGTAGGGTTAGGGGTAGGGTTAGGGGTAGGGTTAGGGTTAGGGGTAGGGTTAGGGTATTTTCAGCCATTTTAGCCCTAAAAAGCTTCCTAGGAAACACACAGTCTCTGCATAGAAAACTGCATAAAAAAAGGATAAAAAAACGCATCAAAAAACGCATCAAAAAAGGACAAAAAAAGGACCAAAAAAAGGACCTGCGTTTTCTGCCAAGAGCTGCAGTTTTTTAAAAAAAACTGTCCTGAAAAAAAAAGGATGGAAATCCTGAACGTGTGAACATACCCTTAGTGATGTGCAGGTCCTGGTAGCTTCCTCAACTGTCCTACACCGATCTGTCTAATCACTTGTGCAGGAGAGAAAACTGTGCCATCTCCATACTTCTCTCCATGATAGGGCAGGACGGTGTCCATGTTTTCCTCCATTATAAGAAGTTGTCTCTGGACTATGAGACACACTTTTTTAGAAAGTTTTTTTCTTGCTAAAAAGTGTGTCTTCTAGTCCAAAATGTACAGTTCATATACAAGTAGTTACTTGGTAAACATTTCTAATTATTAGAAGTTACATGTTAAAAATTCTGCATATGGGAGAACTTCAGAAATTCAAAGAACTTGAAATATTTCAGATTATGAAAGGCTAATGTGAGAATCTAATTATTAGGCAATTGCAGTGCTTAGAAACCATCACAGACATTTGTGTGTTATTATTGTGTTATTTGTTTTAAATGCTGTGGGCAGGTTTCTTGATTTTAATTTTTTACCCGGACTATGGCTAAGTGAGTTCTCTTGCAAGTTGCAACAAAATTGTGAGATTGTTGTGAAATATTTTTAATTTTTGTAATAATAAAACAGCCGCAACCACTTTTGTGACAATTATACAAGATCCAACCAGGGGGATCTAGAGGTTTAAACTGCCTCTGTGAGAATTGTTATAGCACATGATGGGTGAATATGAGCATGATTCATGGATGCAATACCTAAATAAGAAATTAGATTGCTTGGCCGAGTTTTCACTGTTGTAAAAACATTCATACACATTCAACTAAAGGTGGCTGACCATAGATGTATATGAGGGCCTCACAAACTTTTTTTTCCTACAGATGAGACTGGGCTAGATTAGGATTGGGCAGTTTAAATGCTCGGTCATCCTTTTGTTCCCCCGAGAGCTGTGCCGCTGTTAGAAATAGAATCTCATTTCCCTCTTTGCCTAGCCAAAATGTTGGTCATGTGTGCAGGAAGTCAGGAGATAGGCTTCTCAGCCAAATGAGTAGTTGGCTGATGGCTATCTAAGGAATATGGGCATCCTAGAGGGTATGTCCACCTTTAGGAACATTTTTTTTCATTTAAATGCATTCATTAGGGATACAAAAAATCCTTTCAGTTTTTGCAATTGGGTTTCATTAAAAAATTGTACCATCTACCCTCTATATTCTGTATTGCACTTTCTACAGAATTGTTAGTTGCAATTACAAATACAAATACATGCATTTAATTAAAAAATGTGCCCAAAGATGGACAACCGCTTTAAATACATATTAGTGACATCAGGTGTGCCTTGGCAGAGTGAGCTAAGCAGATATACACTACTAATTACAGCTACAGTGGAAATGATTGCTTTAGAATAAATCTGTAGTATTATCATCCAATAATTATGGCTATGTGGTCAGTAAAAAAAATTGGATAGTCCAGGTATTACTTCTGAGCAAAAGACTGAGTGACATAAGACATAGCTGATACACTTACACCTAAATTCCCTTCAGCAAGTATAAAGAACTTCATGATATATTTCTGCGCTTTTAGCCCTAAATAAATCAAGAGTAATAAAATCCAAACTGCAATGTAATTAATATTAATAAATGCTAATTAGACTAAAAATAGTTCTGCTAACTAGCTAAGGAAATATAATAATGACTATATAGGCACTTAAGCCAAACACAGAGCTATAGCCAGAATGCAATAACTATGTAACAAGAAAACGGTATGTTTAGAAACCGTAACAGAATGAGAGACCTAATGTAAGTCGCTAATTATTCACTGGTAATTATATTGTGAGCCCATTTAATTTTAGAGTAATATCAGCACTTATCGAGAAAGCGCTAGAATTTGATTTTACTGTGTATAAAAATCTTTATTTGTATGTATATATATTTCTATTGCTCTGTATATATTGGTATACGAGTCCTGATTTTATTATTTATTTTTAATTTGAATTAGTTTTTTAAGGAAGAAATTTAAGCCTGGCTTAATATAGAATGTACTTTCCTTGTGATTGTTTCTGAAGAAGGGATAAAAAGAATTTGGTGACACAATACTAATCCTGTTTTTAGGGACTTGATGTGAATCCAGTCTAATATACAATGTATTTGCCATGCAATGGTCCATGAAGATAGGATAAGAAGAATTTTTCTGGCTTAGGGCTAATCCTGTTTTCCAGGAATTGATGCGATCCCGGTCTAATAGAGAATGTACTTGCCATGCAATGGTTCATGATGATGATTGAGGAACAATTTGATGGTTACCTTCTTTTCATGTCACTTTTGCCAGCCCAGGTTTAACAACAACACCCTTCAATGTCCGGACTTCACTAAACAATTCCTCATATCTCTGCTTTCTGGACTGTTTAGAAAAAATTGCACGTAGGTCAGAAGTTTTACATCTTGTGTGGACTAGACTTTAGCTAAATACCGATATGAATATTTAGCGTTAGGGTTATACGCTTAATATTTCTTGTGTTAATTATTCTTTTTGAGACTCTGTTCACACCTGCATTTTGTGGTTACTGTGAAGCTTTATCGTAGTTTTGACGCCCAAACTTGTGCTGTCGGTGGCAATATTATTGACATCAAAAGTGCCAGAACTATGGACCAAATTAAAATCAAAAGGGCTGTCAGAAATCTGCTTCGTTGAGTAGCCATGGCGCAATTTTAATCAGGAGCTGTTGTGCTAAAGTGTACAAAGCCCTAACTGTTAAATTAAATTTATGATTAGTGTTGAGCGATACCGTCCGATACTTGAAAGTATCGGTATCGGATAGTATCGGACGATACCCGAAAAATATCGGATATCGCCGATACCGATATCCGATACCAATACAAGACAATGGGACACCAAGTATCGGAAGGTATGCTGATGGTTCCCAGGGTCTGAAGGAGAGGAAACTCTCCTTCAGGCCCTGGGATCCATATTAATGTGTAAAATAAAGAATTAAAATAAAAAATATTGATATATTCACCTGTCCGGCGGCCCCTGGACATCACGCTGCTAACCGGCAGGCTTCTTTGTTTAAAATGCGCGCGTTTAGGACCTGCGAATGACGTCCCGGCTTCTGATTGGTCGCATGCCGCCCATGTGACCGCCACGCGACCAATCAGAAGCCGTGATGTCATTCTCATTCACTAAACTCCTAATTCTAGGAATTGAGGACCTGCGAATGACATCACGGCTTCTGATTGGTCGCGTGGCGGTCACATGGGCGGCACGCGACTAATCAGAAGCCGGGACGTCATTCGCAGGTCCTAAACGCGCGCATTTTAAACAAAGAAGCCTGCCGGTTAGCAGCGTGATGTCCAGGGGCCGCCGGACAGGTGAATATATCAATATTTTTTATTTTAATTCTTTATTTTACACATCCCTATGGATCCGATACCGATACCAGATACCACAAAAGTATCGGATCTCGGTATCGGAATTCCGATACCGCAAGTATCGGCCGATACCCGATACTTGCGGTATCGGAATGCTCAACACTATTTATGATGCATTTTATGAGCTTTGATTTTGTACTTTTTTGCATTCATGCAACCTGTTACACAATAGATAATAGTAGTAGAACATGCAATGTTTATTATGTGATCTAGTGCCTGCATCTTATACCAATCTTATATGTTCTTTGATGGTAGAAATTCTGAATCATAACCGCCCATGTCAAACAAGAGAACGTTAATTTGGACCGTGAGAATATACCACTCTAGCATTACTTATTAGTGCCATTCATTTTGAGGAGATTCTGTGTAACAAAGATAAATTGTTTCCATTAATTCAGAAGAAAAGAAGGTGACTTTCTGATCTAAAATTGGTATTCAAAACATCTCTATAAAGTGTTCTGGTTCTTAAAGAGAGTTCACTTTAGGTAGGCAGTAGGTTAAAGTAACTGCTAATTTATTTTCCCAATTATACTTTCTTTACATGCTGTTGCTAGAGCTCTATCACTTACTGGCTCTGCTTTTCTTGGGTTTAATTAGTTTATTGGCTGATTTGAAAGCCTTTCACTGGATTTCTCTTTCCTGTGTTTCCGGCCTAGCAGGAGGTTGTTGTGCTATTTAGGTTTATTTTATCTACTGCTCTATGTTCAGCTTTGTGGTGTAGTATTCATTGTCTGTCTGCATTGCTTAAGTGGTTATGACTCTGTGCTGACAGCAGCTGTGTCCTCTGTGAAGTTTCTGGAAATCACCGCTACGCTTAACACATTCCGTACTTAAGGGACTTAGAATAAATCAGCCCAAATCCTTCCTAAACACTATTACTAATGCCATGCCACTCAAGTCACCATACAATTCTTTTCATGAGTGCCTTGCACTTTTTATTTTCATCATTAGCAGACCTGTATTAGAAGGTCTATGAAGGAATCTGCTGTTTGGAGGACAGACTTTAATTTATCCTGCCATGGTTAATGTTTTATCAAATGTAAGTGATAGCAAATAGTGACGATTGAATCAGTTTGATTCACATCAAATTAGTTGAATTTCATGCAATTCCCGGGTCACGGCAAATACATTTGTCATTTTTAGAAAGGTGGTTCAAATTTGTTGGAAAAAAATAAAAATAAAAATACATACATTTTAGAGTTGAGTGACCTTGACCTTTTTAGAGTCGAGCCGGGTTTCGCGAAACCCGACTATCTCAAAAGTCGGGTCGAGTGAAATCGCCCGATTATGACGTAAAGTCGGGATCGACCGAAACACGAAACCCAATGCAAGTCAATGGGGCAGCATAGTCGGAGGTGAGTGGGGGCCAGGAAAACACCTAGAGTGCCCATTTTAATGTCAAAACCATCCATTCTTCTTAATGAAGCTTGTCAAGCGTAATTTACCTTATAATAATTGGAAGGCATTTGAAATTGGGGGTCATTTGGCTAAAGTTGTGGTGGGTAGGGCTGGTTCAAGTAATTAGTGGGCCCAGGAAATCTGGACCACGTCACGGCAGTGGAGCAGGGAGAGGTAAGTATTTCAACTTTGCAAGTGCTGTGAACCTGAGCAAGCAGGGGGGGCCCACTCGTTGGCATTGGCACTGGCACAGGGCCCCTCAAAGTACAGCGGTGTGTTTGCACGGCGAGGGGGCCTCCCACCGGCAGCAACACTTTTGCGTACTATGAGAGGCCCTGTGCCAGTGACGTCGCCAACTAGTATTCCTCCCCCCACCTGATGAAGGAACCTGCACTTTCATCTGCACCTTCCTCTTTGTCCCCGTGTAAGGTGGTATGGTATGCGGGAAGAGCAACCTGACTTTCAGCAGGGTCACAATGTTGTTGTGTAGCGTGCACGGGGAATGTTGCATTATGGGTCAATGTACCAGCAGACTCATCTATCACTGGCTGGGCAATGGGCAGGATGAGGAGGAAACACAGATATAGGCCCAAAGAATAAAGTTGGCTAAATGCAGTTCAAAATTGGTAACACAGGACTAACCATGGGGCATTGCAGTGGAGGACAACTGGAATGAGAGGCTGACACAGAGAGTAGGCCCAAATCAGTAAGTAGTCAAAATGCCGTTCAAAATTGGCAACCGTAGTAAACAGGCGGCACAGCTTTGTTCAGTGGAGGAGAACAGCAAGGAGTGGCAGACACCGATAGTAGGCCCCAACCCAACTAGTAGGCCAAATGCAGTCTAACATTAACAACTACTTAACGAGCGCCTGAAAACGGAATTTCAGGACAGGAAACCAGGAGAACAGCAAGGAGCGGCAGACACTGTTAGTAGGCCCCAAACCAACTAGTACGCCAAATGCAGTTGTTCCATTTAACCACAATTTAACGAGAGCCTGAAGATAGAAGCTCAGGAAAGGCAACCTGGAGAACACCTTGGAGTGGAACACACCATCTCTCTACACCCCATACCCATTTTGTAGGCCTAATGCAGTGTAGTTTTCTACAACTACTAAACGAGAGTCGGAAGACCGAAGCAATGGCAAGGAAACCTGGGGAACACCTTGGAGTGTAACACACCATCTCTCTCCACCCGATACCCATTTTGTAGGCCTAATGCAGTGTAGTTTTCTACAACTACTAAACGAGAGTCGGAAGATCGAAGCAATGGCGAGGAAACCTGGAGAACACCTTGGAGTGTAACACACCATCTCTCTCCACCCCATACCCATTTTGTAGGCCTAATGCAGTGTAGTTTCCAACAACTACTAAACGAGAGCATTAAGATCGAAGCTCTGGAAAGGCAACCTGGAGAACACCTTGGAGTGTAACACACCATCTCTCTCCACCCGATACCCATTTTGTAGGCCTAATGCAGTGTAGTTTTCTACAACTACTGAACGAGAGTCGGAAGACCGAAGCAATGGCAAGGAAACCTGGGGAACACCTTGGAATGTAACACACCATCTCTCTCCACCCGATACCCATTTTGTAGGCCTAATGCAGTGTAGTTTTCTACAACTACTAAACGAGAGTCGGAAGACCGAAGCAATGGCAAGGAAACCTGGGGAACACCTTGGAGTGTAACACACCATCTCTCTCCACCCGATACCCATTTTGTAGGCCTAATGCAGTGTAGTTTTCTACAACTACTAAACGAGAGTCTGAAGACCAAAGCAATGGCAAGGAAACCTGGGGAACACCTTGGAGTGTAACACACCATCTCTCTCCACCCGATACCCATTTTGTAGGCCTAATGCAGTGTAGTTTTCTACAACTACTAAACGAGAGTCGGAAGACCGAAGCAATGGCAAGGAAACCTGGGGAACACCTTGGAGTGTAACACACCATCTCTCTCCACCCGATACCCATTTTGTAGGCCTAATGCAGTGTAGTTTTCTACAACTACTAAACGAGAGTCGGAAGACCGAAGCAATGGCAAGGAAACCTGGGGAACACCTTGGAGTGTAACACACCATCTCTCTCCACCCGATACCCATTTTGTAGGCCTAATGCAGTGTAGTTTTCTACAACTACTAAACGAGAGTCTGAAGACCAAAGCAATGGCAAGGAAACCTGGGGAACACCTTGGAGTGTAACACACCATCTCTCTCCACCCCATACCCATTTTGTAGGCCTAATGCAGTGTAGTTTCCAACAACTACTAAACGAGAGCATTAAGATCGAAGCTCTGGAAAGGCAACCTGGAGAACACCTTGGAGTGTAACACACCATCTCTCTCCACCCGATACCCATTTTGTAGGCCTAATGCAGTGTAGTTTTCTACAACTACTGAACGAGAGTCGGAAGACCGAAGCAATGGCAAGGAAACCTGGGGAACACCTTGGAATGTAACACACCATCTCTCTCCACCCGATACCCATTTTGTAGGCCTAATGCAGTGTAGTTTTCTACAACTACTAAACGAGAGTCGGAAGACCGAAGCAATGGCAAGGAAACCTGGGGAACACCTTGGAGTGTAACACACCATCTCTCTCCACCCGATACCCATTTTGTAGGCCTAATGCAGTGTAGTTTTCTACAACTACTAAACGAGAGTCTGAAGACCAAAGCAATAGCAAGGAAACCTGGGGAACACCTTGGAGTGTAACACACCATCTCTCTCCACCCGATACCCATTTTGTAGGCCTAATGCAGTGTAGTTTTCTACAACTACTAAACGAGAGTCGGAAGACCGAAGCAATAGCAAGGAAACCTGGGGAACACCTTGGAGTGTAACACACCATCTCTCTCCACCCGATACCCATTTTGTAGGCCTAATGCAGTGTAGTTTTCTACAACTACTAAACGAGAGTCGGAAGACCGAAGCAATGGCAAGGAAACCTGGGGAACACCTTGGAGTGTAACACACCATCTCTCTCCACCCGATACCCATTTTGTAGGCCTAATGCAGTGTAGTTTTCTACAACTACTAAACGAGAGTCGGAAGACCGAAGCAATGGCAAGGAAACCTGGGGAACACCTTGGAGTGTAACACACCATCTCTCTCCACCCGATACCCATTTTGTAGGCCTAATGCAGTGTAGTTTTCTACAATTACTAAACGAGAGTCGGAAGACCGAAGCAATGGCAAGGAAACCTGGGGAACACCTTGGAGTGTAACACACCATCTCTCTCCACCCCATACCCAATTTGTAGGCCTAATGCAGCCTACTTTCCGACAACTACTAAACGAGAGCATGAAGATCGAAGCTCAGGAAAGGCAACCTGGGGAACACCTTGGAGTGTAACACACCCTCTCTCTACACCACGGAAGGGCTGATTCTTAGGAAGGAAGGCTGTCGGAAAGAAGCAGGGCGCGTCCGAGGGTGATTATATTCTTATTAGGTATATACTCACCCTCGGACGCGCCCTGCTTCTTTATTTGTAATGAATGTTTATTTGCAATGTGGTTTTGACTTACTCTATTTTTTTGGTAAATAATGATTTTATTATTTTCATTGTTTTGCATCTTCTTGGCAATAATATTAAGAAGACGCGACAGGACAACACTCGGTGGATGCCATATCTGTGTTTTAAATTGAAAAAAACTTTCAGTTAACTACTTGCAGGAGAAAGTTATTGTAGCTGGTGGCCATTTTTAGTACTGTACCAGATTTTTGTTGTATGTGTTTGTTTTTAATGTTAAAATGTCTGCATTTGATATCTCTCCAGTATTTTCTTTTTTATAAGCAAAATACTTATTTTTATATTTTCTGATGTTGGTTCAAGGGGTACACGGGCAGTAGTAGACAGGTCAGTGGAGGCCTAGTGGAAGGAGGGACCGCAGACAGGCTTCGAAGGCCTAACATAATAAATTGGGCTGGCTGTAGGCAATTTAAAATTGGTTCCAGGGGAACACGGGCGGCAGTAGCCAGGTCAGTGTAGTAGTAGTGGAAAGAACGGGCCGCAGACAGGCTTCGAAGGCCTAACATAACAAAAATTGGGCTGTAGGCAATTTAAAATTGGTTCCAGGGGAACACGGGCAGCAGTAGACAGGTCAGTGGAGGCCTAGTGGAAGGAGGGACCGCAGACAGGCTTCGAAGCCCTAACATAATAAATTGGGCTTGCTGTCGGCAATTTTAAATTGGTTCCAGGGGAACACGGGCGGCAGTAGCCAGGTCAGTGTAGTAGTAGTGGAAAGAACGGGCCGCAGACAGGCTTCGAAGGCCTAACATAACAAAAATTGGGCTGTAGGCAATTTAAAATTAGTTCCAGGGGAACACGGGCAGCAGTAGACAGGTCAGTGGAGGCCTAGTGGAAGGAGGGACCGCAGACAGGCTTCGAAGCCCTAACATAATAAATTGGGCTGGCTGTAGGCAATTTAAAATTGGTTCCAGGGGAACACGGGCAGCAGTAGACAGGTCAGTGGAGGCCTAGTGGAAGGAGGGACCGCAGACAGGCTTCGAAGCCCTAACATAATAAATTGGGCTTGCTGTCGGCAATTTTAAATTGGTTCCAGGGGAACACGGGCGGCAGTAGCCAGGTCAGTGTAGTAGTAGTGGAAAGAACGGGCCGCAGACAGGCTTCGAAGGCGTAACATAACAAAAATTGGGCTGTAGGCAATTTAAAATTGGTTCCAGGGGAACACGGGCAGCAGTAGACAGGTCAGTGGAGGCCTAGTGGAAGGAGACACCGCAGACAGGCTTCGAAGCCCTAACATAATAAATTGGGCTGGCTGTAGGCAATTTAAAATTGGTTCCAGGGGAACACGGGCAGCAGTAGACAGGTCAGTGGAGGCCTAGTGGAAGGAGGGACCGCAGACAGGCTTCGAAGGCCTAACATAATAAATTGGGCTGGCTGTAGGCAATTTAAAATTGGTTCCAGGGGAACACGGCCAGCAGTGGCCTGGTCAGTGTAGTAGTAGTGGAAAGAACGGGCCGCAGACAGGCTTCGAAGGCCTAACATAACAAAAATTGGGCTGTAGGCAATTTAAAATTGGTTCCAGGGGAACATGGGCAGCAGTAGACAGGTCAGTGGAGGCCTAGTGGAAGGAGTGACCGCAGACAGGCTTCGAAGGCCTAACATAAGAAAAATGTCAATACAATGGTATTGACAGTGCCAGGCATTGAAGGATGTCAGCGCATAGACTAAACATTGGTGGAGCTGTGAGAGAAAATTTTGCAAGTGGTAGAGCACTGTTTGAGCTGGGGGGGGACTGTCTTGTGGCCGGCGGTACAGGCCCAGGGCCCCTCATATTACAACGGTGTGTCTAACGTTGGGTGCGCACCACCACCACCAGACACTTTATTGTACTATGAGGGACCTAGTGGCAGTGCCGTCGACCAAAAGCGGGCACACCCACCTCCTCAGACAAAGAGTACTCTCACGGGTGCTGGCGCCAAGTGGCGATACCACGGCCCCGTGTGGGGACTTTGGCCATTTAGGGAGGTGTTAACATGTCGGATGCTGGACAATCAGGTGCTGCAAATTACGAGATTGGAAAAGTCGTTCAGAATAGTCCACAGGCAAGACCTTTACATAGGAAAGCTAGGTGTCAGCCGGGCAAGGTGGGGCAAAAGATTTCGAAATCCAGTTGTGGTTCATTTTAATGAAGGTTAGATCATCTACATTTTGGGTAGCCAGACGAGTCCTTTTTTCTGTTAGTATTGAACCTGCAGCACTGAATACTCTTTCTGATAGGACACTAGCTGCCGGGCAAGCAAGCTCCTGCAATGCATACTCTGCCAATTCTGGCCAGGTGTCTAATTTTGATGCCCAGTAATCAAATGGGAATGACGGTTGAGGGAGAACGTCGATAAGGGATGAAAAATAGTTAGTAACCATACTGGACAAATGTTGTCTCCTGTCACTTTGAATTGATGCTGCAGTACCAGTCCTGTCTGCGGTCATAGCAAAATCACTCCACAACCTGGTCAGAAAACCCCTCTGGCCAACGCCACTTCTGATTTCTGCCCCTCTAACACCTCTGGTCTGCTGGCCCCTGCAGCTCGTGTTAGAACGATCACGGGCGCTGTGTGCAGGGAATGCCAGAAGCAAACGGTCAACAAGAGTTGATTGTTTGGTTGCTAATATTAGTTCCAAGTTCTCATGTGGCATTATATTTTGCAATTTGCCTTTATAGCGAGGATCAAGGAGGCAGGCCAACCAGTAATCGTCATCGTTCATCATTTTTGTTATGCGTGTGTCCCTTTTGAGGATACGTAAGGCATAATCCGCCATGTGGCCCAAAGTTCCAGTTCTCAAATCTGTGGTTGTGCTTGGTTGAGGGGCAGTTTCAGGCAAATCCACGTCACTTGTGTCCCTCCAAAAACCAGAACCCGGCCTTGCCGCGCCAACAATTTCCACTGGCCCCGGAAAAGCTTCCTCATTAAAAATATAATCATCCCCATCATCCTCCTCGTCCTCCTCCTCCTGTTCGCCCGCTACCTCGTCTTGTACACTGCCCTGGCCAGACAATGGCTGACTGTCATCAAGGCTTTCCTCTTCCTCAGCTGCAGACGCCTGATCCTTTATGTGCGTCAAACTTTGCATCAGCAGACGCATTAGGGGGATGCTCATGCTTATTATGGCGTTGTCTGCACTAACCAGCCGTGTGCATTCCTCAAAACACTGAAGGACTTGACACATGTCTTGAATCTTCGACCACTGCACACCTGACAACTCCATGTCTGCCATCCTACTGCCTGCCCGTGTATGTGTATCCTCCCACAAAAACATAACAGCCCCCCTCTGTTCACACAGTCTCTGAAGCATGTGCAGTGTTGAGTTCCACCTTGTTGCAACGTCTATGATTAGACGATGCTGGGGAAGGTTCAAAGAACGCTGATAGGTCTGCATACGGCTGGAGTGTACGGGCGAACGGCGGATATGTGAGCAAAGTCCACGCACTTTGAGGAGCAGGTCGGATAACCCCGGATAACTTTTCAGGAAGCACTGCACCACCAGGTTTAAGGTGTGAGCCAGGCAAGGAATGTGTTTCAGTTGGGAAAGGGAGATGGCAGCCATGAAATTCCTTCCGTTATCACTCACTACCTTGCCTACCTCAAGATCTACAGTGCCCAGCCACGACTGCATTTTTTTCTGCAAGAACTCGGACAGAACTTCAGCGGTGTGTCTGTTGTCGCCCAAACACTTCATAGCCAATACAGCCTGCTGACGTTTGCCAGTAGCTGCCCCATAATGGGAGACCTGGTGTGCAACAGTGGCAGCTGCGGATGGAGTGGTTGTGCGACTGCGGTCTGTGGACGAGGTCTCGCTTCTGCAGGAGGACGAGGAGGAGGAGGAGGGGGTGCGAACGGCTACAGCCAATTGTTTCCTAGACCGTGGGCTAGGCAGAACTGTCCCAAACTTGCTGTCCCCTGTGGACCCTGCATCCACCACATTTACCCAGTGTGCCGTGATGGACACGTAACGTCCCTGGCCATGCCTACTGGTCCATGCATCTGTTGTCAGGTGCACCTTTGTGCTCACAGATTGCCTGAGTGCATGGACGATGCGCTCTTCAACATGCTGGTGGAGGGCTGGGATGGCTTTTCTGGAAAAAAAGTGTCGACTGGGTAGCTCGTAGCGTGGTACAGCGTAGTCCATCAGGGCTTTGAAAGCTTCGCTTTCAACTAACCGGTAGGGCATCATCTCTAACGAGATTAGTCTAGCTATGTGGGCGTTCAAACCCTGTGTACGCGGATGCGAGGCTAAGTACTTCCTTTTTCTAACCATAGTCTCATGTAGGGTGAGCTGGAGATCGTGGAACTAGCGGGGGTGCCGGTGGCCATGGCAGACTGAGAGACGGTGGGAGATGGTATTGTTGCCGCCGGTGCCCTAGATGCAGTGTTTCCTACTACGAAACTGGTGATTCCCTGACCCTGACTGCTTTGGCCTGGCAAAGAAACCTGCACAGATACTGCAGGTGGTGCAGAAAATGGTGGCCCTACACTGCCGGAAGGGATGGGATGTTGCGTTGATGACTAGCTTCATTGGCCGAGGGTGCTACAACCTTAAGGGACGTTTGGTAGTTAGTCCAAGCTTGCAAATGCATGGTGGTTAAATGTCTATGCATGCAACTTGTATTGAGACTTTTCAGATTCTGCCCTCTGCTTAAGGTAGTTGAACATTTTTGACAGATGACTTTGCGCTGATCAATTGGATGTTGTTTAAAAAAATGCCAGACTGCACTCTTTCTAGCATCGGATACCTTTTCAGGCATTGCAGACTGAGCTTTAACCGGATGGCCACGCTGTCCTCCAACAGGTTTTGACTTTGCCACGCGTTTTGGGCAAGATACGGGCCCGGCAGATGGAACCTGTTGCGATGTTGATGCCTGCTGCGGCCCCTCCTCCTCCGCTTCAGAACTGCTGCCGCCTGCACCCTGTTCCCCCAATGGCTGCCAATCGGGGTCAAGAACTGGGTCATCTATTACCTCTTCTTGTAGCTCGTGTGCAACTTCGTCTGTGTCACCGTGTCGGTCGGTGGTATAGCGTTCGTGATGGGGCAACATAGTCTCATCAGGGTCTGATTCTTGATCAGCACCCTGCGAGGGCAATGTTGTGGTCTGAGTCAAAGGACCAGCATAGTAGTCTGGCTGTGGCTGTGCATCAGTGCACTCCATTTCAGATTCAACTTGTAATGGGCATGGACTGTTAACTGCTTCACTTTCTAAGCCAGGGACGGTATGTGTAAAGAGCTCCATGGAGTAACCCGTTGTGTCGCCTGCTGCATTCTTCTCTGTTGTTGTTTTTGCTGAAGAGGACAAGGAAGCGACTTGTCCCTGACCGTGAACATCCACTAACGACGCGCTGCTTTTACTTTTACCAGTTTCACGAGAGGAGGCAAAAGAGCTAGAGGCTGAGTCAGCAAGATAAGCCAAAACTTGCTCTTGCTGCTCCGGCTTTAAAAGCGGTTTTCCTACTCCCAGAAAAGGGAGCGTTCGAGGCCTTGTGTAGCCAGACGACGAACCTGGCTCCACAGCTCCAGACTTAGGTGCAATATTTTTTTTCCCACAACCACCTGATGCTCCACCACTACCACTACTTTCATTACCAGCTGACAATGAACGCCCCCGGCCACGACCTCTTCCACCAGACTTCCTCATTGTTTTAAAAACGTTACCAATAGTGTTGAGCGATACCGTCCGATACTTGAAAGTATCGGTATCGGATAGTATCGGCCGATACCCGAAAAATATCGGATATCGCCGATACCGATATCCGATACCAATACAAGTCAATGGGACATCAATTATCGGAAGGTATTCTCATGGTTCCCAGGGTCTGAAGGAGAGGAAACTCTCCTTCAGGCCCTGGGATCCATAGGGATGTGTAAAATAAAGAATTAAAATAAAAAATATTGATATATTTACCTCTCCGGCGGCCCCTGAACTCAGCGCGGGTAACCGGCAGGCTTCTTTGTTCAAAATCAGCGCTTTTAGGACCTGAGAATCACGTCCCGGCTTCTGATTGGTCGCGGGCCGCCCATGTGACCGCCACGCGACCAATCACAAGCCGCTACGTCTTTGAAAGTCATTAACGCGCTCATTTTTAAAAATGAGCGCGTTAATAGCTTGCGGTGACGTCGCGGCTTGTGATTGGTCGCGGCCACGCGACCAATCACAAGCCGCTACGTCTTTGAAAGCCATTAACGTGCTCATTTTTAAAAAATGAGCGCGTTAAGGACCTGCGAATGACGTCGCGGCTTGTGATTGGTCGCGTGGCGGTCACATGGGCGGCCCGCGACCAATCAAAAGCCGGGACGTGATTCTCAGGCCCTAAAAGCGCTGATTTTGAACAACGAAGCCTGCCGGTTACCCGCGCTGAGTCCAGGGGCCGCCGGAGAGGTAAATATATCAATATTTTTTATTTTAATTCTTTATTTTACACATCTCTATGTATCCGATACCGATACCCGATACCACAAAAGTATCGCATCTCGGTATCGGAATTCCGATACCGCAAGTATCGGCCGATACCCGATACTTGCGGTATCGGAATGCTCAACACTAGTTACCAAACTAACGGTATTTGTTGCTGTCACACAACTTACACGGTGAGCTATAACTTCAGTATGATTTAGCTACCCCTTTACAGGTGGGTGAGACCACAACGAAAATCAGGCACAATGTTACACACTCTGTTGTTGGTGGCAACAAATGAGAGAGATGCCACACACGCAGGACTGTCACTGAAGCGCAAATGTAAATATTAATCTCCCACTGATTTTTTTTTTTTTTTAAAAGGGAGACTTTAGAAAAAAAAAAATAATAAAAAAAAATGATTTTTTAAGGAAGAAAAAAAAATAGGCTTTCTATGGCCCACTGAGTGAGAGAGGACGCACACAGGAGTCAGGAGTGGCACACAAGCCCAGAGGCCAATATTTATCTCCCACTGATTGATTTAGTGATTTTTTCAGGTAGATTTTGGAACCCAAATCAAGCAAAAAAATAAATAGGCTTTCTATGGCCCACAATTGGAGAGAGAGAGAGAGATGGCACACCCAGGAGTCAAGACTGGCACACAAGCAGAAAGGGCAATATTAATCTCCCACTGATTTGATTTTTTTTTTTTTTTCAGGTAGATTTTGGAACCCAAATCAAGCAAAAAAATTAATAGGCTTTCTATGGCCCACAATTGGAGAGAGAGAGATGGCACACCCAGGAGTCAAGACTGGCACACAAGCAGAAAGGGCAATATTAATCTCCCACTGATTTGATTTTTTTTTTTTTTCAGGGAGACTTTAGAAAAAAAAAATACAAAAAAATGAATTTTTCAGGAAGAATTTAGAAACCAAATAAAATGAAATGATTGTTTCAGGGAGAATTTAGAAAACAAATAAAAAAAAAATAGGCTTTCTATGGCCCACTGAGTGAGAGAGGACGCACACAGGAGTCAGGAGTGGCACACAAGCCCAGAGGCCAATATTTATCTCCCACTGATTGATTTAGTGATTTTTTCAGGTAGATTTTGGAACCCAAATCAAGCAAAAAAATTAATAGGCTTTCTATGGCCCACAATTGGAGAGAGAGAGATGGCACACCCAGGAGTCAAGACTGGCACACAAGCAGAAAGGGCAATATTAATCTCCCACTGATTTGATTTTTTTTTTTTTTTCTGGGAGACTTTAGAAAAAAAAAATACAAAAAAAATGATTTTTTCAGGAATAATTTAGAAACCAAATAAAATAAAATGATTTTTTCAGGGAGAGTTTAGAAAACAAATAAAACAAAAAATAGGCTTTCTAGGGCCCACTGAGTGAGAGATGACGCACACAGGAGTCAGGAGTGGCACACAAGCCCAGAGGCCAATATTTATCTCCCACTGATTGATTTAGTGATTTTTTCAGGTAGATTTTGGAACCCAAATCAAGCAAAAAAATAAATAGGCTTTCTATGGCCCACAATTGGAGAGAGAGAGATGGGACACCCAGGAGTCAAGACTGGCACACAAGCAGAAAGGGCAATATTAATCTCCCACTGATTTGATTTTTTTTTTTTTTTTCTGGGAGACTTTAGAAAAAAAAAATACAAAAAAAATGATTTTTTCAGGAATAATTTAGAAACCAAATAAAATAAAATGATTTTTTCAGGGAGAGTTTAGAAAACAAATAAAACAAAAAATAGGCTTTCTAGGGCCCACTGAGTGAGAGATGACGCACACAGGAGTCAGGAGTGGCACACAAGCCCAGAGGCCAATATTTATCTCCCACTGATTGATTTAGTGATTTTTTCAGGTAGATTTTGGAACCCAAATCAAGCAAAAAAATAAATAGGCTTTCTATGGCCCACAATTGGAGAGAGAGAGAGAGAGATGGCACACCCAGGAGTCAAGACTGGCACACAAGCAGAAAGGGCAATATTAATCTCCCAATGATTTTTTTTTTTTTTCAAGGAGACTTTAGAAAAAAAAAATACAAAAAAATGAATTTTTCAGGAAGAATTTAGAAACAAAATAAAATAAAATGATTGTTTCAGGGAGAATTTAGAAAACAAATAAAAAAAAAATAGGCTTTGTAGGGCCCACTGAGTGAGAGAGGACGCACACAGGAGTCAGGAGTGGTACACAAGCCCAGAGGCCAATATTTATCTCCCACTGATTGATTTAGTGATTTTTTCAGGTAGATTTTGGAACCCAAATCAAGCAAAAAAATTAATAGGCTTTCTATGGCCCACAATTGGAGAGAGAGAGATGGCACACCCAGGAGTCAAGACTGGCACACAAGCAGGAAGGGCAATATTAATCTCCCACTGATTTGATTTTTTTTTTTTTTCAGGGAGACTTTAGAAAAAAAAAATACAAAAAAATGAATTTTTCAGGAAGAATTTAGAAACCAAATAAAATAAAATGATTGTTTCAGGGAGAATTTAGAAAACAAATAAAAAAAAAATAGGCTTTGTAGGGCCCACTGAGTGAGAGAGGACGCACACCGGAGTCAGGAGTGGCACACAAGCCCAGAGGCCAATATTTATCTCCCACTGATTGATTTAGTGATTTTTTCAGGTAGATTTTGGAACCCAAATCAAGCAAAAAAAATTAATAGGCTTTCTATGGCCCACAATTGGAGAGAGAGAGATGGCACACCCAGGAGTCAAGACTGGCACACAAGCAGGAAGGGCAATATTAATCTCCCATTGATTTGATTTTTTTTTTTTTTCAGGGAGACTTTAGAAAAAAAAATACAAAAAAATGAATTTTTCAGGAAGAATTTAGAAACCAAATAAAATAAAATGATTGTTTCAGGGAGAATTTAGAAAACAAATAAAAAAAAAATAGGCTTTGTAGGGCCCACTGAGTGAGAGAGGACGCACACAGGAGTCAGGAGTGGCACACAAGCCCAGAGGCCAATATTTATCTCCCACTGATTGATTTAGTGATTTTTTCAGGTAGATTTTGGAACCCAAATCAAGCAAAAAAAATTAATAGGCTTTCTATGGCCCACAATTGGAGAGAGAGAGATGGCACACCCAGGAGTCAAGACTGGCACACAAGCAGAAAGGGCAATATTAATCTCCCACTGATTTGATTTTTTTTTTTTTTTCAGGGAGACTTTAGAAAAAAAAATACAAAAAAATGAATTTTTCAGGAAGAATTTAGAAACCAAATAAAATAAAATGATTGTTTCAGGGAGAATTTAGAAAACAAATTAAAAAAAAATAGGCTTTGTAGGGCCCACTGAGTGAGAGAGGACGCACACAGGAGTCAGGAGTGGCACACAAGCCCAGAGGCCAATATTTATCTCCCACTGATTGATTTATTGATTTTTTCAGGTAGAATTTAGAACCCAAATCAACCCAAAAAATAAATAGGCTTTCTATGGCCCACTATTTGTGAGAGAGATGGCACGCTCAGGACTGGCACACAAGCCCAGAGGCCAATATTAATCTCCCACTTTTTTTTTTTTTTCCAGGGAAAATTTATAAACCCAATAAAAAAAATAATAAATAGGCTTTCTATGGCCCACTATCTGAGAGAGAGAGATGGCACGCTTAGGACTGGCACACAAGCCCAAAGGCCAATATTAATCTCCCACTGATTGATTTATTGATTTTTTCAGGTAGAATTTAGAACCCAAATCAAGCAAAAAAATTAATAGGCTTTCTATGGCCCACTGAGTGAGAGATGGCACACACAGGAGTCAGGAGTGGCACACAAGCCCTGAGGCCAATATTTTTCTCCCACTGATTGATGTTGTGATTTTTTTCAGGTAGATTTTGGAACCCAAATCAAGCAAAAAAATAAATAGGCTTTCTATGGCCCACTGAGTGAGAGATGGCACACACAGGAGTAAGGAGTGGCACACAAGCCCTGAGGCCAATATTTTTCTCCCACTGATTGATGTAGTGATTTTTTCAGGTAGATTTTAGAACCCAAATCAAGCAAAAAAATAAATAGGCTGTCTATGGCCCACTGAGTGAGAGATGACACAGACAGGGATGGCACTCTAGTAGAAATGCCAATCTTAATCTCCCACAAAAAAAAAAAAAAAAAAGGAACTGTCCTTCAATTACTATCTCCCTGCAGTAATCTCAGCCAGGTATGGCAGGCAGCAATAAGGAGTGGACTGATGCACAAATTAAATAAAAAGTGTGGACAAACAAACAAGATAGCTGTGCAGAAAGGAAGGAACAAGAGGATTTGTGCTTTGAAAAAAGCAGTTGGTTTGCACAGCGGTGTACACACAGCAATGCAGCTATCAGGGAGCCTTCTAGGGCAGCCCAATGAGCTACAGCGCTGAGGGGAAAAAAAAAAAAAATGTAGCTTCCACTGTCCCTGCACACCGAAGGTGGTGTTGGGCAGTGGAAATCGCTACAGCACAAGCGGTTTGGTGGTTAATGGACCCTGCCTAACGCTATCCCTGCTTCTGATGAAGCGGCAGCAACCTCTCCCTAAGCTCAGATCAGCAGCAGTAACATGGCGGTCGGCGGGAACGCCCCTTTATAGCCCCTGTGACGCCGCGGACAGCAAGCCAATCACTGCAATGCCCTTCTCTAAGATGGTGGGGACCAGGACCTATGTCATCACGCTGCCCACACTCTGCGTTTACCTTCATTGGCTGAGAAATGGCACTTTTTGCGTCATTGAAACGCGACTTTGGCGCGAAAGTCGCGTACCGCATGGCCGACCCCGCACAGGGGTCGGATCGGGTTTCATGAAACCCGACTTTGCCAAAAGTCGGCGACTTTTGAAAATGAACGACCCGTTTCGCTCAACCCTAATACATTTATTTGTGCATGTTTGTTTTTTGCACGTTTGTTTTACCAGTTCAGTTAGACAACCATACATGCCACATCTACTGTATTGCCATCTGCCACATTTTGTTTTCTGCACATGCACCTATCTACAGTACTCAGCATTTATTATTACGTTATTTTTGACAAGGGTTGAATAATAAAGGTTGAAAAGACTGTCAAAAGTTAATTATAGTGGTGTAAAAAAATATGGTGAAAAATTGGCAATGGCAATGGATAGGGTAGAGTTAAAGAAACAAATTCCATACCATGGCTTAAGGTACCTTCACACATAACGATATTGTTAACGATATCATTGCTTTTTGTGACGTAGCAACGATATCGTTAATGAAATCGTTATGTGTGACAGCGACCAACGATCAGGCCCCTGCTGGGAGATCGTTGGTCGCTGAATAAAGTCCAGAACTTTATTTCGTCGCTGGACTCCTGCTGACATCGCTGGATCGGCGTGTGTGACACCGATCCAGCGATGTCTTCACTGGTAACCAGGGTAAACATCGGGTAACTAAGCGCAGGGCCGCGCTTAGTAACCCGATGTTTACCCTGGTTACCATCCTAAAAGTAAAAAAAAACAAACACTACATACTTACCTACAGCCGTCTGTCCTCCAGCGCTGTGCTCTGCACTCCTCCTGTACTGGCTGTGAGCGTCGGTCAGCCGGAAAGCAGAGCGGTGACGTCACCGCTCTGCTTTCCGGCCGCTGTGCTCACACAGACAGTACAGGAGGAGAGCAGAGCACAGCGCTGGAGGACAGACGGCTGTAGGTAAGTATGTAGTGTTTGTTTTTTTTACTTTTAGGATGGTAACCAGGGTAAACATCGGGTTACTAAGCGTGGCCCTGCGCTTAGTTACCCGATGTTTACCCTGGTTACCGACATCGTTGGTCGCTGGAGAGCGGTCTGTGTGACAGCTCTCCAGCGACCAAACAGCGACGCTGCAGCGATCCGGATCGTTGTCGGTATCGCTGCAGCGTCGCTTAATGTGAAGGTACCTTTAGGATTTGGGAGCTTCTAGCAACAACAGGCACACCAACACTACCACTATTGGCACCAATTAAAAGAAAATATGCAGGGGGAAAAAACACACGTGGTAGTGGAAGTTTTGACTATATACACAGATCAATATATTCATAAGTACTACCTCCATGTGAAGGACTGATATATTTAATTATGGACAGTCGGATCAACAACAAAGAAACGAGGAAAAAGCACAACTAACCGACCAAATAGTCCAAAAAATAATTTTTAATTGCGTTATAAACCTAACAAGAGTAATAAATATAGTAGCGGGAAAAATACATGTAATTAAAATAGAGTTGTGTAGAATCTAAAACAGGTATATTTAAACCTAATATAAGAAAAGGACGCACTCAGGAAACTGAATATGGCTGTGAGTATTGAAGCATCAATAAAAACACGGCTAGATATAAGTAACAGAGATACCAACAAATGCTGCTATCAAAATACAAGTCATAGGATTGATATGATCAATCCGAGATGATCCATAATAGCGCTATAACAGCAACGTGGCAGTGGAATCAAGCAAAATCGAATAACAGCAATCATATAGTGAATAAAAAAATTAAAAAATAAAATAATAAGTGTGCAAAAGTGAGTACTCAGTGTGTATCAATCAGAACTGGTGGTTATTATAAAATAGAGCGCAAATGGAGCACAATAAGAAATTAGGTAGCAGCAGAAGAGTAAGAATATAAACACTACTATGTAAGCCTTAGATGTAGCCGTGAAAAGATTGTACAGAGAAGTCAGGGGATAAGTAACAGTGTAAGCTAAAAATATCGTGTAACATCACTTACTGTGGCAGAATGGCGTCCTCCACAACGTGCGTTTTGGCAAGTTGCCTTGCAAAAAATTGGCAATGGCAATGGATAGGGTAGAGTTAAAGAAACAAATTCCATACCATGGCTTAGGATTTGGGAGCTTCTAGCAACAACAGGCACACCAACACAACCACTATTGGCACCAGCTGTCTGGTCAGTAGTACAACTACCAAAATGCAAGCCAAAATTGGCCTTCTTTGTCTACTCTAAATATATTAGTGGGGAGGATGCAGAGGCAATTATGCAATACTAGATGGTGGCCCGATTCTAACGCATCGGGTATTCTAGAATTTGCATGTCCACGTAGTCCAGTGATGTAGTATATTGCCCAGCCATGTAGTATATTGCCCAGTCACGTAGTATATTGCCCAGTCACGTAGTATATTGCCCAGTCACGTAGTATATTGCCCAGTCACGTAGTATATTGCCCAGTCACGTAGTATATTGCCCAGCCACATAGTATATTGCCCAGCCACATAGTATATTGCCCAGCCACGTAGTATATTGCCCAGTCACATAGTATATTGCCCAATCACTTAGTATATTGCCCAGTGATGTAGTATATTGCCCAGCCATGTAGTATATTGCACAGCGACGTAGTATACAGCATAGAGCCATGTAGTATACAGCACAGACACGTAGTATACGGCCCAGTCACATAGCATATTGGCCAATCACGTAGTATATTGCCCAGTCACATAGTATATTGCCCAGCCACGTAGTATATTGCCCAACCACATAGTATATTGCACAGCGACGTAATATACAGCACAGAGCCACGTAGTATACAGCACAGACATGTAGTATACTGCCCAGTCACGTAGTATATTGCCCAGTCACATAGTATATTGTGCAGCCACCTATGTAACAGGTTAAAAAAGACTTAAAATAAGAAATAAACATATACTTACCATCCAAGGGCCCCTTGTAGTCCAGGCGCTTGTGTGCGGTGCACGCAGCAACTTCCTGTCCCAGGGTTGGTATGAGCGCAGGACCTGTGATGACGTCGCGGTCACATGACCGTGACATCATGGAAGGTCCTTCTCACATACCATCCTTGGCCCTGGAACCTGCCGCTTGCACTGCCGAACAGAGAATGCGATGGCGGAATTATTATTTGTAACATTAGATCTTTTTACTATTGATGCTGCATACGCATCATCAATAGTAAAAAGTTGGTCATATAGGGTTAAGAGCTGCGTTAATGGAGTGTGTTACACCGTGGTCCATTAACGCTAGCATTAACCCTGTGTGAGGGCTGACTGTAGGGGAGTATGGAGCATGCACTGACTGCGGGGAGGAAGGAGCGACCATTTTTCCGCCGGACTGTGCCAGTCGCTGATTGGTCGTGGCTGTTTTGCCGCGACCAATCAGCGACTTGGAATTCCATGACAGACAGAGGCCACGACCAATGAATATCCATGACAGAAAGACAGACAGACAGACGGAAGTGACCCTTAGACAATTGTATAGTAGATTTGAAACATCACTCATCAGAGTCACAGCAGGATGATGTTACCTCTCTCAGGGACCCCATCAGTTTGAGTCCGTGTTTTGCACAGAACAGACTGCCTGATCACAAGTGACTAAAAAAGCAAAAATTGATAATTTTTTATTAAAAAAAAACATCAAAGTACACTATGTTATTAAATGCACTATTAATTACTACTGAGTTGCCATCTGTTTCTATGGGGAAGTAACTTTGTGCATTACCAAGGCTGTGTTTGCATTAAAAAGCAAACACAGCCTTAGTATGCAATAGAGGTGAGTGGGTCAATCAAAATTCACATTTTTCTTTTTGCATGGATTTTCTTGGGAAATTTAATTAAAAAAGAAGTTATTCTTTGATAACTGAATGTTCGTTATTGCTCTAGGGTATTAACTCCTTGCAATTTTGTGCTTTTTTTTGCTCCCCTTCTTACCAGAGCCATATCTTTTTATATTTTCATCAAAATAGCTGAATGATAGCTTGTTTTTGGTGGCTCAAGTTGTACTTTTGAATGACACCATTAAATTTACCATATAACGTATAGAAAAATTGGAAAACAATTACAAGTGCAGTGAAATTGCAAAACAAGTGTAATTCCAAAATTGTTTTTTTTATTTAACATATTCAATAAATTCTTAAAACCAACCTCGTGATATGATTCTCCAGGTCATTACAAGTGCACAGATGCCAAACGTATGTGTGTCCTTTTTTATTTAAGTGGTTGTTATTTTGCTGAATCTGCTTGGGAGCAAATAACAAAAAATCCATATCTTGTTGACTGCGGATTTTTGTAATATTCTAGTAGACTTCAGTATTCAGTTAGGAGGAAGAGGAGGTGGTCATGTTTCCCAATCAGCACAGCAAAAGAAGGAGCAGGGTGGAAAGCACAGCAGCGGGTCCGTAGCCACTATGTCTTCTGCTCCTGCCTCGCATGCCAAGGAAATGAGCCCTCAAAAGCCATCTTAAAGCACCTCCCTGGCATGGGACTTTATCACCCAGTGAAGAAAAGCGGCAGGTTGTTTGCACACTGTGGCATCAGAGCCTCAAGCGAGGCATAAATATTCAAAAACTGAGCACCACCTGCATGAAATTCAAATTCAAGGACAATGGGGCAGAGACTTACACATCTTAAAAAGCGTGACAAATCTGAGCCTCCACCTGCTCCCTCTTTTGCTCTCGGACTTTCGGTCATGTTCAACAGATCCGCCTGCCTCCCCACAAAGAGGAAGTGACAGCAACACCACCACCAACAGTATCATCGATGAAGTCTACACCATCACATGGAAGTTTTCAGCTCTCCATCCCACAACCCCCGAGAGAAAAAGGAAATTCCACCCTAGCCACCCACGAACCATGTGCCTGAATGTCAGTATTTCTAAATTACTGGCGCTTGAAATGCTGCCATTGCGGCTGGCAGAGACCACAAATTTAAAACAACTAATGTCGTTGGCTGTCCCACAGTATGTTGTTCCCAATCACCACTACTTTGCCAGGTGGGCCATCCCTGCCCTGCACATACACATTTCTGACCAGATAAAATCACTGGCTAGGTCCATGTTACAACAGATATGTGGACAGTAAGCACGGCCAGGGATATTATGTGTCCCTTACTGCCCACTGTCTCAATGTAGTGGCAGTTGAGACAGAGGCAGAAGGCTTTCCAGCAAATGTCCTAGCACCACCAAGGATTGCTAGACTTTTCTCAGTACATGTAGCCTCCTCCTCCTACTCTGCTTCCTCCACCACCTTCTCATCTGGTCACAGTGAGTCCTGCACCACCAATATTACCACAACCAGCGAAAACGCCAGCAGACTGTTCTGCAACTCATTTGTCTGAGCGACAGATCCCACACTGCACGGGAGCTGTGGACATGGATAAAATAGTAGACAAATGAGTGTTTGGTGCCCGTGAACCTCAAGCCCTAACTCGTTGTTTTGCGATAACAGGTGAAATCTGCTAGCAGCTCTGAGGTAGCCAGCTTGGATCACATTCCTTGTCTGGTGCATGTGCTGAATTTGGTTGTGCCAAGTTTCCTGAAGAACGTGCCAAATATGTCTGAATTGCTGCTGAAAGTGCATGCAGTGTGTGCGCTTTCGGCACTCTGATCCTGCTGCTCGCCTGTCTGTGCTTCAGCATCACTTTTGCCTTCCAGCTCACCTCCTCCTAAGTAGGCCAGCAAGGTGGAACTCCTCTTTGCATATGCTGGAGAGACTGTGCAAGCAGCAGCAGGCAATAGAGGAGTTTCAGCTGCAGCATGCACGCACCAATTGCTCAGCAGAATATAATTTCACCACAAATTGGTGGGCGTCCACGCTGGACGTTTGTGCCATGTTGTGCTGTTTTGAATATTCTACCAACAGGGCCAGCGATGATGACGTGAAAAAAAACCTTCCGGTGATGATGGATGAGGTTGTGGCACAGAAGGGAGAGGAGCAGGAGGACCAGGCAACATTCACACCTTTATCAGGCCTGTCATCCACACATGGCTCGGAGGGTGGGTTCCTGTACCCACAGCTGTCTGGTACACAAGGATCTATCCAAGTGACTGCTTTTGCGGAGGAGGACATTGAGGATCCATGTTTCAAGCAGGGTAGCACTCCAAGCTCCATTGCTCGAGCATGTTCCTGGGGGATACAGAGGAACCAGACCATACACCTCCCACCGACGACAGCTTGTCGTTGACTCTGAGCAGACTGGCACACAAGAGCCAATACATTATTATTGTAATTATTATGCATTGCTTATGAAGCGACAGCATATTCGGCAGTGCTTTATAGACATCATCATCACACTCCCCATTGGGGCTCACAACCTAGATTCCCTATCAGTATGTCTTTGGAATGTGGGAGGAAACCAGAGTACCCGGAGGATACCCACATTAACATGGGGAGAACATACAAACTCCTTGCAGATGTTGTCCTTGGGATTTGAAAACAGGACCCCAGTAATGCAAAGCAGCAGTGCTAACCACTGAGCCACCATGCATACATGCTGCTGTGCCTACGCAACAACTGCCGAATTACCTGTATTATTACCATTTCTGATTACTGGGTTGCTGGTTCCCAGCTACAAGGACAATGTACCATCCTTACTACCGAACTTGGACCATGATCACAAAATGCTTAAATACAAGCACATGCTGGTAGAGCATCTATTGTTGTCTTTCCCATCTGTCAGTGAGGGCTCAGTGGTAGAATAAGTCTGAGGTGGAGGAGGAAGCCGCCAATGCACCTGGGGCACCACCAGCATCTCAGAAGGCATCTTTAGCATGGTTGAAATGTGGAAACAGTTCTTTCACACTCCACAAAATCTGACATCACAATCTGATAAGAAAACCATATCAGCAGGCGACAGTGGTTCGAAAAAAAAAGCGGTGGAAGAGTACCTGTCCACACATCACCATGTTATAACTGTTGAATCTGCCCATTTAACTTTTGGGTCTCCAAATTGGACACATGAGCTGAGATTGCCCTTTATGACTTGAATATACCCTGCAGCAAGTGTACTGTCTAAATATGTGTTTAGCATGACAGGGGGTGTTATCACAGACAGGCTCATCCGCCTGTTCATGGCCATCGTGGGCAAGCTCACATTCCTTAAAATAAACCAGGCATGGATCACAAAGGACTTGTCTGTACCTTTGGCTGGCTATACAATTATACCAGCCGCCCCAAGCCATTGTTAGACTTTGCTATTTGTTTAATTTTGGTTCCTCCCCCACCATAAAAAAAAAGAAAAAAAAAGGTGTTGGCTACCTCCTCTGCCATGTCCAAGTACACTTCTTCCTCATCCTCTACTTAGAACTCAGCCTCCTGGTTCAAAATAATACTTTGTTTTTGTATTTAATATTTTCATTAGTTCTACTTAATAATTTAAAAAAATACGAGAAAAGATAAAATAAGAAAAAAACTGTGTTGGCTGCCTCTTACTTTGCCTTTTACACATGTATCATCAAGTCCACGTCAACCTCCACCTCCACTTGGACTTCGACCTCTTTGGTTCAAGATTTTTTTTATTCCATTTTATTTTAGTGCCCTATCCCCATTTATAAAGGGGGGCAAGAATCTTCGCTCAGCCCCTCACAACAGAACTCCTGAAAATAATTTCCCTATCCACATTTGTTTGCAGGGCAATTGTCCTACTATTACCCCCATTTTGCTTTGTTTGAATTTTTGCCCCCTATCCCTTAGTACGACCATTTTATAGTCATTTTACAGCTCTGAAGTTCGGGTCCCCATTAACTTATATGGGTTCTAGTGTCAAGTTCGGGTCAAGTTCGCAACCCTGACCGGACTTTTAATAAAAAAGTCAAGCTGAACACAAACATCCACGAGTTATCTCATCTCTAATCCTGAGATACATTTCATTATATATTTTTCAGTTTAATTTTAATAGGATACAAAATGAGATTAAAGAATAGGAGGAGAATATGGGAGTCGTTGCCTCTAAAGCTTAACTTTTTAGTCAGTATTCTTTTAGATGAATATTCATTCCCTAGCTCTGAGAATAGAAATTGTGTAACTGCTGACTCACAGTCTTTGTTTAATAACAAAAAGATAAGATCTCTGAGGGCCAATTTTTATTTTATCCAGTTAGTTTTAGATGAAGAAGCCGTTTAGCAGCTACTTGTTTGGAATATAGAGTGGGTCGCCGCTGACCCTTGTCTGTCTTCCTGGGTTCTGTGAGACATGAGCAGATTTGTATGCTAAGGCTAGGTTCATATTGCGTTAGTGCAATCCGTTTAGCGCCTAGCGCTAGCAGATTGCGGTAACGCAATGTTGCTTTATGGGGTCACGTTAAACGTCCCCGCTCTCGCAGATCTCCGATCTGCGAGAGCGGAGAACGGACCTCGGGCACGCCGCGGACGCTGCAAGCAGCGTCCGCGGCGCGCCACAAAACACCGGCACATCGCTAGCACGTGCCGAAAATGGCACATGCTGGTGATGCGCGTCCCCATTGCTGTTAATGGGCGCACTAACGGACGCGTTGCACGGCGTTAATTTCGCCGTGCAATGCTGTCCATTAGCGCGGTCACATTAACGCAATATGAACCTAGCCTCAGTCCCTTGATTCCATGGCACAAACCTGGAAGGCATTCATGATGTGAAAATGAAAAGTCTGTTTAACATTGGTTGGGTTAGATAGGATTCACCAAGGCTTGTCAATACACTACAGCTCAGCATTCTTTCAGAGCCTGGGGGCCCAAAATAACTATGGGAGCTCTGTCTGGAGAGTATTTAGAGTAAACACAGCAGTGGTCCATGCTCCTGTGGATGTTAATCTCAGATGGCTTCATTCTTGGGGAAAGTAATAAGTCACTGAAATTTAAATTCTTTCCCCCCAAGCAGTAAAACACAGCAAACATAGAGCTCAGGAACCACTTCATTGCTGAATTTATTCATCTTTCAACATTCTTTAATTCAGCATTAAAGGGAGAGTGCCATAAAAAAGTTTTTTCAACAACTCAAAAAAAATGTAAAGTATTAATATTTTCGTTTTTTTTAATATTATAATTTGTTTTTAATGAAGTAAAATATGAAAAATCATTTAAAAAGGGTTGGTATTTCAAACTTTAAACACTATGGTTAGCAGCTGCTGAACTTTGCCATTAAAAAACCTAGTGTAAAACTAGCTCACGACTGCAGTAAATGCGGGCAGGGTCTGATGATGTAATGTCATCCCTCTCCACCCCTTCTGAGTGTTTGCAACAGGATAGGAAAGGATGAAGTTTAGGATCAGTCATTTTGTTGGTGACTAGCAAACAGGGTCACCTAGGATGGCCAGCAGCACCAATTCTGTTACTTAGTAGTTAGTGCTGCTCACTGTATCATAACCTGAAGCTAGATACATGAAGTGTATCATGTGCAGTGGCGTATCTAGGGGGGCAGCCGGGGCATGTGCGCCGGGCGCAGCTGGCAGGGGGGGGCAGTCAGGTCGCCTAATGCGGCGGTCCGCAGTGTCTCCCCTGGCAGCTGCGTTCTGCCACCCCCCAGACTGGGAGTCAGCTGTTCTCTGTGCCGACTGTCAAGCTGACAGCCGGCACAGAGAGGCTGCAGCGCACCGGCTCCCAGTATTCAATTGTACTTGTATCTTACAGACATGAGTACAATTGAAGATCTGACTGCTGTGACTAGAACAGAAGTGATTTCGGGAGGTAATGATGTCACCGGAAGGGGCGGGGCCTCCTTCAGTCCAGTGAAGACACGCTAGCCGGAAGCTGCTGAGGCTGCTGGAGAAAGTGGGAAATGAGGGGTTTCACCTGCACCATGGAGCCGTGTGAGGAGAGGACTAAGGGTCTGCAGCATGGAGCCGTGTGAGATTACCGAGGTGTGTGGGGAATGGGGGGATGATGATGAGGGGCTGTATAGTGGATGATGAGAGGCTGTGTGGGGAATGGAGGGATAATGAGGTGCTGTGTGGGGAATGGGGGGATGATGAGGGGCTGTGTAGTGGATGATAAGGGGCTGTGTTGGGAATGGAAGGATAATGATGAGGGGCTGTGTAGTGGATGATAAGAGGCTGTGTGGAGAATGGGGGGATGATGATGAGGGGCTGTGTAGTGGATGATAAGAGGCTGTGTGGGGAATGGGGGATGTTGAGGGGCTGTGTGGAGATTGGAGGGATGATGAGGGGCTGTGTGGGGAGAAGGGGGATGATGAGGGGCTTTGTGGAAGAAGGGGTGATGATTAGGGGCTTTGGGGGAGAAGAGGGGTGATGAGGGGCTGTATGGGGGTGGTGGGAGGCTGTGTGGGGAATGGGGGGATGAGAGGCTGTGTGGGTGATGATGAGGGCCTGCGTGGGGAATGGGGGGATGATGAGGGGCTCCGTGGAGAATCGGGGTGATGAGGGCCTTTGTGGGGAATGGTGGGATGATGAGGGTCTTTATGGGGGATGATGAGGGCCTGTGGGGAATGGGGGATGATGAGGGGCTGTGGGAAATGGGGGGGCTGTATGGGGAATGGGGGGATGATGGGGGCTGTATGGGGAATGGGGGATGATGAGGGGCTGTGTGGGAGTGATGAGGGGCTGAGGGGGAGATGGGGTTGATAAGGGACTGTGGGGGGGTGAGGAGGTGGGGTGATGAGGGGCTGTGTGGGGAATTGGGGGATTTATTGTGTGGGGAAAATTGGAGTGGGGATGGGGGATTTAATGTGTGTGGGAAGATTTGGAGTGGAGATGGGGGGATTTAATGTGTGGGGGAGATTTGAGAACACAAACTGAAGAGCAAAGGGGGAGATGGGGGGCATATATGAGGAAACAGTACAGGGGGATGGGTTGGCATGTATGAGGAAACAGTATGGGGGAATGAGGGCATGTATGAGGAAACATGTATGAGGGTGATGGGATGTGTGCAGACACAGTATGGGGAGTCAGGTGAGCAGGCAGTGTAGAAAGTGAGGGTGTAAATATATGAGGAGACAGTATGGTGAAAAGGAGGGATGTGAGAGGAGACAGTATGAGGAGGGAGGGGAATAGTATGAGGAATCAGTATGGGGCGAGAAAAGTGAGTGGGGACAGAATAGAAACTGAGTAGTGGTGGCGTAGCATGGAGGGACCGTGTAAAGGCACAGCCAGGAGAGGACAGTATACCAGGAAGGGGGAGTGTGACGAGAGAGTACAGTATAAATACTGGGCCCTATAGGGAGGACACAGTATGATAGGACAGTGTGAAGAGGGGGCCGGTATGGAAAGGACAGATCAGTGTGAAGAGCATGTACCATAAGTAAGACAGTGTGGGGGTCATATTTTGTGCAGACAATAATAGTGAGGGGCATTTTTTTATTCAGGAGCATTATAATGACACTTGTATCTTTAAGGGCATCAAGTGGATATTTTCTGCAAAAGAGCTGGGAAGATCGAAGTCTGCAGAGACGGCTGTGGCTGAGAAAACTCATCATAGGGTCTGGACAAGATGAAGAAAAGAAGGACACCGGCTCTAGAGATGACGTCATCTATAAGGTACTTGGATGTAAATGTTATTTGTGATACTAACTTTCATGTTTTTATTTATGCTAGGAGCATTAAAGGGGATGTCCCGGTTTGTAATGAGTCAGTCATTCTTTGTGACTGCAGATTTCTGAGTTCTCACAGTGCACCCTGCATGCTGTCAGGATTCTCTCATGCTGGCAATTTTACATACGTGTGGTCACGTGATGACTTGACATGTGTGGCCTCACTCAATGAAAATGAGCTGAACGAGGTTGGGCACATCTAGTCAGAATGTGGTCAGAAGTATATAAATCACATACTTGTGCTGACATGACTGTCCACCGGCCAGGGAGAATCCTAAAAGTGTGCAGTGCATTAGTTGTGAGAATTCAGAAGCTGCGATGTCAGGATTCAGCTCTGCAGGTTCCAGTAGTCGTCACATGGACACTTCACTCATATGCAACTTTCATACTCATGCTCCTGTGACAGCGAGCTTCTCTTCTGCTTCTCTGTTTTTCACTGAACATTGAGAGCATTAGGGAGAGGAGCTCGTGGGTACATGGCAAAGTGTGCAAATCGCATATGTTCTGGGGGTGCGCCAAACTGAACTCTTGCCCTGGGTGTCAGAAACCCTAGATACACCTCTGATCATGTGCACAATTAGATATGCTTAGAGTAACACATTCTGGGATTAGATACAGGGCTAAGTGTAGTTTATCATATGATGGGATTAGATATTGAGCTCAGCGGAGTGTATCACACAAAGAGTGGTGATAAATGATTTGACATCCAGTTGGAAGAGCGTTTCAAGCGAAGTACCACAAGGCTCTGTCCTGGCCCCAGTTTTGTTCAACATTTTTGTAAATGATCTAGATAAGGGAACTGAAGGTAAACTAATCAAATGAAAAGCTAGTAGGGATAGCTAACACTAGAGAATTCATGTTAATTCATGTTAAAAATTAAAAAACAAGGCGAAAAAATATAATAAAGTGTCCAAACTAGAGGAGTATGACCTCACAACACCAACATTGCTATAACCAATATACTGTATAAGCTCAATAGGTTCCTGCGAAATAGCAAATTATCCTATTAACATCCAATTATCTATTATACACAATTAATAGATTATAATACAGGGTGGGCCATGTATATTGATACACCTAAATAAAATGGGAATGGTTGGTGACATCAACTTCTTGTTTCTGGCACATTAGTATATGGGAGGGGGGAATCTTTTCAAGATGGATGGTGACCATGGCAGCTATTTTGAAGTCGGACATTTTGGATCCAACTTTATTTTTTTCAATCGGAAGAGGGTCATGTGACACATCAAACTTATTGAGAATTTCACAAGAAAAACAATGGTGTGGTTGGTTTTAATGTAACTTTATTCTTTCATGATCATGAGTTATTTACAAGTTTCTCTTTTCTCAGAGCTTAACACGTGAGGAGCGTATAGAAATTGTGTTGATGTCTGGTAAACGCAGTACCTGGGTCATTGCAGCAGATTTCAATGCACAACACCCTACGCAAGAAAACTGTCACCATTCTGATGTTATTTAGGTGTATCCATATAAATGGCCCGCCCAAAAAAGTTTGCATCATCACTAAACATAATGTTCTGTTTAAACTGAGGGTCTTGTTCCAATTTTTGTTTTGCCCATTCTCAAATTCAGTGCGCCGATCTGGGTCATCCTCGTTGAGATGCTGCAGCAGCTGGATTTTGTAATGGTGCCATTTGTGAGTAGCTGATATCCACCGAAGGGATGTTTGACTGATGCCAGATTGGCACGCTGAATTTGCAGAATGGGCAAAAAAAATTTGGAACAGGACCCTCAGGTTACACAGAGCATTATGTTCAGTGATGAGGCAAACTTTTCTTGGTGGCCCATTTATATGGATACACCTAAATAACATGGGAATGGTGACAGTTTTCTTGCGTAGGGTGTCTTGTATTGAAATCTGCTGCAATGACCCAGGTACTGTGTTCACCAGACATCAACACAATTTCTATCCGCTCCTCACGTGTTAACCTCTGTGACATGTCAATGGCTGTAAACAAAGAGAAACTTGTAAATAACTCATGAAAAAAAAGATACGTTAAAACCAAGTACACCATAGTTTTTCTTGCGAAATTCTCAATAAGTTTGATGTGTCACATGACCCTCTTCCCATTGGAAACAAAGTTGGATCCAAAATGGCCACCTTCAACATGGCCGCCATGGTCACCACCCATTTTGAAAAGTTTTCCTCCTCCCATATACTAATGTGCCACAAACAGAAAATTGATATCACCAACCATTCCCATTTTATTTAGCTGTATCCATATACATAGCCCACCCTGTATATTTGTTGAATGAGTGTTATCTATATCCCCACTATTGTCTATTGTTGGTATACTGGTGGTCAGCACTAAACGATACAATAAATACTGTGCTATATATTGATATACTGAACAACATCTGAATCACCCTTTCGCGGCCTCTGCCGCACTTGTACTGCGGAGGTTGCATCTCTTCCTTTGATGCGGGCTTCGGCGCTGAGCCCACATCAAAGCCGGGACATGTCAGCTGTTTTAAACAGCTGACATGTGCCCACAATAGTGGCGGGTGAAATCACAATCTACTCGCCACTATTAACTAGTTAAATGCCGCTGTCAAACGCTGACAGCGGCATTTAACAAGTGCTTCCGGCCAACAGCCAGAAATGTGCGCACCGGTGACCCCGTCACGTGATCAGGGGTCATCGGTGCATTGGCAAAGCAACCAGAGGTCACCTGAAGAGCTCTATGGTTGTCATGCAGGATTGCTGTGAGCGCCGCCCTGTGGTCGGCTCTCATAGCAATGCTGCAATTCATCTACATAGGAGCGATCTAAGCATCGCTCCTATGTAGCTGAGCCGATCAAGTTGTGCCAGCTTCTAGCCTCACATGGAGGCTATTGAAGCATGGCAAAAGTAAGAAAAATGTTTTAAAAAATATGAAAAAATAAGAAAATATAAAAGTTAAAATCACCCTCCTTTCACCCCATTTAAAATAAAACAATAAAAATCAAACATGCACATATTTGGTATCGCTGCATTCATAATCACCCGATCTATCAATAAAAAAAGAATTTACCTGATTGCTAAACGGCGTAACAATAAAAATATTCCAAACCATGGTATGCGGGGCTGTAATAAACTTTGCATTGAAGCCCAGGAACTGTAAAAAATAACCACTAGCACACTCCCTAGAGACTAAAGAAAAGCCTTAAACTCCAAAAGGCAACATAGCCATGTTAGTGATGGAACTGACGTCTTGTTATATTCACTCATGGTACACTTGAGCAGCTGTCTGGCTACTGCTGCTTCCCTGTTGGAGGCCACATCTGGTAGAAATGCATTTGATTTACTACAGAACATATACTTGACCATTACTGTAGTAGACTGACAGGTGGGTGTGTATTATTATGTGCCAAAGGCTAAATGTCACTTGGATCCACAAGCTGATTTAGTGCCTGTAACAAATATATACAGGGGAAATAAACTGTATATGCACACTACATTATACAGTGATATTAAACAATTACAAATTATTTTCTAACTCCTGACCACATTGATGTTATAAAACCTTCTAGAAACAATGGGCCTGATTCATCAAAACTTTTATGCCAATATTCTAGCATAAAAAGTGTTGAAAAGTTGCATAGTTGTGCGACTATTGGTGTTTGTGTAGGAGTGGTAGAGCTGATAGTTTGCTCTCTGACACTCTAAGGCTACGTTCACACTAGCGTTGCGCCGCCCTGCGTCGGCGACGCAACGCGCGACGCACGGAAAAACGCGCGCAAAAACGCGCGCGTTTTGAGACGCGTGCGTCGTTTTTTGACGAAATCGGACGCAAGAAAAATGCAACTTGTAGCGTTTTCTTGCGTCCGACGCTAGCGTCTAAAACGACGCACGTGTCGGAAAACGCGTGCAAAAAGACGCACGCGTCCCCTATGTTAAACATAGCGGCGCGTCGCCGCTGCGTCGCCGACGCAACAGCGACGCGACGCTAATGTGAACGTAGCCTTAGAGGTTAATTGTATTTTAGATTCACTGTGGCTGCAGTCTAGCCTAAGTGGGGTTAACTGTAATGGTCAGCCTGGTTTGGGGAGGAGGAGCTGAGGGTTAGTGTCAAGTTCAGGAAGTGACAGTTCAGTGCAGGACAGTAGTGTGAAGTGACAGTAGCAGTCTCATGCATTGGGCAGCTAGGGACAACTTGGGCCTAATACTCAGGGCGGTGGATTGTCAAAAATACCCTTCCGTGTGATTCTGTCTGATGGACGTCGGGGGCATTGGGTGCACTCAGCCTGTGAAGTTACAGAGAAAGATGGGCTCAGACTCTATGAGGGGGGAGGTGTTGCAATCCTGGTGCACTGCTATTGGTGGAGAAGACTTCCTTGCGCTTGTGAAGATATCAAGAGGAACCCTCTACCTATACCAAGAACCTGTGCTCGGTACCTGTTGGAAAGACAACACCCTGATGGGCCTTATCCTATATGCCTGTTTATAAAGACTGCCAACTGTCCAGTAAACGTTTGATTGTTTTTACAAAACCTGCATTGCCAAAACGAGTGTCACCACTCATCAAGTTCATGACGAACTGTTGCGTTCGCTATGCCTTAACTTCACGACTCTTACTCCAACAGGCATGCCTATTCATGAACAGGAGTGTCTGACTCCAGCATATCTCCACATTAATATAGGTGTGAAGAATACCAGTCTTGATAAATTATACCAAATAACTTGTTCCATAGAAAAAATATCACATGCATTTATAGGACACTCTAAAGCTGATAGCTTTATTCACATCAGAATTTTTGTCAGTGTTTTTCATTATTATTTGTATACTAAAATCAGAAGTGAGACAAAAAAAAACAAACAAAAAAACAGTTTTTGTTGCCTAACTTTAAATTTTTTTACTTTTTTCATCAATTTAGCTTGTAAGGGCTTATTTTTGTGAGTGCCAAGCTGACATTTTTATTGACACTATTTTGGGTAAGTACAACTGCCATGGTAACCCATCAGTTTACTACCATGGCATTGCGGGGGGCAGATGGGAGCCAGTGATCTTACTCAATGGCCATAGCATTATTTGAATATCGCGGTCAGTGATTGACATGGGCACTTAAATAAACAGCAATGATTGAGGTTAGCGCCGATCACTGTTGTTACAGGCAGATGCTGGCAGTGCATTACAGCTGGCATTCGTAGCTTATGGTGCAGTCTCAGCTGCTGAGCCTGCTCCATACCAGGCTGTACTGTACATTTAGGGTATGTGCACACGTTGCGGATTCTCTGCGGATCCGCAGCGTTTTTGAGGTGTAGAAACGCTGCAGATCCGTAATTAATTTACAGTACAATGTAAATCAATGAGAAAAAAAAAGCTGTGCACACTTTGCGGAAAATCCACTGCAGATATGCTGCGGTTTAAAAGAACCAGAAACACATGGGCTACTTGCACATTGAACAAGTCTGTAGGAACCTGTTCACACACCACCAAGAAACTTGAAGACACAAAAGAGCACAGTGAAGTCAAAAATACTCTGTTGTAAAAAAAAAATCACAGTAATAAGCAAGTGCTAGTCAAAAGATGGAAAAAACAGGGTATTTAGTTGATACTTTTTTTGCAAAAAAATGTATACTAAGCTGCTCCACCAATCGTCAAGGTATACCCATATAGAGCAGTCCTACCTAATGTATATAATCCCTGTCTGATGTATTTATAAACCTGATCATCTGTATAGTACCTGTATAAGCAGGGTTCAGAGACGGAATATCCATGTGGACATGCTGGATGGAACAGCTTTGATGCAAATGACCCATAAGGAGTGGTGGACTCCCTAGTCTTGTAGAAACAAGAGAAAAAAAGCATGTCACTTCTTTTTTGTAAATCTGCAGCGTTTTTGTACCCATTCCATTGTAGAAAACCACAGGGGTAAAAAGCGCAGCAAAAAGGCTGCGGATCCGTACAAAAAGCGTGACAAATCCGCAGGTGCGCTTTCTGCCAGGAAAGGCAGAATCCGCACCAGAAATTCCTAAGCCTAATCCGCAACGTGTGCACATAGCCTTAATTTCAGGGTGCACAAAGCAAATGGGTAAATAAATATATACAAACATAAATATGTATATATATATATATATACAGTGGAGATATATAGATATATATATATATATATATATATATATATACTAGATGGTGGCCCGATTCTAACGCATTGGGTATTCTAGAATATGCATGTCCATGTAGTATATTGCCCAGCCATGTAGTATATTGCCCAGCCATGTAGTATATTGCCCAGCGACGTAGTATATTGCCCAGCGACGTAGTATACAGCACAGAGTCACGTAGTATATTGCCCAGTCACGTAGTATATTGCCCAGCCGCGTAGTATATTGCACAGCCCACGTAGTATATTGCCCAGTCACGTACTATATTGCCCAGCCACGTAGTATATTGCCCAGCCACGTACTATATTGCCCAGCGACGTAGTATACAGCACAGAGCATATTGCCCAGCCATGTAGTATATTGCCCAGTTGCGTAGTATATTGCCCAGTTACGTAGTATATTGCCCAGTGACGTGCAGCAGAGCCACGTAGTATATTGCCCAGTGACGTAGTATACAGCACAGAGCCACGTAGTGTATTGCCCAGCCACGTAGTATATTGCCCAGCGATGTGGTATACAGCACAGAGCATATTGCCCAGTCACGTAGTATATTGCCCAGTTACGTAGTATATTGCACAGCGACGTAGAATACAGCACAGAGCCACGTAGTATATTGCCCAGCTACGTGGAATATTGCCCAGCCACGTAGTATATTGCCCAGTGACATAGTATACATCACAGAGCCATGTAGTATATTGCACAGCGACGTAGTATACAGCACAGAGCCACGTAGTATATTGCCCAGCTACGTGGAATATTGCCCAGCCACATATGTCACAGGTTAAAAAATAAAAAGTAAACATACTCAACTTCGGATCCGAGATCCCCTTGTAGTTCTGCCGCCTGTTCGCCAGCTTCTGGTCCCAGGGCGTGATGACGTCGCGGTCACATGATCGTGACGTCATGGCAGGTCCTTCTCACGCAAGCGCGCAGGACCTATGATGATGTCGCGGTCACATGACCGTGACATCATGGAAGGTCCTTATCGCGCAGGCGTGCAGGACCTGTGATGACATCACGGTCACATGACCGTGACGTCATGGAAGGTCCTTGTTGCATACCATCTTTAGCACCGGAGGAGCGAGGAGCGGGAAAGGCACCGGAGGGTGAGTATATGATTTTTTATTTTTTTAAATTATTTTTAACATTAGATCTTTTTACTATTGACGCTGCATAGGCAGCATCAATAGTAAAAGCTTGGTCACACAGGGTTAATAACGGCGGTAATGGAGTGAGTTACCCGCGGCATAACGCTGTCCGTTACCGCTGGCATTAACCCTGTGTTAGCGGTGACTGCGGGGAGTATGGAGCGGGCGCTGAGTGCAGGGGAGTAGGGAGGGACTAATCGGACTGTGGCAGTTGCTGATTGGTCGTGGCAGCCATGACAGGCAGCTGGCGAGACCAATGAATATCCGTGACAGACGGACAAACAGACAGAAAGACGGAAGTGACCCTTAGACAATTATATAGTATATATATATATATATATATATATATATATATATATATATACACAACCCCTGGCAGAAATTATGGAATCACCGGCCTTGGAGGATGTTCATTCAGTTGTGTAATTTTGTAGAAAAAAAGCAGATCACAGACATGGCACAGAACTAAAGTAATTTCAAATGGCAACTTTCTGGTTTTAAGAAACACTAAAAGAAATCAAGAACAAATAATGTGGTAGTAAGTAATGGTTACTTTTTTAACCAAGCATAGGGAAAAAATTATGGAATCACTCAATTCTGAGGAAAAAAATTATGGAATCACTCTGTACATTTTCATACCCCAAAATAACACCTGCATCAAATTAAATCTGCTCGTTAGTCTGCATCTAAAAAGGAGTGACCACACCTTGGAGAGCTGTTGCACCAAGTGGACTGACATGAATCATGGCTCCAACACCAAAGGAGAGGATTATCAAACTCTTAAAAGAGGGAAAATCATCGCGCAATGTTGCAAAAGATGATGGTTGTTCACAGTCCGCTGTGTCTAAAATCTGGACCAAATACAAACAACAAGGGAAGGTTGTTAAAGGCAAACGTACTGGTAGGCCAAGGAAGACATCAAAGCATCAAGACCAGAAACTTAAAGCAATCTGTCTCCAAAACAGGAAATACACAACAAAACAAATGAGGAATAAATGGGTGGAAACTCATCATTAACACCTAAACAGAAAAAACAAGGTTACAATGGACTAAGGAAAAGCAATCGTGGACTGTGGATGACTGGATGAAAGTCATATTCAGTGATGAATCGCGAATCTGCGTTGGGCAAGGTGATGATGCTGTAACTTTTGTTTGGTGCCGTTCCAACGAGATTTATAAAGATGACTGCCTGAAGAGAACATGCAAATTTCCACAGTCATTGATGATATGGGGCTGCATGTCAGGTAAAGGGGAGATGGCTGTCATTACATCTTAAATAAATGCACAAGTTTATGTTGATATTTTGGACACTTTTCTTATCCCATCCATTGAAAGGATGTTTGGGGATGATGAAATCATCTTTCAAGATGATAAAGCATCCTGCCATAGAGCAAAAACTGTGAAAACATTCCTTGAAAAAAGACACATAAGGTCATTGTCATGGCCTGCAAATAGTCCGGATGACAATCTAATTGAAAATCTTTGGTGGAAGTTGAAGAAAATGGTCCATGACAAGGCTCCAACCTGCAAAGCTGATCTGGCAACAGCAATCAAAGAAAGCTGGAGCCAGATTGATGAAGAGTACTGTTTGACACTCACTAAGTCCATGCCTCAGAGACTGCAAGCTGTTATAAAAGCCAGAGGTGGTGCAACAAAATACTAGTGATGTTTTGGAGTGTTTGTTTGTTTGTTTTTCATGATTCCATAACTTTTTCCTCAGAATTAAGTGATTCCATAATTATTTCCCTATGCCTGGTTAAAAAAAAGTAATCATTACCGACTACCACATTTTTTGTTCTTGGTTTGTTTTAGTGCTTCTTAACCCCTTTCTGCCATTGGATGTACTATCCTGTCCATGTGACCTGGGACTTAATTCCCATGGACGGGATAGTGTGTCATAGGTGATCAGCCGCACTCACGGGCGGAGCATGGCTGATCGCGCCAGGTGTCAGCTGATTATCACAGCATACATCCGGCACTATGTGCCAGGAGTGGTCATGGACCGCTCCTGGCACATTAACCCTCTGAACAATGTGATCAAACATGATCGCAGCGTTCCGGTGGCAAAGGGAAGCATTGCGCAGGGAAGGGGCTCCCTGCGTGCTTCCCTGAGAACATCAGAACAACGCGATGTGATTGCATTGTTCTGAGTATCTCCTCCATTCTCCTCCCTGCAGGCCTTGGATCCAAGATAGCTGTGGAGGGCCTTCCGGGTCCTGCAGGGAGGTGGCTTGCGAGCGCCTACTGAGAGCATGCGGCGGCAAAGTGTCAGATCAGCGATCTGACACTATACAGTGATGTCCCACCCTGGGATAAAGTAAAAAAAGTTAAAAAAAAAAAATTACAGTGTGTAAAAATATATATAAAAAAACCTAAATAAAGAAAAAAAATATTGTTCCAATAAATACATTTCTTTATGTAAATAAAAAAACAATAAAAGTACAAATATTTACTGTTGCCACGTCTGTAACGAACTGACCTATAACACTCTCCCACTAGTTAACCCCTTCAGTGAACACCGTAACAAAATAAATAAAAAACGAGGCAAAAAACAATGTTTTATCATGATACCGCCGAACAAAAAGTGGAATAACAAGCGATCAAAAAGATAGATATAAATAAACAATATCCCATACCTTCCGATGATCTGTCACGTCCCACGATGTAAATCCATCTGAAGGGGTTAAATTTTTTTACAGGCAGGAGCTCTGCTAATGCAGCTGTGCTCATGCCAGTAAAACCCGAGCGAATGAATGGAAAGTAGGTCAATGACCTGTAGTTACCTTCATTCGCGGTGATGCGCCCTCTGCTGGATGTCCTCATATGACCTCGAGGCTGGGAAAATATTCAGAAAAGTTCCCACGCTCGAGGTCATATGAGGACATCCAGCAGAGGGCGCATCACCACGAATGAAGGTAACTACAGGTCATTGACCTACATTACCTTTATTCCCTGGGGTTTTACAGGCACGAGCACAGCTGCATTATAGCAGAGCTCCTGCCTGTAAAATATTTTAACCCCTTCAGATGGATTTACATCGTGGGATGTGACAGATCATCGGAAGGTATGGGATATTGTTGGTTTATTATTTTTAATTTGTTACAGGTCGAGGGTCTTCAGGTGAATTGAGAGTGAAATAAAATATTACAACAACCTGTGTGTTTATTTCATTAAAATACTTTGCAATATTGTGTGTGTTTTTTAACCATTTCATACTATTGGATTAATAATGGATAGGTGTCATAATTGACGCCTCTCCATTATTAATCTGGCTTAATGTCACCTTACAATAGCAAGGTGACATTAACCCTTCACTACCCCATATCCCACCACTACACGGGAGTGGGAAGAGAGTGGCCAAGTGCCAGAATAGGCGCATCTTCCAGATGTGCCTTTTCTGGGGTGGCTGGGGGCAGATGTTTTAGCCAGGGGGGCCAATAACCGTGGACCCTCTCTAGGCTATTAATATCTGCCCTCAGTCACTGGCTTTACCACTCTGGCGGAGAAAATTGCGCGAGAGCCCACGCCAATTTTTTCTGCGATTTAACCCTTAAATTTAATAGCTACAGCACCCAAATTTTGCACATACACACTACTAACATTAGTAGTGTGTAATATGCAAAAAAAATGGGAATATGACATGGTTTACTGTATGTAAACCATGTCTCATATCATGTCGGGTTTAGGAAGGAGAAATGAAAAGCCGGCAATTGAATTACCGGCTTTTCTGCTATATCGCGCTGAAGTAAATATAAATATATATGTATGTGTCTGAATGACATATATATATATAAATGGTGCTGAACGCGTCATACGAAACCCGACTTTGGTGCGAAGATCGCCGACCGCATGGCCGATCCCACACTAGGATCGGGTCGGTTTCATGAAACCCGACTTTGCCAAAAGTCAGCAACTTTTGAAATTGTCCAATCCGTTTCGCTCAACCCTACGGCAGACCATTCCATCAAAGTCTGCATTCCAAAATGCCACTTCTTCCCTTCCGAGCCGCAACATGCGCCCAAACAGTCGTTTACCCCCACATGGTTTATTATTTTTAATTTGTTACAGGTCGAGGGTCTTCAGGTGGATTGAAAGTGGAATAAAATATTACAACAACCTGTGTGTTTATTTCATTAAAATACTTTGCAATATTGTGTGTGTTTTTTTAACCATTTCATACTATTGGATTAATAATGGATAGGTGTCATAATTGACGTCTCTCCATTATTAATCTGGCTTAATGTCACCTTACAATAGCAAGGTGACATTAACCCTTCACTACCCCATATCCCACCACTACACGGGAGTGGGAAGAGAGTGGCCAAGTGCCAGAATAGGCGCATCTTCCAGATGTGCCTTTTCTGGGGTGGCTGGGGGCAGATGTTTTAGCCAGGGGGGGCCAATAACCGTGGACCCTCTCTAGGCTATTAACCCCTTTCTGACCTTGGACGGGATAGTACGTCCAAAGTCAGATCCCCTGCTTTGATGCAGGGCTCCGCGGTGAGCCCGCATCAAAGCCGGGACATGTCAGCTGTTTTGAACAGCTGACATGTGCCCGTAATAGGCGCGCACAGAATCGCGATCTGCCCGCATCTATTAACTAGTTAAATGCCGCTGTCAAACGCAGACAGCGGCATTTAACTACCGCTTCCGGCCGGGCGGCCGGAAATGACGTCATCGCCGACCCCTGTCACATGATCGGGGGTCGGCGATGCATCTCCATTGTAACCATAGAGGTCCTTGAGACCTCTATGGTTACTGATCGCCGGTGGCTGTGAGCGCCACCCTGTGGTCGGCGCTCACAGCACACCTGCATTTCTGCTACATAGCAGCGATCAGCAGATCGCTGCTATGTAGCAGAGGCGATCGAGTTGTGCCTGCTTCTAGCCTCCCATGGAGGCTATTGAAGCATGGCAAAAGTAAAAAAAAAAAGTTGAAAAAAATGTTAAAAAAATAAAAAAATATAAAAGTTTAACCCCTTCATGACCAGGGGATTTTTCGTTTTTCCGTGTTCGTTTTTCGCTCCCCTCCTTCCCAGAGCCATAACTTTTTTATTTTTCCGTCAATTTGGCCATGTGAGGGCTTATTTTTTGCGGGACGAGTTATACTTTTGAACGACATCATTGGTTTTAGCATGTCGTGTACTAGAAAATGGGAAAAAAATTCCAAGTGGGGTGAAATTGCATAAAAAGTGCAATCCCACACTGGTTTTTTGTTTGGCTTTTTTGCTAGGTTCACTAAATGCTAAAACTGACCTGTCATTATGATTCTCCAGGTCAGTACGAGTTCATAGACACCTAACATGACTAGGTTATTTTTTATCTAAGTGGTGAAAAAAAATTCCACACTTTGTTAAAAAAAAAAAAAAAGTGCGCCATTTTCCGATACTTGTAGCGTCTCCATTTTTCATGATCTGGGGTCGGTTGAGGGCTTATTTTTTGCGTGCCGAGATGACGTTTTTAATGATAGCATTTTGGTGCAGATACGTTCTTTTGATCGCCCGTTATTGCATTTTAATGCAATGTCGCGGCGACCAAAAAAACGTAATTCTGGCGTTTCGAGATTTTTTCCTGCTACGCTATTTAGCGATCAGGTTAATACTTTTTTTTAATTGATAGATCGGGCGATTCGGAGCGCGGCGATACCAAATATGCGTAGATTTAATATTTTTTTTATTGATTTATTTTGATTGGGGCGAAAGGGGGGTGATTTAAACTTTTATGTTTTTTTATTTTTTTCACATTTTTTTTTACTTTTTTTTTTAATTTTTGCCATGCTTCAATAGCCTCCATGGGAGGCTAGAAGCAGGCATAACGCGATCGGCTCTGCTACATATCAGCGATCTGCTGATCGCTGCTATGTAGCAGAAATGGAGGTGTGCTGTGAGCGCCGACCACAGGGTGGCGCTCACAGCCACCGGTCATCAGTAACCATAGAGGTCTCTAGGACCTCTATGATTACAATATACAAGCATCGCCGACCCCCGATCATGTGACGGGGGTCGGCGATGACGTCATTTCCGGCCGCCCGGCCGGAAGCGGTAGTTAAATGCCGCTGTCTGCATTTGACAGCGGCATTTAACTAGTTAAATGGTGCGGGCAGATCGCGATTCTGCCCGCGCCTATTACGGGCACATGTCAGCTGTTCAAAACAGCTGACATGTCCCGGCTTTGATGCGGGCTCACCGCGGAGCCCTGCATCAAAGCAGGGGAGCCGGCATCGGACGGTATAGTACGTCCGATGCCGGTAAGCGGTTAAATCACCTTCCTTTCGCCCCAATCAAAATAAATCAATAAAAAAAATATATCAAATGTACACATATTTGTTATTGCCGCGCTCTGAATCGCCCGATCTATCAATTAAAAAAAAGCATTAACCTGATCGCTAAACAGCGTAGCGGGAAAAAAATTTGAAACACCAGAATTAGGTTTTTTTGGTCGCCGCGACATTGCATTGAAATGCAATAACGGGCGATCAAAAGAACGTATCTGCACCGAAATGCTATGATTAAAAACATCAGCTGGGCACACAAAAAATAAGCCCTCAACCAACCCCAGATCACGAAAAATGGAGACGCTACGAGTATCGGAAAATGGCGCAATTTTTTTTTTTTTTTTAGCAAAGTTTGGAATTTTTTTTCACCACTTAGATAAAAATAACCTAGTCATGTTAGATGTCTACGAACTCGTACTGACCTGGAGAATCATAATGTCAAGTCAGTTTTAGCATTTAGTGAACCTAGCAAAAAAGCCGAACAAAAAACAAGTGTGGGACTGCACTTTTTTTGCAATTTCACCGCACTTGGAATTTTTTTCCTGTTTTCTAGTACACGACATGCTAAAACCAATGATGTCATTGAAAAGAACAACTCGTCCCGCAAAAAATAAGCCCTCACATGGCCAAATTGACGGAAAAATAAAAAAGTTATGGCTCTGGGAAGGAGGGGAGTGAAAAACGAACGCGGAAAAACGAAAAATCCCACGGTCATGAAGGGGTTAATATCTGCCCTCAGTCACTGGCTTTACCACTCTGGCGGAGAAAATTGCGCGGGAGCCCACGCCAATTTTTTCCGCGATTTAACCCTTAAATTTAATAGCTACAGCGCCCAAATTTTGCACATACACACTACTAACATTAGTAGTGTGTAATATGCAAAAATAATGGGAATATGATATGGTTTACTGTATGTAAACCATGTCTCATATCATGTCGGGTTTAGGAAGGAGAAATGAAAAGCCGGCAATTGAATTACTGGCTTTTCTGCTACATCGAGCTGAAGTAAATATAAATATATATATATATGTGTCTCAATGACATATATATATATATATATATATATATATATATATATATATATAAATGGTGCTGAACGCGTCATACAAAACCCGACTTTGGTGCGAAGATCGCCGACCGCATGGCCGATCCCACACTAGGATCGGGTCGGTTTCATGAAACCCGACTTTGCCAAAAGTCAGCAACTTTTGAAATTGTCTGATCCGTTTCGCTCAACCCTACGGCAGACCATTCCATCAAAGTCTGCATTCCAAAATGCCACTTCTTCCCTTCCGAGCCGCAACATGCGCCCAAACAGTCGTTTACCCCCACATATGGGGTATCAGCGTACTCAGGAAAATTGGACAACAATTTTTGCGGTCCAATTTCTCCTGTTACTCTTGAGAAAATAAATTTTGGGGGCCAAAAAATCATTTTTGTGGGAAAAAATGATTTGTTATTTTCACGGCTCTGCCAAAACTGGTTCCAACAGAGTTTTCAAAGAAGCCTGGATGCGAAGGGGAATCCTGAGTGTGTTCGCGCACATGGAGGACGACAGCGCAACTCACCACGCGACTTCTGTCGCCCTCCATGTGCGTTGGTGGACACACTCAGGATTCCTCTTCGCATCCAGGCTTCTTTGAAAACTCTGTTGGAACCAGTTTTGTCAGGATATATGTATTTCCCAGTATACCAGTATAATTGTTCTGATGAAGGTCCAGATGTGGACCGAAAATGTTCAACTTTTGTCTCTATGGATGCACATTGAATAAATAACTAGGGTTGAGCGAAACGGGTCGGCAATTTTCAGAAGTCGACGACTTTTGGCAAAGTCGGGTTTCATGAGACCCGACCCGACCCCTGTGTGGGGTCGGCCATGAAGTCGGCGATCTTCTGAATCTGGAATCGGAATTCCGATACCGATTCCCGATATGTTTAAGATATCGGGAATTGGTATCAGAATTCAGATTTAAGTGTAAAATAAAGAATTAAAATAAAAAATATCACCATACTTACCCTCTGACGCGCCCTGGTACTAACCGGGAACCTTCCTTCTTTAGAATCAGCCTTCCAGGACCTTGCGGTGACGTCGCGGCTTGTGATTGGTTGCGCGGTCGCCCATGTGACCGCTCGTGCGACCAATCACAAGCCGCGACGTCACCGCGACGTCACCGAAGGTCCTGGAAGGGCTGATTCTTAGGAAGGAAGGCTGCCGGAAAGAAGCAGGGCGCGTCCGAGGGTGAGTATATACCTAATAGGAATATACTCACCCTCGGACGCACCCTGCTTCTTTCCGGCAGCCTTCCTAAGAATCCTTCCTAAGAATCAGCCCTTCCAGGACCTTCGGTGACGTCGCGGCTTGTGATTGGTCGTGCGAGCGGTTACATGGGCGGCCGCGCGACCAATCACAAGCCGCGACGTCACCGCGACGTCACCGCAAGGTCCTGGAAGGCTGATTCTAAGAAAGGAAGGTTCCCGGTTAGTACCAGGGCGCGTCAGAGGGTAAGTATAGCGATATTTTTTATTTTAATTCTTTATTTTACACTTAAATATGGATCCCAAGGCCTGAAGGAGAGTTTCCGCTCCTTCAGACCCTGGGAACCATTGGAAACCCAATGCACTGCATTGGGTTTCGAGTTTCGGCCGACCCCGACTTTTTTATAGGATCGGCCGATTTCACTCGACCCGACTTTTGAAAAAGTCGGGTTTCGTGAAACCCGACCCGATCCTATAAAAGTAAAGGTCGCTCAACCCTATAAATAACTATCCACGCTAAAGTATTTTTGAGTGCCAAGTTTCTCTATTGTCTGGATTGCTTTGGGCTGGATGCCCTATTGAGCACCTAACTCGCATGATAGTACGAGTGCCGTGTTGTACCACTACAAATTAGATAAATACCTTAGGGGGTCTACTTTCCAAAATGGTGTAATTTGTGGGGGTTTCCTCTGTTTAGGCACATCAGGGGCTCTCCAAATGCGACATGGCCTCCTATCTCAATTCCAGCAAATTTTGCATTGAAAAGTCAAATTGCCCTCCTTCCCTTCCGAACTCTGCCATGCGCCCAAACAGTGGTTTAACCCTACATATGGGGTATCAGCGTACTCAGGACAAATTGTACAACAACGGTTGGGGTCCAATTTCTCCTATTAACCTTGGTAAAATATAACAAATTGGATCTGCAGTAATGTTTTTGTGAAAAAAAGTGAAATGTTCATTTTTTTAAACATTCCAAAAATTCCTGTGAAGCACCTGAAGGGTTAATAAACTTCTTAAATGTGGTTTTGAGCACCTTGAGGGGTGCAGTTTGTAGAGTGGTGTAACTTTTTGGTATTTTCTATCATATAGACCCCTCAAAGTCACTTCAAATGTGATGTGGTCCCTAAAAAAAATGGTGTTGTAAAAATGAGAAATTGCTGGTCAACATTTGACACTTATAACTCCCTAATAGTGTTGAGCGATACCGTCCGATACTTGAAAGTATCGGTATCGGATAGTATCGGCCGATACCCGAAAAGTATCGGATATCGCCGATACCGATATCTGATACCAATACAAGTCAATGGCACACCAAGTATCGGAAGGTATCCTGATGGTTCCCAGGGTCTGAAGGAGAGGAAATTCTCCTTCAGGCCCTGGGATCCATATTAATGTGTAAAATAAAGAATTAAAATAAAAAATATTGATATATTCACCTCTCCGGCGGCCCCTGGACATCACCGCGGGTAACCGGCAGGCTTCTTTGTTTAAAATGAGCGCATTTAGGACCTGAGAATGACGTTGCGGCTTCTGATTGGTCGCGTGCCGCTCATGTGACCACCACGCGACCAATCAGAAGCCGCGACGTCATTCGCAGGTCCTAAATTCCTAGAATGAGGAGTTTAGTGCCTGAGAATGATGTCGCGGCTTGTGATTGGTCGCGTGGCGGTCACATGAGCGGCACGCGACCAATCAGAAGCCGCGACGTCATTCTCAGGTCCTAAACGCGCTCATTTTAAACAAAGAAGCCTGCCGGTTACCAGCGGTGATGTCTAGGGGCCGCCGGAGAGGTGAATATATCAATATTTTTTATTTTAATTCTTTATTTTACACATCACTATGGATCCGATACCGATTCCCGATACCACAAAAGTATCGGAACTCGGTATCGGAATTCCGATACCGCAAGTATCGGTCGATACCCGATACTTGCGGTATCGGAATGCTCAACACTACTCCCTAACAAAAAAATAATTTTGGCTCCAAAATTGTGCTGATGTAAAGTAGACATGTGGGAAATGTTACTTATTAAGTATTTTTGTAACATATATCTGTGATTTAAGGGCATGAAAATTCGAAGTTTTAAAATTGCTAAATTTTCGCCAAATTTCCATTTTTTTTGGACAAATAAATGCAAGTCATATCAAAGAAATGTCACCACTATCATGAAGTACAATATGTCACGAGAAAGCAGTGTCAGAATCACCAGGATCTGTTGAAGCATTTCAGAGTTATAACCTCATAAAGGGACAGTGGTCAGAATTATAAAAATTGGCCCGGTCATTAACATGCAAACCACCCTTGGGGGTTAAGGGGTTAAAGCCAGAAAGTTGCCATTTGAAATTACTTTAATTTTGTGCCGTGTCTGTGATCTGCTTTTTTTCTACAAAATTAAACAACTGAATGAACATCCTCCAAGGCCGGTGATTCCATAATTTTTGACAGGGGTTGTGTATATTTATATATATCTAATATATAATTGCCTAGAATACTACTTCCTGCAATTTGTGGTAACTTCCGTGGCTTTGTCCGGAGCTAATGTCCGGAGCTAGTGTCCGGAGCTAATGTCCGGAGCTAATGTCCGGAGATAAGTGACGTCAACAGTGTCCAGTGTCTGATTGGTTGCCGCCTGCTGCGAGCGACCAATCAGAAACGTGCCGTACTGTGACACACTCCGCCCGCCATTTTGGTGTGATTTTTGAATTTTTACCTCACAGCAAGTTTCTACTGCGTGGAGGCGGGCCCAGTGACGTTGCTCTTCAAGCTCCTGCCGAATTTCGTCAAAAAAATGATAATACCATTTACCAAAACTATATATATTTAGTTGTGAAGTGGTTCAGTGACATTTTCACACCAATTTTGAACTTTTGTTTGGTGTTTTCTCCATATACTGCCTATTATTCACTGACTGTTATACTGAGAGACTGCCGTTTATTAACCTCTTCTTTGCCACATTGGGTATATTGCTCTATTATTTGCCACATAAGGACATTGTCCATTATTGCCCAGCAATTTCTCTGCAATATAAACTGCCTATTTATTAATATCTGCATTCCTGCAAAGAACTATTGCCTATTATTAACTGGCTATTTTCCTACTACCTGACACTGCCTCTTATTAACCTGTTGTTTGCCACCACCACGCTTAAAGCTGTTTAGCTTAGCCAACATGAGCTCTAATAGTAAGGATACTAATGACACAGAGCCCAAAGCTGCTGATGGCGCACGTAAGATTAGGTCTGATAGAAAGTATACTAATAATGCAGAGCAAAAAGACGCCGATGCCGCACGTAAGCGCAAACAGCGTGCTAACAAGAGTACAGAGGATAGATGCAAGCGCATGGACACTGTTAAGTATACTAATGACACAGAGTCCAAAGCTTATGATGGCGCACGTAAGATCAGGTCTGATATAAAGTATGGTAATGATGCAGAGCGAAAAGCCGCCGATGCCGGACGTAAGCGCAAACAGCGTGTTAACAAGAGTACAGAGGATAGATGCAAGTGCCTGGATACTGTTAAGTATACTAATGACACAGAGCCCAAAGCTGCTGATGGCGCACGTAAGATCAGGTCTGATATAAAGTATGGTAATGATGCAGAGCGAAAAGCCGTCGATGCCGCACGTAAGCGCAAACAGCGTGTTAACAAGAGTACAGAGGATAGATGCAAGCGCCTGGATACTGTTAAGTATACTAATGACACAGAGTCCAAAGCTGCTGATGGCGCACGTAAGATCAGGTATGATATAAAGTATGGTAATGATGCAGAGCGAAAAGCCGCCGATGCCGCACGTAAGCGCAAACAGCGTGCTAACAAGAGTACAGAGGAGAGATGCAAGCGCCTGGACACTGTTAAGTATACTAATGACACAGAGCCCAAAGCTGCTGATGGCGCACATAACATCAGGTCTGATAATAAGTATACCAATGACGCTGAGCGAAAAGCCGCCGATGCCGCACGTAAGCACAAACAGCGTGCTAACGAGACTACAGAGGACAGACATAAGCGCCTGGACACTGTTAATGCTGCTTGCAATAAACGCATTACTAATGAGTCTTTTGAGGACAAAACTAATCGATTAAGTAATAAAGCTGCTGCTGCACGCTCTCAACGTTGCAAACATAATATTTCCACGTCCTCAGTCATAGATTCTGCCCACAATACAGCTTCTTTGTCTCCATTCATAGAATGTGTGCAGCTTGAAGCTCCTTTAACCGTTGGTAAATCTGCACGTAAGCGCAAACACTGTCCTACTTACACTCCAAATGATAAACGCCGTCGCCTGCACACTGTTAAGTCTGCTTATAAGACATACTTCACACCTGACTCTTCTAAGGCAACAAACAAACCATTACCAAATGCAGCTGCTGCACGCCGTGAATGGCGCAAAAAAACCGCTTGCACCTCCATATTAATAAACTCTGACCATGATACACCTTCCAACTCCTCAATGATCGTCTGATGTCTTTCATCCCTCCCCTCATAAGCATGTTCATGGATCCTGTGTAACTGTACCTTAAATAACAAGAATTGTCAAGAGCTGGTGAGTGCAGCCATTTTTTGTTCTTTCTTACTATTATTTATTAATTGTATTATTCTTACATTTGAATAAATAAAGTATATATGGATTCTAGACTCCCGATTCTTTAGAATCGGGCTGCCATCTAGTATATATATATATATATATATATATATATATATATATATATATATATATATATATACATACACATGTATATATATATATTATATTCAACACATCCACTCCTATTCACTCTCATTGTAACTATTTAATTGCCATTACCGTGCTCTCCTTCGTCTCGTGTACCCCTGTAGCTTCTAGAACCTCTCAGCTTTGAATATTTTGTATTGCGGTTATAGTGCAATATCACAGATGAAATGTACAGCATGAGTAGTTTAACTACCAGCAAAAAACTTGTGTGTTAAATTAAACTCTTCATAAGCCTCGGGGAAGATAGAAAAATATTGCTCCAGGGCAGAGTGCCACTGATATAATAACAGTGCCACTCTGAATTTTAATGAAAGCCGGTGTTATTGCTGGAGAATGAGTCTGTCACCCTAGCACCGCTTCCCTGCTGGAGAAACACACAGGCATGCTAATTTATATGCATGTTCAAAAGGGCACTTCCCTGCTCTCATGCTAAAAGGTGGCAGTCCTTGGTCTATTTTCTTCCAATTAAATTGTCTCGCTGAAGACAAACTCTGATATTTTTTTAGTACATTAATTGTAGTTTCAGATCAAACGCTTCTGCCTACATCACCTGCAGTATTAATGCTGGGGCTGCTCAGAGCGCTTGTAATACAGAGGAAAGCACAGAGATTCAGCGCTTGTTTAATTACTATTAATATAGTCCAGAGAAAGGGTGAAAGACCAGGTGGAAAATGAAGAAAACTCATATATAGATACAAATGGAATGAAGAAAAACAATCCTGCTAGGAATATATTTAGCAATTATAAAAGTGGAAAATGACATGTCTAAACTTCTGCTGTGAAGAAAGGTTCATATTGAGTTCAAGTAACCATTTAGCTATGTGGTGTATATGTAACCTGAAGGGGGCGTCCTTTCAGAGAACCTAGAGAGGTTGGCAATTTTTTCCAACATTCAAAATTGAATGAGAGGCAACTGTTCTACATGCGTCACCTATGGGAATGGAGGAAGGTCGTTGGACAAATGGCTGAATATGAAAGCATCTGGTTTAGGAGTAGAGACCGCCTTGGAAAGTGGAGGCAAATATGGGATGTCCAGATTAGCTGAGGAAAAATTCTCCAGTCTCCATCAAGATATACAGTATATAATAAGTTATTATAATCCAACCTTTTTTATTTATTTATTTTAATTTATTTCTTCATTTATGCTATTTGCTATGTTTTTTCTTTCTCTTTCTCTCTTTATCGCTGATGAAATTGGACTGGTCTGAGTTAGAATATATATTTTTTCTAATATTATAATTGTTGTATGTAACATGTGTTGATGTGCAATAAAATGTGTTTAAAGAAAATTAATAAAAAAAAGCAAGAGCCACCAAACTAGAAAGTATTTGCAGAAATTGGTTTGCCCAGGTGCTTTGTTACCTCACATCAGGCCACATGCAGAGCTAGTAGAATTAATTTGGGAAGAAATTGGCTAAAATATGGCTTTTGGGAAACTTGGCACTTTATAATAAGCAAAGTTGGACTCCATTACCTCACATTTTTAGACAACTTTGCTCATCATTTTATCACAATATACTTTCAAGATCATTCAGCCATATACAGGACAAACAATTCCCACATAATATGCCGTATCTAAACAATAGGGAGTGATTTTAAAAGGCTAGTGCAAAAGCAAAGGCCTTTAGTTAAATACATGGACTGTGACTAAAAATCTAAATAAACTAAGCTTAGTTGCCCATAGAACCAATCACAGTGCAGTTTTCGTTTTCAACAGCCAAATTTATAATTGTTCTTGCTTATATAGCGCCTTCATATTCCACAACGCTTTCAGACTCCATCATCCCTGTCCCTTGGCCCCATCATCATCCAGTGTCCCCTATGTCGACTGGTTTGACTACTATGGAAGTATAGGTGCCACAAATCACGTTATGTCATATAATATGAAAACTTTGGCATAGTAAGCCTTACAGATTACATCTTTGTCAAGGGCTGAAATCAGACAACACCCTGAAATGCCATGACTTCTGCATTGGCTTCCAGGGCCAATTGGTAGAGGACGATTTTGCTGACAGGCTGGTGGTAAATGATGAGGATACCTTTCACTTCAGCAGGAAGGTTAATTGCCATAATGTTTGAATTTATGGGTTAAAAATCCAGGCTCCTTTACTGAGCACATGAGAAACTCACTCAAAGGAAACGTGCTCTGCTCAATGAGCAGGTGCAAGAGTTCCTACTTTTTTTCTGAGAATAATGTAATGCTCCACTTCTCCTTGAACATGTTAAGTGACTGGCTTATGCCACAGGTAGGCTACGTTTAGAAAGATCTTCTGTCAGCAGGATGTTGCATCACCACATTCCTATTTGCATCTTCGCTGATACCTGAATGACACTTACATCTACATCTCTGAAATCAGAGATTCACCAATGTTGCGCTGACCTCCACAATCACCAGATCTAACACCCTGAGACTTTTAGCTGTGGGGCTACATCAAGAACTCAGTGTATCTGCCCTCTAGCCACCGGATCTGATCTGAATGCTCTGGGACATCAATGGAGTCCATATCTGAGGATATGCTGGCATGTGTCTGGACAGAGCTGGACTACCACCAGACATTGTCGCGTCAGCAGTGGAAATCCCTTTAAACATTTGTAATGCATAGACAGATTGTCTCACGTGTCTTCTCGAGTAAACAAATTTGTGTTCTGTTCACTCGCCCCCAAGAGGAAGCTGTCGCGAAACGCGCGTCGGGGTTTTGGCAAGGATCGGCGTGCCATGTGTGGCTGCTAGCAGGGAGCACCTCGTATTCAGGTAACATGTATACGTTTAGATTATGCAGCCATTGATATTTGACTGAATAGCAATCACGAGAGCAGTAATGCCGGCTGTATTTAAGTCTAGCCTCAGTCAGCATATGTAATCCATGACATATATGGGTTATTTTCATGGTGTCCGGTCTCACTTCAGGCATTTGCAGTATGAGTGGACACTTTTATTGTATAAGCTCCATTGGTGTGTAACACAGTAGCATTTGTTGTAAGCAGTATTTTGTGCTGTGTTTAATTCTGGCCATTAGTTACATCTAATTGTGGTGACCTAGGTAATGTCGCAGGGTGTGTGTCAGCATATTGATGCAGTGGCGGTGTGAGAATTTACTCTTATCGCACAGTATGGATATTATATCTTTGGGTTGATGTGCAGTAGCTAAATACAGCTGATGTTTTGTTTAGCACCAGGGATTGTAGGTATAACGCTTTAATGAGACTTGACACACCAATGGGTCGTTTCACCAATTGACGTTGCTGTATTGCATGTTTTTGTAGTGGTCTGGGAGATTAGCATGCTGGGTATATTAGGTATATGGGCTGTCAATTTACGTCCAGTAGGTATTTGGAATTTTCGTGTACTGAAGACTCAATAGGGTTGTTTTCTTAGCATGCTTTATCACGAGACTGTACAAACTAGGAGGTGTTCTTGATATAGTACAATATGTACCTGCTATCATTTAAATCTTTATTCTAAGCTGTCCTGACATTAGTTATTTGCCGTTCTGGTTTTGAGGCATTATTTTAAATTTATGTGTGTATTGTCTAGTGTTAATAAAGTTATATCTTTTTTTAAAAAAACAACAAACACTCTTGGATTTTCTTGCAGTTTAATAACTGCGTGGTTGATCATGATGTTTCGAGATTGTCTCACGTGTCTTCACGAGTAAACAAATTTGTGTTCTGTTCACTCGGTTATAAATGCTAAGGCAATGGCCCCGATTCATCATTTATGGGGTATATTTTCCTTTTTTGTTTTCTGGAAGTAGCTGCCGTTTAGTAGCTTCTGGAAGTATCTGCCATTTTTCTCCTATTTCAACAAAATGGCGCACACAATTCACAAATTTGCTGCAAAATAAAAAATGTCTTTTTTCCCGTTTTGGGCTGTTTTTGCGCATTTTGGTGCCAAAGTGCTGGTGTACTTAAAAATATACCAGGGCTGAAGTTATGTTGCTCCAAATTTGTAACTTTAAAATGTAGGAAATGATGAATCGGGAGAAAATATCTGGAATCACTAAACTCCACCCACAAATAATAATAATCTTTATATAGTGCCAACATATTCTGCAGCGCTTTATAGCTTAACAGTTTCAAACACAACAGTCATAAGTAACAACGTTAACAATACAATAAAGCACAATAAGACGACCCTGCTCGTGAGAGCTTACAATCTACCATGAGGTAGGGAAGATACAAAGTACAGGTGTGTATTTACAATGATGGTCCAGCCATCTTCAGGGGGTGGGGGATAGAGCGGAAAGTGGAAAGCAAAGAAAAAACAGAGGGTCACATATAAAATAGACTTCAAAAAAGGCACCAACAGAATAATGAATTAGGTGCCATCAAAAAAAGGTGCTTAACACAAAGCAATGCAATAAATAGGAGCAAAGGCAATGATGAATCGGGGCCTATAGTTTTGCCCTATATTTTCTTAATTACTCTGTATTAAAAAAATATATACCGTAATACTCACACAATGCAGCCAAATAATTTCAACTCGTTACTGCAATTCAGTTTCCCAAAATACCAGCATAAATGCTAAATAACACAGGGTGATTTAGTTTAGTCTCCAGTCTCCCATTCTTGGGGTCGGCCAATTTCAATAGATTAGTTTCCTATCTGCAATAACCAGCCCTGTGTTTCCGTGAGAGAAAAGTTTGAAATAGCAAATCTGCATATATATATATTCTTGACAAAACATGGTTAATAATCCTTTAAGCAACAATCAAATAAGAATTGTTTATCTCTTCATATATTTGTCATTTTTATGCAGATTTCAAGATTTTGAATGCTAAAAATAAAAGCGGTAAACAACAGCACTAATGAGATCTTAGCAATCATTCTGATTATATTTATGAAAATGCGTTGTGAATTTATTTGTAAGAGGAACAATTGTATCGATGCCATATATTAAACATACAGTAAGATAAGGTATAGTAATGTGTATGCTTGTGATGGAAGTGGCTCACACTAGGAAATGGTTATTGCACTCAGACTCACAGTAAGTGTATGCCTAAAGACAAAAGTCATCAATTATATAGAAAAGGTGTCAGTGCTTTATTTAACATTAATGAGGTACTGTATGACTACGAATACTGAAAATCGGTATGACATAAACTGCAGATTGCAATAAATATAGCCATTGTCTGGAGACAAACCTATAAGTGCAGTGTCATACTAGAGTTGTGTATGCGGTGTCATTTAGGTAGGTGTTGATCACTGCAGGCCAATTGTTTTTTTTTTATCAATGGCACTTTTTCTCTGTATGGCTCATAGTTCATCATAGTCTTTGCACCTTTTTTCTATATAAAACTAGAGTATTCATTATTTAAAGTGATTGTCCAATACTTTCACATTCATGGCCTATGATATCAGATTGGAGTGGTTATGAAACTCAGCACCCCTGCTGATTAGCTGTTAGCAGTGGTTTCCGTAAGTGATCAGTGGCAGAGAGGAACAGCACAGTTCAGTCAACTCCATGGTGCTGGCAGTAGATTATTTAGTTTAGATGCACCCATATTCATTTGAATAGTGGCGTTAGTGCAGTATCCGGCCACATGTACTATACATTGGATGGAGCTGTGCAGTTCCGCAACTGACCAGCACCGGGAACAATCAGTGAGTATGCAATCAGTATAAAATCATTTTACCACCACTTTAATTTGCACTTCAAGTTACCTTTTCTAGGTTTTAGAGATGAGTGAATATTTTCAGTGGAATTGAATTCTACTTGAATTTTACAAATATCTGCATTCGCAGAACGGCGGCCATTTTGCTGGACCGTAGAGGGTTATCAAAACGTTTCAAAATAAAAAAAAACTTACTCACTCTACCGCTCACCTCTCCTACCCCCTCCACTTAATGTCCTCTGCTTGATACGCGTCGCATCTTCTTATCACTGCCGCTTGGGCTGAAATCCCTGGGAGGATTCTGCATACACACACACACAGGTAAAGGTACCGTCACACTCAGCGACGCTGCAGCGATATAGACAACGAGCCGATCGCTGGAGCGTCGCTGTATAGGTCGCTGTAGAGACGTCAAACACAGCAGCTCCAGAACGATGCAGGAGCGATCCAGTGACGTAACGCCGACTCACTTATCGTTCTCGCTGGTTGTTAGCTCCATGTAAAAACATTGCTGGCATCATTGCTTTTGCTGTCAAACACAACAATACACGCCGACCTGATGACGAAATAAAGTTCTGGACTTCTAGCTCCGACCTGCGATGGCACAGCGGGATCCTGATCGCTGCTGCGTGTCAAACACAACGAGATCGCTATCCAGGATGCTGCAACGTCACGGATCGTTGTCGTTCTCGTTGTAAAGTTGCTCAGTGTGAAGGTACCTTTAGGTTACAGCACATGTCGTGACCTTTTCTCCAGAAACCTTAGCATGCAGGCCTGGTGATTTCAGTGCTAGTGGCAGTGATCAGAAGATGTGATGAAGACCAGATGGGTGACGGTAAAGAGCAGAGGGTCCGGAGAGGTGAGCTGCAAGGTGAGTATAAGTATTTCTAACATCTTACGTTTATTATGCTCGAGGGTCTGCAGAGAAACTAGAACATGATTAGGGACGTTAAGTTCTCAGAGATAAATTTCTCTGTGGATCAAATTACATTGGAAAATCCATGCAGATGAATATGACATTTTTACATTGTGGGGTGGTTTTCTTTATTCCAAAATATTCTAGTTCATGACTTTTTACAATGTCACAATATTTTAGCATAATTATACTCCTGATACCCTTTCTAGGTTACAAAATCTGTCTAATGTTATTTTTGTGTAGTTGAAGACTAACATGTGATGTCATAAAGGATCATGCAACTTTTTTTGCTCTAAAAAAGGAACAAAAAAGGTGAAAGGCTAGAAAAAGAGCAACTTTGATTTTGCTCAGAATTCATCAACCACATGTGCAACATTTTGAAGGGTTTGTTGCAAAAACATCAATAAATATCAAAAGACTAGAATGAAAAGTCACTTTAAAAAATGCAAAAGATGGCCAAAAAGTCATTACAAAACCATACTAGACAGGTGACATATAAAATACATTACATAGATAGGTATCTAGATTTGATTACAAACCTTATTACAAGGTCTATTCTGAACAAATATAATGCTGGGAGCAAAATTGAGGAGTTTGTTTGGTATTAAAGGAATACGGTACAGACGAAAAGTTTGGACACACCTTCTCGTTTAAAGATTTTTCTGTATTTTCATGACTATGAAAATTGTACATTCACACTAAAGGCATCAAAACTATGAATTAACATGTGGAATTATATAATTAACAAAAAAGTGTGAAACAACTGAAATTATGTCTTATATTCTAGGTTCTTCAAAGTAGTCACCTTTTGCTTTGATGACTGCTTTGCACACTCTTGGCATTCTCTTGATGAGCTTCCAGAGGTAGTCACCGGGAATGGTTTTCACTTCACAGGTGTGCCCTGTCAGGTTCAATAAGTGGGATTTATTGCCTTATAAAAGGAGTTGGGACCATCAGTTGTGTTGTGCAGAAGTCTGGTGGATACACAGCTGATAATCCTACTGAACAGACTGTTAGAATTTGTATTATGGCAAGAAAAAAGCAGCTAAGTAAAGAAAAATGAGTGGCCATCATTACTTTAAGAAATGAAGGTCTGTCAGTCTGAAAAATTGGGAAAACTTTGAAAGTGCTCCAAGTGCAGTGGCAAAAACTATCAAGCGCTACAAAGAAACTGGCTCACATGAGGACCTCCACAGGAAAGGAAGACCAAGAGTCACCTCTGCTTCTGAGGATGTTTATCTGAGTCACCAGCCTCAGAAATCGCAGGTTAACAGCAGCTCAGATTAGAGACCAGGTCAATGCCACACACAGTTCTAGCAGTAGACACATCTCTACAACAACAGTTAAGAGGAGACTTTGTGCAGCAGGCCTTCATGGTAAAATAGCTGCTAGGAAACCATTGCTAAGGACAGGCAACAAGCAGAAGAGACTTGTTTGGGCTACAGAACACAAGGAATGGACATTAGACCAGTGGAAATCTGTGCTTTGGTCTGATGAGTCCAAATTTGAGATCTTTGGTTCCAACCACCGTGTCTTTGTGCGACATAGAAAAGGTGAACGGATGGACTCTACATGCCTGGTTCCCACCGTGAAGCATGAAGAAGGAGGTGTGATGGTGTGGGGGTGCTTTGCTGGTGACACTGTTGGGGATTTATTCAAAATTGAAGGCATACTGAACCAGCATGGCTACCACAGCATCTTGCAGTGGCATGCTATTCCATCCGGTTTGCATTTAGTTGGACCATCATTTATTTTTCAACAAGACAATGACCCCAAACACACCTCCAGGCTGTGTAAGGGCTATTTGACCAAGAAGGAGAGTGATGGGGTGCTACGCCAGATGACCTGGCCTCCACAGTCACCAGACCTGAACCCAATCAAGATGGTTTGGGGTGAGCTGGACCGCAGAGTGAAGGCAAAAGGGCCAACAAGGGCTAAGCATCTCTGGGAACTCCTTCAAGATTGCTGGAAGACCATTCCCGGTGACTACCTCTTGATGTGGATCAAGAGAATGCCAAGAGTGTGCAAAGTAGTCATCGAAGCAAAACGTGGCTACTTTGAAGAACCTAGAATATAAGGCATCATTTCAGTTGTTTCACACTTTTTGTTAAGTATATAATTCCACATGTGCTAATTCATAGTTTTTATGCCTTTAGTGTGAATGTACAATTTTCATAGTCATGAAAATACAGAAAAATCTTCAAATGAGAAGGTGTGTCCAAACTTTTGGTCTGTACTGTAGATCCTATAGATTAATTCAGTTACTAAGTGTATATATGTAAAGTTTAAAGAACTGTCTATTGACATCCTAACAATCATATCCAGATTATAGCTATATTTCAACTTAAATTTAGATTTTTTTGTCTGGAATTTATAATAGTTTTTTTTCTTAACCCCCAATCTTTCTTTTATATTCGTAGTTTAATATAGCCAATTTCCATTATTAGACTCCATGATAACTATGTTAGGAATGGTTTTCTTTACCTTGTGGAAAATTGACATCTTCCTGGAAACGACTTTCTTTTACATTCAATTAAATCAACATACGATTGATTACTAGCACGGACCTGGATTCTCATTTTGCTCTTTCACTCTATAATGTTATGATGCGGCCAATTGGTTTTACCTAGCTTTCGGAGCAAATTGGAGGATAATCTTTCTCCTAACTATATGTGACCAATTTATCATTTTAAAAGAGCAGATTCTTCTGTCTTCTCCTTTGTATAATCACAACAATATTTCATTAGTTACAATAATACCAAATGTGATACAAAACCCTGCACCATGGTGTGATTGTGAGGTACTTTCTAGGAGACATATTAATTTTAACATTTTCCATGTACTACGTATTACTGTAAAATAGCTTTGTTTGAAAAAAATAAAACCTCTATTTTCCTGTGTGCATTTCCACTTACAAAGAGCATGGCCGCCATCTGTAACATGTAATTCTCAATCATGTTACAGTCTTATACCTGAGCAGTAAATAACTTACCGACACAATGTAATCTATAGCTTTTTCCGTAGCGTAGATCTATAAGATGGAAAATAATGAGAAATTGCTTACGTCCCTTTCTTATGAAGTCTTTGGAAAGGGCACGCAGGCTTAATATAGTTTGAACACTGTATTGCTGCAGTATTTTTTATCATAGGCAGAAAAGGAAATCTTTCTAAATAGGTTATTATGTCTAGAGAGTCTTATTTATGGCGGTACCCCTACTTAAACTCCACAATGGCTATTTTTTTCTAAAACTGTAAACACAGATGGCAGTAACTTGGATTTTAGTAATGGGCACGCTTTTTCAGCCAGCGACTGTGACTTAGGCTAATTGAATGGTGACCTACAAATAGCCCGGCAGGGTATATGAGCAACGGATCCATATATTCCTCAGTAGTGATCTATGGACTGAGTTACACTGCTGATAGATTTCAGCCCTGCGGAGTATAGAGGATCGAAAAACTATAAGCAAGGACGCCCTTCTTCCCCTAATTTACAAGTGCATTACAAGACATTTTGAAAATGCAATAAATCTTATCGGGATGGAAAATTTACTGGTCTATTTTACACCTGACTGCGTTTTGCTCATAAAGCAGTCCAGCCACTTTTTCCCGCAATTAATCAGTTAACTACTACAAAGGCTTTGTGTGAGGTTTTCGGTTTATTCATCCTGGGAGTCCAGAAAATGAAAAAATTTTGATCTGATACAAAATCTTTTTTAATGTCTGTCATTTTCCACGTGTTTATGCCAGGTAAGATTGAACATCTTTACAATTACAAGATCATAGGTCACTAATTCTTCTAATTTGTTTGTGGTGGCATATAGCATCTACTAGAATAGAGCAAAAATATTTGCAGGACCCTGGTTGTGCCTTGATGATGTCGCACCAAGCCTACTAAATCTTTAGAGACTACTGAGATGCTGGCAAGTAAGATAAGGTTTGTAGGGCTCTAGTCCAGCGGCATTGGACTACGGACTTATCTGCTGACCAAGGGTTTTCTAAATCTTTTTGGGGAAGAATAATGACAAGTACTGAAGAACGCGGTTAAAGGAGCGCAGGAGATTAATCCTTTATTCCACGACCTTTTTTCGATAGTTGCCACCGTCTTCATCAGGTGGCAAACCTGATTAGAAGACGGTTGCGACCGCCGAAACGTGTTGTGGAATAAAGGATTAACCCCCTGCGATAATTCTCAGCGCTCCTTCGACTGCGTTCTTCAGTACTTGTTCCACTCATTGATCACCCTGTCAAAAAGTTTTTTCTAATATCTAATCTGTGTCTCCTCCCTTTCAGTTTCATCCCACTACTCCTAGTCTTTCCTTGTGCAAATGAGAATAAAGATGATCCTTCAACAATGTGACAGCCCTTGAGATATTTGTAGACAGCTATTAAGTCTCCTCTCAGTCTTTTTTGTAAGCTAAACATTCCCCAATCCTCTAACCGTTCCTCATAGGACATGGTTTGCAGACCAGTCCCCATTCTGTTCGCTGTTCTCTGAACTTGCTCCAGTTTGTTGATGTCTATTTTAAAATGTGGTGCCCAAAACGAGACACAATATTCCAGATGAGGTCTGACCAAAGAGGAGTAAAGGGCAATAATGACTTCACGTGATCTGGACTGTATGCTTCTGTTAATACATCCCAGAATTGTAATTGCCTTTTTTGCTGCTGCATCACACTGTTGACTTATGTTCAGTCTGTGATCTATTAGTATACCCAAGTCTTTTTCACATGTGCTGTTGCTTAACCCTATTCTTCCCATTCTGCATATGCTTTTTTCATTTTTATTGCCCAGATGTAGTGCTTTGCATTTTCCCTGTTAAAAACCATTCTGTTAGATGCTGCCCACTGCTCCAGTTTATTTATATCTTTTTGAATCCTCTCTCTCTCTTCTCTGGTATTAGCTGTCCCTCCTAGTTTTGTGTCATCAGCAAATTTAATCATTGTACCCTCAATTTCTTCATCTAAATCATTGATAAAGATGTTGAACAATACAGGGCCAAGGACAGAGTCCTGTGGTACCCTAAGGGCAGCATGATTTTGAGTGTGGCTTTGAGATTGCAGCCACACGTTTTAATCTGAAAAACCAGCCAAGGACTGTAGGGGGAGACATGACTAGTCCAGCTTTGCCCCCAACCATCTTCTTTCCACACCACACTTATCTACATAGAGAGGAACCTCTCAATCACCTGGATTGGATCTGGGAGAATCTGGGCGGGGACTGCAGCAGACTAGTCAAGACTCTTTATTGTCCCATCCGGCTTTTCAAATTATGTTTTCTCTGAAACGTAATAGCATTTAATAGTATTCCTGGCTGCAATCGCACAGTTAGGTTTGGATTCCTGCTGCCTGTGGTTTGGACAGCCAATGAGCGAGCGCACTGTCACTGTGCATATTGCTATAAGGGAGTTCAAGTTTAGCATAGGATTGACTTCTACACTGCAATGGCTAAATGAGATAACTCTTAGACCACTATTACAATTACTAAATTTCTCATCTATCCTTTTATTTAACAAATTGAACATGTAACCATTATAGTAAATAGTCCTTCTCACAAATAGACTTTCTCACATTCCCATTTTTCAGGGGGCAGGGGGTACAGAAAGAGACCATCCTTGATGTACTGTGATTTAATGGACAGCACATGAATTACGTCTGTGTTATATCAATGTGCTGTTAAACACAGACGTGAATTCGGTCTTAAGAAAGAGAAGATGATGGCCAGTTCACAACCATAACATAGTGTTGGGGCACTCACTGGCACACTGCCCAAAGACCTTTCCTTGTAGTTATAAATTACTAGCTGAACTGTAAGTGTAAATTGTAAGAATATGATGGGTCAGTAGTGCTGGAAACAGAACAATAGTAGAGAAATGATGGAGCTTTGTCACTTTAAACCCCAGGAAACATATGCAGCTGTTTTGCCAAATAATAACATAAAAATGAAGCTGACTGTGACCATACGTCTTTTCTTTATTTAAGTATCACTTCTATATTTAGGGAGATGGAACAGCATAAACCCAAGTTTCAAGATGTAATTTGATTGTACAGTCGATGATTATACGACTTTATGTGGTTTGCATAGCGTGCATAGTCATTTTCAGAAATAGGAACAGCTTTCCTTGTCTTCAGTATTGACAAAGAACTTTAAATTGCATGGACATAAGGACCATAGCCATGTAAATTGCTCTTTCACTTTTGGAAATCAGGGTAACAATACATAATGTGAGCTCATTTGGTTATCTTTATGGCTCAAAGTAACAGGAAAAAGAATATATGAATCAAACAAAGAGGAAATATTTTGCATTCAATTGACTTTTATTATATGTACTACAGATGAGGCATATCGGTCGCTACCGCAAAAGCCTCGCGCAGGTGAAGGGCTCGCTGACGCCAAAGCAAACTTCAACTGGATGTGCATCCTCAAATGCACATTCTGCTAAAGTGTATTGAGGTTCATGGGTCTGTGCGCTGCCTTACATGCTGCCGGTAAATCAGAGGCCAGTAGCTGACGTTGACATGCACGTGATTAGGGGTCATGCATTCACGTCGCGTGTGTGCTGAATTCAGCTGTCTGCTTCAGAAGAAGACACACTGCAACAGGAGAGTGGAGGGAAGGTGAGTAGAGTCATTTATTTTTTTTCTATGCATTAAAGAACAGTGGAAAATGGGGGACATATATACCAGGATGTGGGATATATATGCCAGGATGTGCCCAGGATTGGGGACATACATTACTCACAAAAAATTAGGGATATTTGGCTTTCGGGTGAATTTTCAGGATGAATCTAAAATGCACTCTTACCTTTTCAGGTGAACTTAATATGACCATCTCAACTGTTCAATGTTCAGTACTTTTTGCACAATTTTCTGTTCTCTAACAAGGAACTTAATGGGCAAGCACAGCAGGGACACAGGAGTGGTAGCTACTGGCAGGCATGACTTGTATACAGACAGTCACTGGAAGGTGCAGACAAATACAACTGTTCTACAGGTGAGCATGGCAAGTGCATGCAGGTACAGCTGATATACAAGAGAGCAGGGTAGGTTCAGGCTGGTATGGCTGGTGTACAGGTAGGCGCAACAAGTGTAGGCAGGTACGATGATGTACAGAAGAGCACAGCAGGTGCAGGCTGATACAGCTGCTGTACAGGTAGGCACGACAAATGAAGGAAGGTACAGTTGGTATACAGACTGGCAGGCAAGTGCTGGTGGCCACAGTTGATATATAAGCAGGCAAGTGCTGGTGGGCATGGTTGAAATACAGGAACACAAAGAAAATAATGGTAGACAGGAACAGTACAGGTAAACTGACTGGCGGGTACATGGGACCTGAAAACTAGCAAGCATACAGACAACTGACATAACAGGTGCTCAGGCACCTCCACTTCAGTTTTTTTGCAGGTAGCCCTCCAGAATCGGGATGTAAACCGGATGCCTCTATCAGAGACAATTTTGAGGAATTACCCTTGGAGGCACAAAATATGTAGAATGAACTTCTCAGCAAGCACAGGAGCAGATGGGAAGTCAGACTGCGGAATAAAATGAGCCATCTTAGAGAAGCGTTCCGCAATTACCCAGATGACGGTACTTCTGGAAAATACTGGAAGATAAGTGATAAAGTCCATCATGATATGCTGCCATGAAGCGGATGGTATGGGCAAGGGAAGTAACCGGCTAGTAGGAAGCTGTTTCAGAGTCTTATTCAGGGCAAAGGAAGGACAGGCCGAGACGAAATCTGCTATATCCTTGTGCAGTGATGGTCACCAATAGTGCCGTAAAATTATAAGAGCTGTTTTCTTCTGCACAGCATGGCCAGCCAATTTGAATGAGTGACCTCATTGAAGCACCCACTTCCTGTCTGAGTCAGAGATAAAGGTTTTTCCAGGTGTGGTTTGAGACAAGTCCCTTGGAGTGACAGTAAGCATCATGGAAGCACCAATTATGCTCTGAGGCTCCTCCTACTGGTCAGAAGGCACAAAATATGTGGAAAGAGGGTCCACATTGATTCTCTTGTTTGCTAGCTGGAAGTGGAAGACAAAATCAAAGCTAGTGAAGAACAAAGACCACCTGGCTTGAGGCGGATTTATCGTTAAACTAGATAAAATATGGATTAAATCCGCGCTGCTGCAACAAATAATGGATCAAGATATAATTGTAAGGTGTTCGGGTGGTTTATTCAACGCGTTTCGAAGCTCATGGCTTCTTCTTCAGGAAGTTTCCACACAAAGATACCTTTGTGTGGAAACTTCCTGAAGAAGCCATGAGCTTCGAAACGCGTTGAATAAACCACCCGAACACCTTACAATTATATCTGGATCCATTATTTGTTGCAGCAGCGCGGATTTAATTCATATTTCATCTAGGTTAACGGTTCAGAGAGGTCGCAGCGCCGACCTTTGGATCTGCCGCAGCTGACAAACTACATGCCTGTACTGTGTACCACCAGGTGAGCAGTTCTCTCACAATTGATTAGAAGCAATCCTGGGGATAAGACCCTATTTGCGCTTTTTTGTCTCCTATTTTTCTATACTATTGATGCGGATTTAGGCACTGTGCATACTGGAGGTAGGCCAAGTTCTTGTTGTCTATATGGATAATAACAGGATGAACTGCTTCCTCAAGTAGAAAGCACCATTCCTCCAGAGCCAGTTTTATTGCCAACAGTTCTCAATCACCTATTGAATAGTTGTGTTCTGGAGCTGAGTGAGGCTTTAGAGAAGAAACCGCAGGTCACCATATGGCCAGAAGGAGAATTCTGGTTGAGGACAGCTTTGGCACTGGAGGAAGAGGCATCCACCTCCAAAAATATTTTTTTTTATTGCTATCAGGCCAGTGCAGCACTGGAGCGAAAGTTCTGGTTTAAAGAGACTAAGGCACTTTTATCCTCTGGAGTCTACACTCTGAGGTTAGCACCCTTGCGGGTCAGGGCAGAGATTGGAGCGACCTGAGAAGAGAAATGCGTGATGAATTGGTGATAGTAATTGGCAAATCTGAAGAACCACTGGATTGCCTTCAGATCATCAAAAAGAGCTCACTTTAGAACAGCGGATGTTAGGGATCGAGTTCCCACTTTTGCACAGGGGGAATCTCGGGCCGTTTCTGCTGTGGTCTCCCATTCTTCTCCTGCCGCAGTGGAGCCTGCTCAGCGGAGACATCGGTCCTTGCGTCTGGCTCAGTCTCACTCTGTGCTGAGGCTTGCTGTTGCTTCTCCAGCTTTTGCCATTAAAGCCAGTGCTGGGCAGCGGCGAGCAGATGCTTTTGGGACTTAGTCCTGCTTTTTCCCTTCTGAGCATGCCCAGGGTGAGATCTTCCATTGGAGATCGAGGGTCACATGCTCAGATGCTGCTGCGGTTCCCATTGGTCCTCCTGGAAGGTCCTGAAGGTGCTAAACTTCTGTGGCAGCTTCCCATTGGTCCTTTTTTGGAAGGTCCTATACGTACTGCAGCTATATAAGCTTCATATGACCGCATGGCCATGCGCTAGTGTATAATTGTATACGTGTGTACAGTTAGGTCCATATATATTTGGACAGAGACAACATTTTTCTAATTTTGATTATAGACATTACCACAATGAATTTTAAACAAAACAATTCAGATGCATTTGAAGTTCAGACTTTCAGCTTTCATTTGAGGGTATCCACATTAAAATTGGATGAAGGGTTTAGGAGTTTCAGCTCCTTAACATGTGCCACCCTGTTTTTAAAGGGGCCAAAAGTTATTGGACAATTGACTCCAAGGCTATTTCATGGACAGGTGTGGGCAATCCCTTCGTTATGTCATTCTCAATTAAGCATATAAAAGGCCTGGAGTTGATTTGAGGTGTGGTGCATGCATTTGGAAGGTTTTGCAGTGAAGTAACCATGTGGCCAAAGGAGCTCTCCATGCAGGTGAAACAAGCCATCCTTAAGCTGCGAAAACAGAAAAAAACCCATCCGAGAAATTGCTGCAATATTAGGAGTGGCAAAATCTACAGTTTGGTACATCCTGAGAAAGAAAGAAAGCACTGGTGAACTCATCAATGCAAAAAGACCTGGGCGCCCACGGAAGACAACAGTGGTGGATGATCGCAGAATAATCTCCATAGTGAAGAGAAACCCCTTCACAACAGCCAACCAAGTGAACAACTTTCTCCAGGAGGTCGGCGTATCAATATCCAAATCTACCATAAAGAGAAGACTGCATGAAAGTAAATACAGAGGGTTCACTGCACGGTGCAGGCAACTCATAAGCATCAAGAATAAGAAGGCTAGACTGGATTTTCCTAAAAACATCTAAAAAAGCCAGCACAGTTCTGGAAGAACATTCTTTGGACAGATGAAACCAACATCAACCTCTACCAGAATGATGGAAAGAGAGAAGTATGGCGAAGGCGTGGTACAGCTCATGATCCAAAGCATAGCACATCATCTGTAAAACACGGCGATGGCAGTGTGATGGCTTGGGCATGCATGGCTGCCAGTGGCACTGGGTCACTAGTGTTTATTGATGATGTGACACAGGACAGAAGCAGCCGAATGAATTCTGAGGTATTCAGAGCCATACTGTGTGCTCAGATCCAGCCAAATGCAGCCAAACTGATTGGTTGTCATTTCATACTACAGATGGACAATGACCCAAAACATAAAGCCAAAGCAACCTAGGAGTTTATTAAAGCAAAGAAGTGGAATATTCTTGAATGGCCAAGTCAGTCACCTGATGTCAACCCAATTGAGCATGCATTTCACTTTTTAAAAACTAAACTTCAGACAGAAAGGCCCACAAACAAACAGCAACTGAAAACCACCGCAGTGAAGGCCTGGACGAGCTTCAAAAAGGAGGAAACACAGCATCTGGTGATGTCCATGAGTTCAACACTTCATGTAGTCATTGCCAACAAAGGGTTTTCAACCCAAGTACTAAAAATGAACATTTTATTTAAAATTATTGAATCTGTCCAATTACTTTTGGTCTCTTTAAAAACAGGGTGGCACATGTTAAGGAGCTGAAACTCCTAAACCCTTCATCCAATTTTAATGTGGATACCCTCAAATGAAAGCTGAAAGTCTGAACTTCAACTGCATCTGAATTGTTTTGTTTAAAATTCATTGTGGTAATGTCTACAACCAAAATTAGAAAAATGTTGTCTCTGTCCAAATATATATGGACCTAACTGTATGTTGATGAGTGCAAGTCGTCCTTTAAATAACCCACCCTATTGAATGACTGTTCGCGTAAGGTGTATGGCTGCTATCTGGCGCCCAACTATCCTCACAACGTGATACACACGAATCAGCGTCCATTGCTGTGACCGCCAGTGCGGCCCCACGTGCCAGTAGTGCGCTTCCTAACCCACGTCTGGGTGCTTGGTAGTGTCTGCCTGTACGGCACATTTCGCACTTCGGTGCTCTAAAAACTATTTCTATTAGTTACCTAATACACCCTGTTGCAGTGTTGTGCGCAATTAGTCTGTACGGACTTCAACCCCGAGTCTAGGGATTGAGTTTGGTGACTCTTAGCTTGCACTCTTTTGTGCGGTATTGCGGTCCTGTGACTTAACAGGGTTCGCTTCCACCGCCATATAGCGCTGCCATTTACTAGCAGCAGGTTTCCACCTGCACGGTGGACTTCGTACTGCAAACGCACCTAATATTATTTCATCTTAACATGGTGCGTTCCGCCAGTCCTAACAGCGGATACCATCTCGGGGTTCATCCTTAGTTCTGTCTCAGAGTTGATGTACCCAAGGAACAGAAGAGAAATTTGCTCAAAGACACATTTTCAAACTTGGCCTACAAACGATTCTTCCTCAGTCTCTGCAGAACTTGGCGAACATCCCTTCTTTGTGTGGACAAATAGGGAGAGAACACTTATACACGTAGTCAAAACTGTTGGTACCCCTCGTTTAATGACCAGAAAAAAACACAATGGTCACAGAAATAACCAGAATCTGACAAAAGTAACAATAAATTTAAAAAAACTATGAAAATGAACAAATGAAAGTCAGACATTGCTTTTCAACCATGCTTCCACGGAATTGTTTTAAAAATAAAACTCATAAAATAGTTCTAGCCATAGAAATAGGTAGAAATCTCAATATATTGTTAAAATGTGCTTTTCTTTGCTGATAAGTGCACAGCCAGAGTGGTATGCTAAAAAATATTCCAAATGATCAGCGAAGCTCCAAAGCTGTGGCCCCTTTTTCTAGCGTTCCTGCAGTAAGACTTTTCATCAATCTGTAGGTGATGTGCCAACATTTGCTATAGCAAGAAGACTCCTTTAAGTTTTGATAAATAATACAACATTTATACCTAGGGTATCTCCACATGGCATCTCTTAAATGCTGTGGTACTCACTAAGTTTTCCAAAGGTGAAAATAATCCAGGAAATCACCATTGTTGTTTTTCTGAAGCATCTTCGTCGGTGTTCTTTTTGACCGTTTTTGTGGCAGCTCGGCTGCTGATGTCCTTTTTTCTAGTAATTTAAACTTTACAGAGTAGGCGAAAGCCATCCAAAGAATGCACATCATCATTTTTTTAAAGGCTTCCCAGCTTTAAAAGACTGCAGCAGTTAAACACAAATGTGACAAAAGACTGAACATATGCACAGCAAGTCGTTTTTGCATTGTTACGCATTGTTTGTTCTTTGCAGCATTTTTAAGTATTTTGAGGTGGGTTCTTGGTGGAATTTCCCTGAAAAAGATGTGCATACACTTACCCTTACATAGCAGCACATGACAGGTGTAGCAAGTGAGGTACTATTCAATCAGGAACATGCAGCATTGAGTTACAGTATATGTAGATATGAAGTGCATCAACTTACGTGCTTTGAAAAAGTCAGAATTAGGTGTCAGGAATAGAAGTTATTCTGGGCTCTCTGGAGTCACAACAAACCAGTAGTAGAGTAAAAATGTAGGATTATTCTCTACGCGTTTCAGAGTCCACCGACTCTTTCCTCAGGACAACCTTACATAACACGATATAATCACACATACATGGTATGTAATATGATATTTATACCATGTACAGTGGGGCAAAAAAGTATTTAGTCAGTCAGCAATAGTGCAAGTTCCACCACTTAAAAAGATGAGAGGCGTCTGTAATTTACATCATAGGTAGACCTCAACTATGGGAGACAAACTGAGAAAAAAAAATCCAGAAAATCACATTGTCTGTTTTTTTAACATTTTATTTGCATATTATGGTGGAAAATAAGTATTTGGTCAGAAACAAAATTTCATCTCAATACTTTGTAATATATCCTTTGTTGGCAATGACAGAGGTCAAACGTTTTCTGTAAGTCTTCACAAGGTTGCCACACACTGTTGTTGGTATGTTGGCTCATTCCTCCATGCAGATCTCCTCTAGAGCAGTGATGTTTTTGGCTTTTCGCTTGGCAACACGGACTTTCAACTCCCTCCAAAGGTTTTCTATAGGGTTGAGATGTGGAGACTGGCTAGGCCACTCCAGGACCTTGAAATGCTTCTTATGAAGCCACTCCTTCGTTGCCCTGGCGGTGTGCTTTGGATCATTGTCATGTTGAAAGACCCAGCCACGTTTCATCTTCATTGCCCTTGCTGATGGAAGGAGGTTTGCACTCAAAATCTCACGATACATGGCCCCAGTCATTCTTTCATGTACCCGGATCAGTCGTCCTGGCCCCTTGGCAGAGAAACAGCCCCAAAGCATGATGTTTCCACCACCATGCTTTACAGTAGGTATGGTGTTTGATGGATGTAACTCAGTATTCTTTTTCCTCCAAACACGACAAGTTGTGTTTCTACCAAACAGCTCCAGTTTGGTTTCATCAGACCATAGGACATTCTCCCAAAACTCCTCTGGATCATCCAAATGCTCTCTAGCAAACTTCAGACGGGCCCGGACATGTACTGGCTTAAGCAGTGGGACACGTCTGGCACTGCAGGATCTGAGTCCATGGTGGTGTAGTGTGTTACTTATGGTAGGCCTTGTTACATTGGTCCCAGCTCTCTGCAGTTCATTCACTAGGTCCCCCCGCGTGGTTCTGGGATTTTTGCTCACCGTTCTTGTGATCATTCTGACCCCACGGGGTGGGATTTTGCGTGGAGCCCCAGATCGAGGGAGATTATCAGTGGTCTTGTATGTCTTCCATTTTCTAATTATTGCTCCCACTGTTGATTTCTTCACTCCAAGCTGGTTGGCTATTGCAGATTCAGTCTTCCCAGCCTGGTGCAGGGCTACAATTTTGTTTCTGGTGTCCTTTGACAGCTCTTTGGTCTTCACCATAGTGGAGTTTGGAGTCAGACTGTTTAAGGGTGTGCACAGGTGTCTTTTTATACTGATAACAAGTTTAAACAGGTGCCATTACTACAGGTAATGAGTGGAGGAAAAAGGAGACTCTTAAAGAAGCAGTTACAGGTCTGTGAGAGCTAGAAATCTTGATTGTTTGTTTCTGACCAAATACTTATTTTCCACCATAATATGCAAATAAAATGTTAAAAAAAGCAGACCATGTGATTTTCTGGATTTTTTTTTCTCAGTTTGTCTCCCGTAGTTGAGGTCTACCTATGATGTAAATTACAGACGCCTCTCATCTTTTTAAGTGGTGGAACTTGCACTATTGCTGACTGACTAAATACTTTTTTGCCCCACTGTATGTGTGATTCTTGTGTTATGTATGGTTGTCCTGAGGAAGAAGTTGGTGGACTCTGAAACGCGTAAGTAATAAACCTACACACTTACTCTATCTGGATTCTGCACTTTTTAGATGTTGTGTCACACACAACCCGTTTAGGTGGGCAGTTCTGTTACTTCCTTATTAATTATTTAAGTTGGATAAGACCCTATTTCGCTCTTGCATTTCTTTATAGCTTTAAAAAAAAAGGGTCCAATCCTGACTAGCCTGATGGGTGTTATGTTATTTTTTTCGCATTCAGTCAGGATTACTAGTGGAAAAACTATAAACTTAAAATAAATATACAAATCCAGAAAACAGGGGCAGCACCCCAAACTCTTATGGTGAGAAAACTGATTTAAATCTGCACATATGACTTTTCGGCACACACTGGCAAGGTTTTACAAAGATTTGCCATTTTTTGGATTTGTACACAAAATATTTTGGTTATATACAGTATTTGTACCTTTTGGCTTCAAAATAACATCAAAGCATCAATTCTTCCAGGTACAATTGTACACAGTTTTTGAAGGAACTCAGTTGGGAGGTTGCTCCAAACATCTTGGAGAACTAACCACAGATCTCCTGTGGATGTCACTAGTGCAAATCTTTCCGTCACTTCATGTAATCTCACACAGACTCCTTGATGATGAGATCAGGGCTTTGTAGTGGCCATATCATCACTTCCAGGACTTGAGTTAGATTTTCTCTCCTTTTCCACTCCTGTTTATTATTATTATTTATTGTTATAGCGCCATTTGTTCCATGGCGCTTTACATGTGAGGAGGGGTATACATAATGAAAACAAGTACAATAATCTTAAACAATACAAGTCATAACTGGTACAGGAGGAATGAGGACCCTGCCCGCGAAGGCTCACAATCTACAAGTGTGTATCCTAAAATACAAATTATTTCCCCATGAAAATATTTTTTTTTGCATTGTGAGAAATTACATTGCTTTCCATGTCAATGACAATATTATTATACATTCGTTGTTTTTACCACTAAATCTTAAAATGAATCATAAACTGTTCTGTCTAATCATTTTCAGTACAATATCAAACAATTAGAGTTAACAATCTCGATATTCCGCAATTCTTTACATTTATCTACATTCATGACAAAGTCACAAGTCATGCTAGGAAAATTTACACGTTACCATTGTGTCCAAAATGTGAAAACTAAACCCCGGTGACTGGTTTCATTGCTTTAGTCACATGTAATCCTATTATACATGTAGTAAAAAGTGGAATAATTTGTAAGCTTTATAAGATTAGAGTCTCACAAATTCAGACAAGTTCTATCTGTGTTGATCCAGAGCTCACAAATAAAACCCTGTGACACGGTGCATTCATCGGATACTGCCTCTTTTCCTTTGTATCACAGACGCCTTTGTTTTCTGAATTGAAATATTTCTTCTTTTCTGGAATATCCTTATGGTTAATGCACATTATTACACAGACCCCACTATTATACGGTGACATTTAATTAAAGTAATGTGGCCATGGCCTGGTGATGTCATTGATCAATGGTGATTCCATGTTGCCTCAGCACTCCATTCTCTGCACTTTGTCACTGTGGTGTTGACGATGGCCTGGCTTTTTGTGCTTTTGGAGAATCATTCAGCCTCACTTTATATGTTTATGTCATGAAGCCTTCCTAATGGAAATGCTTATCTGCATAATACTGTAGTAACATCAGTTAAATTACTTATACTTTTGTACCAGACACCTGCTCACCTCTTATATGGTCTCATGTCCACCGCATTATTTCCAAAGAAGCTTCACCTACAAGCCACTGTTAAAGTGTTAATGGATCTGCATTGAGAAAAAAAAATAAATTAGACAAATTTCAGTTATTTTAATAAAAATCTAGTATGTTAAGGTCATTTAATGCTATGTAATTTTATCACTATGCATTTTGTATTATTACATTTTATTGTATTAGTGTTTTAATCCAACATGATCCAAACGTGATTGATGGTGGAAAAATATGTGGGAAGCGATAATATGTTGCAATGCTTGTATGAGATTCAATATTTTCATTAAAGAGGTTGTCCAGTGAAAACCAGATATCATCACTCCATAGGATTGGTTGTTTTTCGAAACAACTTTATTAACATTTTCAACCAAAACAAGACATAGAGAGAGCAAGGTTAACATAAATGCAATGACATGAAACATTCATGGAGCATAAAATAAAAACAGAATAAAATAGCAAAACAATACATACAGTAAATTCTTATGGAAACATTTTTTCAAAAAGGAAGGAAAGCAGCCATTCACTAACGCCAATTTTTGCTCATAGGATTTATGCAAAGCCAGTTTGTCAATAATTTCTTGTGAAGAAGGTACTTTAGAAGATTTCCAAAAAAAGCAATAGCATTCTAATAAACTAAAAGCAGATGTATAACAAGTTTCCTAAAAGGTGGAGTCAATTGATCTGCATTCAACCAGAGCAGGGCCAACTGAGGAGACAGAGAAAGATCCGAACGTTTTAATATAATAGAAATAAGAGAAGAGATTTCATCCCAAAAAGGTCTAATACGTGGACAAAACCAAAACAAATGGGAAAGGCTACCATAATGTCCACAATCCCTCCAGCAGAGAGGGGAATTGGAAGGACTAATAAATGCTAAGCGAGATGGTGAATAATACCACCTAGAGATAAACTTAAAATAAGACTGATGAAGAGCCATGGACATGGTGGCAGAATAAGTCAAGGACATGGCCAGTTCCCAATCATCTAGAGCTACAGAAAATTCAAAGTAGATTCCCATTTGCTCATGTATGGGGATTTTATAATTTTGAAATCATTATTAAACCACTGGTAGATATATTGAGTAGACCAAAATATGCTATGACCGGAGTTGAATAAAATATTAATCGCCGACTCCGACAAAGGAGGGCGACCAGTCACCAGTGGCCTAAAAAAATCCTTTAAAATAATAAACTGCATAAAAGCCGATGAGGGAACACCAAACCTATCTTTAAGGTGGGTAAATTACACAAACTTGTTACCATCAAAGATGTCATGTAGTTTAGAGATTCCCCAGTCAGCCCAATTTGAATGCAGATCAAACGAGAGAACAGTAGCCAAAAAAGAGAGGGGAAGTCTCAGCATAAGCTCCATCTTGGCAAAACCGCTTTAAATTTTGAGAAATTTCAGCCATGCCACAAGAACAGCTACAAAAATTGGATGATCAGACCGAAGCAAAGACTTAGAGGTGAATAAATTCATAATAATATTACAAGGTGGAGAATTTCTATTAAAATATAATTCAATTCCACCCATGAAGGTGTATGATCTGCAGACCACCAATATAGACTCTGTTTAATTAAATTAGAGAAATAATAGGCCGAAACATTGGGAAGACCCATACCTCCACGCAATTTATGTTTACACAGTTGACTAGATACTATATGAGCTCTCTTGTTGCCCCAAACAAACAGATTGAGGTGTGCCTGCAAACTGGTCAAATAGGAAGTAGAAACAAGTAAAGGAAGAGACATGAAGACATAGAGAATCTTGGGAAGAATTATTGATTTTACAATAAGGCACTTTCCTCACCACGATAATACTTTATCATCATAAAATCTAAACTCTTTAGAAATGGAAGCAATAAGAGATTCCAAATTACTGGGAATCAAGGAGCTAAGGTTTCTAGAAAACCTCAGACCCAAATGAACAATATTCCTCACCGCCCAACTCCAGGGCGAAATATCCTTTATACTCCGAGTTTGAGAGTCAGTGAGACTACGTTGAAAAATTTTCGACTTGGGCTTGTTTATTTTAAAATATGAAATAAATGAAAATTTTTTAAGAAGGGTTTGCAAATGTGGAATAGAATGACAAGGATTGGTAAGGGACAGGAGAATATCATCAGCATATAAACTGATTTTAAATTCCTTGCAATCCGTGCGAATTCCCTATATGGAGGGATTATCTCTAATGAGCTGGACTAATGGCTTTATGGCAAGGGCAAAAAGCAATGGAGAAAGGGGGCAACCTTGCCGGGTACCATTAGAGATTGGAAATGGGGAAGAAAAGTGATTATTAATATAAATTTTTGCCTGAGGATCAGAATATAAAGCCATAATTTTATTTATAAAGTCTAAATCAAAGCCAAATTTTTGTAGGGAACATGTGAGAAAAGTCCAATTTAGGCGATCAAATGCTTTCTCTGCATCAAGGGAAATTAAAGTGGAGTTAATTTTTTGGGAATTAATTAATTTAATAATATTTATCAGCCTCCTGGTACCTTCAATGGATTGCCGGTGCTTGATGAATCCAATCTGGTCCGTGGAAATTAATTTGGGCAAAATAAGGTTAAGGCGGTTAGCTAAGACTTTGGAATAAATTTTGAGATCAGTATTAATTAATGAAATGGGACGGTAATTAAGTATTTGATCAGGACTAGTATGAGGCTTGGGAATAAGTATAATTGTGGCATCCAAATTTTCGATAGGGAAAGAACCAACAGATGCAGCGGCATTGAAAATTTGCACTAAATGGGGGACAAGAATTTCACGGAATGATTTATAATAATTATTGCTATAACCATCAGAACCAGGGGCCATATAAGATTTCAATTGTTTTATTGTGTCACTAATCTCTTCTGCAGTAAAAGGAGCAGCCAAAATGTCTGCAGCCATGGAATCAAGTTGTGGAAGATTGACAGAAGACAAAAAGTCATCAATAGATCTCGCACCTTGAATGGGAAGAGAGGGATCAGACAGCAAATTATATAATTGATTGAAATATTGTGCAAATTAATTTGCAATATCCTGTGGGTGGATGAGAGAAATGCCTTTAGAAGAAATGATCTTGTCGATTCGGTTACGTATTCTAACCTTTTTAATTTTATTGAACATAAAACGAGTGGGCTTGTTAAGGGACATATAATGATTGAGTTTTGATTGTTTGACCGCAGAGTCATTCCTAATATGGGATAAATCAGTCAAGGGGACAAGGGGTAGGGCTATTGGCCAATGCCAGCTCCAACTCCTTCTCTTTAATCAAGGCTTGTAAACGTTTAATCTTTTGGCGGTTAAAAATTTTAATACGGGAGGAAATATGAATGAGAATGCCATGTAGAACCACCTTGTGTGCGTTCCACTGGAGGAATGGCTTGGAAGGGTCATACACATTCTCAGAAAAATAAAGGTTAAGAGATCTAGAAATCTCCTCATGGTATGTAGGATTTTGAAAAATAGAAGCATTACACTTCCACAAAGGTTGATTATTAATAGATTGACCTTCAATCAATTTGACAATGACAGGGGCATGATCCGAAATGGATTTATTACCAATGGATATAGAGGAAAATCTAGGGAGGGAGAACACATCTGAGAATATCAGATCAATGCGAGAAGCTGACAAATGGGAGTCAGAAAAATATGTGTGTTCCCTTGAAGTGGAGTTTAAACATCTAAAGATGTTATAAAGTTCGTGAGTAAAAAGCCAATTATTTAAGGAGGGGAAGTTAAGCCTATTTGAGGATGAGGCATCATTATATTACCAGGGACCAAATTAAAGTATCCTAAAAGTAAAAGAATGCCTTTTTTAAGTGGTTAAATTTTTTTCAGCAACTTATCTAAAGATTTAATTTGACCCTTATTAGGAACATAAATATTTACAATTGTGTACATTTGGGAATTTAACTTGCAAACAAGGACATGAAAATGACCATTCACATCAATGGTCCTATCTAAATGCAAAAAGGAGAATCTAATTCCCAAAGGACTCTGGATTACAAACCCAATTCTTCAAATATTTTCCATTCACATCAACCAATTCCTCCAATAGTTCAAACGACAAGGAGTCTCTGATCAGGGTCATAACGCCTGCCCCTTTAGAGGGACCCGAGGCTTCAAAAACATGTGGGTAATTTTTTAGGGCAAATGCAGGATGATTATGTATCTTAAATTTAGTCTCTTGCCGGCACACCACATCCGCAACAGATTTATTAATTTCCCTCTGAAAGGAAAAACGTCTATTCGGGCTATTAAGACCCCTCACATTATAGGTAACCAAAGTAAGCACCATGAGAGAAAAAAGAAAGAAAAAACTGGCGTTAGAAGGCAAGCACCGGCTGGAAAGTAACAAGAAAAAGAAATCACTACCAAGACTAAATAGACAAAGAAAAGTGCTAACTTTAAACTTTACAGTACTAGAGCATTAGAGGGAAACCAAGAAAATGGCTCTCCTTCTTGTACCGGGGGGAAAAGTCCATGCAGCGCAAGGCCAAGTAGACCCTCATTAGTACCAATAACAAATATTTAAGATTGAACAATTGAATAATAGAAGCACAATATCATACAATATTAGAAAACCCAGGTACACAAATCAAAAAATGACAAATTGAGCTCAAGTGACATGGCCTGGACCTGTGGAAATAGATGCAGGAACGGAAGAAATAACACCGTGGGATTTCAAAAATAGGAGACCCTCCTCAGGTGTAAGAAAAACTGCATTTTTCCCCCTATAATTGAAGATGAGCCTCAGAGGAAAACCCTACTTGTAAGGAAGGCCTTTCTCTCTCAGCATGGAGGTGAGTGATCTAAAGCACCTCCAATCCTCAATAGTCACTTTGGACAGGTCAGCAAACAACTTAAGATGGTGATAGGGTTCCGGGAATCCTCCTTTAATTTTGACCAGGCTTTGTATTTTCTCTGTAATATTATAAAAGTGAATTTTCATGATTACATCTCTAGGGAGGTCTTTAGGGATATAAGGAGTCTTAGGAAGACGATGGATACGATCTATAATGAGATCTGTATCCGAAAAATTGAGAATCATCCTCCTAAAAATCCCCTTAACAAACTCAGGGAGCTTAATGGGCGAGATATCTTCAGATATAACTCTAATTTTAATGTTGTTACGATGGGATCTGTTCTCTAGATCTGCCAACTTAAGCTTCAACTGATTAATCTCTGACTTAGAATCAGACTGTTCCTTTAGAGACAGTGCATGTGTCTTTTCCAATTCTCCCATTCTAACTTCATGGTTATCCAACCAAGAAGTGAAAAACTCGAGAGTCTCCTGAAATATTTTTGTCTGGTTGTCCATAACAAGACGCAATCTGGCGCTAAGTTTAGCAACCAGAGTATTCATACACGCCTCAAGCGACATTGCATCATGAAAGGTACAAGCCAGGGAAGACACAGATGGTTCCTCGGTCCTTGGCTTGGACTAGGATTGGGAGAGTAATTAGTAGAGTCCTCTTCTGAAGAATTGGTAATGGAGGACTGCGTTCCCCCCAACTCGAGGAACCCTTCCACTTTGAATAGGAAGAGAGGTTCATGGTCTCAGTAGGAATGAGTGAAGAGGGAAGTTCCACACCGAGCTCTGCTAAGCAAGCTTTAGGCGTGGACGGGTAATGAGAGAGGGCCTTGATAGAGGACTGTGAGAGCTCTCTCTCAATAGGAGAACGAGACTTAACTGGACTCAGCAAATTATCCGAGTCCCTTGAAGAACCACGAATTAGCCTGTGGGTCCTTATTTTGTTTTTGAGTTCTAGAAGAACCAGAAGATTTAGCAATAGGCAATTTAGAGGTGAGATGACTCATGGTGTCCAGCGGCATTATAAAAAAGTGATTGAAGGTAAGACAAGGTCACACCACAATGTGCTCAGATGAGCCCCAATTGACTAGGCAATTACAGCCTCACCCCCAAAAGGATGACCGAGGGAGCAAGTGCCAACCAAAGCAAAACAATACCTAATATGTAAATAGGTAGATAAATATACAATACAAATTTGTTATAAGCTTTACATTATTATTATTAATTATTTATGTGTATTAATTTGACCTGTATTGTATTTAATATATTCAATTATTTTTGTATATATTTTATAATTATTATATTAATCACAACCAACTCCCACTTTTTTAAAAGTAACTGCTATAAAGAAATGCACCAAAAAGACCTGTTTAGGCAATAAAAACACCCACCCTCAATGAATCCAAGCAAGCAATCAGTTAATATTATGCAAAAGACAGAGCAGCTGTAATCTTCTGCGGCTTCCAGTAGATGGAAACAACGGTCCTTGACAGGATCTTCCCAGACAGTGTGCCCAATGAAAACAGAAGCAAAATAGTCCCCAGACCCCCCGGTCCAGAAGGGGCAACACCAAGGAAGTCTTCTGAAGTGGTTCTGAAGCAATTTGAGCACTTACTAGAATATCGCAAGCAGCGATGACATCACTGAAGGGGAGGAAGATGGTGCCTGGAGCTGTCCGTGGTAGAAGCTTCACCACGGTGTGCTAGGTGCAAATACAGTTAAAAGGGGGCAAACCCCCCCGGTAGGGTAGGAGCACACCCAAGGAAGGTCCAGGGAGGTGTTCCGTTGTAGTTTGTGACACTGCCCAATTAGCGGTAACGTCACTGAGATGAAGGAAGATGGCGTCTGAAGCCGACCCTGACAGAATCCTCACCCCCGGTGCACCAGGTCCAAATGTAGTCAAAAGGGGGCAAAAAAACCCCGGTTGGGTAGGGGCACGCCTAAGGAAGGTCCAGAGAGGTGCTTCTTGGTAGTCTGTCACACTGCCCGATTAGAGGTGACATCACTAAAGGAAATAAATGCCGGACCACCAGCGCTTATGACAGGCCATAACAGGGCCCTCAAAGATGATGTGCCTGGTACAAATTTGATCAAAAAAGGGTAACCCCCCCAGATGGCCAGGGGCAATCCCCCCAAAAAAAACCTCCAGTGGTGTTATAAATAGAAATTAACCCAATGTCTTCAGCAGAGCAATAGAGGTTACTGAGGTAATCATAGTGACCTCACAGACACCAGGTAAAACAGGTAAACCAGAAAAAAGGCACTAAAAGCAAGAATTGTTTTAAAAATGTCTTAAAGCCACACAAATGTATTTAAAAAAGAAAAAGCACAATGTTTAAAAAGAAATATTGTAGTCCTGTAGTTTATTTTACCTCAGAAAATTAGTCACTCACAGGGACAAGCCGTTTGATGATGCCATTTTAAGTCTGTCATCTTCAAAGCAGGATAAACAATCCTAGGATTATCCGATTAAGGCGAATAATGTCTCAAAATGTGCACAATAAGTTTCTGAAGAAAAGTAAATATGAATGGAAGCAAAAATTTTCAAAAAAGTTGCATTGTATGTTGCATTAGAGGGTTACCTCAGGAGCTTGCACGTTTTGTGACCTACATCACCTGCGCCTAAGCCACGCCCCTCCATTGGATTGGTTGTAAATGATAAATTGCTTAGCGGAGGTGGTCCATCCACTGGGACTGTGTTTGGCTCACCATGTGAGGTGGATTCTCTAAGCCTTAGGTCTGAGTGGGCACATGAATCCCAGCGATCATGCATCAAACAGGAAGGCACATGGGCAGCGAGGATTTGACACACACAGGAACCTCAGAAACAGCAGGACGGATTGAGTAAAACACAACAGGGATGAATACATGTTGAAAACACAGAAAGTACAGCTAATGAAGCAAACCAAAATGGAGCACTAGAATCTCAATCCCAAAACACAGGTGTGTGTCTAAATTGGCCTTAAATAGGTTTAGTGAGATGAAGTCATTGATCCACTGCAAACACCTGCAAAACCCAACACGGAGCACAGCAGAGGGCAGGGAACCCAGGAGAAGGAAGAACAGCTCCGTATATCCAGGACCGGCGTGTGCTAGACTGGCACCGATAGTCAGAACAGGGAACTTTTATTCCCATTAGAACGTAGCATTTTTGATCACTGCTCCATTCATTCTCTATGGGATAATTTTAGCTGGCCTATAGAGAATGAATGGAGCAGCTGTTGGGCACCCAATCTATGGCTCAATTTTTTAATAAGCATAAAAGTTCCCTTTCAAGATTAAAAATGTCCCATTCTGCCAATTGTTTTGATTATCAGCAATCCGACACCCTCCCCACAATCTGCAAGTTATCACCCATCTTTGTTCTTTGTTTTAACTGGACAACTCCTTTACATTTTGTTGGATCCTTGCTGTTCATAATTTTAAAGAATAACATGTTTGCAGAAATATATAATATAAATAAAAGTTATGTTATATTGAGTAGCTCTGTAGTCAATATATGAAAAAAAAAACCAAGATATCACATACTTATATCATAAAATTCATTACTGTCAAATGTAACAGTGATCTAACAATACAGCAGCAAAGCAGAATCCAAAGCTTCAAACCAATATAGGCAACTTTTTTATTTCCTTTTTTTTTTTACATTTTTTGGGAGAAGGCAAGGTGACGAGAAAACAGCAATTCTACCTTCTTTTTTTCTTTATGGTGTCCATGTGTGATAAGCAATATGATATTCTATTAGCCCAGGTAATTATGAACCTGGGGATATCAGATATGTTTACTTTGTTATGGTTTACATGAGGTGGAGGGTGCATGAAATATATAATCTTAGGTTAAATTTTTTCAAAACATTTTTTTAACTTTTTAAAATATTTTTGAGTGTTGCTAGGGGACATGAACCTGCGATTTCTTATCATTTGTTTGGTTTAATCTTACTGCTCGCATATAAAGCCCTTTATATAAACATGAAGAAGGCTAAGATTTTAATGGATTGCAGTGGTTATAGGCAGGTGTCAGCTGTTTTATACAGACAGCGCTCCGGATGTATCAAGCATGAAGACTTGAGGAGGACTGACTTATTAGTGTTTATAAAAATGTATATTATATCATGGCCATAATGGTTTGTTTAATGAACTTTTAAGGGAAAAACTCTCAATTGACATGGTCAGTTATCCACAGGAGCGATGCACAATACTGCTTCATTCACATCTTTGAGTCTGATGGAGACAGCCAAGTAAAGCACTTAACCCACCTCCCCAAACAATAAATGAAGAGGCAGAGGTACATACTTGCCAACTTTTGAATCCCTGTTCTAGTGATCAGTGGAGGCCCCAGCGATCAGACATTTATTACCTATTCTTTTGACACACCCTTTAAATTCCAAGAGACTCAAATTACTCCCAGTGCACCCTTTAGCTTTGACAAAAATCTTTGAAAAGTACTAAAAGGATATAACAGTTAGGCTATGTGCACACTGAGTTTTTTAAAGAGTTTTTGTAGTGGAAACTGAATGGAAACCCCAAGTTTTTGAGGAGTTTGAGTCTTGGAGGAGGATTTGGAGTGTTTCCACTCAGGTTCTTCTTCAAAAAATCAGTGCGAAAATGCCCTTAAATTAAGGCAATAAACACACAAAATCTTAACATTAGAGTGACATAAATCCTGTTCACATTTTAGCTGGGGCTATGCCATGATTTTGGCCTTAACAAAAATTGAGTGGCTAAAGATCGCTTTATGCCGCTGCTATATCATGGAGTTATAGGAACTGTGGAACAAAAGAGCGCAAGTAGGGTCTTAACTGATAACAGCGTGGTAAAAAGGGAAGGGAATCTGCTCAACTGGTGAAGTTGCACCTAAGCAACATGTATTACACATAAATCAACTGCTGCAGGACACGAGTCCAAAAGGACTGGGCAAAATAAATCTGGATGAAGTGTCACTTGGTGTGCTGCCGATGAAGACTGACGTCTGGATGGTTTACTTGAAAACTTTACGTGACAGGTTTTTAAAGTCGAGGCATTTCGAAGTCAACGCAGGACCTCTTCCTCAAGACAAAACCTAAAGTTGACCTTGAAACGCGTCAACTTTAAAAACCTGTCAAAGTTTTCAAGCAAACCATCTGGACGTCAGTTTCCATCAGCAGCACATCAAGTGACATTTCACCAATATTCGTGCCACTACATCACAACAGTCACAGTAAATTGTGGGTTTCAATGTGACCACATTCACCTACACTATTCTGCAATGTAGCAGCGACACAGCGTGACCTGTGTCAAGGCCAAGATCAGTGTGGCACCTCCGCCTAATGTAACACTTGAAAACATGCCATTCAACTAGTCTATATAATGTTTTAGGATAAATAAGTGAATTATATCATTAGAATAGAGGAACAGATGCAGTCGTGTTCTATATAATTAAAGAAATTCTATATTCCTTAGCGTTGCTGTTGTGAAAGGTAGAAAAAAAAACTGCCGCACTGATTATTTTAATAGGCGCCGGGCAGGTGGCCACAAGAAACCACTTTGTCCCCATTTATCATCGACACATGCTGGGTGCAGGGAAATTTAGTCTCTGAAAGTCTTTACTGATCCTAATTCTGCACTCGGCTTATCAATTAGTGTGATTGATCAGCTTTTTCAGGCTCCCACTGGATAGAGTTTAACTGCAGATAAGAGCATTTTAGCCCATGTCATCTGTTCTTTTGTACAGTGTATTATATACAAACTTTAAGATCTGCCATCTTAATGTGAAAGTGAAATACAACACCAGAAATTCTTCAGTACAAATAGTTATTGTAATTTAGTCCTTTTTCTGACCCATTTTTGTTACATGTCTGTACAGATGTCTATACTACGCACCAAACACTTACTATCACACTTTGGATTGGTCATTTCAGTTGTTTGCTCACTATAAGTAAAGCTGCTTTTAGTACTGAAGTGCTGAGCATACATAGAGCCTGATATACTCAATTAAATTTACTGTAGGATTGCTTTAAAAGTGTATTTTTAAGGAGAGTAGTATACTGTATGCAGTGACGTATCACTTGGCCCTAACAACATAGGGCCCATTGATTTCCCAGTCACATAAGAAAACAGTTAACATTTGACCTTAGGCCTCTTTCACACTTCCATTTTTTACAATCAGTCACAATCTGTCAAAATGTTGAAAAGACGAATCCTGTGCAGATTGTAAAAAACGGGTGCACTGGGTCCGTTTTTTTGACGAATCCGTAAAGGCTATGGGCACACATTGTGTAAGTGTCTTCATCGCATTTTTCCACTGTGAAAACGCATACACAACACAACCCAGATTAAAAATAATTAAAAAAATTAAAAATCGTGATATTCTTACCTCCCGGCGTCCCCCGCAGCCTTCCCGATGCTCGCGATGCTGCCGACAGCTCCTGTTCCCAGTAATGCCTTGCAAGCAATGACCTGTGATGACGTAGTGGTCTCGCGAGACCGCTACATCATCGGGTCATTTCGCAAGGCATTACTGGGAACGGGAGCTGCCTGCAGCATCGTGAGCATCGGGAAGGTTGCGGGGGACGCCAGAAGGTAAGAATATCACGATTTTTTTTTGTATTATTTTTAACATTATATATTTTTAATATTGATGCTGCATAGGCAGCATCAATAGTAAAAAGAGAGAGAGAGTGAGAGAGAATTTCCCTGATGGAAAATTCTTCCTCCCATGCTCAGTTTGAAAAGACGGCATCCATCACTGGATTCCTGCTTTTGACAGTCAGCGATGGATCCTGCGTCCATAGGCTTACATTCTAGCGAACGATCCGTCACTGAGCGATTTTCCGACGTACAGAAAAAATGTTCCTCTGTGCGTTGTCTCCGCCTGACGGACAGCAATTTTACAACGGATCCAGTGCACGACGGATGAAGCGAAAAGCCATTCGTCACAATCCATCGCTAATTCAAGTCTATGAGAAAAAAACGGATCCAGCAGAAACATTTGCTGGATCTGTTTTTTTCACAAAACGACGCATTGTGACGGAAAAAGAAAGACGGAAGTGTGAAAGGCCTTAGGTTGATGTCACTTGGACACTACTATTTGAAAGCAAGAAGGGAAAGAAGCTACTCAGAAGCAGATATGCACTCCTGAATGTCATGTATTCAATTTTATTAGATGTAAAGTGGCATGTTAAAAACAATTAAAAACCAAAATGCCTCAACACACTTCGTCCACAAAAATCATCAATAATATCAACATTACTAGAGCCCTTCAAGACTAAATGTCATGTGGAAAATTAGATATAGTCGGGAAAATAAGTATTTGATACACTGCCGACTTTGCAACTTTTCCCACCTACAGAGTGGAGAGGGCTGTAATTGTTTCGCAACTACACTTCAAATGTAAGAGACAGAATCTTAAAAAAAAATAGAGAAATTCACATTGTATAATTTTTACATAATTAATTTGCATTTTATTGCAGGAAATAAGTATTTGATACAATAAAACAACAAAACCTAAGATTTGGTGCAGAAACCTTTGTTTTCAATTACAGAGGTCAGACGTCGCTTCCTGTAGTTCTTGACCAAGTTTGCATAAACTGCAACAGGGATTTTGGCACACTCCTCCATACAGATCTTCTCCAGATCTTTCAGGTTTGGGGCTGTCATGGGCAACATTGAGTCCCAGCTCCCTCCAAAGATTTTCTATTGGGTTCAGGTCTGGAAACTGTTTAGGCTACTCAAGGACCTTGAAATGCTTCCTACAGAGCCACTTCTTAATTTCCCTGGCTGAGTGTTTAGGGTCATTGTCATGCTGGAAGACTCAGCCACGACTCATCTTCAATGCTCTTACTGAGGGAACGAGGTTGTTATCCAAAATCTCCCGATAAGTGACCCCATCCTTCCTCCCTTCAATACGGTGCAGTCATCCTGTTTCCTTTGCAGAAAAGCACCTCCAAAGAATGATGTTTTCCCACCATGCTTCATGGTTGGGACGTTATTCTTGCTGTTATACTCATCCTTCTTCTTCCAAATACGGCGAATGGAGTTGATACCAAAAAGTTCTATTTTGGTCTCATCTGACTACATGACCTTCTCCCATGCCTCTTTTGAATAGCTCCAAGAACACTGTCCCATTTGTAAAGCATGGGAGGGCATCATAATTTGGGGGTGCTTTTCTGCAAAGGGGACAGGACACCATATTGAATGGAGGATGGATGCGGTCTTACATCTCAAGATCATGGCCAACAATCTGAACCTCAACCTTCAACCTGACCTGAAACACACAGCCAGTGTAACTAAGGAGTGGCTTGGTAAGAAGCATTTCAAAGTCCTAGAGTGGCCTAGCCAGCCTTCAGACTGAAACCCAATAGAAATTCTTTGGAGGGAGCTGAACCTCAATATTGCCCAGCGACAGCCCCAAAACCTGGTAGATCTGTATGGAGGAATTGGCCAAAATCCCTGCTGCAATGTGAGCAAACTTGGTTGAGAACTACAGGAAACGTCTGACCTCTTTAATTGCAAAAAAGGTTTCTGTACCAAATATTAAGTTCTGTTTTTCTATTGTATCAAATACTTATTTAATGCAATAAAATGCAAATGAATTATGTTAAAATCATGCAATCTGATTTTCTTGATTTTTTTGACATTCTGTCTCAGTTGAAGTGTAGCTACGATAAAAATTACAGACCTCTCCACTCTTTGTAGGTGGGAAAACTTGCAAAATCAGCAGTGTATCACATTCTTATTTTCCCCACTGTAAATGAGCATGTTGAAGGCTTAGGAGGGTTGATCCTACTGACAGATTCCCTTTAAAGATCTGTCTAACTGCATTTAGCAGGACTCATGTCTCTCCTAAGCTACCTTTAATTTATTTCACAGTGAATACAGGGAGTATAAGTAAAGCAACATTACCAGAGCCTTTCATGCTCCCAGTTCTGGAAACTTCACCCAACCCAAGTAATCAATTTACTTTGTAAAGAAAATTGCATTAACCGAGTACTACTTTTATTTGCTAAGTTACAATGTGTTTTCCCTGTAAAGCCTGACCTGTGCATGAGCCTAATCCTGTGCTGGGTCCAGTCCTACTAGGAAAAGTTACTTCAGTAATTGCCTTCCTCCTTAAAACATATCTCTGCAAAAAATTATAAAGGTGCTTAGACCAAAAAAACTTGGAAGTCATAGAAATCATTTTGTTTTTTGTAACAATTTTTGCCATTTGTGCCCATCCCTGCAAACGGTCTAACCTGTGGAATTCACCCAAGAACCTGCTCCCCAAAACTAATTTTGGTAAAATTGAGGATGCCCGAATGTACCAAAAAACTGAGTCACACAAGATGAAGAATTTTGTTTTGAAAGCTGCCTCCCCAAAAAATTATTTCATCTAAAAATGAGGAGGATGCTGAGTTGTATAAAAATTTTGAGTCAAGGAATAGGAAAAAAAATTTGTTTTGAAAATAAAAATCTCTTTTGTGATGCTTACTAAAAGCATGAATGAAGGTGAAATATAACAGCCATTGAAGCAAAGTCATTTTGAATAAAGGAGGAAGAGGAGTAAGTACGATATGCAGCAGAAAATTTTGCTTCTTCCTTCCCTTCTTCCAAGAGCCATAACTTTTTTATTTTTTAGTCAATATAGCCTTATGAGTAGTGTTGAGCGATACCGTCAGATACTTGAAAGTATCGGTATCGTATAGTATCGGCCGATACCCGAAAAATATCGGATATCGCCGATACCGATATCCGATACCAATACAAGTCAATGGGACATCAAGTATCGGAAGGTATTCTCATGGCTCCCAGGGTATGAAGGAGAGGAAACTCTCCTTCAGGCCCTGGGATCCATAGGGATGTGTAAAATAAAGAATTAAAATAAAAAATATTGATATGCTCACCTCTCCGGCGGCCCCTGGACATCACGCTGGTAACCGGCCGGCTTCTTTGTTTAAAATGAGTGCCTTCAGGATCTGCGAATGACGTCGCGGCTTCTGATTGGTCGCGTGCCGCCCATGTGACCGGCACGCGACCAATCAGAAGCCGCGACGTCATTCGCAGGTCCTTAATTCCTAGAATTAGGAGTTTTGTGAATGAGAATGACGTCGCGGCTTCTGATTGGTCGCGTGCCGGTCACATGGGCGGCACGCGACCAATCAGAAGCCGCGACGTCATTCGCAGGTCCTGAAGGTGCTCATTTTAAACAAAGAAGCCGGCCGGTTACCAGCGTGATGTCCAGGGGCCGCCGGAGAGGTGAGCATATCAATATTTTTTATTTTAATTTTTTCTTTTACACATCCCTATTGATCCGATAACGATACTCGATACCACAAAAGTATCGGATCTTGGTATCGGAATTCCGATACCGCAAGTATCGGCCGATACCCGATACTTGCGGTATCGGAATGCTCAACACTACTTATGAGGGCTTGTTTTTTGCAGGACAATTTGTACTTTAGAAGGACGCCATTGATTTTATCAATTGATGCATTGGAAAGCGGGAAAAAATTCCAAGTGCACGGAAATTGCCAAAAAAAGGTGCAATTTCACAAATTTTTTTTAGCTTTTTTATTTATCATGTTCACTACATGGTAAAACTGACCTCGGCAATATGATTTTTCGGGTCAGTACAAGAACGCAGATAACAAACAAGTATAGTTTTTTTGTTTAAATGGTGAAAAATAAATTGTAAATTTGTAAAAGAAAAACAACTTTTCTTGTATCACTATATTCCAAAACCCATAACACTTTCAATTTTCAGGATATGAGGCTGGGTTAGAGCTTATTTTTTGCATCCTGAGCTGACATTTTTACTGTTACCATTACATAGATGTGATGTTTTGATTGCCTCTTATTTCATTTTATTGCAATGTTGCGGCCGCAAAAAGCCCCATAATTTTATAATTCCATTTCTTATTTCTTATTATGCCATTTACCAATAGGAGTAATTTATTTTATATTTTGATTAACTGGACTTTTAAGAACGCAGCGTTACAAAATATGTGTATTTTTTTATTTTTATTGTTTTATTTTTAATTGGGCTAAATTAACTTTTGTAGCGTTATATTTTTCATACTTTAAAATTTTTTTTTTTACTGTATTTGCTAGTCCCCTTAGGGATTATCTGATCAATTGTGCTATACATAGCAGTGCATCAGCATTGCTATGTATGGTGCAAATCACAATCTCCTATGAACGCCAGCTAAACAATGGCGTTCACAGGAGGATCATAATGACAGGCATGTGGGTCATCAGCATACCCTCTGGCTGTCATGACAACTCACCGACGCTCCTCGATCACGTGACGGGCACGCCCATTGAAGTATGGAATGACCCACCCCCCGCAGATGCATGTGAAATGCCGCTGTCATACATTGTTTATAGCACATGATGGCTAATTAAATCAGCAATCATGTGTCGGGAATGATATTGGCTTGGCATGTGAGCCTGCATCAAAGTCAGGAGCTGGCTTATGATTTACCAGTACATTATATGTTTGTACGGGGTTAAATTTCTATGATAAATTATCTTGATCATCACATCCCCAAGAATAACTCTGATATAAAATACATTAAAGGGAATATCTCACCCCTGAATGCTTTTAACCTATTACTATGGGCATACAGGTAACTAACAGAATGGTTCAAATATTCTTACCTGTTTGCCTCATAGCTGTGGTCTAGTTGTGGAGAAATAAAGTTTTTTGTTAATGATTTCTTCCAGGCTCCCGGACATATGGTGCCTGGAAGAAATCTCTGACTCTATTATAATATCAATCACTCCCATGCAGGTTACACTACCCTGTGACATGCAGTTCTGGTGCCGTAATCCTGCACCTGCGCCTTGCACTCATGCTGTTCTGGGTACCTAATCTGCCCTACTATGGGCAGTGTCTTCATCCGGCAGTGACTCGCCTGCGCAGAAGCTTGATGAAGGCACTAGGCACTTTAAGTGGTCACGCCCCCCCAGTGGTAATAACAATGAGAGAAAAGGACCATTTTTTTTCTCAGGTGTTATACTAGTAGCTTCTGCTTTTTCCTCTTCTGTTCTTTTTCCACTGAAGAGGTGCTTGCTTCCAAGCCAATAAAAAACCCTTTGGAAGGTCGGGTTTTTATTCGTTTATCACTAAGAAACAGATCAGTGAGACAGAGTTGCAAAATAGGAGAAGATTAGAAGCCTTCCAGTTTGCAATCGTTTTTTACAGTTCCCCACAGATTTGAATGGCTGAGTCTGATCTGCAAATCGAATGAGAGTAGGACCTGCTCTGAGTCACTGGGATCTCACTCTCAGAGCCATGGTTATAAGACATCTGTGAATACAGCCATGCTACACTTTAGGACAGAGGGCTGCTAACGGAAAAAAAATTGGACAGCACTCAGACGTGTCACCCAGATGTGTGAATGTTCCCACAATGGGTATTTAGTGAGTTTTTGATCTTGCAGATTTTCTGCACCCATTAGATAAATTAGGTTATTTGCATTTTTTTACATGTGTTTTTATGTCATTTTTTTCTTTTCCGTATTCTGTCTCTTTTTTTGGTATGTCGTGCTCATAAAACTACTTTTTATTTTTGGAAAATCCTTTTACTTAGCTTTGATATAGCTTCATTAAAAAAAGTAAGTTGTGGATGCTATTTTGTTGTGTTTCCACTGCAGAAATGCACTAAGAACATAAATATGTTTTTTATCTGTTGATTTTTCTCATCTCATTCAAGTCTATAAGTAAAGTCTGCAGATAATATGCATATTTACTGCAAGAGAATTTGACATGTTACAGATTTCAAAGTCGCACCGTAGGTCAGTTTCCGCAACGTAAAAAGCACACTGAGCATGACATTTCCATCCATCTCATACATACCAAATACTCACCATGGGAACTTAGGCTAATATGCATGGGAGCCGATGAGAGATGATTGCTGGAGAGATAAGGATCTGGCGTGTCCAATATTGGGCAGCTGATTATTTTGTTCTGTAAGAGATCGGCCATCACCAAAGATGTCTGACAGCGGCTCTCATAGAACATAGGTCACTCCTGTGCATAGGAGACTTGAATGAGATAGTTGCTGGCTGAATGATTGGCTGAAACATTGTTCAGTGGACAGTTTTCTAAAGTGTTGTTAGGCTGACGTGCTGTATATGGCCTCGTTCAGAAGGTTGTATTTTTAGTCTTTGTGCTGTCCATGTAGAATGGATAGCACTCTGACCTAATATTGATCTGTTGTCAAGTCTGATTGCTACAGGATCAGAACCACCATCAGTACATGAATACATAACCAAGTTCAGTACAGCGATAAATTGCTGTTTCAGGTCAGCCCGATATACAATTGTATCACATGAACCTACAACTCCAAGTATGTCCTTAGAAATGGTAAAGAGATACTGGGAGTTGATGATACCAGCCATCATCACACTGTGATCCACACAGGAACCACAACACCGATTCGATTATGCATTTGCACTACTAAAAATTAACTAATCACAGTGCTGCATTTGTCATTAAATGCTGAATTCTTGCAATGTTAAGGGTATGATGTTGGTTGGCTACGATGGACTACTCAGCACTAAGTGCACGCCAACCGACTAGTGAAGCTAATTAGAATATTATTATTATTTGTTATTATTGCGCCATTTATTTCATGGCGCTTTTACATGTGTAGTCAGCAAAACAAGATTAAAATACTGATATTACGATTGTGATAGCAACTTTCCCTTAACATTGGAGCTGCTAGAAATCAGCATTTAATGACCGTTTAATGACTAATGCACTGTTTTAGTTAGTTAATATGGAAAAATCCTGCTGTCAGGTTCCTTTTTAATGAGTAATTTAACTTTTGATTTTTTTTATATGTTTTAGGCTCTTTATTTTGAGTAGTTCAGTGGAGATCCTAAGAATCCCCCACTAATTGCTCAAAAGTTCTCTTAGGGTATGTGCCCACAATCAGGAAATGCTATGGGTTTGACATTGCATATTTATGCAGCATCAAACCCGCAATGGTCAGATGTTACAGCATAGTGGATGAGATTTACCTGCGTTTAATAGAAGGCAGCACTTTGGACGCAGAAAACACACACTGTGTCCAAAACGCTTCTACTTCCAGATCATGGGAATGTACCCTTAGAAGTGTGCGGCTCAGGAGACAGGAGCCTATAACTGTTTACTGCATCCACTCTCTGCTGTTTGTGCATTCCTGTCTACTGAGCTGCACACTGTTAAGATGTCTTTTGAGTGATCGGTGGAGGTCTCCAAACCTGGATCCTCACTAATCTGCTTAGAATTAAAGCGCCAAAAATCATACAAAGAAAACTCTCAAAAGTTTAGTTAGGAAGGAAGGCTGCCGGAAAGAAGCAGGGCGCGTCCGAGGGTGAGTATATACCTAATAGGAATATACAGTTAGGGCCAGAAATATTTGGACAGTGACACAATTTTCGCGAGTTGGGCTCTGCATGCCACCACATTGGATTTGAAATGAAACCTCTACAACAGAATTCAAGTGCAGATTGTAACGTTTAATTTGAAGGGTTGAACAAAAATATCTGATAGAAAATATAGGAATTGTACACATTTCTTTACAAACACTCCACATTTTAGGAGGTCAAAAGTAATTGGACAAATAAACATAACCCAAACAAAATATTTTTATTTTCAATATTTTGTTGCAAATCCTTTGGAGGCAATCACTGCCTTAAGTCTGGAACCCATGGACATCACCAAACGCTGGGTTTCCTCCTTCTTAATGCTTTGCCAGGCTTTTACAGCCGCAGCCTTCAGGTCTTGCTTGTTTGTGGGTCTTTCCGTCTTAAGTCTGGATTTGAGCAAGTGAAATGCATGCTCAATTGGGTTTAGATCTGGAGATTGACTTGGCCTTTGCAGAATGTTCCACTTTTTGGCACTCATGAACTCCTGGGTAGCTTTGGCTGTATGCTTGGGGTCATTGTCCATCTGTACTATGAAGCGCCGTCCAATCAACTTTGCAGCATTTGGCTGAATCTGGGCTGAAAGTATATCCCGGTACACTTCAGAATTCATCCGGCTACTCTTATCTGCTCTTATGTCATCAATAAACACAAGTGACCCAGTGCCATTGAAAGCCATGCATGCCCATGCCATCACGTTGCCTCCACCATGTTTTACAGAGGACGTGGTGTGCCTTGGATCATGTGGCGTTCCCTTTCTTCTCCAAACTTTTTTCTTCCCATCATTCTGGTACAGGTTGATCTTTGTCTCATCTGTCCATAGAATACTTTTCCAGAACTGAGCTGGCTTCTTGAGGTGTTTTTCTGCAAATTTAACTCTGGCCTGTCTATTTTTGTTATTGATGAATGGTTTGCATCTAGATGTGAACCCTTTGTATTTACTGTCATGGAGTTTTCTCTTTACTGTTGACTTAGAGACAGATACACCTACTTCACTGAGAGTGTTCTGGACTTCAGTTGATGTTGTGAACGGGTTCTTCTTCACCAAATTAAGTATGCGGCGATCATCCACCACTGTTGTCATCCGTGGACGCCCAGGCCTTTTTGAGTTCCCAAGCTCACCAGTCAATTCCTTTTTTCTCAGAATGTACCCAACTGTTGATTTTGCTACTCCAAGCATGTCTGCTATCTCTCTGATGGATTTTTTCTTTTTTTTCAGCCTCAGGATGTTCTGCTTCACCTCAGTTGAGAGTTCCTTTGACCGCATGTTGTCTGCTCACAGCAACAGCTTCCAAATGCAAAACCACACACCTGGAATCCACCCCTGACCTTTTAACTACTTCATTGATTACAGGTTAACGAGGGAGACGCCTTCAGAGTTAATTGCAGCCCTTAGGGTCCATTGTCCAATTACTTTTGGTCCCTTGAAAAAGAGGACGCTATGCATTACAGAGCTATGATTCCTAAACCCTTTCTCCGATTTGGATGTGGAAACTATCATATTGCAGCTGGGAGTGTGCACTTTCAGCCCATATTATATATATAATTGTATTTCTGAACATGTTTTTGTAAACAGCTAAAATAACAAAACTTGTGTCACTGTCCAAATATTTCTGGCCCTAACTGTACTCACCCTCGGATGCGCCCTGCTTCTTTCCGGCAGCCTTCCTTCCTAAGAATCAGCGCTTGCAGGACCTTGCGGTGACGTCGCGGCTTGTGATTGGTTGCGTGAGCGGGCACATGGGCGGTCGCGCCACCAATCACAAGCCGCGACGTCACCGCAAGGTCCTGCAAGCGCTGATTCGAAGGAAGGAAGGTTCCCGGTTAGTACCAGGGCGCGTCCGAGGGTGAGTATAGCAATATTTTTTATTTTAATTCTTTATTTTACACTTAAATATGGATTCCGATACCGATTTCCGATATTGCAAACATATCGGAACTCGGGATCGGAATTCCGATACCAGATTCAGAAGATTGCTGACTTCATGGCTGACCCCACACAGGGGTCGCGTCAGGTTTCATGAAACCCGACTTTGCCAAAAGTCGGCGACTTCTGAAAATGGCCGACCCGTTTCGCTCAACCCTAGTCACGACCAGTGCCCCATTTTCTCCAGTTGCTGATGTTTCAGCAAGGAAAAACAACTTCCTGCAATCTTTAGGATGGCTCTTCTCACAAGAGTCACATGAACATGACGTCATCACAGGTCTTTCACCAGGAAAATTTATGTCTTCTGCCTGGACAGGAAGCTGATGAGCGCTTCTCTGCCCATCTCAAACTCCAAGCCTCAACCTCCCCCCAACCTCTCTGAAAAAATGCAGGTTTTGGCACTTGATACAGCGTGGGTATGTGGGGCACTTTGGCTATATCTGCCGATGCACCCCTGACCACTGGGCCCATTCTGGTCATGCTGGGGTTAACCCATTGTGCTCACTCTTCCCAGTATGGGACCCTCCCCTTTCTTATAAAGCTGCTGCAACCTGGCTTCCGGTCTCTCTTGTCATCTGAGATCCGAAGCAGGTTCTGCCACCCTCCCAACCGAGGTGTTCACTTGTTTGCATAAGTTAAAAGTCACGGCGGGTTTGGTGCCAAGTACCCTTGGGGGGAGGGAGGCAAAGTGCTTCATGGTAAGCTTATAGGCCCCTCAGGCCATATGTTTAAAGCTGTGACCGACCCCTGCCAAAAAAGAAAACTAAGTTTTGTTTACTGATGTTTAAAGAAAATTAAAGAGGTTCAAGTTGATGGTTCTTGTGTCAATCATTGCATGGGAGCTTCTGGTGGTTGGTTCGAGTCTCGGCGGTCTGAAGGGAGAATTTTTTTTGTCTGCCCCACCACAGCCTGCTGCCCAAGGCATTCGCCCTGGGATGCCTAGTGGCAAATATGGCCCTGAGGTTACATGTAATTGCCAGAAAGACTGATGGAACAATAGTACGCCTTTAGTATAGCTGTGATGTGTTTTTGTCCCCAATTGCTAAGCTTAAACAGGTTTTCCAAAGCAGGCCTGCATAGTTAAATGTCTCAATTTAGCGTAATTTCTTTTTAGAATACTTGCTAAGCCCCGTGGCTAAAAAAATATGATATAATAAAAAATACAGGTATGTGCACAGCTTCCAAATTTTGCAGCAGTCCATGGAATAGTTGTGCGGTGCAGTTGACAGATTTGACTAGTAAAGCAGATATCCAAAAATTGAAGTTAATTTTTCATTTTTAACCTTCGTCTGGCTGGGTAGGTACAATTGTAACTATTCCGTTTTAAAATTGCAATAACTTTTTTTTTTGAAATGCCGTAGAGGGCTGAAATTTCGTGACATTTCTGCAGTTTTGGTCCAGAATATATTGGCCAAATTTCAATAAAATATATATGAAGGTACAATTGTACCTCTGCAGCCTGTTAACGTTGTAAAATTATGCAGCCTGACAAAGGTTAACATTATTTTATAAATTCTTAACACTATGCCCCCCTGACAAAAAGCAATACCTAAAAATGCTACTGTGGCTGGTAGGTACACGAACAGAAAGGAAGATGTGGCATTAGCCTGCAATATTGTTTTGGGGTCTCCAGTTGCTAAAATGAATTAGTAAAACAAAACTATTGTGCCAAAACTAATGTGTCCATCATTTTTTTAAATTTTTAACATTATTTCCTATTCTCCCTGACAAAAATTGTAACCATGAATGCTACATTGGTTGGTAGGTAGGCACATGAATAGAAGCGAGGATACGGCACCAGCTCGCAGTAATGTTGTGGGTTATTTGGTTGTTAAATTGGACTAGTAAAACAGATATGCAAAACGTAACTTGTGTTTTTTTAAAAAAACTTTTTGGAAAAGTACAAAATCCCTTCCTTTGACCAAAAAGACGTGATCCGGAAAGCTACATAGTCAAGATGAGCAAAGTTATTTAAGTGGAATTGAATTCCACTAAAATATGCAAAAAATCCAGTTTTGAGCATACAGATTTTTTTTTATTTGTTTTATGTATTTTCACCAAAATGACAGCAGGCTGGCCATAATTAACCCTTTCACGACCTATGACATATAAATATGTCACAGGTGGTCTCCCGGCAGCTTATGTGGGCTTCGGCACTGCGCCTGCATCTTTTCCAGCACGTGACAGCTTATTTAATCAGCTGGCATGCGCACTTTACAGCTACTGTGGAATCGCGATCCAGCTGCAGCTGTTAACATGTTAAGTGTCGCTGTCAATCTCGGACAGCAACATTTAACATTATTTCGCTGGAAGGGCACCACAAACCCCGCCCATCGGCTCCTCATCACATGATTGCAGGGTGCTGAAGGGCTCGCTTGATAACAGGGGGTTTACAGAAGACTCCTGTGCTTGACATAGCTGATCTGCTATGAACACTAGCCATGGCCGAAGCCTGGACAATCATAGCAGGTCAGTTTTAGCATTTAGTGAAGATGTTAAAAAACAAAACTATTTTACATTTTTTGCAGTTCCGCCGCACTTGGAATTTTTTTTCCTGTTTTCTAGTACACTGTGTGGTAAATTCAATGGTGTTGTTCAAAAGTACAACTCATCCCACAAAAACAAGCCCTCACACGGCCATGTTGACATAAAAATAAAAAACTTATGACTCTGGGAAGAGGGGGAGCAAAAAATTAAAATGCAAAAATGGAAAATCCCAAAGTTGTGAAGTGGTTAAAAAACCCTTATACTTATCTCACTACTCAATTGTTCTGCCCCTCTGCTACACTTTACCTATTATCTTGCGATCTGGTCTTCAGAACTGCCTCATCTTTACCCTGTCGCAAGCCGCATCTCCACAGAGAGTGAACAGGTCAAAAATGACTGTGCTAGAGCATGTGATGTGAAAGTTGCAAGACAATATAGGGAACCCCATATGACCTCCCTTGATGTATTGTGAGCAAGCTTTTTCGCTAATGCAATCTTAGGCAATGTGTAAAATGGTATTAATCATTTTTATTTTTTAGCAATTGCCCTAAATTTAACTGGAAATTGTTCAAACTCGTCAGGTCCTGAGAATTTCATGAAACTCTACTTGATGTTGATTTGCAGTGGATCGATTTGATCATCTCTAGTCCACATTTTATCTATATGATAGTTGAAGACCATAAAATGTTTGTTACAAACTGCTGGATATACTTGTAAATTGGGCTTCTTAACAGTGTCTTCCTTGTTTTAACCCTTTCACTTCATATATTTCTGAAAAAATGGAAAATCGCCCTGGGGTGAAAGAGTTAATAAAATATATTCATGCCTAATGTAAGGAATTTTGCTTGGTATGTGTATAGAGGTTACATGGGCTAATGAGTGCCTTGGGACATGTATGTCATGTTTATGTAATCTGAAGGATCACTAAAACCTTCATTCCCACTTTTCCGTAAGCTTTCACTTATTTTTATCCTTTATATAAATTTATATAAATGTAAAGCTTGTGCTTTAAAAACTTGTGCTAATTTCAGAGAAATAGATATCATTATATCACAGAATCATACTATCAGAATCATTATGCAGCCAAAAAGCATTAACTCAATCATGATAATAATGATAATAAAAAAAAATATAGTCGCCAAATAGTGGTTCCCCATCCCCTGCAGCCTTTGTCTACCTACACTAGTGATGAAGTGATGTCATCGCCCCGCCTGATTTCCCCTGCATTGAAATGGCCTCCTACAGTCTGCATGTCACAAGCAGTGTGCTGGAGTAAGCACCACTGCTATACTGGCCCATCTGGCATTTGCCAGATTTGCCCAGTGGCCAGTCTGGCCCTGTTTACACATCACTGCAGGATGGATCGCTGTTAAAATCATTCAAAGGGCCCTTGGTCATGTTCACTTTGCTTTACTGTGAGTGAACCAGAATTAGCTCATGTGCAGGATTTTTGCCAGCCTGTGTGACAGCTCTCCAACGACCACACTACGACTTACCAACGATCACGGCCAGGTCGTATCGCTGGTCGTGATCGTTGATAAATCGTATAGTGTGACGGTACCCTTAGAGTTCCTTTTAAATCCCTTTCTAGCATAAAAGCTGATAAGATGTCTAATGTTGCACCAACTGCCATGTACTGCTTTTTTTTTCCACAAATAGCATTGTTTTTGTACCATTTGCTCAACTGTGAGCAAGATAATCATGAGATTTATGACAAACACTTTTTATTTTAATTAAATGTGGCCATTATTGTTTTTACGGTCTATCAAATTGAATTTTTTTATTTGCTTCATAAAATTTAACAAATGTAATGCCGATATGTAACTTTATTGTTATGGTTACTCTTGTTATGATTTAGTTTACTATTAGAGTTTTAGACTGGGAGGAAAAAAAAATAATAAAAAGGTAGTAGTAATATTTATTATTATTATTATTACTACTTAGTCTACTCCCGCCTTACCCATTTCCTCTCCATTCACTCCCTCCTAGACCCTCCATAGTCCGGCTTCTGCCCCTTACACTTGACAGAAACTGCACTCATCAAAGTGACCAATGACCTTCTGGCAGCAAAATGTAATGGTGACCACTCTCTGCTCAGTCTTCTTGATCTTTCTGCAGCTTTCGACACTGTTGACCACCCTCTCTTACTCTCTAGGCTCCAGTCACTTGGCATTAAGAACACTGCTCTCTCCTAGTTTTCCTCCTATCTTTCTGACCGCTCCTTCAGTGTTCTGTTCTCTGGCTCCACTTCATCTCCTCTCCCTCTCAATGTTGGGGTACCCCAGGGCTCAGTCCTTGGCCCCCTTCTCTTCTCCCTCTACACGGCCCCAATTGAACAGACCATCAGCAGATTTGGCTTTCATTACCATATTTATGCCGACGACACACAACTATATATGTAATCCCCTGGCCTTACTCCTGCTGTACTACAGAACGCCACTGACTGTCTGTCCGCAGTCTCTGACATCATGTCCGCTCTCTATCTGAAACTCAACCTCTCCAAAACTAAACTTCTTCTGCTCCCACCATCTACTAACCTCACCTAAATCTGACGTTTCCCTCTCCGTGGGTGGCACCATAATAACACCCCGGCAGCAGGCGCGCTGTCTGGGTGTTATGTTTGACTCCAATCTCTCCTTCACATCCCATATACAATCTCTTGCCCGCTCATGCCACTTAAACCTAAAGAACATCTCTAGAATCCACCCTTTTCTCACCATAAAAACAACAAAAACCTTCACTGTCGCCCTGATCCACTCCCGCCTGGACTACTGCAACGCTCTATTAATTGGCCTCCCCCTCACTCGACTTTCCCCTCTCCAGTCTATCCTTAATGCAGCAGCCAGGGTCGTGCGTCTAGCTAATCGTTACTCAAACGCGTCCGCTCTTCGCCAGTCATTACACTGGCTGCCCATTCATTACAGGATACAATTCAAAGTACTTGTTCTCACCCACAAAGCTCTCCACTGTGCAGCACCCCCTTACATCTCCTCCCTCATTTCTGTCTATCAGCCTAACCGACCTCTGCGCTCTGCAAATGACTTTCGACTAACCTCTGTACTAATCCGTACCTCCCACTCCCAACTACAAGACTTCTCCCGTGCTGCGCAAATCCTCTGGAATGCTCTATCCCATGAAATTAGGACCATCCACAATTTGCATAGTTTAAGGTGCTCCCTCAAAACACATTTGTTCAGAGCGGCCTATCATGTTCCCTAATCAGTTATTTTGTTTGTGTGTAGCCCATTCACTACTTTCATCTATCCCCCACTCCCTGAAGATGGCTGGACCATCATTGTAAATACATCATTGTAAATACACACCTGTACTTTGTATTTCCCCACCTCATTGTAGGTGTTTTAATTATTGTATTGTTAACATTGTTACTTATGACTGTTGTGTTTGAAGCTGTTAAACTGTAAAGCGCTGCAGAATATGTTGGCACTGTATAAATAAAGATTATTATTATTACTACTACTATGTATTGAATGGTGATTAAAAGGAGTTCTCATGTCACAGAATAATCCTACTTGTATATGTACAGTATTAAATTGATAATTTTTGGTAAGATAGGTTATCATTATGAAATCTGCACTCGACACCCCAACTAATCAGCTGTTATGCCAGACATATACACATGGAACAGAGCAGAAAAGCACAACTCCATTCAATGTGTATTGTTCATTGATGGGAACTTCAGAACAACTCCTATTGTTTTGTAGCCAGGTTACTGCAGAAGCAAATAAAAGCTGATCAGTGGGGGTACTGAGTGTCAGACTCCCACTGATGTCATGTTACTGTTGCAGATCTATTCTACAGATATGTCATCAATATGATATGACAGATAACCCCTTTAAACCAAATCCCTCCTCCAAAATGCATCCACAAATCTAAAAATTAGATTCACCACAAATCTCAATACTACAAAGCCCTATTTGCCCCGAATTTTTTTTTTTTGTAGAGCACAAGAACTGTGCTCTATACCTGAGTTTGCTAAAAAAAAAAAAAAATTACTAAAAGTGTCATAAAAAGTGCAAAAGGATGAAGTCAGTCATGGCCCTCTCCAATAGGAGTGAGCTACCCACGAACCAATTCCCCTCAATCCGAGGGCATTTTTCACTTTTGTTCAAGGGTGTGGATAGCTTAAGACTTTGGGCCCTTGCTGTGGCCTTCAATATTCAAAAAATGTAAGTGTTCTCATTATATGAAACATTAAATTCTACGAAAAAAACAAATTGGTCTCATCTGAGCAGATTATATTCCCACAGTGTTTTACAGACTTGTCTAAATGCTGTTAAGCAAACTTTAAAAGATCTTGACCATGCTTTTTGTTGAGCAATGGAGTCTTGCATTGTGAGCGTGCATACAGGCCATGGAGGTTGAGTGCATTACTTATTTTTTTCTTTGAAACAATTGTACCTGCTGATTTCAAGTCTTTCTGTAGCTCTAAATAGGTGGTCCTTGGCTCTTCGACAACTCTTTTGATAATTCTTTTTACTCCTCTGTCTGAATTTTTGCCGGGAGTACCTGGTTATAGACAGTTTATGGTGAAATTATGTTCTTTCCACTTCCAAATTATGGCCCCAAAAATGCTCACTGGAACCCTCAGTAGTTTAGAAATTCTTCTGTAACAAATATCATCAGTATATTTTGCAATAATAAGATTGCAAGCTCTTGAGACAGCTTACTGGTTGTACCTATCATGAGATGTTTCTTGTGTGGCATCTTGGCAATGGGACACCTTTTTAATAGACATTAGTTGAACTGGCTGATGATATTTTTCATTAAGTGGCAGGATTGTTTTGAAATTACTGATTGATAGATTTCAGCTGGTGTCAAAATTTTCCATATCTTTTTGCATATCTCTTTCTTTATGAATTCTATACTCTTTGCCTGTGTCATTTCTTATTATTACTTGCCAAGATATCAGGAAAAGTGGATTTCATCTGTGCTGCTGGTTTATCAGTCAAGAATCCAAGGATTGATAATAATGGTTCATTTCCAACATGTTTCAAAGTCATCAGATTCCTTGAGGACAACCACTTGTACATGTGTCTGTCATGAAGTAGGTACATGTGGTTGTCCTGAAAAAGGACTAATAACTTTGAAACACGTTGACATTAAATCACTTTCATAAATCCTTGGATCCTTGACTGATAATCCAACAGGATAGATCAAATCCACTTTTCCTGCTATCTCTGTAACATTGAATCCTCGTGGATGCTGCAGCATCTGACATTAGACGCCATATAGTAACATAGTAACATAGTTATTAAGGTTGAAGGAAGACTTTAAGTCCATCTAGTTCAACCCATAGCCTAACCTAACATGCCCTAACATGTTGATCCAGAGGAAGGCAAAAAAAACCCTATGTGGCAAATAGTAAGCTCCACTTTGGGGAAAAAAATTTCTTCCCGACTCCACATACGGCAATCAGACTAGTTCCCTGCATCAACGCCCTATCAAGGAATCTAGTATATATACCCAGCAACATTATACTGTTCAAGAAAGGTATCCAGTCCCCTCTTAAATTTAAGTAATGAATCACTCATTACAACATCATACGGCAGAGAGTTCCATAGTCTCACTGCTCTTACAGTAAAGAACCTGCGTCTGTTATTATGCCTAAACCTTCTTTCCTCCAGACATAGAGGATGCCCCCTTGTCCCTGTCTCAGGTCTATGATTAAAAAGATCATCAGAAAGGTCTTTGTACTCTCCGCTCATATATTTATACATTAAAATAAGATCACCCCTCAGTCTTCATTTTTCCAAACTAAATAGCCCCAAGTGTAATAACCTATCTTGGTATTGCAGACCCCCCAGTCCTCTAATAACCTTGGTCGCTCTTCTCTGCACCCGCTCCAGTTCAGCTATGTATTTCTTATACACCGGAGACCAGAACTGTGCACAGTATTCTAAGTGTGGTCAAACTAGTGACTTGTATAGAAGTAAAATTATGTTCTCCTCATGAGCATCTATGCCTCTTTTAATGCATCCCATTATTTTATTTGCCTTTATAGCAGCTGCCTGACACTGGCCACTGAATATGAGTTTGTCATCCACCCATACACCAAGGTCTTTTTCATTGACGGTTTTGCCCAGAGTTTTAGAATTAAGCGCATAGTTATACATCTTATTACTTCTACCCAAATGCATGACCTTACATTTATCCCCATTAAAGCTCATTTGCCATTTATCAGCCCAAGCTTCTAGTTTAAATAAATCATCCTGTAATATAAAATTGCCCTCCTCTGTATTGATTACCCTGCAGAGTTTAGTGTCATCTGCAAATACTGAAATTCTGCTCTGAATGCCCCCTACAAGGTCATTAATAAATATGTTAAAAAGAAGAGGGCCCAATACTGACCCCTGTGGTACCCCACTGCTAACCGCTACCCAGTCCGAGTGTGCTCCATTAATAACCATCCTTTGTTTCCTATCCCTGAACCAGCTCTTAACCCACTTACACATATTTTCCCCTATCCCCATTATTCTCATTTTATGTATCAACCTTTTGTGTGGCACCGTATCAAAAGCTTTTGAAAAGTTCATATACACTACATCCACTGGGGTCCCTTGGTCCAGTCTAGAACTTACCTAGTAAACCCGTGCTGATACTGAGTCATGAGGTTATTCCTCTTCAGATACTCCAGTATAGCATCCCTTAGAATGCCCTCCAGGATTTCACCCACAGTAGAGGTTAAACTTACTGGCCTATAATTTCCGAGTTCAGTTTTTGTCCCCTTTTTGAATATTGGCACCACATTTGCTATACGCCAGTCCTGTGGTACAGACCCTGTTATTATGGACTTTTTAAAGATTAAAAATAATGGTCTATCAATGACTGTACTTAGTTCCTGCAGTACTCGGGGGTGTATCCCATCCGGGCCCGGAGATTTGCCAATTTTAGTGATTTTTAGATGCCGCCGCACTTCCTGCTGGGTTAAGCAGGTGACATCTAATTGGGAATTTATATCACTAGTCATTTTGTCTGCCATGGGATTTTCTTGTGTAAATACTGATGAAAAAAAGTTATTTAGCATATTGGCTTTTTTCTCATCCTCATCCACCATTTCACCCAGACTATTTTTAAGGGGGCCAGCACTAACATTTTTTAGTTTCTTACTATTTACGTAGTTAAAGAATATTTTGGGATTATTTTTACTCTCTCTGGCAATGAGTCTCTCTGTCTCAATCTTTGCTGCCTTGATTTGATTTTTATAGAATTTATTTAATTTTTTGTATTTATTGAATGCCTCATCACTACCTATAGGAGTTATGTCACACACAATCCCATAAGGAGAGAATAAATGCATGTTTGCCTATCCTGCCTAACTTGGATAAGTCCATATTTGTGTTTTACAGTTCTTTTAGCATCATTTGCCATTATTACACATAATTAAATTTATGGACTTCTATGGTTTGATTTCTTTCCCTGTGTGGATTGGATGGGTCGTTATCGACATCTGGTGAGAGTTTCATGTTATTAGCACCTTTAGAAATATATTCAGAAAATTGGTGACGTATTCAATACTTATTTCAACTGCTGTGTGTATAAATATAAATTTTTATAAAAATGTGAAAGTATGGCTTCTCTGCCTGTGACACACGAGCCTAAGTTTCAGTATTCTTCTTTATTATCAAAATTAGGACACAGGATATTAAATTACTCTACTGGTTTGCAAAAGTAAGCACAACTCTAGAGGAAATCCTGGCTGGCAGCACTCTCAAATAGGATGTTCATAATTGCCCTTTCCACTCGGGGTCCAACACCTGACACCCCCACAGCTGTGCATAGTGGCCAGAGTGGACCTGCACTGCTCTATTCACTGTGTAGTGGTTGTTGCTCAGCTCATAAATTACATTCAATTGTAGATTAATTCACTATAGAATAAAGGAGCTTTTCAGCATTACGGACTGCTATTCTACTTCTTCTACATCATTTTGAAAGATTGGAAAACACCTTTAACTACTTATATATTTCCAGAGAAAATATTTAATATTACGAACTGATACGTAAAAACAAAAGATCAATTTATAATATTCAAAACATATGAATGCGCATCCTAGGGTTAAAAATGTATTATTTTCCCATCCTAGGGTCTGTACGGCCTACGAGAATTGTGTTAGAATAATTACGCTGAGATGTATATTTATTATACTGAATATTGTAATTACGTTATTATCTCAGGATGTTTCTTCGCATGCTTTTATCTGCCTTACAGTTAATAAATCATCTGATTTATGGGATTAGATATGTAATTTGTTTTACTGTCAGGACCATTGAAGTTGAACTTTAGGGGCTTTAGAGGGGTGAAGGGTTCAGGTGAACTATGATTGAAGCACTGCAATGGGATGACCAGCATCTAAGCTTTGAAGTGGAATCCTTGGTGTCTTCACCTTTGGTTCTTATATTTCATTACCTGACAGAGCTCTTCACTTCCACACTCTCCAATATGTCATGAGAAGGTCCATTTATTTCTAACAGATCTGTGCCTGAGCTGCAGTTAAGGAGCGATAAATTCAGAAAACCTTGTGTAATGCAAGCAACATACAATTTAAGCGATTTTCCATTCACAAGAACACCAGTACACATAAATATAGACTAAAGCTTGCTGGGCATCCCATGCTCTAGGTTCTAGACATAAATAATTATGTACCAGAAACCGACAAGGAAAGATTTTGAAACATGAGGTGCTGTGGTGGCCATCACTAGTGGTTGATGCTAAGAGTGGCAGTTGTGAGGGATACATGAAGTGTTAGATCTTTTGTTAGAATGATTGACAGGAACCATGAAATCTCTCATTTGCTATGCTTAAAACAATTAGCTCATTTGAAAACATCTGCCAGAGAACGCCATTCTCCACACCTACAAAGTCTGGACATGTAGAAAATCTGATTTAAAATGCCAGTATTTACTAGACCATATGGACATTGAGGACCAAGTGAAAATCATCTAAGGCTATGTTCACATGTGGCTCTTTTCTGCAGCCAAAACCTCCACTCTTGGCAGTAAAAACTGAGCAAACAGCTGCAATTTGCTGCATGTTTCAGGCAAATTACGTGTGTGATTTGTCTACAGTACATGTTACTAGAGTTTGTTTAATTCACCAAAAAAGGTGGAAAAGCGCAGGACAAATGTTATGTGCTTCAACTTTCTCATAGGTTTCTGTGGGTAAAAAAAAGCTGAAAGAATTGACATGTTGCAGATTTCAAAAACATTGCGGTTCTCAAATTCAGACAGGAAAAAAAGCTGTGTGTGCATGAGGTTTCTGAAATGTCAGAGCTTTTGCTCGTACTGTGAAACACAACATCTTTTCCACAGAAAAAAAAGCATAAAAAAATGCTACAAAAATGCCACATGTGAACATAACCAAAATTAATGTGTAATTATCAGGTGGATGGCTCTATAGTAATAGGGCTGTGATGAGTATAAATAGTATTAAATAAAAAATATATACATTTTTTAAAAACTCAAAGCATTTCGACTGTATCCAGCCTTTCTCAGACACCTGGAGAAGGCTGGATACAGTCGAAATGCGTTGCATTTTTCATAAATTATTTCATTTTTTGTACTCTTTTTACTTGTCAAATTCACTACCACGGAGTGCCATCCACCTTCTAATTCCACTCTACGCAGTGCTGACACTCCCCTGGAGGATTTTCTAACAGCACACTAGATCAGCTGAAACTTTTGGATCTACCTTCAGTACTTTTGGAGTTGTGCCTTTATGTGCAAAAGTTCATCAGATGAGAAAATTCCATATCTTTGGCTTTAACTATTTCAATTATACTATAACCATAAAGTGTTATTTTCTCTCCTTCTTCCCCCAAGGGAACTTCACTAGTGGTATAGCCTAAATTCCAGAATCTGAACATAATTTCCCTATCTAAACCGTATTTTTCAAGTAGATAGCTGTAGAACTGTAAATTATATTTTAGTTTTTTAAACTTTTGGGTAATGTTCAACAATATGATAGAGATAATGTTAAAGTAACAAGAAATATGCAAGAGAAAATGAAAAGTTGATGCAATTAGTAAAAAATACTTTGATATTAACCTAAAACTTACAAAAGCATAAAATTAGAAAGTTGAGAAGCAACATGAGAACAAGGATAGTACAACAACCTATCAGGGTAGTAATTACTTCCCACCGTCTGATACTTTATTCCGACTAATCCCTGAGTTGTTCATTAAAGAATGCAGCAATATACTTGATACAACGGAAGGTGTTTACATGGATTACTCCTATCACATATCTAGAAAACAGGAGGGTTAATCTGAGCTCTGAATTAATGGGCTTTTCAGACTGTCCAATACTAGTTTGGGACAGGGACATTGTAGGTGGAATTATCCTGTAATTACAACGATATTTTTGCAGATCAGGATTAACAAGATCATTGCTACTTAGATGTTATTAGAAACAGCGGAGACCAGTTATATCAGGACTGGATTTGTAACAGTGGATCTTAGGAAATTCGAGATAAAATTGGAAACAGATGCAAGAGTAAACCAGCGGCATTCCTCCATGTGAACTGGTAATAATAGTAATATACATTCGGAATCCTTCAGGCCATGAAAGCATTTGTCCAGGGTGGAGTCCTGATTACAGTGTTCTTTTAACTCTGAACAGCATACAAAGCATGAAGACAACAGAGCAAAGGCCATTCATCCAACAGTCAAGGCCCATTTACACTGATCGTCTGTGGTAACTAAATGACTGCCGATCAGCTATATATGAAACCATTATTGCCTGTTTTGAAAAGCTGAAGAGAATTTAAAGCCACAAAATAGTCAATATGACTGTCCTTTGTGCATAAAATAATATAGTTATGAGGTTATCATTAGTTGTGTAAATCTAGCAGTGGGAAACAGAGCGCACAATAGAGTGATACCCTATGGAGGGAGGGTAGGCGAGTGCTTGTTACGCTCACCTGTTGGAGTTGTGACAGGAATAACTCCTATGTAGACATGAAGACAAATAGCTGCTGCTGCCTCGTTGATGTTGGATAAATCCTCTGTTTGTTTTTTCACTTGAAAAAGACACGTTCCACTGGCGTAGAAACGCGTTGTGAATAAAAAGCCTTTTCCACTAATTAGCAGCAGGACTGCCCCCCTACCCTTCCCCCATCCCTCTCATCTTCATTCAATTTCCCTCTCTTCCTCTCTCTTCTGCTTCCAGATTCCCTAAATGTTGTACCCCTTACAGAAAATGAATGCTGTTATACGCTGTTACACCCAGTCATTATCCTGTACCTCCAGGGGGTCTCCGTTGGGACTCTCGCTCTGTGCCGGCTCCATGCTGTCTGAATGCAGCTTCTGCCCCTCCTTCCTCTCCTGCTTCCTGGTGAGCGGCCAGCAGGTTCCGAAGCAGGGTTCTTAGGTTCCACGCGTTCTCACTCCCGGTCTCTTAAAGAAACAGTGTGCATTTTACAATGGTTGCCTCTAACCAACAGCTTGTGGCTGGCTACTATTTCTAGCCCCTCCACCTTAGGGGGGCGCCGGAGCCTGGTGCGCTTCTGTTTCTGAAGTATCTGCCAAGTACTCCGCTTACACTGTCTGTTTCCACAGATCCGCTGCTATCTGTTACCCGTTTTTTCTGGACTGCATCCGCACTATCTACGCTGGACCCGTCTAGTTCCGCCAGCCTGCCTGCCACTCTTCCAGCCTACGTCAGTACTCCCAGTACCAGCTTCAACTCGAACACCTGGTATCTTCCAGTCAGCTCTGCATCATCCACTAACCCTGCTGGCTTATCTTTTCCGCTGGGACAGCTGCCACGAGTACGGGGTCTAACTGAAGATAGCACTCGCATCCTCCGGGCATTCCATTCTGTCCCTGTTCGAGGGGACTTACTACGAGTGTCTGGGGCTCACGCAGTAATGCCCCCTTCAGAGCCCCCCGGACCGTGGTCTAGTGGTTCCACATTTAACTTCAATAAATATGAATGTGAACTTCTACATCTGTGCCTCCGTTTCCATTCGTTACAGATTGCTCCGGCCATGGAATCCGCTGGATCCCAGAAATCACCAGTCATGGAGTTACGTCAAGAGGTCTCCCAGCTGAGGGAGCAACAGGACAAAATCATGCCTTCCCTGCACAACGTTTCTGCTCGCATGGATAGTCTGGCTTCTCTGACTGCATCTGCTCCTGCCACCAGTGTTCAGGTATCTAACTGCACAGCAAGTAAGGATTCTCGCTTAGCGGCTCCCACCCGCTTCCAAGGTGACCCCATTTTGTGTTGAGGGTTCATAAATCAGTGCACACTGCACTTTGAACTGCTAGGGCATAGGTTTGCTTCTGATCGGGCCAAAGTTGGTTTCATCATGTCCCACCTTGATGAAGAGGCACTAGCCTGGATGAATCCGCTGTGAGAGAGGGTGGATCTGTTGGTTACTAACCTCCAGTATTTTCTAGAAGCATTCTGCAGGACCTTTGATGAACCTGGTCGTACTACTTTGACAGCTTCTGCTCTTCTTCGATTACGACAGGAAGCACTTACAGTGGCTCAGTATGAAGTGCAGTTCTGTACCCTTGCATCTGAATTGTCCTGGAACAATGAGGCTTTGGTGGCTACCTTCTGGCAGGGGCATTCTGGAAAAATTAAGAATGAACTGGCGGGACGAGACTTGCTTACTCACCTGGATGACTTGATTTTCCTGGCAGTTCCGGTAGATCTATGGTTTCAGGAGCGGTCCAACGAGATCAGTCATGAAAAAGAATCCAATCACCAGGTTGCTTGTGCTCCAAAATCTGCAAACTCTCCAATTTTGTCTCCCGCTCCTCTGGCTATGGAGGTGGATTGAGTAAATTTGGTCTCCCGTCGCCAGGATGCGTACGCCTAGAGGGGAGCTGTTTCTACTGTGGCAGTGCCAAGCATTATATCTGCTCTTGTCCTAAGAGATTGGGAAACTCCAGTGCCTAGGGTCTGTAGGAGAGGCTACCCTAGGTAAGGTTCATTCCTCCCCAGCTCTGCAAATAACAGTCTCCGTGGCCTTCGGCAAGACGAGATTTTTGGAGTTCTGTCACCAGGATTCTGGTGCCGCCGGGAACCTTATTCGACAGGCAGTAGTGGATCGTTATCATATTCTCACCCCTTGCTTCTAGGTCTACCTTCGTTCTGGATTCATGAACCTGTTCTAAATTGAAGGACGGGAGAGGTCCTGCGCTGGGGAGATTCCTGCTTGAATCAATGTATCATTCCGGTTAGTCCTGCTCTTCCTCCGGTATAACCCAAAGCCCTGCCAGGTCTGCCTTCTTCTTACTGGTCCTTCGCTGTTAACTTCGCGAAAAAGGAGGCAGAGAAATTACCTCCACACAGGTCATATGACTGCTCCATTGATCTGCTTTACTGAGCGTCGCCTCCTCGAGGACGGATTTATCCCCTTTCTCAAGCAGAGACTCAGTCCATGTCTGAGTACATTCAGGAGAACCTGGACAAAGGATTTATCCGGAAGCCTTTCTCCTTGCCCGCTGGAGCTGGATTCTTCTTCGTGAAGAAAAAGGATGGATCTCTACGACCCTGTATCGATTACAGGGGGCTGAACCAGATTACGGTAAAGAACAGGTATCCGTTGCTGTTAATTTCAGAATTGTTTGATTGTTTTAGGGGGTCTAAAATTTTCACCAAACTGGATCTCAGAGGGGCTTACAATCTGATACGCATTCGCAAGGGAGACGAATGGAAGACCGCTTTTAACACCCGGGACGGACACTACGAATACCTGGTAATGCCGTTCGGACTAAGCAATGCACCTGCAGTTTTTCAGGAATTTGTCAATGATATTTTCAGAGATCTGCTTTACTTGTGTGTTGTAGTTTACCTGGATGAAATCCTGATCTTCTCTGCAGATTTAGCCTCTCACTGGAGACAAGTACGTCTGGTCCTACAAAGACTCAGGGAGAGCAGACTGTATGCTAAATTTGAAAAGTGTCTCTTTGAACAATACTCTCTGCTTTTCCTTGGTTATATTGTCTCATCTACAGGTTTAAAGATGGATCCGGAGAAGATGTCCACCATTCTTAAGTGGCCTCACCCATGCGGTCTGAAGGCAATACAACGGTTCCTGGGGTTCGCCAACTATTACCGTTTGTTCATTCCACATTTTTCCACTCGAGTGGCACCCATTTCTGCCTTGACTCGGAAAGGCGCTAACACCAAGGAATGGACACCAGAGGCAGAGGAGGCTTTTATGTGAACTTCTACATCTGTGCCTCCGTTTCCATTCGTTACATACGCTTATATTATCTTTGCTATTTCAACATTCCTAAATAAAGAATTTACAAAAAAAACCTTTTCCTCATCATCATTTCTGAAGAATTGATTTAGTCCAGCAGCGCAGCTGACCTACGTGTTCACCAATTGGATCGTATATCACCTGTTGGCACAGGCTGATATACTGCCAAGAACAATGATTTAAATGCCGGAATTAACTATCCAATCACTGAACGAAGAACGAGTGAGCATTTTGTTCATTCTACATGAATGATCATGAATGATCGCTCATTCCTGATTATCGGCTGCATAAGTAGGTCTTTATCATTTCTCAGTTAATCGAACGTACAAGCTGACCAAACTTTTTAAAGTGATAGTTTTCAAGCACTTTTTGTAGCCTCAGATGCAACTCTCGATGCATAGCAGGGCGGCACTTCATATTTCATGTCCCATGTCCCCCAATTAAGTACACTGCTTAACAGTTAATGACAGAATGTATACTTTTTTCAACATACATAGAGAAAAAGAGCAGCACATCCAAGGAATAAAGTAACAAAATCTTCTTTTTACTTTGCAGTGGAAAAGATGAACATGTTAGCAATGAAGGACTGACACGTTTCCATTGTTAAGAAAATAACTACTAAGGGTACATGCCCAAAGTCAAGAATAGCAGTGTTTTGGACTCTGCACACTTGCGTTGTGTTCAAAGCGCTGCGTTGTACAGTACAAATGCAGTCGATGGGATTTATAGAAATCCATTGCCTGCTGTGCTTCTATTGGCGTGGCACTCACCCGCGGTGCAGGTTTACGAGCCACAGCATGTCAATTTCTATTAGCACTCTGAAATTAGCCATACCCAATCGATATTTCTGTTGATGATCAGGTGGCTGGTGCCCCAGTACACATTAGACTGTCGGCTGAACTCATCGATACCAGCGGGTTTGGTCAGCATTAGTGTAATATGTATGGGGACTTTAATTCTCATTACAGATTCTGAAATTGTGCTGACACAGAAATACAGACATGTCAGCAGATACTGAGTCTTTCTATATTGTCTATGGAGGTTGTCAGTCACATACAGACATTTATTGTAAGGGAATAAAAAGAATGGAAGGTTTTATTTTTTAGGTCAATGCCTATGGTTTTTCCCCTGATATATGCCACACAAAAGATGTCTGATGTCTGCTCTTTCTTGTTGCGTCTGTAAAAATAAATATCTTTTTTGCCAAATAAATGCTTATATAATGAGCCAAAGGTAATATTAATCATTGGCAGATAATTACAGGGCTACTAGGTTTGACTGTGGGCCAATTTATATTGTTTTCCCTTGTTATAAGTGGCACCACTGTCCTGTCATATTTATTAATACAATTGGCAAGCCAAACTTACATGTGAATTGAGAAATTAATTTCTACCGTTATACAGTCTCATGATTTTGTTTATACCTTTTTGACCAAGTCAGAAGAATGCTTGAAAATACTTTTCTTGCTTCATCACTGTGGAGAATTATGTACGGTATATCAATGAGATGGACTACTGACAAGTTCCGCTGTACTGCAAATGTCTTCTTATCTCTACTCCACTCTTGATTGACTGGTAAGCAGCATGACCTCTGGTCTCCCCTGTGGATCACAATTAACCAATTAAGAAAAAAATAAGGCTTTTTGTTTTTTGTTGTTTTTGCCTTTGGCTATTCTGAGCCATAAAGTACTAGCACATTAGCATGATAATATGAAGCAGTTAATAGTGAGAGGGATAGATTTAGGATTCTGATCTCTGCTGTACATCCCAGAAAGGTGTAACGAGAACAATAAAACTTTCAGATTTCACTGCAGAGAACATTCATATTTTCTTTATCACCCTTGCCTCTCTGGACAGTATATTTACACTGTGGACTGTATCCAGAAAATTAGAACTCCTTCTCCAAAGCCAAAAAATACAGAATTAAATATCCTGGGCAGAGGAACTGTCTTGGCTAGCAGGAATATTGCTGATGGGAGAATTTCTTTATAGATCAATCAGTTTGGTACAGAAGAAGGCGGAACTTGGAGGAAACTCTTTTCTCTCAGGATCATAATGAAATTTAGAAGTATATTTTTGTGGTAAAGGGCAAGCAGTCACTGCGGAAGTTTCCTGAACTCTTTTTGTTGTCTTCCAGCAAGCTGGGTATTTTTCCAAAATGTATTAATTCAGATAAAGTGAGCTGAGAAGTAATGGTTATTGAGAGCTGATTGTTGGCCCAGAGGCCTATGTAATGGATACCCGAAACAGCTGAAAAAACACTGCTGTCCTAATGATCCTAGTCCTTACATGGGAAGGTCAGACTGGCCACACGTTCTAAGTTCTCCAGTACCATCCTTTTCAGACATTTCCAGCACCGTGCAGCTTGAAGAAAAGAAACCTGATAAAATATAGAAAAGAACATGGTGAATCCATGCGAATGATGCAAAGGATATGAATTTAGTGCCAAGTCTCTTTCTACCAAATGAGGCTCACAAGCTAGTTTTCATTTTCTCTTACACCCTAGCTTAATTTAAGCTTTTATCTACCATCTTACACTACAACAGTTATTCCATCCAATGTATAGAGAGCGGCTGCTGTAAGCACTCCCCAAGCTCTGACTGACAGCTGACCACAATGCTGAGCCTTCAGTCAGTGCCAGGGATGAGGTTACAGCCTCCTTATAGTGAGAGAACCTGTTCCGGTGCCACCCCATGACTGAAAAAGCAAGCCTGCCGGGGAGAATAAAGTTCATTTCCTCCCAGCAGCGAGGCTCTCAGTGCCGGCACCACTCGCTGTCAGAACGCTATTAACCTGCAGATAAACAGCATTATTTTACATGAAAGGTTCCCTTTACATGTACAGTGGGTACGGAAAGTATTCAGACCCCTTTAAATGTTTCACTCTTTGTTTCATTGCAGCCATTTGGTAAATTCTAAAAAAGTTCATTTTTTTCTCATTAATGTACAATCTGCACCACATCTCGAATGAAAAAAAACAAAAATGTAGAAATTTTTGCAAATTTATTAAAAAAGAAAAAACTGAAATATCACATGGTCATAAGTAGTCAGACCCTTTGCTCAGTGTTGAGTAGAAGCACCATTTGAGCTAGTACAGCCATGAGTCTTTTTGGGAATGATGCAACAAGTTTTTCATATCTGGATTTGGGGATCCTCTGCCATTCTTCCTGGCAGATCTTCAGTTCCGTCAGGTTGGATGGTGAACGTTGGTGGACAGCCAATTGGGATAAGGTCAGAGCTCTGGCTGGGCCAGTCCAGAATGGTCACAGAGTTGTCCTGAAGCCACTCCTTTGTTATTTTAGCTGTGTGTTTAGGGTCATTGTCTTGTTGGAACATGAAACTTCAGCCAAGTTCAAGGTCCAGAGCACTCTGGAAGAGGTTTTCATCCAGGATGTCTCTGTACTTGGCCGCATTCATGTTTCATTCAATTGGAACCAGTCATCCTGATCCTGCAGCTGAAAAATACCCCCATAGCATGATGCTGCCACCACCATGTTTCACTGTTGGGATTTTATTGGGCAGGTGATGAGCAGTGCCTGGTTTTCTCCACACATACTGCTTACTATTATGACCAAAAAGTTCTATCTTCGTCTCATCAGACCAGAGAATCTTATTTCTCATTGTCTAGGAGTCCTTCATGTGTTTTTTAGCAAATTCTGTGCAGGCTTTCATATGTCTTGCATTGAGGAGAGGCTTCCGTTGGGCCACTCTGTCATAAAGGCCTGACTGGTGGAGGGCTGCAGTGATAGTTGACTTTGTGGATCTTTCTCCCATCTCCCTACTGCATCTCTGGAGCTCAGCCACAGTGATCTTGGGGTTCTTCTTTACCTCTCTCACCAAGGCTTTTCTCCCATGATTGCTCAGTTTGGCTGAACGGCCAGGTCTAGGTAGACTTCTGATGGTCCAAAACTTTTTCCATTTACGGATTATGGAGGCCACTATGCTCTTATGAACCTTAAGTATTGCAGAAATTCTTTTCTAATCTTGGCCACATCTGTGCCTTGCCACAATTCTGTCTCTGAGCTCCTTGGCCAGTTTATTTGACCTCATGATTCTCATTTGGTCTGACATGCACTGTGAGCTGTGAGGTCTTACATAGACAGGTGTAGGCCTTTCCAAATCAAGTCCTATCAGTTTAATTAAACACAGCTGGGCTCCAATGAAGGAGTAGAACCATCTCAAGGAGGATCACAAGGAAATGGACAGCATGTGACTTAAATATGAGTGTCTGAGCAAAGGGTTTGAATAGTTATGACCATGTGATATTTCAATTTTTCTTTTTTAATAAAGTTGCAAAAATGTCTACATTTCTGTTTTTTTTCAGTCAAGATGGGATACAGAGCGTACATTAATGAGAACAAAAATAAACTTTTTTTGAATTTACCAAATGGCTGCAATGAAACAAAGAGTGAAAAATTGAAAGGGGTCTGAATATTTCCGTACCCACTGTAAATACATTGAAAGCTGCAGCCAGACTCTAAAGGTACTGTCACACTAGACGATATCGCTAGCGATCCGTGACGTTGCAGCGTCCTCGCTAGCGATATCGTCCAGTGTGACAGGCAGCAGCGATCAGGCCCCTGCTGGGAGATCGCTGGTCGGGGAAGAAAGTCCAGAACTTTATTTCGTCGCTGGACTCCCCGCAGACATCGCTGAATCGGCGTGTGTGACACCGATTCAGCGATGTCTTCACTGGTAACCAGGGTAAACATCGGGTAACTAAGCGCAGGGCCGCGCTTAGTAACCCGATGTTTACCCTGGTTACCAGCGTAAAAAAACAAACAGTACATACTTACATTCAGCTGTCTGTCCCTTGCCGTCTGGTTCCTGCACTGACTGCTGGCCATAAAGTGAAAGCAGAGCACAGCCACAGCGGTGAGTCACCGCTGTGTGACTCACCGCTGTGCTGTGCTTTCACTTTCACTTTCACTTTACGGCCAGCAGTCAGTGCAGGAACCAGACGGCAAGGGACAGACAGCTGAATGTAAGTATGTAGTGTTTGTTTTTTTACGCTGGTAACCAGGGTAAACATCGGGTTACTAAGCGCGGCCCTGCGCTTAGTTACCCGATGTTTACCCTGGTTACCGGGGACCTCGGGATCGTTGGTCGCTGGAGAGCTGTCTGTGTGACAGCTCTCCAGCGACCAAACAGCGACGCTGCAGCGATCCGGATCGTTGTCGGTATCGCTGCAGCGTCGCTAAGTGTGACGGTACCTTTACTTATTGCACTTGAGAAACAAAGAATTAGGTATGTTGAAATTCAACATATCCAAGTTTTCTTTCCTCTTCAGCGAGTAACAGCCCCATCTTAAGCATCAGTTAGTTGCACAGTCCCACCCCAATTGCTGAGTTTGGATAACATTCATCTAGTATGTACGGCCTCTCTTATTGATTTTTATAATGACAAAAAGGCCAAAATGATTTCTCAGATTAAAACAACATAAATACATTGTGAGGCAGATTAATCTGAGCTGTCTCTTATGAAAACTGGTTTTGTAGCCCACAGCAACTGATCGCAATATACATATTTATCTACCACAGCAGTTTTAGTAATGAAAGAAAAGTTCTGGTTACCAATGCAACAAGTCCAGTTGTATTTTAGTCATTTTTGATAATTGGGGTCCATTGTTTTGTACTTTACAATTAGCAACCATTGTTTTACTTCTTATGCTGAATAAAATTATTTTTTTAAGAACTCTACAGTAATTAATGAGATTTGAGATAAATGAATTATTAGAGCTGAGTGTAGTTTGTAATGGGAGTTTGTCTATTGACAACCTCCTAATGTTCTTTGACATATATATGACAAAATAATCTCCCAGGTCTTTAATAACCATTACAACAGATACTGTAGGCGCATAACGTGAGGAAGGTCTTTGTTTGGAAATGCTCGACTGCTCTTTTGCTAACAGCTGTGACCAGAGCGATTTTCTGTAGACATTTTTCTTTGCTGGTGTCAGGAAAAGGTTAAAGGACATCAGAATTCACAGTGGGGGACATCATTTATAATTAATGATAGAAGCCATGGACAACATGTTTCATCCCCATCAAACAAGCAATGCCTTATCTGTGGGGTGCATGAGGAAATTTATAATAAAAGGAATATGAAAATATATATACAGTGACATGTAAAAGTTTGGGCACCCCTGGTCAAAATAACTGTAATTGTGAACAGTTAAGCAAGTTGAAGATGAATTGATCTCTAAAAGGCCTAAAGTTAAAGATGACATGTCCTTTGTATAATACACTTTGAACCAAATAATGGGTCGAATATCGAAGAGATCCATAATAAAAATTTGACTTTATTTATAATTAATTAAAACATGATAAAATAAGAAGAGATGTCACAATAGGGGACGCTTGGAGGTGGCACTCTGAAAAAAAATTAAAATGTAATCAATATATTTACAGTTAAATTAATAATGGCTTCATAATGCTATAAGGAGCCACAGATAACTAGGATGAATCAGGTAATATGCCCTTACATAAGCTGCTACTCTCACTAGGCAAACAATAAATTACTGTTATGGTGCAATAATTTAGACCATAGAAATACAGCTGTACTGATGCTGAGTGGGAGGTATATAAATCAGGTGCTATCCTCATGAATTATTCTTTGCCACTGTGTGGCTAAATCAGCAGGGACTGCAGCCCCTAAAGCTATGTGAAGTTACCACTGGCACCTAAGAGAGACGCAGGGGAATAAATAATAATAAAGTGCTTAGTGCTCCATTCTATTTACCTGGTTGAAGTCAATGTGTGTTGAGCTCCACTGTCTGAGGTCACCTCACCCCGACGCGTGTTTCACCGCCAGTTTCTTCTGGGTGCATCATTTTTTTTGTATTTTTAGCCTGTTAGGGTTATGACTTGTTCAGTATCATTGTTAGGAAGGGCCAGGCGAAGCAAATTTCCCAGCTTTATAAAAACCCAGCCTTTTCTGGTGGAAGCCCACAAAGCAGGAGAAGGCTATAAGAAGATAAAGCATTTTCAAGTTGCCCTTTCCTCAGTTCAAAATGTAATTAAGAAATGGCAGTTAAGAGGAAAAGTAGAGGTAAAGATAACCTCTGGAAGACTAAGCAACATTTCAGTGAGAGCTGCTCGTAGGATTGTTAGAGAGGTAAATCAGAACCCCCACTTGATTGCAAAAGACCTTCAGAAAGATTTAGCAGACTCTGGAGTTGTGGTATAGTGTTCTACTGTTCAGAGACATCAGAATAAAACCTCTTCTGCGTCTTCATCATAAAATTCAGCATCAGAATTATGCAAAAGAACATCTAAACAAGCCTCATGCACTTTGGAAACAAGTTCTGTGGAACGATGAGGTTAAAATAGAACTCTTTGGCCACAATGATCAAAACTATGTGTGCTGAACAAAGGTAATAATTTCAGGAAAATCTCACCAAACATTAACCAGGAGGGTGAATAAATCATGCTTTGGGGTTGTGTTGCAGTCAATGACACCGGGAATATTTCATGGGTAGAGGGAAGAATGGATTCAATGAAATTTCAATTAATTCTTGATGGGAATATAACACCATCTGTAAAAAAGCTGAAGTTGAAGAGAGGATGGCTTCTACAAATGGATAAAGATCCTAAACACATGTCAAAATCCACAATAGACGGCCTCAAAAGGTGCAAACTGAAGGTTTTATAATGGTCCCCACAGTCCACTGATCTGAACATCATTAAAAATCTGTGGTTAGACCTCAAAATAGCAGAGCATGCAAGACGACCCAGGAATCTCACAGAACTGGAGGAGTTTTCCAAGGAAGAATGGATGAAAATCCCTCAAACAAGAAATGAAGTAGATAAACTGAAGAACAAATAGAGCAAAAATAATAATAATTTTTATTTATATAGCGCCAACATATTCCGCAGCACTTTACAATAAGCCGGGACATGCACAAACAATAAATTCGGTACAATTAAAGATAATTTAAACAGTGACATTAGGAGTGAGGTCCCTGCTCGCAAGCTTACAATCTACATGGAAATGGGGGGACACAATAGGTGAAAAGTGCTTGTTATTTCAGGTCTGGCAATTATCATAAATAGGGATTTTCATACAAAGCTGCATGATCCGGTCATCAGCCTGTGTGTTTAAGTGCAATAGTCAAGTATCAAGTGCAGTTATCGTGTGCATGGAGGGTGTGGAGACAGATGAATAGTAGGGTGCAAATTCAGAATAATATTTGGAAGGAGGGAACAGGGCAAAGTTAGTTTACTGAGTAGTTGATGTGGTAGGCTTGTTTGAAGAGATGGGTTTTTAAAGCGTACTTGAATAGGTCAGGGCTAGGTATCAGCCTGATCGTCTGGGGAAGTGCATTCCAGAGAGCTGGCGCCGCACGAAAGAAGTCTTGGAGACGGAGGTGCGAGGTTCGGATTACGAGGGATGTTAAGGTACCTTCACACATAACGATATTGTTAACGATATCGTTGCTTTTTGTGACGTAGCAACGATATCGTTAATAAAATCGTTATGTGTGACAGCGACCAACGATCAGGCCCCTGCTGGGAGATCGTTGGTCGCTGAAGAAAGTCCAGAACTTTATTTCATCGCTGGATCTCCCGTGGACATCGCTGGATTGGCGTGTGTGACACCGATCCAGCGATGTCTTCACTGGTAACCAGGGTAAACATCGGGTAACTAAGCGCAGGGCCGCGCTTAGTAACCCGATGTTTACCCTGGTTACCATCCTAAAAGTAAAAAAAACAAACAGTACATACTTACCTACCGCTGTCTGTCCTCCAGCGCTGTGCTCTGCACTCCTCCTGTACTGGCTGTGAGCGTCGGTCAGCCGGAAAGCAGAGCGGTGACGTCACCGCTCTGCTTTCCGGCCACTGTGTTCACACAGACAGTACAGGAGGAGTGCAGAGCACAGCGCTGGAGGACAGACAGCGGTAGGTAAGTATGTACTGTTTGTTTTTTTTACTTTTAGGATGGTAACCAGGGTAAACATCGGGTTACTAAGCGCGGCCCTGCGCTTAGTTACCCGATGTTTACCCTGGTTACCCGCATCGTTGCTCGCTGGAGAGCTGTCTGTGTGACAGCTCTCCAGCGACCAAACAGCGACGCTGCAGCGATCCGGATCGTTGTCGGTATCGCTGCAGCGTCGCTTAATGTGAAGGGGCCTTTAGTCTTGGGTCTTTTGTAAACCTGAGGGCACGTGTAGGGCGATAGACAGAGATGAGAGAGGAGATATAAGGCAGTGCAGAACTGTGGAGAGCTTTGTGGGTGAGAGAGATGAGTTTATACTGGACCCTGTAGGGAATGGGTAGCTAGTGTAATGACTGGCACAAGATGGAGGCATCGGTGAAGCGGCTGGACAGAAATATGACTCTGGCTGCTGCATTCAAGATGGATTGGAGAGGAGAAAGTTTGGTAAGAGGGAGACCGATCAGAAGAGAGTTGCAGTAGTCCAGACGGCAATGAATAAGAGCGACAGTAAGAGTCTTTGCAGTTTCAAAGGTGAGAAAAGGTCGGATTCTGGAGATGTTTTTAAGATGCAGGTGACAAGAGCGAGTGAGTGATCGAATATAGGGACTGAGTAAAGGAAAGGTCGGTGTCGAATGTGACCCCAAGACAGCGGGCATGCTGCTTGGGAGTTATGGTTGAGCAATAGGGTCTTATACAATGAACATTAAGAATAATGTTAATAATAATAATAATGCAATAGGAATAGCAGATTATGCTAACCTGATCCATAGAATTGTGTGTTTTAGAATATTATTCATCTAATTCAGATCCATGGTTCGTCAAGCCACTTGCAATAGAAACCAGGAAGGATTTGTGGACATGTTCACACTGCTGATTATTGAAGATGCAATTTCAGAAAATTAATCGGACATATGGTTTTATTTCGAAGTATAATATGTTTTTCCTCAAGAAAAAAGATACAGCTGTATGGTTTTCTCTGAGAAATAAGTGTATTATGCATCAAAACATGTTGAATAAAACCATGTGTCTAATGAATTTTTTTAAATTGACGTCTTCAATAATCAGCAGCGCAAACAAGTCCACAAATCATTCCTGTTTCAAACAAGAATTGAAAAACTCTTGGCTGGCTACAAAAAGTGTTTACAAGCTGTACTGTTTTCAAAAGGATTTGCTACTAGGTAATAACCATGTGGGGTGCCCAAACTTTTGTATTGGCCCATTTTCCTTTTTTGCAATTTGTAAAATGTAAAAGAATATATATATATATATATATATATATATATATATATATATATATATATGTATATACTATATAATTGTCTAAGGGTCACTTCCGTCTGTCCTTCTGTCTGTCACGGATATTCATTGGTCGCGGCCTCTGTCTGTCATGGAATCCAAGTTGCTGACTGGTCATGGCAAAACACCCATGACCATTGCCACAACCAATCAGCGACGGGCGCAGTCCGATGGCAACATGGCCGCTCCTTCCTCCCCGCAGTCAGTGCCCGCTCCATACTCCCCACAGTCACCGCTCACACAGGGTTAATGCCAGCGGTAATGGACCGCGTTATGCCGCTGGTAACTCACTCCGTTACCGCCGCTATTAACCCTGTGTGACCAAGTTTTTTCTATTGATGCTGCCTATGCAGCATCAATAGTAAAAGGATCTAATGTTAAAAATAATAAAAAAATAACAAATCATTATATACTCACCTTCCGCCACCTTTCCCGCTCCTCGCGACGCTCCGGTAACCGCTCCATGCAAGCGGCAGGTTCTGGTGGCAAGGATGGTATGTGACAAGGACCTGCTATGACGTCACGGTCATGTGACCGCGACCTCATCACAGGTCCTGCGCGCCTGTGCGAGAAGGACCTGCCATGACGTCACGGTCATGTGACTGCAACATCATCACGGGTCCTGCGCTACCAACCCTGGGACCGGAAGCTGCTGAGTGCACCGCACACAAGCGACATGACTACAAGGGCTCCCTCGGAAGGTGAGTATATGTTTATTTTTTAACCTGTGACATATGTGGCTGGGCAATATACTACGTAGCTGGGCAATATACTACGTGACTGGCCAATATACTACGTGACTCGGCAATATACTACATGACTGGCCAATATACTATGTGGCTCTGTGCTGTATACTACGTCATTGTGCAATATACTACATGGCTCTGTGCTGTATATTACGTCACTGGACAATATACTATGTAACTGGGCAATATACTACGTGGCTGGGCAATATACTACGTGACTGGGCAATATACTACGCGGGCTGTGCAACATACTATGTGGACATGCATATTCTAGAATACCCGATGCGTTAGAATCAGGCCACCATCTAGTGTATATATATATATATATATATATATATATATATATATATATATATACACACACAAATTTGCCTAAAATACAAAGTAAATGTGTCATCTTTAACCTTAGGCCTTTTAGAGATAATTTCATCTTCCACTCGCTTAACTGTTCACAATATCAATAATTTTGACCAGGGGTGCCCCAACTTTTACATGCCACTGTATATATATTTTCTTATTCCTTTAATTATAAATTTCCTCATACACCCCGCAGATAAGGCATTGTTTGTTTGATGGAGGTGAAACGGTGAAATGGTCGATATATTTTGTGCTTATATAGTAAAATATCAGTAATTTGGTGAAAATGTAGAATATTTTGCAATTTTCAAGCTTTTCATTTTTATGCCCTTAAACCAGTGAGTTATGTCACACAAAATAGTTAATAAATAAAATTTACAACATGTCTTCTTTACATCACTATCATTTTTTTAAACATTTTTTTTGTTTAGAAGTTAAAATAGTTAAAAATTGGATGGAACAGACAGTGGACTCCATGTCACGTTTGCAGACCTCCTGATATGTCTAAACAGTGGGAAACACATACAAGTGACCCCATTTTGGAAACTAAAACCCTCAAGGAATTAATCTAGAGTTTTAGTGAGCACCACAGGTGCTTCACAGAATTTGATAATGTTGAGCTGTGAAAATGAAGAAATATATTTCCCCCACAAAAATATTGCTTTAACCCAAAATGTTTCATTTCCAGAAGGGTAACAGTAGAAAACGGACCCTAAAATTTGCTCTGCCATTTTTTCTGAGTACATTAGTATGCCATATGGAGGAAAAAAACTATTTGGGCACACGCAGGGCTTGTAAGGGAAGGAGCGCCATTTAACTTTTGGAGAGGAAAATTGACTGGAATAGATATCGGACACCATGTCACGTTTCTAGTGACCCCTGATGTACCTAATCAGTGGAATACTCTCACAAGTGACCCCATTTTGAAAACTACACCCATCAAGATATTTATCCAAAGGATTCATCCAAAGGTGTGGTGAGTACCTTGAGCCATGAAAATAAACTAATTAAACTTATATCACAATAATGTTGTTCTAGCCCAATTTTTTTTCACTTTCATAAGGGTAGCAAGAGTAAATTTATTATGCAAGTTTTCCTGAGAACGCTGATACCCATTATGTGGTAGTAAACTGCTGTTTGGGTGCACTGCCAAGCATCAAAAAAGGATAGAAGTTTGAGCGCAGACTTTGATGGAATGTTCTGTGCCATGAACATTGAGCTGTGAAAATAAATCAATGAAATTTTGCTTTAGCCCCAATTTTTTCATTTTAACAAGGGTAAACAGGAGAAAACAAATGGTACAAAATGTACAATTGGTGGAGAACTATGTAACTACAATTTCTTCTGTATACGCTAGTACCCCATGTGAGGACAAAAACTACTTTTGAGGTACATTACAAAGCTCAGAAGGGATGCAGTGCACCATATTGCAGTGCAGATTTTGCTGTTATGGTTTGTGGGTGCTATGTCATGTCTACTACGTCTAATGTCCGCTTCCAGTAGGCATACAAGCCCAAAAATAATGAGCAACAAAGCACATGTTCACACTGTCGGCACTATTATATTGCAGTTTGTTGCTGTTTATCCTTTTTTATCTGCTGCTTATCTATGTTTGTGATTGCATTTACCCTTTTTTAAGACTTTCTATGCAGAATATGTCTTTGTTCGTAAAATCGATTTGAGTTGAAAGAGGGTGCATTTAGTTTCTCTCCTGATTTTATATAAATAAATATTAAAAATGGAAATATACATAAACCCTTTGCAACACTGAGTTTGAATATAACCCAAATGTAGGTTCATTGTAGGACTCATACAGCACATGAATGCATCTGCACTGATTATCTAATTTAGTTGTTAGTTTTAGATAAACAATGAATTAAGGTACCGTCACACTTAGCGACGCTGCAGCGATACCGACAACGATCCGGATCGCTGCAGCGTCGCTGTTTGGTCGCTGGAGAGCTGTCACACAGACTGCTCTCCAGCGACCAACGATGCCGGTAACCAGGGTAAACATCGGATAACTAAGCGCAGGGCCGCGCTTAGTAACCCGATGTTTACCCTGGTTACCATCCTAAAAGTAAAAAAAAACAAACACTACATACTTACCTACAGCCGTCTGTCCTCCAGCGCTGTGCTCTGCACTCCTCCTGTACTGTCTGTGTGAGCACAGCGGCCGGAAAGCAGAGCGGTGACCTCACCGCTCTGCTTTCCGGCTGACCGACGCTCACAGCCAGTACAGGAGGAGTGCAGAGCACAGCGCTGGAGGACAGATGGCTGTAGGTAAGTATGTAGTGTTTGGTTTTTTTTACTTTTAGGATGGTAACCAGGGTAAACATCGGGTTACTAAGCGCGGCCCTGCGCTTAGTTACCCGATGTTTACCCTGGTTACCAGTAAAGACATCGCTGAATCGGTGTCACACACGCCGATTCAGCGATGTCTACGGGGAGTCCAGCGACGAAACAAAGTTCTGGACTTTCTTCCCCGACCAGCGACCGCACAGCAGGGGCCTGATCGCTGCTGCCTGTCACACTGGACGATATCGCTAGCGAGGACGCTGCAACGTCACGGATCGCTAGCGATATCGTCTAGTGTGACGGTACCTTTAGGGCAATATTTTAGTTAAAGACTCTTATTGACCCACACTACTATCAGGTAAGGGGATCATATTGAGACTAGAGTAATACCAACTTTAATAAGACTGTAAGTGTGAAATACCTATAATATAATGTTAGGAGCATAATAATGGACATTATATTCCAAGGGAGAATAACTTTTAATTAACTCTGCTAAGTGAATTTTGCAGGAAAATCTGTGTGAACAATCAAATTTGAATCTTACCTGATCTGCTCATCTCTAAATACTCCCAGTTGATTGTGGAATAGTTAGTAGGGAAGAAATTTCAGAAACTAACTTGTTACAAATTACAATGTTTACACCCTACCTAGCGTACTAAGCTCATATTTAGTATGCTCTTTAACACTATTCTTTTGCAAAACCCCTTAACGTCCCATGACACAGAGATGTATCTAAGTTCAGAGAACATGCGACTCCAAGTCTGGGGGACAACAAAATGCAGCCATCGGCATAGACACCTCGGACCATCGCATTAGGTCACACGTGTCCCCCCAGATACGCCTCTGCCATGAAGGATATACGGATATGAAGGGAAGAATGGGGTGCTCAACCGTATAACCTGTGGTTCTCTGAAGTAAATAAATATAACATGTAGAGTATAAACTTCGGCATTCAAAATATGTTGCAAAGGAGTTTTTGATCACAGACCCAGTAAATTTCAATTAAATCAACGTTTCGGCCTGTAGTACATTCTTTCTCAAGATTTATCTGTATTTGAACATAAACAAAAAATTCACTAACAAGTAAGTCATCAATTTTACAAAACATAGTATAGGTAAGCACAATACTCAAGCCCATTTCCCTCAACCAAGGAGCGGGCAAAACTCCATACACTAATATATGACATAGATCATGTCACAATTATGTAACATATGGATCAAGAGTGTCACATAAATTCAGATAAAATCCATAGTACTTTATTTTAAAATATAACAAACATCACACATATAAAAAACCGTTGCCTCAAACCAATTAACACATGGGCCGGGAGAACAACTGCAGAAGCGCGATATTAATTGTATATACAATTAGCCATATTCAGCATTCAATTAGCGCACAGATGTCCAAATTTCACAAGTAAACTTATATTAAGGATAAGAAATTCAATGTTTGCACGAAGTCTGGACATCATCACACATACTGGTGTCTCAGGGGTTAAAATCACTCCCTGTCACACTAAAGGCCCCTTCACATTAAGCGACGCTGCAGCGATACCGACAACGATCCGGATCACTGCAGCGTCGCTGTTTGGTCGCTGGAGAGCTGTCACACGGACCGCTCTCCAGCGACCAACGATGCCGGTAACCAGGGTAAACATCGGATAACTAAGCACAGGGCCGCGCTTAGTAACCCGATGTTTACCCTGGTTACCATCCTAAAAGTAAAAAAAAACAAACACTACATACTTACCTAACGCTGTCTGTCCTCCAGCGCTGTGCTCTGCTCTCCTCCTGTACTGGCTGTGAGCACAGCGGCCGGAAAGCAGAGCGGTGACGTCACCGCTCTGCTTTCCGGCTGACCGACGCTCACAGCCAGAGCAGGAGGAGTGCAGAGAAGCAGAGCGCCGGGGACGGACAGCGGTAGGTAAGTATGTAGTGTTTGTTGTTTTTACTTTTAGGATGCTAACCAGGGTAAACATCGGGTTACTAAGCGCGGCCCTGCGCTTAGTTACCCGATGTTTACCCTGGTTACCAGTGAAGACATCGCTGGATCGGTGTCACACACGCCGATCCAGCGATGTCTACGGGGAGTCCAGAGACGAAATAAAGTTCTGGACTTTATTCAGCGACCAACGATCTCCCAGCAGGGGCTGGTCGCTGTCACACATAACGATTTCATTAACGATATCGTTGCTACGTCACAAAAAGCAACGATATCGTTAACAATATCGTTATGTGTGAAGGTACCTTAAGGCAAACCTTTTCTTTATTAATACCCTGTAACAGTGATTACATTCAAAGCAAAATTTATAATGTGTGGAGATGTCCAGACTGCTCAAATAGCTCCAAGACTTATTAAGGTGCTAGTGTATAGATACATTTGTTGCTATTATAAAAAGCCACATCTCTTTCTGCCTCACAGACTTGTTAGATACATGTACCCAACTGCACATTAAAGACTCAGGCCTGAATACAAATATATTGCACCCCTGTGCTTCATTGCACATAGATTTGTGTGCACAATTGCACACTAATGGCTGCACTTACAACAATGCTCAGTTACGTATGCAGACCATGGCACCCAGCTCTCCAAAGAAGGTATGTCCCCGATAGACATATCTCCAGGTAACAGTACAAGAGGGTAAATGAAGCAAGGTACATATAACCTGAATCCACGCTGCTGATAGTATGGACGCCGAGTGGCACGCCATCTCCCCATACCCCGACGCACGTATCGCTCATGCTTCTTCCTGGGGGAAGAAGCAGCATAGTAAGAGCCAAACAATCAAAACCATAAATAAAATAAAGTGACAGTGCATCAAGTTTAACCAGGAAAAACATCAATGAGGCCCATGCAGCTGTGTCACCGCAATACTAGTAGAAGAAGTATACTCCATAAAAAATCATAACATTGAAAACTTATAACAACAGCAGCACAGGAATCCTGTAATGCTGCACACACAGCCCCAATGCGCGTTTCACATTGGCTTCTTCAGGGGACGGGTGTCAAGGTATCAGAAAACCTAGATACACCTCTGGTGTGGCAAATTTTGTCTAATTGCTAGTACTTTTAGAGAATTTCTATTAAAGATTATATTTGAACTTTCTAGTGTGGATCCACATTCTTTGTGTGGACTAATTTATCAGGCCGAATCAGTGATATAGTACATGAAGAAATATATCATACTTTTCAGTCTTACGTAATTTTTTTTCCGCTTTGTAAGGTGTCATTGGGGCTACTAGCCTTATACCCGTAATGATGACTGACAAGGTAAAACATGTCAAGGGTCTAGGCTGGAGATTTCAACACATCAGATTAGTGGCAGTCTGACATGTGGCACACCCAGTGATCATTTATTAACAGGGTACGGTGCTATCACGTTTTTTTTTCAGTGTGTTGGATCCAATTTTGTGTGTTTTTTACCATCTGTTCAGCCTTTGTTTACTGGTATAGAAAAATATTTAAAACCTCTCCAACCATTAAACTGTAAAAAACAGACTGCACATGGCTTGCACAAGGATGGCAGGGTGCGCTGTCCTCTTTTTATCACTGACCTATTCGAATGTGCAATTTAGATCCGTGAATTAGATCAAGAATGAGAATGTATTATTTTTTTTCAGATAATCAATCCAGTTATGTGAACATGAGCATTGACTGTAATGGGTACGTGCTCGGTCTGTGAAAAACATAGATAGAACGTGCATGGGTCGATCTGAAGGTGGCTTAAATCCAGACTCACACATCTGTGTCCAAGTGCAGACTGTGATGCCATACCAGCTTACCAGCCATGTGTTTTCTCACCCAAACTCACAGCTTCATGTGTGACACAACTTTCCTGAAAACCAAAAATCCCTTTAAATTTGTCTCCAACATTGTAACATTTCAGGCTGAAACCAATTTGTTACCATCATGCTGTGCCTCCTTGTCTTTGGGTTGTGACCTCATATCTAAATGAAGAAAGAATGCTTAAATTAAAGACCAGTGAACATTTGGCATAAGACCACAGGAAAACATAAGTATTTGTGCACAGATGTTGTGGTCGGCTAACCATGCTGCTGCCCACCCAGTCACAATAAGACCGCACAAAAAAGAATAGCTGTTATATATGTCTTAGTCTGCTACTAGTTTTCCAAATTTACAAGAATTTTTTTATCTTTTCAGCTAAAAACAGGTGATGAAATGATAGCACGATGTTTAGCTAAAGACTCCCATACACATTACATATGCTGGAATGTGGATATATAGGCTGAGATCAGCGACCATTAAAGGGTAGCTATCAACAGGATTTTGCTAACCTATCTGAAAGCATCATCATGTAGGGGCAGATATCCTGATTCCTGTGGCGCATCAGTTACTCGGCTGCTTGCTATCATTTTGATAAAATCACTGTTTTATCTGCTGCAGATCTATCAGTTGTATGAATGCTGAGCTCTATATACAGTTGTGCGAAAAATGTTTCCCCCTTCCTGATTTCCTATTCTTTTGCATGTTTGTCACACTTAAATGTTTCAGATCACCCAACAAATTTAAATATTAGACAAAGATAACACAAGTAATCACAAATTGCAGTTTTTAAATGAAGATCTTTATTAATAAAGGGAAAAGAAATCCAAACCTACAGGGTCCTGTGTTAAAAAGTGATTGCCCCCTAAACCTAATAACTGGTTGGGCCACCCATAGCAGCCACAACTGCAATCAGGCATTAGCAATAACTGGCAATGAGTCTTTTACAATGCTGTGGAGTAACTTTGGCCCACTGATCTTTGCAGAATGGTTGTAATTCAGCCACATTGGAGGGTTTCCGAGCATGAACTGACGTTTTAAGGTCATGCCACAACATCTCAATTGGATTAAGGTCAGAACTTTGACTAGGCCACTCCAAAGTCCTAATTTTGTTTTTCTTAAGCCATTCAGAGGTGGACTTGCTGGTACATTTTGGATCATTGTCCTGCTGCACAACCCAAGTGCGCTTCAGCTTGAGGTCACGAACAGATGGCCGGACATTCTCCTTCAGGATTTTTTGGTAGAATTCATGGTGCCATTAACCACAGCGCGTCTCCAAGGTTCTGAAGCAGCAAAACAGCCCCAGAACATTACACTACCACCACCATATTTTACAGTTGGTATGATGTTCCCTTTCTGAAATGCTGTGTTACTTCACCCCCAGATGTAATGGGACATACACCTTCCAAATAGTTCAAGTTTTGTCTCATCTGTTCACAGAGGATTTTTTCAAAAGTTTTGGGGATCATCAAGATGTTTTCTGGCAAAACTGAGAAAAGCCTTTTTTCTTATTGCTCAGCAGTGGTTTTCATCTTGGAACTCTGCTAAGCCGGCCTTTCTCTTTTGTATGGCGGAATCATGAACACTGATCTTAACTAGTGTTGAGCATTCCGATACCGCAAGTATCGGGTATCGGCCGATACTTGCGGTATCGGAATTCCGATACCGAGATCCGATACTTTTGTGGTATCGGGTATCGGTATCGGATCAATAGGGATGTGTAAAATAAAGAATTAAAATAAAAAATATTGATATGCTCACCTCTCCGGCGGCCCCTGAACATCACGCTGGTAACCGGCCGGCTTCTTTGTTTAAAATGAGCGCCTTCAGGACCTGCGAATGACATCGCGGCTTCTGATTGGTCGCGTGCCGCCCATGTGACCGGCACGCGACCAATCAGAAGCCGCGACGTCATTCTCATTCACAAAACTCCTAATTCTAGGAATTAAGGACCTGCGAATGACGTCGCGGCTTCTGATTGGTCGCGTGCCGGTCACATGGGCGGCACGCGACCAATCAGAAGCCGCGACGTCATTCGCAGGTCCTGAAGGCGCTCATTTTAAACAAAGAAGCCGGCCGGTTACCAGCGTGATGTCCAGGGGCCGCCGGAGAGGTGAGCATATCAATATTTTTTATTTTAATTCTTTATTTTACACATTCCTATGGATCCCAGGGCCTGAAGGAGAGTTTCCTCTCCTTCAGACCCTGGGAACCATGAGAATACCTTCCGATACTTGATGTCCCATTGACTTGTATTGGTATCGGATATCGGTATCGGCGATATCCGATATTTTTCGGGTATCGGCCGATACTATCCGATACCGATACTTTCAAGTATCGGACGGTATCGCTCAACACTAATCTTAACTGAGGCAAGAGAGGCCTGCAGTTCTTTGGATGTTGCTGTGGGGTCTTTTGTGACCTCTTGAATGAGTCGCCGCTGCGCTCTTGGGGTAATTTTGCTTTGTCGGTCACTCCTGCAAAGGTTCACCACTGTTCCTTGTTTTTGCAATTTGTGGATAATGCCTCTCACTGTGGTTCATTGGAGTTCTAAAGCTTTAGAGATGACTTTTATAATCTTTTCCAGACTGATAGATTTAAGTATGACAAGTATGCTAAAGAAGAGGAAACCCAAAAGGGTGCAAACACTATTTCACAGAACTGTAACCTTGCTCACACCACTGATTAGCAGCTTTCTGACCATGCACAGTGTACACAGAAAAATGCCAATGAGTGACAGAGGCAGGGTTATACAGAGCTCATGAATATGATTGACAACCTGACAGCAGGTTTACTAGTCCTCTAGTGATAATCTCCTTCTGATAAAGCTGTGACTTTATGAAAAGTACACTAAGCAGCCAAGTAAGTGACACATTGCTCGAGTCATGATCTCTATCTCAATATTATGCTGTTCTCGAGTTAAGCGGCAAAAATCTGGTGACAGATTCCCTTTAAGGCTACGGTCAGACGGCAGTGAATTATGTCATCCGAAAGAATCGGGAAGATTATTCTAATGACACTCTGATCAGAGTTTGAGCCAAGTGTCAGCATAGTGTGATTTGATTCTCATGGTTGAGAGAATCAAAGCACACTGTGAGGAGAAGAAGGAGAACAAAATTTCATCCAAGTGCAGTCCAATGTTTTCCTTGCATCCGTAGACTTGAGTGGGTGAGTGGCATCCCATTTCAAAGTGATATCGCTAACAGATGATTCTGGTAATAGCTTTCCCATAGATAAAACAGACTTTGCCGAGCGTTCATGTGTATGGTACAGTCGGAAGAGATAGTTGTCAGTCAAATAGTTCGGTTGACTGCTATGTATGGCTAGCTTTAGCTTCTGTTCACATTGTAGAAGCCTCTTTGCCAGATTCAAGATGTATATCTCTGTACAATCTGATGGACCTTATTATATACCATATATACTGATGTATAAGCCAAGATTTTCAGCACTTTTTTTGTGCTGAAAACGGCCCCCTCAGCTTATACACGAGTCATTGTCCAGAAAGCTGGCGAGGGAGGGGGAGCAGTGGAGCGGCGGCAGGAACCGGCTAACAGAAGACATCATACTCACCCGTCGCTGCATCTCCATCCTGGCTCCGGTGACTCTTCCTGTGCTGAGCGGTCACGTGGACCGGCTCATTAAGGTAATGAATATGCACGCATCTCCACTCCCATAGGAGTAGAGCACATATTCATCACCTTAATGAGCAGTACCACATGACGACTCAGCACAGGAGAGCTGCCACCCTGGGATGGGGGGTGTGAGCCATGCATACAACTAAGGGATGGGGTGTGAGCCATGCATACAACTAAGTGATGGGGGTGAACCATGCAGGACCGGGGGAGCCACACATACCAGGACAGGACGGGCAGGAGCCATACATACCAGGGCAGGAGCCACACATACCAGGACAGGACGGGCAGGAGTCACACATATCAGGACAGGACGGGCAGGAGTCACACATATCAGGACAGGATGGGGGAGCCACACATACCAGGACAGTACGAGGGGAGCCACATACCAGGACAAAACAGGACAGGATGGGGGTGCCACACGTACCAGGACAAAACGGGGGAGCCACACATACCAGGACAGGACGGGGGAGAGCCACACATATCAGGACAGGGGAGCCACACATACCAGGACAGGATGGGGGGTAGTCACACATAGCAGGACAGGATGGGGGAGCCACATACCAGGACAAAATGGAGGAGCCACATGCCAGGACAGGACAGGGGGAGCCACGCATAGCAGGATAGGGATGAGGGGGCAATGCATACCTGGCTTATACTCGAGTCAATCAGCTTACCCAGTTTTCCATGGCAAAATTAGGTGCCTCGGCTTATATTCGGGTCGGCTTATAATCGAATATATACGGCAAGTCAGTTGGGTCTTTCAGGTGCCACTGGCCTCAGTTATGGTTTGAATCTATGATAGAGTTGTGGCTTCTTCACTGGTGGACACAGAAGCGGGCCTTTCTGTCTGAACAGTATATGGGCCCTTTGCAGTCCAATATCTCATCGTAATGCACAACACCACTTATTTTGGAGGTAAAAATTGACCCCTTACCTCTCGAGTCCCTATGCAGCTGCACAGTTTTATCAAATGATATGTCCGCCCCTGGTGTTCTTTTGTAAATGGAAGCCACAATGCAGATGGGAGCAGAATCTAATTTTGAAAAATTGCAAAGGAAAGTGACACATATTTTCCATAACATAAGCTGCAATCATGATAATATGAAATAAATAAGCCATAGGCTTCAGTGTAAACATGAATTTTGTAAAGTGGAATATTATTTTGAAGGTTGTAGTAACAGTCTGGAGCAGCCATCTTAAACATCATTATACTTCATTAGAACCTGCTTGGAGAAAGTCCAAAAAGATTTTCAGCAGCGTGGTGGACATAACCTTCATAGAGGAGAGGGAGGAAAGGAAAGCCGGGTGTGATTGAGGGGAATTACCACTTCAACACAGGATTTCTCTAACTGGAGATATAAAACTCACTCACCAAATACCCAGCTCACATCTTGCCAATGAGCTGACGAAAGCACAAGGCCGTCAGTCTTTGTGTGCGAGAGCTGCCATGTTTTCCATCGTGATTCACATGTGGTTTCATTCTGCTGAACGAACAATTACATTTGATTGGACTAAATGCAGCGATGGTAGGATTACAACCTGTGAAAGAATAATGTTTAACCAAACAGAAGGATTTTTCCTGTATATTGGTATACATGGGTGGCCAGGGCTTCCCAACCTACATGGATATAATGGAGGGTGTAATGACGTGTATTGTGAGGGAGCTGAGCATTCAGTACATGACTATGTCTACAAAAAGTGCTTCTCTGGCACAGCAATCCACATCAAAATTATTTGTCATTTTCATATAGGAACATTTTTACCTTAATATATGTTTCTCAAAGCATCCTTATAATGGAAAACTAAGGCTGTGCTCACACGTTGCAGTTTTCTGCAATTGTTGCTCGTTTATTTTTTTGTATTATTACAACCGAAAATGCAGTTATGTACTGTAGATGCAAAATATTGTATCTTTAAGCCTTTTTTCCCTATAACTTTTCTCTTTAAAAAGTCATTTATTGTTATTTCATAAATCAATAGTACACATGAAAATAAGCAATTTAGTAATATGTCGTATCAAAGAAATATACTTCTTCCTCTGCTCGAACTGATCATGCATTCTCCAAATTCTCAATTCCCAGGTACATTCTGTCTCCAGTAAGACAGATGTGAGAGATGACAGTTGGTGCTTATAACCTTTTATGGAGAACGTGCAGCAGAATGTCTGTGATTACCTCCAGCTCCTCCTCCCCAGCCCCTCTCCATGGTATTTTAACACCAACTGGCGTCTACCATCCCAACAATGAAAACATTTTCTTCACTGAATACAGATTTTACCCATGAATTGAGAATGAATGATCAGTCTAAAGGTACCTTCACACTAAACGATATCGCTAGCGATCCGTGACGTTGCAGCGTCCTCGCTAGCGATATCGTTTAGTTTGACACACAGCAGCGATCAGAATCCTGCTGTGATGTCGTCGGTCGGGGCTAGAGGGCCAGAACTTTCTTTGGTCGCTGGCTCTCCCGCTGACATCGCTGAATCGGCGTGTGTGACAACGATTCAGCGATGTCTTCGCTGGTAACCAGGGTAAACATCGGGTTACTAAGCGCAGGGCCGCGCTTAGTAACCCGATGTTTACCCTGCATACTATCCTAAAAGTAAAAAAAACAAACGCTTCATACTTACCTTCGGCTGTCTGTCCTCGGCGCTGTGCTTTCCTGCACTCACTGTGAGCACAGCGGCCGGAAAGCAGAGCAGTGACGTCACCGCTGTGCTTTCCGGCCGCTGTGCTCACAGCCAGTACAGAGAAGCACAGCGCCGGGGACAGACAGTGGAAGGTAAGTATGAAGCGTTTGTTTTTTTACTTTTAGGATGGTATCCAGGGTAAACATCAGGTTACTAAGCGCGGCCCTGCGCTTAGTAACCCGATGTTTACCCTGGTTACCGGCATCGTTGGTCGCTGGAGAGCTGTCTGTGTGACAGCTCTCCAGCGACCAACAGCGACGCTGCAGCGATCCGGATCGTTGTCTGGATCGCTGCAGCGTCGTTTAGTGTGAAGGTACCTTACAGGGAGAAAGAAGCAGATTTCTCTGATAAGATTTATTACAATGTTTCTGATTTTCATGTGTACTATTAATTTATGAAATAAAATTAAAATGATGATTAATCTTTAATATTTACTCCTGCTTTGGCAAAAACAAAAATGTGAGATAAAAGCGGCTTTAAATCAGCACTATGTGAACACAGTTTTAATACTAAGACTGAGCTGTAGCTTATTAGTCATTTGTGTGGAAAACAATTGAGGCCTCTTTCACACTTCTGATATTCCCATTTGTGTCCTTTCTTTATTTTCACCGATAAAACAAGTACGCATTATTGTCTATGGCCATGGTCATATATTCTTTTTTTGGCGACGGGGACATGTCTAATTTAGAGCTGATTTACAGCTCCAATCACCCATTCATGTCAATGGATCTGTGAACAAAATTTACAGCACAGGGACACATGTTGTCTGCTTTTCACTGTGTAATGCGAGCCTCTAGTGACAGGAAAGACCCAGGTACGGGCCTCATGAACAGCTGCACACAAGTATTTGCCAGTAGGACATTTTCTGGCATATGACAGCAGACTCGCGCCCCACGGATATGATACAGATACTGCAAAACCAAATCTTATATATAAAGTGATCACAGTTTACAAGAGTTCTGCATACGACCTTTCTTACACTGCAGTATTTGGTCAGTATTTTGTATTAGTAATCCAAACTAATAGTGGATCTAAAACACTGAAGAGAAGCAAATGTTTCCAATTTACCTGTTCTCTGTGATAAAAGTACTGAGCAATAAAAATCTGCCATGTCAGTGTTCCTCACCTCTGCAAAATGCTGCTCTGTTTCTGTTAGGGTGCTTTCACATTGCGTTCAAGAACCTGCTTGATGTCCCTGGCTGGGCTTACGTCTGAACCCTTCCACAAAATGGGATTCGGACATATGTGCCAAAGGGTCATAGACTATAGTGGTGCGGGCAGTGTGAACGTGCCTTCTAACATGCATCATTTTCAGGTGTATATGGACAGTCAGAGCATTCTACCATGTCTGAGCGTCCGCCTACAATAGGCATACACACTGCAGAATGATGCACAACAGAGCACAATTTCACTCTGCTGACATCATTATAGTCTATGGCCCCATCCGCGCATATGTTCAATCCCGTTTAAGGAGGCTTGGATGGAAGCCCTGACAGGGCCACCAAACAAATGCCTTATCACAATATGAAAGCACCCTCAACGTTTAGATGGCAGCCACAGCAGATTTGCACCTTCCCATGTATTTTCCTTTGCTTGGACATGCTGATTATGGCCGCGTTCCCACAAGCGTATTTCACAGTCCATACGTGGACTGCAATGCCAGGACGGACTGTAGGTCTCTTGATTGGAACTTGCATTGCATTCGAATGCTCCATTAGGATAGAATCCCTATGTGTCTATGAAGCTGTAAGTTCGGGTCAGGAGACCTGCAGTCTGTCCGGCCATTGCGGTCCATATGTGGACATTCAAATGCACTGATGTGATGCCAGCCTAACTTTACTTCTTTGACATGAAGATTCAGTTGACCCTAGTGCTATAAATGGGTTGGATCGGCCTACTACTAAAGTGCATCAGGAGAAGCCTCCTAGCATAATAACTAGGATAGTTCCCATCTCCACATAAGAAACTGGAGGCACCAGCTGTTCATGGTCAACCTTCTTCTCATTCTCTTTAGCAGACTTCCCTTTCATCTGTCATATTTACCATTTGCCAATGATATGGAGGGAGGTAGAACCTGTGCAGGTTCAATCCATGCATTAGGATAGGGTGATAGACCTTAGTAGCTGATGTTTGGAACCTCAGAAAACATTTCTTGCAATTTCCAGGCGATTGTACAGCTGCTCCTCCATACAAAGAGCCCTCTCGTGCTTACTCTAACTGTAATAATCTAAAATAGACCCAAGTTCTCATGAAACATTTCCATGGTAAGAGCTGGAAACAATTGTAAAACACAAAACTTGAAGAACATATTTCATACCCTTGATGAAGTGCCATTATAAGGAAAAGTTTGGGTGTTTTCACCACTTTTTGCCATTTTTTTTAATGAATCTATTTTTCAGGTTTCTTTCCTTTTTTTCTTCATTCCGTTGATTGAAGATTGGCAACCAAAGATTCCAAATTTAAGTGAAGCCTTAACATATATGACACCAGGGATCTGTAATGACTGCAGGAAAATCACAACATTCATGGCATCATTTATCAGAGCCGCAGAGCTTATAAAACTCCACTCACGCACACTGCTCTAAGTCATTTCAGGCCTTTGCGGGTGAGATTGAACTGGGTGTAGCACGAACTTTCTATCTGAATGTGCATCCCGGGGAACATCCATCACTCTGCTGGAATACATATACATTTAAGAGTTCTATAAACGTTTTCATTTCACTAGCTATAAACCAGCTATGAATCCTAAAACCACCAACTTTTGGCAATGCCACTCTTTAATGACTAATTTAGCGTTCTGCTGCGATAAATGAAAACACGTTGGAATCCTAACCGTAATGTGATCCATACGTTGAGCTGTCAGCATACGCTTTGAGTTCACGAGTCACGACTATAAGGGATTAAATATACAGACGTGTATGTCTCTTTTCCTACAGCACATTAGAAACGTATGCTATATTTATTGACGTCAAACAATGGCCGATTCCTTATACATTGCTTTTTATGAGACTAACAAAAACAACATTTTTATGTTTGTGGGAAAAGTGAAGCATTTCATGCAATTTGTTAAATTGGGGGATATTGGATGCAGAACATATGGGCAAACACAGATGGAAAATTGTGACACACCATCGAGGTCATAGAGAGGAATTTCACCAGGAGAAAAACATCACTCGGGGAAAGCATTGATCGAATAGGCTACAGTGCAGCAGCTTTAAGTGTTCCCATTTCTGAGCACAGGTGGATTTCAGATAAATGCTGGGTCCCTTATTGGTCCACATATGCTGATAATGAGATATAATGGGGAATGTGGTAATTTGTTCTCCTAGGACTTGAGACAACTTGTCAAAAGAAGTCTTGATATCTTACTGTTGTAAACTCTGAAGGTTTCCTGAGCTAGTGAAAGTGTGCTGCTTAATATCCTTCACACCCCCTATCTCAGCATTCGATACCTTACATCAGAAACCTAACATAGTGCATTGCTGTATTAGTATGTGTACTACTGACTAGAGTACAAGGTGTGCATGAGTAATGAATATACATGCCACCAGACATAAATTGTATACACGATATACATCTAAAAAGCTGAAAACAGTAAAAAGTTAGTTGTTTTCTTAATTTATGGCCAAGTAACTTTATATAAGTATTAAAGGAAACTTGTCATCAGGAAAAAACGCTATTAACCTGCAGATATGGGGTTAATCTGCAGGTTAATAGCATTATTAAGCTGGCTGGCGCCCGCACTTCGTTGAATGCTGCGGGGAGAAAATGAATTTTATTTCCCCCAGCAGCATTCTGGTTTCAGTCACTGGACGGCGCTGGTGCTGGTTCATTCACAGCAATGAGTATACAGATGAATGGCTGTAACCGTGCCCCCGCCCCTGACTGTCAGCCGACCCTAATGAATTGCCAGTGTCAGTCAGGGACATGTGTGCGGATACACCTGCGGTTACTGAACCTTCACTGCCCCCATAACTGACTGAAACCAGAACACTGCCAGGAGGAATAAAGGTTAATTTCTTCCTGCAGCGTTCTGATAAGTGCGGGTATTGAGCTGGGTAGTAATGCTAATAACTAATAATTAATGATGTTTTTCTGGTGACAGGTTCCCTATTAAGACTGCTTTTTTATATAATAAAATACTTATAAATATTATACATGGCATGGCATAATTCGTATTAAAGTAATGAGACATGCTTTCCAGAAGTAATGTCCTTCATAGGACTGTACTACATATGGTGCCTTGTAAGGGTGCAGCTATACACCAGTCGATCAGTTCCCTCTGTCTATAGAATGGGTCCATCCTTCTCATCCAGCAGAATATAGACCTTTACTGTCCCACCTGGAGGAAAGTAGAATCATTCATTTAGGCAAGACTGATTTCTTTGAAAGAGTTCAGCGTTAATATAACACAATAAAATACCATTAGGATCGGATGTACCATCAGATTTCATATAGTTTTGTATAAAGGCCACCAGGAGCTCATTTTGTTTTCCACCTTAAATAGGACCTATCACTAGGACTAAAGTGACCAGTTTTTGATCTTATCCTTTTTTGCTGCTCCCCAAGTATGCTGTTTTTTAATCTGCCATACTATTCCAGAGATACGAGTCTTTTTATTTAGCACTGATTTTTATGGTCTTTACAAGGAGACATTGCTCACAGGGTTCTCTGGGGACATGTGTGTAGGCACCAGTAGAGTAGCTACCGGGGCAGCAAAGGGGGCCATCGCCCCGGGCTCCACGCTCTGAGGGGGCCCACTCGGAGCTATGCTACTGTAACTGTATCAGCGTGTGCACAGTGCGCTGATACCGTTACATTCTGCGGCAGAGCATGGAGAATCGATCTCTCTGCTCTACCACCGGTCACTATGGGATCCCTGAGCAGGCAGTGGGCCCCCTGCCTGTCATCGCAGGTTCAGCTGTATAGGCTAGATGCCGATACAGCTCACCTCATTGATGAGAAAAGGATCGCTACGTGTTATGACCTGGTGGTCAGGACAATAATGGACCTGGTGATTAAGAGCACACGAAATGACCTGATAGTTACTGATAATAAAGGACGAGCTCTGGGACGTGGGAACTCTGCTGACCGCAATCCCTAATCCTATCAAACACACTAGAAATAGCCGTGGATTGCGCCTAACGCTCCCTATGCAACTCGGCACAGCCTAAGAAACTAGCTAGCCCTGAAGATAGAAAAATAAAGCCTACCTTGCCTCAGAGAAATTCCCCAAAGGAAAAGGCAGCCCCCCACATGTAATGACTGTGAGTAAGATGAAAATGCAAACACAGAGATGAAATAGATTTAGCAAAATGAGGCCCGACTTACTGAACAGACCGAGGATAGGAAAGGTTACTTTGCGATCAGCACAAAAACCTACAAAAAGACCACGCAGAGGGCGCAAAAAGACCCTCCGCACCGACTCACGGTGCGGAGGCGCTCCCTCTGCGTCCCAGAGCTTCCAGCAAGCAAGACAACAATAAAAATTGCAAGCTGGACAGAAAAATAGCAAACCAAAGAAATACAAGCTGGAACTTTGCTTCTGTTGGGAAGACAGGTCACAAGAACGATCCAGGAGTGAACTAAACCAATACTGGAACATTGACAGGTGGCATGGAGCAAAGATCCAAGTGGAGTTAAATAGAGCAGCAGCTAACGAATTAACCTCGTCACCTGTGGAAGGAAACTCAGAAACACCCACCAGAGGAAGTCCATGGACAGAACCAGCCGAAGTACCATTCATGACCACAGGAGGGAGCTCGACAACAGAATTCACAACAGTACCCCCCCTTGAGGAGGGATCACCGAACCCTCACCAGAGGCCCCAGGCCGACCAGGATGAGCCAAATGAAAGGCACGAACCAGATCGGCAGCATGAACATCAGAGGCAAAAACCCAGGAATTATCTTCCTGACCATAACCCTTCCACTTGACCAGGTACTGGAGTTTCCGTCTCGAAACACGAGAATCCAAAATCTTCTCCACCACATACTCCAACTCCCCCTCAACCAACACCGGGGCAGGAGGATCAATGGATGGAACCACAGGCGCCACGTATCTCCGCAATAACGACCTATGGAACACATTATGGATGGCAAAAGAAGCAGGAAGGGCCAAACGAAATGACACAGGATTGATAACCTCAGAAATCTTATACAGACCAATGAAACGAGGCTTAAACTTAGGAGAGGAAACCTTCATAGGAACATAGCAAGACGACAACCAAACCAAATCCCCAACACGAAGTCGGGGACCCACACAGCGCCGGCGGTTAGCAAAACGTTGAGCCTTCTCCTGGGACAATGTCAAATTGTCCACCACATGAGTCCAAATCTGCTGCAACCTATCAACCACAGTATCTACACCAGGACAGTCCGAAGACTCAACCTGTCCTGAACAGAAACGAGGATGCAAACCAGAATTGCAGAAAAACGGCGAAACCAAAGTAGCCGAGCTGGCCCGATTATTAAGGGCGAACTCAGCCAACGGCAAAAAGGACACTCAATCATCCTGATCAGCAGAAACAAAGCATCTCAGATATGTTTCCAAAGTTTGATTAGTTCGTTCGGTTTGGCCATTTGTCTGAGGATGGAAAGCCGAGGAAAAAGACAAATCAATGCCCATCCTAGCACAAAAGGATCGCCAAAACCTCGAAACAAACTGGGAACCTCTGTCAGAAACGATGTTCTCCGGGATACCATGTAAACGAACCACATGCTGGAAAAATAATGGCACCAAATCAGAGGAGGAAGGCAATTTAGACAAAGGTACCAAATGGACCATCTTAGAAAAGCGATATCAAACCACCCAAATGACCGACATTTTTTGAGAGACGGGGAGATCCGAAATAAAATCCATAGAAATATGCGTCCAGGGCCTCTTCGGGACCGGCAAGGGCAAAAGCAACCCACTGGCACGAGAACAGCAGGGCTAAGCCCGAGCACAAGTCCCACAGGACTGCACAAAAGAACGCACATCCCGTGACAAAGACGGCCACCAGAAGGATCTAGCCACCAAATCTCTGGTACCAAAGATTCCAGGATGCCCAGCGAACACTGAACAATGAATCTCAGAGATAACTCTACTAGTCCATCTATCAGGGACAAACAGTTTCTCCGCTGGGCAACGGTCAGGTCTATCAGCCTGAAATTTTTGCAGCACCCGCCGCAAATCAGGGGAGATGGCAGACAAAATTACCCCCTCTTTGAGAATACCCGCCGGCTCAGGAACACCCGGAGAGTCAGGCACAAAACTCCTTGACAGGGCATCAGCCTTCACATTCTTAGAGCCCGGAAGGTACGAAACCACAAAATCAAAACGGGAGAAAAATAACGAGCATCGAGCCTGTCTCGGATTCAACCGTTTGGCAGGCTCAAGATAAGTCAAATTCTTGTGATCTGTCAAGACCACCACGCGATGCTTGGCTCCTTCCAGCCAATGACACCACTCCTCGAATGCCCACTTCATGGCCAACAACTCACGATTACCAACATCATAGTTACGCTCAGCAGGCAAAAACTTTCTAGAAAAGAAAGCACATGGCTTCATCACCGAGCCATCAGAACTTCTTTGTGACAAAACAGCCCCTGCTCCAATCTCAGAAGCATCAACCTCAACCTGAAACGGGAGCGAAACATCTGGCTGGCACAACACAGGGGCAGAAGAAAAACGACGCTTCAATTCCTGAAAAGCCTCTACAGCTGCAGAAGACCAATTGACCACATCAGCACCCTTCTTGGTTAAATCAGTCAACGGTTTAGCAACAGTAGAAAAATTAGCGATGAAGCGCCGATAAAAATTAGCAAAGCCCAGGAACTTCTGCAGGCTCTTCACAGATGTCGGCTGAGTCCAATCGTAAATGGCCTGGACTTTAACAGGGTCCATCTCGATAGTAGAAGGGGAAAAAATGAACCCCAAAAATGAAACCTTCTGAACTCCAAAGAGACACTGTGACCCCTTCACAAACAAGGAATTCGCACGAAGGACCTGGAACACCATTCTGACCTGCTTCACATGAGACTCCCAATCATCCGAAAAGACCAAAATATCATCCAAATACACAATCAGGAATTTATCCAGGTACTCTCGGAAGATGTCATGCATAAAGGACTGAAATACTGATGGAGCATTGGAAAGCCCGAATGGCATAACCAGGTACTCAAAATGGCCCTCGGGCGTATTAAATGCTGTTTTCCATTCATCGCCCTGTTTAATACGCACAAGATTATACGCCCCTCGAAGATCTATCTTGGTGAACCAACCAGCCCCCTTAATACGAGCAAACAAATCAGATAGCAACGGCAAAGGATACTGAAATTTGACTGTAATTTTATTAAGAAGGCGGTAATCAATACAAGGTCTCAAAGAACCATCCTTCTTGGCCACAAAAAAGAACCCTGCTCCTTACGGTGATGACGACGGGCGATTATGGCCTTTCTCCAAGGATTCCTTTATATAACTCTGCATAGCGGCGTGTTCTGGCACAGATAAATTGAACAATCGGCCCTTAGGAAACTTACTACCAGGAATCAAATTAATTGCACAATCGCAATCCCTATGAGGAGGTAGGGCACTGACTTTGGGCTCATCAAATACATCCCGATAATCCGACAAAAACTCTGGAACTTCAGAAGGGGTGGATGACAAAATAGACAAAAATGGAACATCACCATGTACCCCCTGGCAACCCCAGCTGGACACAGACATAGATTTCCAGTCCAATACTGGATAATGAACCTGTAGCCATGGCAACCCCAAAACGACCACATCATGCAGATTATGCAACACCAGAAAGCGGATATCCTCCTGATGTGCAGGAGCCATGCACATGGTCAATTGGGTCCAGTACTGAGGCTTATTCTTGGCCAAAGGCGTAGCATCAATTCCTCTCAATGGAATAGGATACTGCAAGGACTCCAAGAAAAAACCACAGCGCCTAGCATACTCCAAGTCCATCAAATTCAGGGCAGCGCCTGAATCCACAAATGCCATAACAGAATAGGATGACAAAGAGCAAATCAGAGTAACAGACAATAGAAATTTAGACTGTACCGTACCAATGGTGGCAGACCTAGCGAACCGCTTAGTGCGCTTAGGACAAACGGAGATAGCATGAGTGGAATCACCACAGTAAAAACATAGCCCATTCCGACGTCTGTGTTCTTGCCGTTCAGCTCTGGTCAAAGTCCTATCACATTGCATAGGCTCAGGCCCATGCTCAGATAGTACCGCCAAATGGTGCACAGCTTTACGCTCACGCAAGCGTCGATCGATCTGAATGGCCAAGGACATAGACTCATTCAGACCAGCAGGCATGGGAAACCCCACCATGACATCCTTAAGGGCTTCAGAGAGACCCTTTCTGAAGATTGCTGCCAGGGCACATTCATTCCACTGAGTGAGCACAGACCACTTTCTAAACTTCTGACAATATATCTCCGCTTCATCCTGACCTTGACACAGAGCCAGCAAGATTTTCTCTGCCTGATCCACTGAATTAGGTTCGTCATAAAGCAATCCAAGCGCCAGGAAAAACGCATCAACATCACGCAATGCCGAATCTCCTGGCGCAAGGGAAAATGCCCAGTCTTGAGGGTCACCACGTAACAAAGAAATAATGATCTTTACTTGTTGAACAGGGTCACCTGAGGAGCGAGGTTTCAAGGCAAGAAATAATTTACAATTATTTTTGAAATTCAAGAACTTAGATCTATCACCAAAAAACAAATCAGGAATTGGAATCCTAGGCTCAGATTCTGAACCACAAAATCTTGAATGTTTTGTACCCTTGTAGTGAGATTATCCATCCAAGAGGACAGACCTTGAATGTCCATGTTTACACCAGTGTCCTGAACCACCCAGAGGTAAAGGGGGAAAAAGAGACAAAACACACTGCAAAGAAAAAAAAATGGTCTCAGAACTTCTCTTATCCCTGTATTGAGATGCATTAGTACTTTGGGCCACCTGTATTGTTATGACCTGGTGGTCAGGACAATAATGGACCTGGTGGTTAAGAGCACACGAAATGACCTGATAGTTACTGATAATAAATGACGAGCTCTGGGACGTGGGAACTCTGCTGACCGCAATCCCTAATCCTATCAAACACACTAGAAATAGCCGTGGATTGCGCCTAACGCTCCCTATGCAACTCGGCACAGCCTAAGAAACTAGCTAGCCCTGAAGATAGAAAAATAAAGCCTACCTTGCCTCATAGAAATTCCCCAAAGGAAAAGGCAGCCCCCCACATGTAATGACTGAGAGTAAGATGAAAATACAAACACAGAGATGAAATAGATTTAGCAAAGTGAGGCCCGATTTACTGAACAGACCGAGGATAGGAAAGATTACTTTGCGATCAGCACAAAAACCTACAAAAAGACCACGCAGAGGGCACAAAAAGACCCTCCGCACCGACTCACGGTGCGGAGGCGCTACCTCTGCGTCCCAGAGCTTCCTGCAAGCAAGACAACAATAAACATTGCAAGCTGGACAGAAAAATAGCAAACCAAAGAAATACAAGCTGGAACTTTGCTTCTGTTGGGAAGACAGGTCACAAGAACGATCCAGGAGTGAACTAAACCAATACTGGAACATTGACAGGTGGCATGGAGCAAAGATCTAAGTGGAGTTAAATAGAGCAGCAGCTAACGAATTAACCTCGTCACCTGTGGAAGGAAACTCAGAAACACCCACCAGAGGAAGTCCATGGACAGAACCAGCCGAAGTACCATTCATGACCACAGGAGGGAGCCCGACAACAGAATTCACAACAGCTATGCTCCTTCTCCCATCATTCCCCTGTCAGGGTCTGACGTCACCGATTATGACACTGACAGGGATCACGGTGACGTCACTACCTGGCACCCGCAGTCTGGAGATGAGCGGGAGCTCAGAACAGCAGAGAAACCAGGAAGAAGAGAGGTGTGCATTTATTTACTTATTTTTATGGGGGCTACCTTATACTACAGGGTCTGCCTATGGGGTGCTGCCTTATACTACAGAGTCTGCCTATGGGGTGCTGCCTTATACTACAGAGTCTGCCTATGGGGGCTGCCTTATACTACAGGGTCTGTCTATGGGGGGCTTCCTTATACTACAGTGTCTGCCTATGGGGTGCTGCCTTATACTACAGAGTCTGCCTATGGGGGCTGCCTTATACTACAGGGTCTGCTTTGGGGGCTGCCTTATACTACAGAGTCTGCCTATGGGGTGCTGCCTTATACTACAAAGTCTGCCTATGGGGTGCTGCCTTATACTACAGAGTCTGCCCATGGGGGCTGCCTTATACTACAGGGTGTGTCTATGGGGGGCTTCCTTATACTACAGGGTCTGCCTATGAGGTGCTGCCTTATACTACAGAGTCTGCCTATGGGGGCTGCCTTATACTACAGGGTCTGTCTATGGGGGGCTTCCTTATACTACAGGGTCGGCAGATGGGGTGCTGCCTTATACTACAGAGTCTGCCTATGGGGGCTGCCTTATACTACAGGGTCTGTCTATGGGGGGCTTCCTTATACTACAGGGTCTGCATATGGGGTGCTGCCTTATACTACAGAGTCTGCCTATGGGGGCTGCCTTATACTACAGGGTTTGTCTATGGGGGGCTTCCTTATACTACAGGGTCTGCATATGGGGTGCTGCATTATACTACAGAGTCTGCCTATGGGGGCTGCCTTATACTACAGGGTCTGCTTTGGGGGCTGCCTTATACTACAGAGTCTGCCTATGGGGTGCTGCCTTATACTACAAAGTCTGCCTATGGGGTGCTGCCTTATACTACAGAGTCTGCCCATGGGGGCTGCCTTATACTACAGGGTGTGTCTATGGGGGGCTTCCTTATACTACAGGGTCTGCCTATGAGGTGCTGCCTTATACTACAGAGTCTGCCTATGGGGTGCTGTCTTATACTACAGGGTCTGCCTATGGGGTGCTCCCTTATACTACAGAGTCTGCCTATGGGGGCTGCCTTATACTACAGGGTCTGTCTATGGGGGGCTTCCTTATACTACATGGTCTGCATATGGGGTGCTGCATTATACCACTATCAAAGGAGCACACAAGGCATTATTACTTTCTAGGGGGCAAAATGTGGGCACTGTTTTCTAGGGCACTTGTACCCGGCATTACTATATTATAGAGGGTTGCTTTAGAATTTAAAAGGCACAGAGAACCACACAGCAGGGGTATCAGGTGCAATAATAGGGTTACATAGGGCAGCAGCGGCTCAGTATTGGGGTATCAGGGGCAGTAATAGAGACACATACAGCAGCTGCGGCTCAGTATTGGGGTATCAGGTGCAATAATAGGGTTGCATAGGGCAGCAGCGGCTCAGTATTGGGGTACCAGCAGGATGAGGAGTTTGTGCTGGTTGGGAATAGATGGTGGTGGGGCTGGAATATGAGATGTGAAATGTGTCTTTGTTGTATTCTCTGCAGCCGAGTCGTGGCTGAAAGAAGTTGTCATGTCAGTCTGGGCCAGATGGAAAAGATGGGAAATGTGAACGATTCCATCAGAAAGAACGTCAGCGGTAAGTCACCATCTATAACTGTGCTGTGATCTCTTATATGTTCTGTAGGATTGGTATCTACCACTGACTATATGGCGGTAATATCCATGTTGGCCTTTGCATATAGATTATTTTCAGCAACATCGCTGTCATCTGCTGAGGTCCTCCTCCACTATTAGGGTGCATCACTGAGTTGTAATCAGGGTTACCTGGTTAGGGGCCCACTGAGAAGTTTTGCCTCCCTGAACCAAAACCGTAGCTACACCTCAGGTAGGCACTAGTGATGAGTGAGTATACTCGTTACTCGAGATTTTCGAGCATGCTCGGGTGGTCTCCTAGTATTTGTTAGTGCTCGGAGATTTAGTTTTTGTCACCTCAGCTGCATGATTTACGGCTGCTGGACAGCCTAAATACATGTGCGAATTCCCTAACAAACAGGCATTCCTCACATCTATTCAGCCTGGCTATCAGCCATAAATCATGCAGCTGAGGTGACAAAAACAAAATCTCTGAGAATTAACAAATACTCGGAGACCACCCGAGCGTGCTCAGGAAAACCTGAGCAAGGAGTACACTCGCTCATCACTGGTTGGCACCATAATGTTGGAAAAGACAATAAAAAACAGCTTTAAATAAAAAGGCCCAAAACTCTATAAGTGTATGGTGGATTAAATAAAAATCTGAATACTCGGGGGATTATCTGCAATAATATAGCAAAAACTGTCCACTTTTGACCTGGTGACATGTTCTTCTTAAAGAACTGGTCCTAAGTAGACTTCTCAGGAGTGTTCCACTCCCCAGCCAGACTACATCCTGATTGCTGGGAGTGCTCTTGTAGTTTGACAGTTTGGACCAGTACCATTGTTTTACCAATGGCCCAAACTGTGCACATCCAATGCTACTATATGGGCAGCTTAGCCCCTGTGACATTATAAGGGCAGTGGCACTGAAACAGGTTAGGATTAAGAGCTAACACTGCGCTCCAGAGATCCCGGACAGCTTCAGTTCCCATCTCACAAGCTTGTAAGTGCTGTACATGTTCGACCACCACTCCTAGACTGCGGCAGTGACCCGTCTCCTAGATAACGAGCTACAAACCATCAAAATATAATTATCAGGACTAAAAAGGAGAATTTTAATAAATAATAAATTATAAAAGTGCTTCTTTTACAAATACTTTGCAACCCATCAATGAAACAAGGCATTGCCCTTTCAGGCCTGAGGCTATACATTTGTATCATAATGTCTCCGTAGCACAAATCTTTACCTTTTCTAAAACAATGATATAATGTGGAGCACTACGTTAATAAGTGGATGCCCTGTATTATATGAAATGTCCCGCTTACTGCCGTCACATTTCATCCTCGTACCCCAGCAGTGGTATTATGTATGTTAATGCTGATAGCTTAGGGTTAACTGTAATTGCTTGCAGTCATTAAAACAAATCTAATTGACTTCCTTAGGACCATGATAGAAAAACTCTAAGCGATAGCGGAGTTCATTAGACGGACCTCCGTGCACCTGCAAATGAAGGTTAATTGCAGGCTTCCTTTAATATCTCCTAATAGCGGGAGACTGAAGGGGAGAACATCGAGAGCCATCGAGAGCCATGTTATTACTTGTCTTCTGTGCTTCTTACAGTGAGGCCAACTCTCATGTCCCTCCGTGATAATCTACATGTAATGAATGAATTTCCCTTATTCTGCTACTCGGTAATTCAGGGATTCCGTGACAGTGCATGCAGCCATATTTATCCCATCAAACCTTAATGGAAGCGATGACCCCATTGTCATTCAGAGGGGTCCATCCTACACCTGGTCCAGCACTGACTCGTGGGTTCAGAGCAGAATCAGGGCTATGGTCAACGAGCCATTGAGTAGATGTATACTCATACCTGTGATTATGTGATACCTGGCGGCAGTATGTGAGGCTGCTCATACCTAACCTACCAAGGCAGAAGGGAAATATTCTAGACAACCCCTTTAATCTGGGTTTACGCAGACATTTCTGACCGATTCTACTATTTGACAAATTATGATTTTGGTCATTTACACCCACGGATATCAGTTCTCATCTTCATTACCTGTTATGGTCATCCTAGAACAAGCCTTTAATTTCCTTTCATGGAGCTGTCCTACAGATATCTGTATGTGTATAAGCATCTACACACCTTGAGGCGTTCAACGTCTGCCAGTTGGCTACTTGATGGCTGATCGGCTGTCGTTAAGGAGCCTGAATAGACAGGTAGCCTGCATTTCCTGAGAGGACAGAATGATCAGTGATAGATTGTGTGCATGGGCTGTCATGTTCTCGGCAGAACATTTTTACTCTGGATGATGTGCTGCCGAGAGCAATGGCTTTTAAATCTATTTAAAAATAATTTCATCCAATGAATGAGTATAATGCGCATTCATCTTATGATTAGCAGCCTGTTTACACTGCCCGATTATCGGGAATGGAGCATTGGGAACAATAATCAGGCAATGTAAATTTAGCTTAACTTTACCACTGTGTAACTCTGATTTCATACCGAGCTTTGGTTTGCAAAATGATGTCTACATCTTGACCTAGAAGCATTGCTTCCTGTAAATCACCCAATAATATCCCACTACATGTATCATACTGACCACCTGATAGTCCGCCACCTGCCGATTCTACCGTACGTATTGGCCATTCCGCCCGTTGTGTAACCTTACTCCGACATTTCCCATTGACATCTGTGCCCGGCTGTAACAGAAAGCGGTGCTGTATAACAAGTAATCCACTTCTGTTCCGGGGATGTTTTCAGATTTGTGATATTGAAGAATGACATTTTAATTTGACTTTACAAGTAACATGAGCTCTAGTTGAATGTACACGGCCTGCCTTGTCTGTTGTCTGAAATTATTCGCAGCAGAAGTATCCAGAATTATTTCATATAGTTTTATAGAAGTGATGGAAATTGTCCCTTTTTAGTCTCAATATGTGAGTAAAAAAATTAAAGGGAATCTGTCACCAGGTTTTGGTAAACCTAATTTGAAAGCATCATAATGTAGAGACAAAGACCCTGATTCCAGTGAGACATAACTTACTGGACTGCTTGCTGCAATTTTGATAAAATAACAGTTTTATCAGCAGGAAATTATCACTTGAGAACTAGTATACTTGCTGCCATATAGTCCTTCATATTAATGAGCTCAGTATAACCCCGCTCAGACAACTGATTGGCAGCTTTCTGCATATGCACAGTGTACACAGAAAGCTGCCAATTAGTGGTGTGGGCGGGGTTATATTGAGCTCCGCATTAGAGAGCTAGTAGATCTGTAGCAGAGAGAACAATCATTTTAGCAAAAATACAACATACTGCCCTGTAAGTGACACATCGCTTGTAATCAGGGTCTCTGCCACTTCATTAGGTTACTCTCGGGGCAGAAAAAAAACTAATGACAGATCCCCTTTAAGACATAAACTGCTGAAATAATAAAAAAAAATACTTAAAGGGGTATTCCCATCTCCAGGATTGTATTCCAATATGTAGGTGTAATACTACTACTACTAATAATATTATTATCAAATGTCTCCAATTAGAAATGTAGCATTGTTCTTCTGATTCGCTATGTCACTTACCCCATGTGCAGAGCATTGCAGTATCTTAGCTATCCATGTTACGACCACTCATATAGTGACAGTTAGTTGTTAGTGGTCGTAACCATGGATATCTAAGCTACTACAATGCCCTGTACATGGGGTAAGTGACATAGCAAATCAGAGGAGCTATACAATTCTAATTTGAGGTATTTGCTAATATTATTATTATTACACATTCTACACATTGGGATAGGATCTTGGAAATGGGAATGCCCCCCTTTAAGTAATCTTTTGTACAGTATGTGTCTGGCAATGCAGCTCAGCTATAAAGAAGTCAATATGGCTGATGTAATGCCGTATACATCCTGTGGACAGGTATGGCGCTGTTTTTGAAAGGAGACAATTATGGTTTTCAAATCCTATCCAACATCTGTTCTGGTAGACAGCACAATGCCCTATTATTCATATTCTGTATACTAATCTATGATGCTATTTTTTCTTGGCTTAACTTTGTTTTCTTGCTGATCTAGGAAATGTAGATGATGTCTTAGTGCTATAGTCGCTACTTTTACACTATAATTCCATATTTGTCCATCATTAAAGTCAGTGAAGGAAAAAGGCAGCATAAATGTTATAAAATTTAGCCATATACATATATATATATATATATATATATATATATATATATATATGTGTGGTTTTCAAAAGTACGGTACATTTTGTGAATAACACTCATAAAATCCCAAATACCACTAACATCTGTATTATTTGCATAGATCTTTGATTGTTTATAGTAGTTAGGTCTTTAATTCTGCAAAAAGGTTTTGTATCAAGTGTTACACAGCTCAATAATCCAGTGCAATGATTTTGGCACCTTGGTTACGTCTACTTTTCTCTAAGAGCCAGTCATTGTTTGTGCTACATTAAATTATTCATTGGAAGCATAGACGTAGCCGCCATATGGTGAGAAAGTTATTTTTTCCCCAGAAGATCTACAGCAGAGTTTTCAGAAAATAATAAGAAGAATGGGTAAAACTTACTGTAAAGTCAGTCTATTTGTCTGGTGTATAATATATACCTGGTATTTTATCTTTACAGTTCCTATTAGTTAGCTTAAGAGTAGAGCTATCAATTCTTCCATTTTTTCCATTGTGTGACTGCTAAAGATGATTGAACTTGCCAAGATTCGAATTCACCAAATCGTTTGAATTTTACAGGAAAATTTTATTTAATAATAATAATCATCTTTATTTTTATATAGCGCTAACATATTCCACAGCACTTCACAGTTTTGCACACATCATCATCGCTGTCCCCAATGGGGCTCACAATCTACATTTCCTATCAGTATGTCTTTGGAATGTTGGAGGAATCTGGAGAACCCGGAGGAAACCCACGCAAACACGGGGAGAACATACAAACTCCTTGCAGATGTTGTCCAAGGTGGGATTAGAACCCAGGACTCCAGCGCTGCAAGGCTATCCACTGAGCCACCGTGCTGCCCATATTTGCAGCAAAGTTATTCTCTTTACCTTGAATATTCCTTATTATGCTCTGGGGATCTTTTCAGACCCCAGAGCATAATAAATGTAGGATGTAAAAGCAAAATAAAAAATACTTCCCAATGTATCTGTCACGCTGTCCCCGTAACGAACTATCCAGTCCGCCACGCCACTTTTTTTTCCTCCTTCAATAACGTTACCCTCTGCTTTAGGGTCACTGGCAATGTCTGTGAGGGGAGATATGTCCAATGAAGATTTTTATCTTTTGTGATGTAAAACCGAGAAGTTTCTCTCCCATATGTTACAGTATGTGTTGAGAGGGGTTAATCAGCCATGACAGGGTTGTTTTTTGTGAGTAGCTTTAGGAGATGGGTGGGACAGTTACTCAGAATATCTCCACCTCAAGGGTGTGGTTCTGGTAATTAAATATCCAGCCACTGAGTTTTTTTTTCTCTGTGTGTTTGGAGACAAAGAAGTCTTCAACCTGGAGCTCCAGTGGAGTTGAAGTTTGTTGTATCCTGAGCAGGAGAAACTTGCAGGCATATAGATTGTGCTATAAATTATCTTTTGTTTTGCCGTTATGCCAGTATGGATATGTTTATTTTGTTAAATGTAGCATTGTTTTATGCCATGTTGAAATAAACCAGCAGAAGAAACTTTCCTGTGTCTATCTCTGAGAGCAGCAGGGTTAGCCAATCTACCACAATTAATGTTTCGAATGCGGGCCACGTTCCAGGAACATGTGTAGCTAATATGGACAAACTGCATGTCCTGGCTAAAGGAATGGAACAGTTCTCAGACAAAAAGGAGGAGCTGATCAAGCACCTGATCCCAAGAAGCTGCAGCTTCAGCAGCAGCACCAGCAGCACCAAGAGCAGCAGCAAGTACAGCAGGAGACAAATAAACTCCAGAGGCAGCAGATACAACAGCAACGAGGGTGAATGGAACTCCTGGCAGGGGATATCCACAGCAGATAAACTTTCCCTTCCCTAAGTCCAGGTGACGACTCAGACATCCGAAAGACGGTAAGATGGGCCATGTAGAAGATGACCCCCATGGGAATGATGTGGAAGCTTTTCTCATGGTTTTAGAGAAGGTGGCTAATCGAGAGAAACTTCGCAAGAACAGTTGGTAGAGGAGCTGGTGCCATATTTAAGAGGTGAGCCCCAAAAGGCATATTATGATATGTACCAAGTTAAAAAATGAAATATTGGCATGCCTGTGAGTACCTATGTTGGTTAGAATCCAGCGAGTCCACCACTGAGTATGTGCTGGTGACAAACCCCGTCGCTCGCAGATGTTTGACTTACTGCATATAGTCCAGAAGTGGTTGCAGCCAGAGTTTTCCATTCGTACTCAGATGGACAGATTCATCCACTCCCTTCCCTGGCCAGTACAGACTTGGGTTGCCCAGGGCGTCCCTCGGAACATGGATTACCTGGTTGGAACAGTAGAAAGTTACCAAGCTGTCAAAAATTTCCTTGGGAAACCTGACATTGACATTTCCCCATATTGGATTACACTGAGGGAGGCAGGCTAACCACAGAAGTAGTCTAGAGCCACAAACAGGGGGCGTCCCAATCCCGCTGAGCTTATCCATATTTTTTCTACAACTGGACTGCCTAAAGAAATCTCGATGGACCAAGGAACACCGTTCATGAGCAAGGTGATGAAAGTGCTGTGTAGTGGAGTGCTTCAATAGGACCTTAAAGGTCATGCTCAAGACAGTCATTGAGAAGAACAGTAGTGACTGGGACTATCTATTACCATTTCTGCTCTTCATCAGAGAAGGTCCTCAAGCCTCCACTGGTCTCTCTCTATTCGAGCTCCTAAATGGTCAATATCCATGAGGGCTCCTAAATATCACCAAGGAAACCTATGAAGCTGAGGTAACGCCCCACTGGAACATCATAGAGCATGCCGCCCAGATGCAGGAGAGATATAGAATTCCCGAAGTAAGCTGTGAAGTAATCTCAACCAAGGTGAAGAGAATGCTAGACCTCAGTGTGATACAGGAGTCAAAAAGCAGATGGTCGAGTCCCATAGTCCTCATGCTGATGCCCGACAGTGAGTGGCAGTTTTTGTAACAACTACCGCAGGCTGAATGAAGTATCCAAATTTGACGTGTATCAAATGCCCCTCATCGATTAACTAATTGAGAGGCTTGGTCCCTCAAGGTACATTACCACCCTAGACCTGACGAAGGCTACTGGCAGATCCCCATGCCCCAGAGTGCCAAGGAGAAGACAGCCTTTTTTTCACCTGATGGGTGTTTTCAATATACCAGAATGCCTTTTGGACTGCAGGGTGCCCCAGCTAACTTAAAAAGGGCCATGGATCAGATCCTAGCTCCTCATAGGAAGTACGCCACAGCCTACCTTGATAACATTATGATCTTCAGCCCATACTGGGGATGTCATCTGCTAAAGGTACAGGTAATTCTGATTGGTCTGAGAAAGGCGGGGCTTACCATAAGTAAAAAAAAATGTGCCAAGAGGAAGAAAGTATTTAGGCTACCTTATTGGACAGGTAAAATTGAGGCAATCCAGAAGTGGCAGCAACCGCCTTTCAAGAAGCAGGTGAGGGTGTTTCTTGGAATTGTGGGATAGTTGAGGTGAAAGCTGCAGTGAAGAGGACAAGAAGATGTCATCAATGAGGGTTGGGAGAGAAGAGGTGCAGAGGACTGGACAGCACGCTGAAGGGATGGCGGGATGTGTGAGTGGTAAGATGAGTATTTTTTTTTCCTTAACCATTTGTCTGGCATTTCACAGTTCATTAAAATGGCATCTGTGTATGGCTGCCATTTAGCTGAATTTGCACAGAGAGAATTGCAAAATAAAAAAAAATTATTCGGGAAAGAACTCATTTTTATAAACTTAGGAGAATTCAGTTCCACTGAAATTAGTTTCTTATATGTAATGAGTACTCCTTACTGACTTCAAGGTATGTGCATCATCGTCATGTTAGGATTCTCCTAATGAGAAGGCTTGGGGCCTGGTCTGATGGCAATAGGTGAAAAGTATGGAAATCTTCTTAATTTTATGCTGTATGAGTATAATAATACATAAATTTGTGCTGTTCATACTGATGCACTCAGTGACCCAGGGGTTCACAGCCTCATATGCATATAGCGTGTTCCTTCTCTCCTAAGGCACTAGATATTCCAGCACTCCAGCTAATTAAATTCACATCATCTGTAATTTAATATATGTTCATTATGGACATGCAAACTTTCTAGTGTTCTCCTGAATTGCTTGCATGAGCCAGTGCATTCATTGTGCTGCACTGCTTAATATGTGGCAGCTATATTGAAAATGAAAAATATAAACTTTGCTGACTCTGAAGTCTTGTTGTTTGGCCAGGCCCAGAGAGGTGTAGATACATCTAATAGTAAGCTTTCATTTTAATCTAACGCTGTAGTTGTAAGATTTGTGTCCTTTTTTAAATAACTTATGAATTCTACCAAAAAAATCATTACCATCCATTTTTAAGAAAACAACTAATAGGCTTTTCCTCTCATGTTACGTGGGGAATAATTTTTGGAATTCCTTGTCAGTCTGGAATCCCTGTGTTTTTGTCCCTAAGGGAGAGTGAGAGCTTTATTCCTTGTATCAGAGTGTATCACAGCTGCTTCCCGTCACCATGCACTGTGTGAGGAGCCATAGTTAATTGCTGTCGGAGATAACTGCTATCACATTAAGGGGACATCTCACACTAGCTGGGCTGCAAGGCCTGGGAGGTGAAATTGACAGACTCGGCCTGTGCATTCTACATTGTCCAAACATCTCAGTGTTGACATGGCAGGATCATCTCACAATTATGTACATTATGATATCCATACAGGAAACACTGGACAATCTCTTGTGTGTTATCTGCCATTGCCTGTACTGAATACTCCGAGGGCCCTGTCTCAGACACACATAGGGATGAATTTCATAGGAAGCCAATTATCCTATCAGAATGTGTTGGAGTATGGAAGAAAACTCATGGGAGAGATTCATCATTTCTGGCAAACAAAGGTTTGAAAAGTTGCATTTTAGTGCAAACGCAAGGTTGCACAAGAAAATAAAAAGACAATTGGCAGGTTCACGCCATTTTTGCCCACCTTTGTCAAAGTGGGCTGAGCTAAGGTGGGACGTGGGGTGTGAAGGGTGATGACCCCTACTCCTCGAAAATTCATTGAAATCAGCAGCATTTGCTTGTCTCTTAACCTGAACTGAGCAAATTTGAGTAAATATGAGACTGGTAAGTGAAAGGAGAAATCCTGGCACATCCATTTCTCCTTTGTTTCACCAGTATATTGGAAGTGCTTCACTAGCTGGATTCGGCACTCAGAGTTTGAACATATCAGTGCATTATTTTGTGGCAGGCATGGTGAGCTCCAGACTTTTCCTTTTTGCTGTCTAAGGCTGTTGACCTTGGGTCAGGAGATCCATGCCCAGTCCAGGAATCTCTGACTCTGAAAGTCAGGTGTGCACGGTGGCTCAGTGGTTAGCACTGTAGGCTTGTAGCGCTGGGAGCCAGGGTTCATATCCCACCAGGGACAATATCTACAAGGACTTTATGTTTTCCCAGTGTTTGCCTCAGCATCCTCCATATATTGTTGTTTCCTCTCACACTCCAAAGACATAATGATAGGGAATTTAGATTGTGAGCAATGGTGACCGTGTTGCTAATGACTGTAAAGTGATGTGGAACTAATGGTGAGTGAACTAAATAAAATAAATGTGTGAAATCAGCCTTCAATTTAGGACCCCAAATTGAACTAAGGATAACCACTGAACGATTATCATTTCACAATAGTCTTGTAGTCTAAGGAGGTTTACAATCATGAATGAATGAATGAGCAGAACACTTGTTCATCCAGTGAAATGATCTTTTATGCCCCACAAAGGATCATGATTCTCAGCAGCACATCATCAGAACCTGTGGTGTTGAAAACAATGGTAGCCTATGAGTAGAGTTGAGCAAATTTCTTTGGGTCCCCGCGTATTCGGCAAGCTATAGCTCTTACTGAATAAGCTGCAGAGGCCACCTGGATACAAGGAGTGCTTCGACTGATCAACTGATTGGCGCCACAGCTGCTTGTGTCGTGGCTGTGTCACTGTCTCAGCACATGCATGGACAGCCCAAGACACAGGATGTCCATGCATGGCCGTGACAGTGACACAGCCGCGACACATACAGCTGCGGCGCCGATAAGCCGGCGCAATCCATGTATCCCCATATTCCCTCTGCAGCTTATTCGGTAAGAGCTATAGCGGGGACCAAAAGAAATTTTCTCAACTCTATCTATGCGTGCTGAACTATTTATTACAGATTCATCACTGTGCATCTGAAGCCAGGTTGACAAGTGTAGATATGCTATGAAATAACCGCCATCTGACAAGCATTTTGGCAGACAACAGTCGTTTAACAGGGTGCAATGTGCAGTATAAAACTCTTATCGAGATTGCCAGTGAAAGTATTTTGGAAAATTGGAGAACTTCCCATCTCCTTTATTTCATGAAATTCTAACACCCCGTTAAGTTGACGCTGACCAGTCTTTAGTTTTACTTTGTATTTGGGACTCCATGTTGTCAGTCTTTCCAGTCTCACACAGCATGTACAGTGGGGCAAAAAAGTATTTAGTCAGTCAGCAATAGTGCAAGTTCCACCACTTAAAAAGATGAGAGGCGTCTGTAATTTACATCATAGGTAGACCTCAACTATGGGAGACAAACTGAGAAAAAAAAATCCAGAAAATCACATTGTCTGTTTTTTTAACATTTTATTTGCATATTATGGTGGAAAATAAGTATTTGGTCAGAAACAAAATTTCATCTCAATACTTTGTAATATATCCTTTGTTGGCAATGACAGAGGTCAAACGTTTTCTGTAAGTCTTCACAAGGTTGCCACACACTGTTGTTGGTATGTTGGCCCATTCCTCCATGCAGATCTCCTCTAGAGCAGTGATGTTTTTGGCTTTTCGCTTGGCAACACGGACTTTCAACTCCCTCCAAAGGTTTTCTATAGGGTTGAGATCTGGAGACTGGCTAGGCCACTCCAGGACCTTGAAATGCTTCTTACGAAGCCACTCCTTCGTTGCCCTGGCGGTGTGCTTTGGATCATTGTCATGTTGAAAGACCCAGCCACGTTTCATCTTCAATGCCCTTGCTGATGGAAGGAGGTTTGCACTCAAAATCTCACGATACATGGCCCCATTCATTCTTTCATGTACCCAGATCAGTCGTCCTGGCCCCTTTGCAGAGAAAGAGCCCCAAAGCATGATGTTTCCACCACCATGCTTTACAGTAGGTATGGTGTTTGATGGATGCAACTCAGTATTCTTTTTCCTCCAAACACGACAAGTTGTGTTTCTACCAAACAGTTCCAGTTTGGTTTCATCAGACCATAGGACATTCTCCCAAAACTCCTCTGGATCATCCAAATGCTCTCTAGCAAACTTCAGACGGGCCCGGACATGTACTGGCTTAAGCAGTGGGACACGTCTGGCACTGCAGGATCTGAGTCCATGGTGGTGTAGTGTGTTACTTATGGTAGGCCTTGTTACATTGGTCCCAGCTCTCTGCAGTTCATTCACTAGGTCCCCCCGCGTGGTTCTGGGATTTTTGCTCACAGTTCTTGTGATCATTCTGACCCCACGGGGTGGGATTTTGCGTGGAGCCCCAGATCGAGGGAGATTATCCGTGGTCTTGTATGTCTTCCATTTTCTAATTATTGCTCCCACTGTTGATTTCTTCACTCCAAGCTGGTTGGCTATTGGAGATTCAGTCTTCCCAGCCTGGTGCAGGGCTACAATTTTGTTTCTGGTGTCCTTTGACAGCTCTTTGGTCTTCACCATAGTGGAGTTTGGAGTCAGACTGTTTGAGGGTGTGCACAGGTGTCTTTTTATACTGATAACAAGTTTAAACAGGTGCCATTACTACAGGTAATGAGTGGAGGAAAGAGGAGACTCTTAAAGAAGAAGTTACAGGTCTGTGAGAGCCAGAAATCTTGATTGTTTGTTTCTGACCAAATACTTATTTTCCACCATAATATGCAAATAAAATGTTAAAAAAACAGACAATGTGATTTTCTGGATTTTTTTTTCTCAGTTTGTCTCCCATAGTTGAGGTCTACCTATGATGTAAATTACAGACGCCTCTCATCTTTTTAAGTGGTGGAACTTGCACTATTGCTGACTGACTAAATACTTTTTTGCCCCACTGTATTTGATTTTAGAGAATACTCTGCTTCTCATGTGACTACATGGGGAATTTCTCCATCCTTCAAATTAAATAGCTTTAGTCTTCACCAGTAACATTTGGCTCCCAGCTTAGTGAATGTTTTCTTCTCATACTTCCCCAAGCATTACATTGGTGTCCCTTTGTTCTTTATTTCTAGATTTCGTTCATGCCCCTCAGGGTATGAGTCTATGACAGTCACCTTTGTTTCACATAAAAGTTTTCATTTCCGTTACGTTATATACCAGAGGTTATCCGCAAGTATTGACTTGAATCTATGTAAATCAGGCATTAAGTGCTTGTGAATTAAACAAGGGTCTTAGCTTAACTGACATGCAAAGTATTGATTTTTATAATTGATCTTGGGGAATGTGCATAATTAAAAGTCCCATGACACCCAGTAAAATAAGTCAATTCTTGCGGTATGCAAAAGAAATATATAATGCAGCCCATATAACATACCGTAGCACAAGAACTAAGCATATAATTTGTCCTGCCATTGTCTATATCTATTGTGCTGCTTCATGTATAAATGTGTGCACCTATTCTCCGTCCTTTTCAAAAATCCCTATATACAGTATATATTCACCTCATGAAAAAGTCTCATGATACAGAAAACTTTGGTACTGACGACGGAATATGTTGCTTCTATATCTTCTTTCTTTATTTCATGACAAATGTCCAAATTGGATAAATTGTGACCCACGGGGTACCGCGACCATGACAAGAAAATCAAAAAAGGTTAAAACTGGATGGATTGTTTGCGACTTCCCTGTCGTAGTCACAGTACTTTACAGGTCGCATTATGCTGCGATGTAGCAGCGGCACAGCACAATCTTTGACCACACGAATTATCTTGTGAACAAAGTTGCCATCTAGCCTTAGGCTACATTCCCACATTTGCTTCTATTTTTATATCTGTACTAGATGGCAGCCCGATTCTAAAGAATCGGGAGTCTAGAATCCATATATACTTTATTTATTCAAATGTAAGAATAATACAATTAATAAATAATAGTAAGAAAGAACAAAAATAATAGGCAGTATATGGAGAAAACACCAAACAAAAGTTCAAAATTGGTGTGAAAATGTCACTGAACCACTTCACAACTAAATATATATAGTTTTGGTAAATGGTATTATCATTTTTTTGACGAAATTCGGCAGGAGCTTGAAGAGCAACGTCACTGGGCCCGCCTCCACGCAGTAGAAACTTGCTGTGAGGTAAAAATTCAAAAATCACACCAAAATGGCGGGCGGAGTGTGTCACAGTACGGCACGTTTCTGATTGGTCGCTCGCAGCAGGCGGCAACCAATCAGACACTGGACACTGTTGACGTCACTTATCTCCGGACATTAGCTCCGGACATTAGCTCCGGACATTAGCTCCGGACAAAGCCACGGAAGTTGGCACAAATTGCAGGAAGTAGTATTCTAGGCAATTATATATTAGATAGAATGGACCATTTTCTACTACCGTATATACTCGAGTATAAGCCAAGATTTTCAGCCCACTTTTTTGGGCTGAAAGTCCTTCTCTCGGCTTATACTCGAGTCATACCCAGGGTCGGCAGGTGAGGGGGAGCGGGGCTGTCTAATTATACTTACCTGCTCCTGGCATGGTCCCTGAAGGTCCCTGGCTTCCCGGCGCCGGCAACTTCCTCCTGTACTGAGCGGTCACATGGCACCGCTCATTACAGTAATGAATATGCAGCTCCACCTCCCATAGAGGAAGATCCAGCCGCCTGCCGTCCAGACCTTTCACCAACAAAAAACATTTGGTGCATTTTGGCGCATTATGAAATAAAACATCCAGCATAGCCTCTCCACTGTAGAGCAGTGAGAATCCTACACCCTCTTTTGCCAGACATGTACAGACGGTTATAATATGAGGGGATGCTACACAATTTTAGATGTGGTCCTGTCCCAACTTTTTTGAGATGGGTTGCTGCTAGTGTTGAGCATTCCGATACCGCAAGTATCGGGTATCGGCCGATACTTGCGGTATCGGAATTCCGATACCGAGTTCCGATACTTTTGTGGTATCGGGAATCGGTATCAGATCCATATTAATGTGTAAAATAAAGAATTAAAATAAAAAATATTGATATACTCACCTCTCCAGAGGCCACTGGACATCACCGCTGGTAACCGGCAGCCTTCTTTGATTAAAATGAGCGCGTTTAGGGACTTCCATGACGTCACGGCTTCTGATTGGTCGCGTGCCGCTCATGTGACCGCCACGCGACCAATCAGAAGCCGCAACGTCATTCTCAGGTCCTAAACTCCTCATTCTAGGAATTTAGGACCTGAGAATGACGTCGCGGCTTCTGATTGGTCACGTGGCGGTCACATGAGCGGCACGCGACCAATCAGAAGCCGCGACGTCATTCTCAGGTCCTAAACGCGCTCATTTTAAGGAAAGAAAGCTGCCGGTTACCAGCGGTGATGTCCAGGGGCCTCCGGAGAGGTAATTATATCAATATTTTTTATTTTAATTCTTTATTTTACACATTAATATGGATCCCAGGGCCTGAAGGAGAGTTTCCTCTCCTTCAGACCCTGGGAACCATCAGGATACCTTCCGATACTTGGTGTCCCATTGACTTGTATTGGTATCGGGTATCGGTATCGGCGATATCCGATACTTTTCGGGTGTCGGCCGATACTATCCGATACCGATACTTTCAAGTATCGGACGGTATCGCTCAACACTAGTTGCTGCCCTAAATGTCTAAATGAAATGGAAAAAAATGTCTAACTTTCAACTTCTGATCTGTGTTCTATGTTCTGTTGTGCATAAGATACGGCGATAAGAAATTTCCCTATTATTGTATTCTTGTTTTTTCTTATCGTTACATTTTACAGATTCCCAATTTTTTTTGAATTGATGTTGTAGTTACAAAGATATATGCAAGTTTTATTGTATTGTTTTTCTCTGTGATGGGAGTCACATGTTTCAGAGAACAATTACACATTTGTTGACGTTGATCTAAAATGGTATTTCAGCTGGACTTTTTTGTTTTCTAATTCATAAATTATTCCACACTATTAAACGCAGTATCAAATGTATGATAACAAAGCTGCAGTGTGTGGTATGTGGGCGTCTGTGTTACACAAACTGACACAACGGAATCTTTGTCTTGTTACACACCTACAGAAAGAATGAAGCCAGCTCACACTTTCAGAATGGCAACAGAACAAATTAGTGGGATGGGCATCACTCAGGAGGTGATAGGACAATTACTCTTAGATATATGTGCACAATGGGCGATTAAGTGATTTGCTACAATCACACAGCGCTGTGTAGGCGTGGGAAGAGGAGACCAAAGCTGTAAAGCACTTGAAGCCCCATAAGCCACATAAAAATTATAGCTTCACAAGCTCTTTATAAAGCAAAGTAATGGAAATAAATGAGTTCTGGGATGCCGGCATAATACTTAGACCCAAATATCGAAAATACCTTCTGTTGACTAAAACATAATAATAGAGTAGCCAAAATGTTGTAAGCATTGCAAGATCAAATCCGGAATGGGCAAAGACTCGAGAAACTCAATTTAGGAATCCAAAAGAGGAGTCGATTCATTTTGTTGAACACATTTTTTACTTTAATTTTTCTTTGCTTGATTTCATCTCTTGTTATATGTATTCTTGCTGTCCAACTTTGAACCATCTGAGCGACAGCTAATGTATACAATGATCACCTTACATACAGATATTATAGCGAGGCTGTTGGCTTAAGGGAAATAGGGCATTGTATGCAAAGTATATACATAATCTAATGCTACTAGATGCGCATTTTATGAATTTGCAATTGTACAATCGTCATTAGTACTGATGTCCATTGGATACCTGTTTACTTATGGGTAAATAGCTTTTTGAGTTATTGGCCTTAGGGTGAGCCTGAGAAAGAAGCATTAGATTGCCAGGTTGAAGAATATGCTGACACTATGTTAGCAAGGAGAAATAAATGAATGCCTATAGGTGTATGCATGCTGATATTTCCAAAATTTCCACAGCTCTTATATGGAATTCATGTAGTCTTAAAAGAGTTGTTTTTATAAATCTACTGCAATCAACATAGATCATAAATACAAAGCTGTCCAAAAACATAATAATGCTAAATAGGGTTGAGCGAAACGGGTCAGCCATTTTCAGAAGTCGCCGACTTTTGGCAAAGTCGGGTTTCATGAAACCCGACCCGACCCCTGTGTGGGGTCAGCCATGAGGTCGGCAATCTTCTGAATCTGGTATCGGAATTCCGATACCGAGTTCCGATATGTTTGCAATATCGGAAATCGGTATCGGAATCCATATTTAAGTGTAAAATAAAGAATTAAAATAAAAAATATTGCTATACTTACCCTCTGATGCGCCCTGGTACTAACCGGCAGCCTTCCTTTCTTAGAATCAGCGCGTGAAGGACCTTAGATGACGTCGCGGCTTGTGATTGCTCGCGCGACCACCCATGTGACCGCTCATGCGACCAATCACAAGCCGCGACGTCACCGAAGGTCATTCAAGCGCTGATTCTTAGGAAGGAAGGCTGCCTAATAGGAATATACTCACCCTCGGACGCGCCCTGCTTCTTTCCGGCAGCCTTCCTTCCTAAGAATCAGCGCTTGAATGACCTTCGGTGACGTTGTGGCTTGTGATTGGTCGCGTGAGCGGTCACATGGGCGGTCGCGCGACCAATCACAAGCCGCGACGTCATCTAAGGTCCTTCACGCGCTGATTCTAAGGAAGGAAGGCTGCCGGTTAGTACCAGGGCGCGTCCGAGGGTGAGTATAGCAATATTTTTTATTTTAATTCTTTATCTTACACTTAAATATGGATCCCAGGGCCTGAAGGAGAGTTTCCTCTCCTTCAGACCCTGGGAACCATAGTATCCCATTGCACTGCATTGGGTTTCGTGTTTCGGCCGACCCCGACTTTTCTATAGGATCGGCCGATTTCACTCGACCCGACTTTTGAGAAAGTCGGGTTTCGTGAAACCCGACCCGATCCTATAAAAGTAAAAGTCGCTCAACCCTAATGCTAAATATATAGGAACCTCCAGCAAGGAAGGTTTATCCATCAAAACATTAAATATAGGGGTGTGTTAACCTATCATAATCTAACAACCGGGTAGCAAGTACCCAAACACACCACTCTCACAGAAAGTGTTTAGAAAAATTAACAAATTTTATTATTAAAAACACAGAAAATATCAAAATGTCGTATTCAGTAAGAGGAAAGGATGAGTACCCAAGTACATAGCACAAAAAAGTGATACAGGAAATAGTATACAGGCTTCTGGGATCATATAGTCTGTGTCATAGCATATGGGCATCCCAAATATATAAGCCCTAGTCTAAATAGACCTAAAGTGCATAGTGCCAAGTTCCCAGTCCAGTTTAACACATATAGAATGCCTGACACATACCCATGTGGTGAGCCCATCCCGATGTACGTTTCGCGTCTTTCGCTTTCTCAAGGGAGAAAAAGATAATTGTGCATCCTTTCATTGGCTGAAATCAACAAAATAAGTTGACGCTAACCACACATTTCCCATGCTACTGCGGGTAAAATGTAGTATTACATCTATCTATCTATCTATCGATCATCTATCTGTCTATCAAGATAGATAGATAGATAGATAGATAGATACAGTATTAAAATCAATATAAAACCTTGTCGCGCATAGCTAGGCTGGCTTCATTTTCATTGGCTCTCAACTCACCACTTTTTCTATTATATTAGGTAGTTGCATGTGTAATGAGGTTCCCACTAGAGCTTCCCTTTAAAATTATTATTATTATTTATTATTATAGCGCCATTTATTCCATGGCGCTTTACATGTGAAAAGTGGTACATAATATAAAACAGGTACAATAATCATATGCAATAGGAGTAGCGACTGGTACAGGAGGAGAGAGGAGCCTGTCCGCGAGGGCTCACAATCTACAATTCTGTAAACTTGTACAGACTAAGGGTACCGTCACACTATAACATTTCGATCTCTACGACGGTACGATTCGTGACGTTCCAGCGATATCGTTACGATATCGCTGTGTCTGACACGCAGCAGCGATCAGGGATCCTGCTGAGAATCGTACGTCGTAGCAGATCGTTTAGAACTTTCTTTCATCGCTGGATCTCCCGCTGTCATCGCTAGATCGGTGTGTGTGACACCGATCTAGCGATCTAGCGATGCGATCCAGCGATGCGTTCGCTTGTAACCAGGGTAAACATCGGGTAACTAAGCGCAGGACCGCGCTTAGTTACCCGATGTTTACCCTGGTTACAAGCGTTAAACTAAAAAAAAACAAACAGCACATACTTACATTCTGGTGTCCGTCAGGTCCCTTGCCGTCTGCTTCCCGCACTGTGACTGCCGGCTGTAAAGTGAAAGCAGAGCACAGCGGCTGTGCTTTCACTTTCACTTTACGGCCGGCAGTCACTGAGTGCGGGAACCAGACTGCAAGGGACCTGACGGACACCAGAATGTAAGTATGTGCTGTTTTTTTTTTTTTAGTTTAACGCTTGTAACCAGGGTAAACATCGGGTTACTAAGCGCGGTCCTGCGCTTAGTTACCCGATGTTTACCCTGGTTACCCAGGGACCTCGGCATCGTTGGTCGCTGGAGAGCGGTCTGTGTGACAGCTCCCCAGCAACCACACTACGATTTACCTACGATCACGGCCAGGTCATATCGCTGGTCGTGATCGTAGGTAAATCGTATAGTGTGACGGTACCCTAATATAGACCCTTTTACTCCAGCGAGAATGGTAGCCTCACATGAAAGTAGTTTCCGGCAGATTCTCCATTTGCACCAGATAGAAATCATAGACAGTGTACTACAACCAATTGTACGATTGTACTGGGTAGACTAGAAAGTGGCAGCACTTACGCTGTTCCCTATGGATTAATTAAAAAGCTGGCTGTGATTGGAATGCCACTGGTTTAAGTAAACATTTAAGAAAGAGAATTGGCCAGCATAAGAGCTTACAGTTTAAGTACAAGTATTTTAAACAGGGTTCTCAGGTTTCCATCACCTTGGCATATAAGAAGGGTCCCTTTTTCTGCAGCCCTCTTAACTCTTGGCTAATTGGATAAACACAGCATGGTATCTTGAAATTCTAGAAGGCAGCCTTGCCAGTGTAAATAAAGAAAACACCTTTGTGTTTAGTTCACACATCATCAAATCTCTACAACCTGAGGCCAATTATTTACACACTGAGTCCTGCCATCCACAGATTTGTAGCAGTAGGTACAAGCCTCTTATCTGCAGGACATGGTCACACTGGAAGAGCAATTACTATGCGGGGAAACTGAAGCCCAAAATTTGAACTTCCCCATGCAACAATGTGCCGAATGTTTGTCATCCTGAATATATTTATGGCTGAATCAATCATTTTGTGTTATGCTCTAATATAAATATGTATGACACCGACTCTGCACACAAATGGCCCAGTTCCTCTGTCCATGGAAAATATCATGTCAAAAAATTAGGGTGAAAATATTTGTTGCCACTTACTGATCATTCCTATGTGGCAGTGGTTGGTCGTTCCAGCTTACTGTACATGTTTTCATTTTGCTTGTTTACTAGTCCATAATTTTACTGACTTGTACGTAGCGCTGGATACTGGAGTAGATGGCGATCGGTGACTATATTAACACACTGACACAGCACTACAATAACATTTAGACAGATTTAGGAAATACAAATTTAACGAGAGTGCTTCTCTAAAAAAGGGTCAAACTATGGTAAAGGACATCCTGAAGTTAGCGCTTCATAGCCAGGTTTATGGGGACCTCGTATGCCGCAGCTCTGTCATGTGCATAAAATCTTTACTAACTTAACGGGTTAATCTTCTACTGGACAACCTATTAGGAGCTTTTTAGGGACCTGGACTTTTTTTATTTGCACTTTAGTTTTTTTCCACCTCTTGGTCCAAGAGCTATACCTTTTTTTATTTGACTATTAGTATATCTATATAAGGGTTTTGGGTTTTTTATTATTATTATTATGGGCCAAGATGTGGTTTTGAATGACACAATTCAATTTACTATGTAACAAACTGAAAAAATGTGAAACATTCCAAGTGGGTGAAATGGTGAAAAAATGCATTTCACCTATTATTTAAGGCATTCATTCTGTGGCAAAATTTACATAGCAATATGATTCTGTAGGTCGGCATGATTGTGGAAATACCAAAATTTATAACCTTTTTATATTTTAGTGGTTGAAAAAAAGTGTAGAACCTTGTAAAAAAAAAAGTTCACCATTTTCTGAGACCCTAAACGTTTTGTAATTTTATGTGCATGGCGCTGGATGAAGACTTGTTTTCTTCATTGTTTTTATTAATACCACCCAAATTATTAGAGGAAGCACAGGTATCATTTAAATACTGCTATCAGTGATTGACAGTGGCATTTACATGGTTACACTACAGCGATCAGAGCAAGCTCCAGTTGCTGTAGTCATATTTGACAGTCATAGGCAGATGCTTACTATATTATATAGCTGGCATTTTGCTGGTATGAAGCAGGCTCAGTTAAAGAACCCATTTCCTACAGCCATTAGCAACCTTTGATGAAAATATATAGGCCCAGGGAGACTGCAAAAAAAAAAACATGCTCCCTTCCCAGACCGATGCTTTTCTCATAGTTTACGAAAAAGACGAAAAACACAAGTCCAATAATTCACTAAATGAAAATATTTATTGGGAATATACAACAACGTAGGGTGGGGGGGGGGGGGGTACCAAAGAAAAGGCACTATACCAGGGGACGAAAACATTATTGGATACAAAATTGATGTGGTAATGAGTAATAATTATAACATATTTAACAGACTGGCAAATTTATATAGCCAGATACTTGTTCATATATATTATACTAGTACCACAACCCAGCAGAATGATATAACAGGTATGTCTATATGCCAAAATAGATAGAGAGATAAAGTACAGGTGCAAGTATGACAAGTGGCCAAAGCTGCGGCTATGTGAATGATCAAAGTAAGTACTAATTGTGTACAAATGGATTTAAGGTAAATCCTGACTTAGGGCCACATGATAATTACCTGTTGCTGAAGTAAGAGGAGTCCCATGGATGCGCCTTGCCCCGACGCGCGTTTCGGCGTCTTTTCTCATACTTGGCATTGCTCTCCTGGCTGGTTCCCTGGCATCAATATCTGCTGGGAGCCTCACATACCGTAAATACTGCAGCTGATCATCGGCTGCTGTTTTGCTGCACTACTCATGCAATGTCATGGCAAAATGTTCATTCCAAAAGATACTGTGCCAAGTACAAGGGACCAGCACTGCTCTGGGAGATGGGTATCTTTTTCTTCACCTCTTTGGGCACATTAATAAGAGTTTTTCAGAGGTTGGCAACGCGTTTAAGTTAAGCTGGCCACACATTAGAGATTTCAGATGACTGAATGACTTATTGTTCACAGTTGGATTGAGGAGTTGTGTTATGTGGCAAAGTCATAGGTTAAAATAGCAAAATATCAATTCATCTCTGTTGAGATCCATGGCCAAGTGTACATCTAGTATGCAAATTGCCTCTTCAGAGAGGAAGAGGACTTGAACGTCATAGTGCCATCTGTTGGATCCAGCAATGCTACAAGTCACTATTAATAACCTTTAAGGGGCCTTGAAATGTGACTTAGGGTACCATCACACTATAACATTTCGATCGCTACGACGGTACGATTCGTGACGTTCCAGCGATATCGTTACGATATCGCTGTGTCTGACACGCAGCAGCGATCAGGGATCCTGCTGAGAATCGTACGTCGTAGCAGATCGTTTAGAACTTTCTTTCATCGCTGGATCTCCCGCTGTCATCGCTAGATCGGTGTGTGTGACACCGATCTAGCGATGCGATCCAGCGATGCGTTCGCTTGTAACCAGGGTAAACATCGGGTAACTAAGCGCAGGACCGCGCTTAGTTACCCGATGTTTACCCTGGTTACAAGCGTTAAACTAAAAAAAAACAAACAGCACATACTTACATTCTGGTGTCCGTCAGGTCCCTTGCCGTCTGCTTCCCGCACTGTGACTGCCGGCCGTAAAGTGAAAGCAGAGCACAGCGGCTGTGCTTTCACTTTCACTTTACGGCCGGCAGTCACTGAGTGCGGGAACCAGACTGCAAGGGACCTGACGGACACCAGAATGTAAGTATGTGCTGTTTGTTTTTTTTTAGTTTAACGCTTGTAACCAGGGTAAACATCGGGTAACTAAGCGCGGTCCTGCGCTTAGTTACCCGATGTTTACCCTGGTTACCCAGGGACCTCGGGATCGTTGGTCGCTGGAGAGCTGTCTGTGTGACAGCTCCCCAGCGACCACACTACGATTTACCTACGATCACGGCCAGGTCATATCGCTGGTCGTGATCGTAGGTAAATCGTATAGTGTGACGGTACCCTTAGGATAAAAGCCAAATCAGAATCTCAATATGCAGACACAGTGTTCAGGGATTTGTTCCTCATCAGTGCAAAGTATGAGAATTGATTTGGCTAAGTGAGAGGCTCGGGACTGAGATCTAAGAGGTAGCATTTCTCTTTGAAGAGAGTGACTTGTAGGATCACTGCTTCCAATAAGTGGCGCTATAGAGTTCAAGTCTTCTTCCTCTTTGAAGAGGCAATTTGCATATTAAATTTCTCAGAGGGGCATGGCACAGAAAATAAGCCTCCTTACCTTGACATGTCAGAGCCAGTATATCACTGTCTGCAAGGAGAAACGTTACCAAGTGTAGTTCTGTCACTTTACATGAATGGTTTTCCAATGACAACACATTGCAATGACCAAATAGATGCAATACAATTTAGATTAAAATGGCTTCCCACAAAGTGAATTTTAATCAATAGATCTTGGAATAGTAATAAGCTTCACAATTGGATGTGTTTAAAAATGTTCTTGTGCTGATATAATCTTATAAATGTGCCCCTGCTGTGTACTGTGTCATGGCTGTGTCTGACCGTGCAGGAACATAGTCTGATCATACCACATCTCCTGAGCAGGAGAGGAGGAAAAGAGAGCATAAAGACATTACAGCAGGGGAACACATATGCTGCTTTCTGTGAGGTAAAACATGGAAAAACAGGCAGCAAATATTTTACCTCACAGAAAGACTTAGGGTACCGTCACACTTAGCGACGCTGCAGCGATACCGACAACGATCCGGATCGCTGCAGCGTCGCTGTTTGGTCGCTGGAGAGCTGTCACACAGACAGCTCTCCAGCGACCAACGATGCCGGTAACCAGGGTAAACATCGGGTAACTAAGCGCAGGGCCGCGCTTAGTAACCCGATGTCTACCCTGGTTACCATCCTAAAAGTAAAAAAAAACAAACACTACATACTTGCCTACAGCCGTCTGTCCTCCAGCGCTGAGCTTCTCTGCACTCCTCCTGTACTGGCTGTGAGCACAGCGGCCGGAAAGCAGAGCGGTGACGTCACCGCTCTGCTTTCCGGCTGACCGACTCTCACAGCCAGTGCAGGAGGAGTGCAGAGCAGAGCGCCGGGGACGGACAGCGGTAGGTAAGTATGTAGTGTTTGTTTTTTTTACTTTTAGGATGGTAACCAGGGTAAACATCGGGTTACTAAGCGCGGCCCTGCGCTTAGTTACCCGATGTTTACCCTGGTTACCAGTGAAGACATCGCTGAATCGGTGTCACACACGCCGATTCAGCGATGTCTGCGGGGAGTCCAGCGACAAAATAAAGTTCTGGACTTTCTTCCCCGACCAGCGATCTCCCAGCAGGGGCCTGATCGCTGCTGCCTGTCACACTGGACGATATCGCTAGCGAGGACGCTGCAACGTCACGGATCGCTAGCGATATCGTCTAGTGTGACGGTACCTTTAGCTGCAATCCCATGCTTGTATTATCTGTATAATCTTTTGCGTTCTCCCCTTCCCAGGAGCGGTGGAATGACCAGACCATGCCCCTGTATGGTCAGACAAAGCCATTATTATAGTACACAGCAGGGGCACATTTATAAGATTATCTCAGCACAGGAACATTTTTTTTACACATCCAACTGTGGAACTTGCCTTTAGTCCAAGATCTATTAATTAAAGTATACTTTGTTCTTAGAAATTTTTTTTTACTTTTTGATAAATATCTATATGTGGCTGGCATTTGTCATACTCATTTGTGTCATGAAAAGGTGGCTAAGCCAAGCTGATGTTTTTGCTTACTCAGTAATCTACAGCCAGATTCGGATCTTATATGGTTTGAAAGGTTTAGTATCCAGAATTAAGAAATGTACAGTGTGCAATCTTTCCATTGCTTGGAGGAAAACAAAAGAAAAGTGTATGATTTCAACAGTGTCTAATACAAAGCGTCATTGTGTAAAATGGTGCGTAGCTGAGAAATAAAGAAGTACACAAGAAAATATTGTGCGGGCTGTCTAATAATAGTGTAATAGTATATTTAGCTATCACCATCATTGTTGTTTATTAGTTTATTCTTTGTTAATGGGATCATTCTACATGTGTGCAGTAGGTTAATCCGTAAAGGTATTCCGCTGTCTACCTTGTCTGTTAATTACTGATACTGGGTTAGGACCTAATAATTTTCACAACTGCTTGCCACCTTTTCTCACCACACAGTATCTGACTTAATAGATCCACAAAACCCTTTGTTTCGGAGGAAAGTCTCACTTTCTTTTCTTTGATGTAATCCTTCCCACAGACACACACCTTTGTCGTATTCACATAATAATGTGTTAGATCCTCTTATCAGCAGCATCAATTGCTTTCTCTGCCTCATCGTATTTGCATACAAAGTGAGCAAGACATAGAATGTTGTCTTTACAATCTCCATGTTTGCATTCTCAGTGGGACATTCTCTACTGTATATCTTTTTTTCTCTATTGAACAAGGCATTCCACATCAAGACTATTCATTTTGTGTATTGCTTCGAAAGTCATGAATATTATTTGGTTGTGTTTGATTTTTTTTCTTTGTTAATATGTAATACCATTATAAAGGTTTCTAAAATCCATCAGTTGAAAAGTATTAAATAAATGGTACCAATTGTCAAAGTTTGCAATCAGGAGGTTGAACAACTGTCTAACATATTATATTTTGAGTAGGTAATGTGTATAGTTGGTGTGCATGAGACTAGACATCTGGCGAAGCTGTTGTGAAGGTCAGAAGCCACTAATTATAATCAGCATTAAAAAAAAATAGCAAAAAGAGCTATGTCTTTAGAAGCAAATTTCCATCAGTAGAAGAAGAACTTTTTGTCATCGATTTATTTCTGTCCATTATGTTTGTTCCCTTCAAATTAATTACACAAAATTGTTTAATTCACTTTGGTAATTTAATATAGGTAGAGATTATATATACAGTATATATAGTATTCTATAATGCTGTAGATAAGTCCCCGATCTGACCTGCAAGAGAAGGAAAATATCTTTTGCCATACTTACCTGCGGGGCGGTCCTGTCTGAGGGGTGTTGCAGGTCCTTGTCCAGCGCCAGGATCATCACAAGAAGATGGGAGGCGTCGGACCAGGTCCAGCAACACCCATTGGACCAGACCTTTTCAGATACACTTACACTACACAATTATTGTGAATGGGATTTCCAAGGAACTTTTGTTTAGCAATATTTGTACATTTGCAAAATGCTGCCAATCACAAAAAAACACCAATATTGGTAGTGCATCGTCCAGGATAATCACAACGTGCTACCAAGGACATAGATATTCTATGGCTGCAGAGTGACCATATTAACAATCGTTCTGTGCAATGGGTATACATTCAGCCCTTTTTGCCAATTGTCATTCAACGCTGTGTTTCCCAACTCCAGACCTCAAGGCCCACCAGCAGCTCATGTTTTCAGGATTTACTTTGTACTGCAGATACTAGGGAAATCCTAAAAATATAATCCGCTGCTAGGCATTAGGAAACACTGGTTTAATGGTTGTAGCTCAGTTAGGGCAAATACAATCTAAACGTTTTATGAATATTTCCTGATTTTTTTAAGCATCAGAGTGATAAACCAGTACAGTTTGACCAAGAAAGTTATATAGGAGAGAGGATCAGGGAGCTAGCAGACATCCGACCAAATGAGGCTGAGTCCAATCGATTGCAGTTGGGTGCCAGTCCCGCTGGTGAGCGCAGCTGTAACAATGGAAAGGAAGGGGACTCAGTCTGGCACACCAGACCCATGAGATGAATTAAAAAACTTTATTCCGGCATGTCAAGCTAAAAACAGAACACCTGACGTGTTTCTGGCGTGATAAGAGCACCCTTACTCATAGCATTAGTCCTATGACTGAGGGTGCTCTTATGGCACCAGACATGCATCAGGTGTTCTTATGTTTTTAAGCATAGCTTGACATGCTGGAATAAAGTTTTTTATTTTATCGCACAGCTCTGGTGTGCCGGACTGAATCTCCTTACTTTCCATTGTTACAACAAAGTTATGATCAATTTAAATGTAAACTATCCAGCAGTTGGTGAAAATAGGATGTTCTTAGATAATAGTTATTGCTCATAGTTTGGGGTAATTGCACTAGTTTACTACCATTACAAATTGTTTCCATTATTTCTATTGTAACAATGATCTGTAAGGCTACTTTCACACATCAGGTTTTTTGTTTCAGGCACAATCCGTCAAGTTTTGAAAAAAACTGAACTATTTTTTTTTTACGCCGGATTAGTTTTTTTCTCATAGACTTGCATTAGAGCCGGATTGTGCCTGATGGGCAGACGTTTCATCGTTTTTTTTCTGGATCCGTCCTAGAAGAGCAATCATGATTTAAATGGGTGACATGTAATGCTGGAATTCCTCTGCAGTGACTTCAATGCTGGTGATTTGTGCATGAGACAACAGCTGAATGCTATCACCACGTCATTGAGGGACACAAATGGGGTTTGTCTCCTTGAGATAAGCCAGGACATGCCTGGCGATGGCACTGTCATAGAGATCACAGGAGTGCTTGGCCAAAGAACCCTGCTGTATATGGGAGATCGGCCGAGAGAGCTGCCGACCAAACCATCATTCAGTTGACTGCCATCTAACGTGTATGGCAGCCTTTACAGCTTGGATTTTATGCATGCATTACATCATACTGTTAGAGATTTGTGCTATTGATGTATGTAGATCACAGACGATTGCCTAGACAGGAATATGATATTGCTGGGATTGATTCCTAATTTACATAATTATATTTGGAAATTTAGAATTTGAATATCCAATCACTAACTTTGCTGATATTACTGAAACTCTATATGGCGTACATTTACACATATACAGTTACATATAAATTGCATTACACTTGTCTGCGTCTTACTTTAATTACGTTCACATTTCTCATTAGAGAGGACCAATCAGACACAATTACATACTTGTCTGTGATTGGCACTTGTTTTTCTTGTACAGACAAACTAATCCGACACTTAAAAAGACACCCATTCACAACATGACAGTGAGACCTATTCATAATCCCTCCTTTTTTATATAAATATGTAGGTCAGGATTTACACTGGGTAATCAGGAGCAGTAATATGCTAACGCCGTGCAACTTGGATATTATTTTCATCAGTTTCATTTCTGTTTCAACCCCCTATGCTTTAGCAAATGCAAATATACAGCCCCATCATAATGAGTTCAGCAGAATAACACATTAAGCCCCGTTCTATTCATTACACAAAATTGTTCCAGGCTATGTTTCGGCTAAATGTATGTTGGGTGGGGAGTTTCCCTCGGCTATTCCTCGTCTGTTTCCCTGCTCTTCAACAGCAATAAAAGTAGGGAAAGAATTTTCTGAGAAGTGATGAGTGGAATGACTGAATAGAGGGTAGGTGTGAGTGCAAAGATACCAGTTGTGCTGTAGATTATGCCATTTAGGAACCATTTTTGTATGTTGCAAAGCAGCTTTTGTCTCTTCCTTCAACACATCGTCTGGACTGTCTCACCGAGGACTATGAGTGCTTGTCTTATTCAGCTCTGCATTCATCCAATATCATTCCCAGAGGGTAAACCGGATTTCCAGACGGAACGCAGCCTGCTCTCCCTCCTGAACCTCATTTTACTTTAGACAGGAAACATTTGCACTAAGTGATTCCAATGGGACAATTACAAAATCATTTAAGCCAGATAATGTGTGTCCTTGAATGTGCTTTCGAATCGCAGAAAAGGCGCCTCTCCCTGGCCAGGTGGAACCATGTGAAAGAGATAGCGACTGTGCGGTGATAATCGCAAACACACGGCCCCCAGTATGAAAAGTAGTTATATTCCCGGAAAGGCATCAGGTTTGTATTAAAGATGACTTTCCACTAAATTTTTCATGTTGCACTGTACTCATGATGCAATAGGTGCTGCAGAGAAGAAAACCTTTTTTCACCTCTCTGTTTCTTAGATAAGTGATCAAATTATTGCGCACTTAAACGGATAATATTTTTTAAATCCAAGTGAGTATTATCAGAGAGATTTCACTGGGGGCGTGTACTTTCTGATGCTGACCAATCATAAGCAAGCAGCAATACACTGGGTTAAGAAGAACACATCCCACTGCAGAGTGATGGTATATGCTGGAGTTCAGCACAGCTGTGAGTGATTAACTGATAGCTTTCAGTTTTCTTCTTTGTCAATCTCATTACAAACACTTCTAGAAGCTCTCCTATCATAGTACTGCCAGTGCTGCCAATTATAAGCAGGCATCCACATACAATCGGAAAAAGAGCATGCCCACACTGAAGCTTAGAACAGGCTCTGTGTGCGACCTAATCACACAGTTTGCTCTACCTCACTGCAGAGTGACTACAGGTGCTGGAGTACAACAGACCTGAGTGTGATTAACATTTTTCATCTCCAGCAGTCAGTGTGTGGGTGAGGGGCAAAGCAGCACTTGCTTTGGCAAAAGTAATGTGTATTTATTCCTGCCGAAAAGCTAATTTGAATTTGGAGGAGAGAAATGTTTGTGATGAGACTCAGCTTCCACAGTACTGCTTCTCCCTTCACACTGACTTCTGGAGATGAGAGCTGAAAGCTGTAAGTTAATCACACTCAGTTCTGCTGTTCTCCAGCACCTCATTACCCTGCAGTGAAGAGAGCAGACTCTTTGTCAATGCTGTTGAGGGGCTGTGTTCTTTGCTCAGTGTGTTGTTACCTGCTTATGGTTGGCCAGTTTCAGAAATAGGAAGAAGTACATCCCCCCCTTTAAATCTCTTTTGTACTCCCACTTGTACTTAAAAAAAAAAAGAGAGAAAAAAGTAACTTTAATACTTTAATAGCTAAAACTGGCTAAATAAAAAAAAAACACATTTTATTCTGTTTTGCAAAACTTGCTGCAATATGAAAATTTTGGTAAAAGGTCCCATTTAACTCTCTGAATATTCAGTTATTTCTACTTTGATAAGAAGTTATTTCTACTTTGATAAGAATACTGTTTTTAAATCTTAGCATGGTGATGATACTGCCTGTTATTATTCCTATTTGTGAACACGAAACATAAACCAATATTATTGTGTTTTGTTAAAGGCCATCTAATTCCCTTCTATGGCTGGTAACAGTCCCCCTGTGTTGCAATGTATTATTCAAGAAGACAATATTGCCCTATGAAATTTAAAATGACCTTTAAAAAAAAGTAAGCAATATCAAAGTGATGACCAACTCTTCAACTTTCGGATCCTCTTTTAGAATTTGGATTTAGTTGTCATAGTAACAAAAAAATACAGCGCTGATACACATTTTCAAGGGGATGTGCAATATGTATGGCTTATTGACTTTCATAACATGGGCAAAGTAAAGAGAGAACATATAAAGGAGACTCGGCATATTCATTCTTTGGCTAAATAGTGAACAGAGAGATTTGACCTACGTTCTGTGTAGTCCTTTATTCTATTAATATTAGTTTTGAAAATAAAAAAATGCAATGAAAATATATTTCCAAACACGAGAAATGTGAAAAAAAGCCTAATTAGAAAAGCTTGAGAAAATTCACTTGGATCCTAATTAGAATTTAGTGTGGGCGTTAAAACACAATCCGATTCTTAGATTGACTTTGTCTCCACTTTATGTTGAGTGATTTATAGAATTTTTTAGCAGAGTGAGAACCCAATGTCCAGATGTTACATCTTATTGAATAATAGAAAAACGTAATTTTTTTCATCACAAAATCAATTTTTGTTATTTGATTTTGTGTTTTTTTGCCCTATTGACATCAGTATAGAGAAATCATACCTCAATATAGCACATTCATCAACAATTTTTTTTTGTACTGGAAACATCCTGTCCAGAAAATAAATTAAATACGGTATGTGTTGAATAAATTACATTGTCCCAATCTAAACTATATCTATATGAAATAAGATTGCTCTCAGTAGAGGACGAAAAAAGCCCAAACTAGCATGAAGTGACCGTGTACTTCTTTAACCCAAGGGCCTAAACAAATGTAATCTTTCCATAACCAACCATTCATCCATAGTCAACCATAGCCTAACTCTATATATGACCATGAAAAGCACACAAAATGAGCAATAGTGGCCCCAGCTACGGAGTCAATTATGGCTTCTTTGACGTTTTCATTAGTTTGAAAATGCAGTAAATGAAATGCATTATCCTCCCTGTTAATTCTATCATTTCAGCAGAGCAGTACTGGACCGGCAATAATCAAGGCAATTCCATCAAAGATCTCCATCTGGAGTTCCTTTGGCCTGTATGAAATTACCAATAGTATTAAAGACTTGCAATAATTGGGACCCCATTGGAGCTTTTGCATTGGGGCCCATGAGCTTCAAGTTACGCCACTGACCAGACACATCGCTCCACCCTTCATTCAACAGATCAGTCCATACTCTTTTTGTTTTCCATGTTCCGATGGAGGGTGTTGGGTGGCATTTATTTGATTTCAATGTACTTTGTGCATAGAGAGTCTGACCCTGCGGTGGGCACAGACATTCCACAGTTCACAGCGGGGGGACATTTATAAGATTATCTCAGCACGGGAACACTTCATTTAAACACATCCAGTTGTGGAAATTATTATTATTCCATGATCTATTGACTAAAATGAATTTTGTTCGTGGGAAAACCCCTTTACCTCCTTCCCGACATGCACCATATATATGCTGAGCACCACCGGGATCTAGTGCGGGTGTCAGCTCTATCTGAGAGCTGAACCCCTGCAGCAACACCCATGATCGGTGCTAGGACGGATCATGGGTGTTTAACCCTGGTGATGCCGCTGTCAATAGTAACAACTACATCACTGGCCATCGCAGAGGGAGTGAGCACCCTCTGTGCTCCCATCGGCACAACGCAATGTGATTGCTTTGTGTTGATGTTCTCCATGGTGACCTTGGATTCCAAGATGGCCGTTGGGTCTCCCGGGATGGTGGCCTGTCAGCTCATGCTGAGAGCATGAGCTGACACACCTCCTCTCTGCATTGAGGCGCTGCTCTAATGTTCTGCAGTGCAGAAGCATTGCAGGGTAGTAAATTAGCGATGTGTCATTATAGAGTTGATGTCCCGGAATCCTGGGACAGTGTAAAAAAGTTTTTAAAATAGTTAATAAAAATTGTAAAAATATTTTTTAAAAAAATCACAAAATAAAGAAAAAAATATGAATCCAAAAAATACATTTATGTAAAGAAAATAGAAGAAAAGAAAAAGTACACATATTTGGTATTGCCGTGTCCATAACGACCCAACCTAAAAACTGTCCCACTAGTTAATTCTTTCAGTATACACCTTAAAAAAAGGCTTTATCATCATACCACTGAACAAAAAGGGGAATAAAACACAATCAAAATGATCAATCAACATAAATATGGTACCACTGAAACCATCATCTTGTTCCACAAAAAACTAAGCAGCCACACAGCTTCATCAGCAGAAAATAAAAAAGTTATAGTTGTCCGAATAAAGCGATGCAAAAATAATTCTTTTATCCATAAAATAGTTTTTATTGGGTAAAAGCACCAAAACAGTAAAAAAATATATAAAAGAGGTATCTCTGTAATTGTACTGACCTGAAGAATAAAGCTGGCTTATCAATTTTACTATACGTGGAATAGCGTTAAAAATCCTGAATTGCTGGTTTTTGTTCATTCTGACTCCAGGTTCCCACATACCAGAATAGAAAGCAATCAAAAAACGTCATGTGCCAAAAGATGGTACCAATAAAAATGTCAACTCATTCCGCAAAAAAAAAGCTGTCACATGACTCAGCAAAAATATGGAAAAATTATAGCTCTCAAAATATGGCGATGCAGCAATAAAAAGCATCATTTAGTGTCTGACAGCAGCCAAACATAAAAATCCAATATAAATCTGGTATCGCTGTAATCGCACTGACATGAAGAATGATGTCACCTAATCACTTATACCGCACGAGGAATGGCGTAAAAAATAAATACAAACAATTCTTCACCTGCTGTTGATTTTTTTCCTTCTGGCTCCAAAAGATCTCAGTAAGACTTGGTGCATAACTACCCTGCGCTCTACGCCTCTACACCGGGGTTTCCTTGTAAATCTCTGAAATGCATAATTCAGATGTAACCCACGGTGGAAGATTTCTTATAATGAGGCAGAAGGAGGCACTGTAGACGTCTGGCCGCATATGACCCGGCTGTGTCCGTCTTTTTAGGCTTGCATAAAAGTGCTGTCAGCCACAGTTTTGTGCACCTTTGAAAAAGGGACACCGCTGAACAGAGGCCGGACGGAGTCCAGAGTAACTCTTCTGCCACATTATAGTGAATAGATTCCTTGGGGATTTAATCTGAATTATGTCATTTGAAGATTGAGAGGGAAACCCAGATGTAAATGCTCAGCGTAGAGTAAATGTGATCCCAAATGTTATGTAAAATGTTGCCTACAAAAGCTTCACATCACTTCACAAAAAAAGCAAGTCCCCACTCAGGTCTGTCATCTGTTAATGGAAATATAGGGGGCTTCCACGTTACTGGTAGTACAAAGCCTCTGAAAAAGCGCTACAGCTCCTCGTCCCCCAAAAGAAATTCAGCAAATTCTGCACTCCCAAATCCAAATGCCCCCTCTCTTCTGTTCACCACAGTGTGCCTAAACTACATTTAGCATCCACATGTTTGGCATTTCTGTAATGATGACAGCTGCATAGTTTTTGCTATTCTAGCACCTCAGGGGCTCTATCAATGTGACATGGCACCCTCAAACCAGTACAGCAAAATCCAAACTCCAATATGGCGCCTCTTCCCTTCTAAGCTTTGCACTGTGCCTCTAAAGTAGTTTTCGGCCACATATGGGGTATTGGTGTACTCAGTAGAAATTGCACATCAAATTTTGAGGTCTATTTTCCCCTGTTAGCCTTATGAAAATAAAGAAATTTAGGGCAAAAAAACCTTTTTGTGGCAAAAAAATAGATTTTTTTTAAATTTTCATGGATCAACATTAATAACGTCTTTGAAGCACCTGTGGGTTCAAGGTACTCACCACACATGTAGATAAGTTCCTTAAAGTGTGTAGTTTCTAAAATAGGGTCACTTGTGGGTTGTTTCCACTCTTTAAGCACATCAAGGGCTCTCCAAGCTTGACATGGCGTTCACTAATATTCCAGGAAATTTTTCGTTCATAAAGTCAAATGGTGCTCCTTCCCTTATTAGCCTTATAGTGCACGGAAACAGTGGTTTTTCCCCACATACATGATATTGGCTTACTCATTGCACAACAAATTGTATGGTCCATTTTTTTCCTGTTGGCCTTGCAAAAATAAAAAAAAACTGTGTCTAAAGTAAAAAAATTTCTGAAAAAAGATTAAGGGTCATTTTTTTTCCTTCCACATTCCATTAATTCCTGTGAAGCACTTGAAAGGTTAATAAACTTCTTGAATGTGGGTTTAAACACCTTAAGGGGTGCAGATTTTAGAATGGTGTCATTTGTGTCATTTTTGGATATTTTCTGTCATATAGAACCCTCAACGTCTCTTCAAATGTGATGTGGTTCCTAAAAAAATGGTTTTGTAAGTTTTGTTGGAAAAATGAGAAATTGCTGGTCAACTTTTAACCCTTATAATATCCCAACAAAAAAAGTAATTAAAAAAAAAATTGTGCTGATATAAAGTAGACATGTGGGAAATGTTATCTCTTATTTAAGGGCATGATAATTCAAAGTTTGAAAATTGCAACATTTTCCTCATTGTCACCAAATTTACGATATTTTCACAAATAAATGCAAGTTGTCATATCGAATAATTTTTACCACTGTCATGAAGTACGATATGTCCCGAGTAGTGATGATCTAGTATACTCGTTGCTCGGGTGGTCTCCGAGTATTTGTGAGTGCTCGGAGATTTAGTTTTCCTCGCTGCAGCTGCATGAGTTACGGCTGCTAGACAGGCTGAATATATGTGAGGAATACCTGTTTGTTAGGGAATTCCCACTTGTATTCAGGCTGTCCAGCAGCCGTAAATCATGCAGCTATGGCGATGTGAGGGCTTGTTTTTTGCAGGATGAGTTGTACTTTTGAACAACACCATTGGTTTCACCATATTGTGTACTTCAAAACAGGGATTAAATTCCAAATGCAGTGAAATAGCAAAAAAGGGCAATTCCACAATTGTTTTTTGTTTTCGTTTTTTACTATGTTCACTAAATACTAATCCATTTTTTGTCATCTCGGGTGAGGTGAGCACTTATTTTTTGCGTGCCAAGCTGGCATTTTTAATGGTAAAATGTTGGTGGAGATACGATCTTTTGATCACCCGTTATTGCATTTTAATGCAATGTTGCGGTGACCAAAAAAAGGTAATTCTTGTGTTTTGACTTTTTTTCTCATTATGCTGTTTAGTGATTGGGTTAATTATTTTCTTATATTGATAGATTGGGCGATTCTGAATGCGGCAATATCAAATATATGTATGTTTGACTTTTTTTATTGTTTTATTTTGAATGGGGCAAAAGGGGGGTGATCCAAACTTTTATATTATTTTTTATATTTTTAAAAACATTTTTTTTAATTTTTGGCATGCTTCAATAGCCTCCATGGGACACTAGAAGCTGCCATAATCTGATTGGTTCTGCTACATACAGGTGATGATCAGATCGCCTGTATGTAGCAGAATTGCTGACTTGGTGATCGGCGTTCATAGAAATCCGACAGTAACAACCATAAAGGTCTGCTAGAGACCTCTGGTTGTCATGCCAACCCATTGGCGACCTGCGGTCATGTGACACAGGCGCTGCTGGATGAGATTTCCAGCGCACTTGCCGGACGCACAAGTTAAAAGCCGCTTTCAGAGTTTGACAGCGGCATTTAACGGGTTAACAGCTGTGGGTGGATCGTGATTCCACTTGCGGTTGTTAGCGGCACATATTAGCTGTTCAAAACAGCACTGCTGACATGTACAGGAAAGATGTGGGCTCACCACCAAAGCCCACATCAAAGGGAGGGAGTCCGTCATCGGCGTACTAATACACCCGATGTTGTAAAGGGGTTAATGAATAACTGTCATTTTATTTATTTTTCATAAGTCAATACTTCAAATGAAAATAAGAAGCTTTGCAATATATTTTATTAGAGAAATCTGCTTTTTTTCTACTCCTCTACTGATTGTTCAATCTCAAAATTATCAGTTCTCAAATAAAATCTGTATTCAGTAGTGTTGAGCGATACCGTCCGATACTTGAAAGTATCGGTATCGGATAGTATCGGCCGATACCCGAAAAATATCGGATATCGCCGATACCGATATCCGATACCAATACAAGTCAATGGGACATCAAGTATCGGAATGTATCCTCATGGATCCCAGGGTCTGAAGGAGAGGAAACTCTCCTTCAGGCCCTGGGATCCATATTAAAGTGTAAAATAAAGAATTAAAATAAAAAATATTGTTATATTCACCTCTCCGGCGGCCCCTGGACATCAGCGGGAGGATCCGGCGTCCGGCACGGCTTCTTTCTTCAAAATGCGCGCCTTCAGGACCTGTGGAATGACGTCCCGGCTTCTGATTGGTCGCGTGCCGCCCATGTGACCGCCACGCGACCAATCAGAAGCCGCGACGTCATTCCTCAGGTCCTAGAAGGCGCTCATTCTAGGACTTTAGCTGAGGAATGACGTCGCGGCTTCTGATTGGTCGCGTGGCGGTCACATGGGCGGCACGCGACCAATCAGAAGCCGGGACGTCATTCCACAGGTCCTGAAGGCGCGCATTTTGAAGAAAGAAGCCGTGCCGGACGCCGGATCCTCCCGCTGATGTCCAGGGGCCGCCGGAGAGGTGAATATAACAATATTTTTTATTTTAATTCTTTATTTTACACTTCCGATACCGATACCCGAAATCACAAAAATATCGGATCTCGGTATCGGAATTCCGATACCGCAAGTATCGGCCGATACCCGATACTTGCGGTATCGGAATGCTCAACACTAGTATTCAGTGAAGACAGACTTTCCCGTTACTGAGATAGATGACAGTTGGTGCTCAGAAGGTTTTATGAGAAATGTAATTGTCGTCTCAGGAGAACTTGCAGCGGAATGTCTGTATCTGCCTCTAGCTCCTCCTTCCTCCCCTCTATAGAATGTTAAAAACATCAACTGCCATCTCCTATCTCAGTAGTGGAAATATCTGGCTTCTTGGATATAAATTTTAACAGTGAACTGAGAGTAAAAGATCAGTCCAGGGGGAGAAAGAAGCAAGTGTCTCTTATTGAGATTTATTACAAAGATGCTTTTTTCCTGCGTTCTAATGATTTGTGAAATAAAAATGTACACGATGGTTACTCTTGCACTTGCCATGTATAGTCACATTTCTGGTTATAACCAGAAGGTCGCTTTTAGGGCTCGCTCACACTAGCATATAAATCGCACAAGTGCAATCAGATAAAAAAAATCTTAATGCTCTCGAACCAATGTTATTCAATGAGACAGTGCAGATGTGTTTTTTTCTCAGCTGTATTCGACATGAGTGAAACATCGCAGCATGTGAGATTTCACTCTGAAATTGGGACACTGAGAAAAAAATCGCATGTCATATGGAGCATCAGTATAGCATCTGATTTTTACGGATACATTACAATTCTGTAGCATAGGAAACTGTAAATGATGCTGTAAAAGATTAATAACTAATGAGTTAAAAACGGATTGCATAAGGATGACAAGTGAGAGGAAATTGTGCCACTCACCAGACCAATTACACTGGTCAACGCAATTATTTAGTCTAGAAAAAAGACGACTGAGGGGCGATCTAATAACCATGTATAAGTATATAAGGGGACAATACAAATATCTCGCTGAGGATCTGTTTATACCAAGGAAGGTGACGGGCACAAGGGGGCATTCTTTGCGTCTGGAGGAGAGAAGGTTTTTCCACCAACATAGAAGAGGATTCTTCACTGTTAGGGCAGTGAGAATCTGGAATTGCTTGCCTGAGGAGGTGGTGATGGCGAACTCAGTCGAGGGGTTCAAGAGAGGCCTGGATGTCTTCCTGGAGCAGAACAATATTGTATCATACAATTATTAGGTTCTGTAGAAGGACGTAGATCTGGGGATTTATTATGATGGAATATAGGCTGAACTGGATGGACAAATGTCTTTTTTCGGCCTTACTAACTATGTTACTATGTTACTAATTTTTCTGGCAAAAGGTTTTAAAACATATTTTAAGTCAATTTTGGCTGCTGATTACGAATATGAACTCCGTTTTTGGCTATCACATCGGGATTTCGAGATATTTTCAATTTTTGATGAAAATTACTCCTAATGTTTTATGATAAAAACACATGATTTTCGGTACTACATTTTGTATATTTTTAATCAAGGAATAACAAAGATTACAAAGTCTATGTACAGCAAATCAAATATACTTACAGAATTAAACTACAAAATATAAAACCACATATATATGGCACACAGATGAATAACAAATGACAGTTATTTGAACTTTCTTTTCTTGGCTGATCTGTGATGTACAGCTTCTGGGTTGTCTCTCATCAAGCTCCAGCAATAGTCAGCCATCATATGTGAGTCCCACCGGCCTTGATACCGTTCTTCCATTGTTTTAATGTCCTGATCAAAACGCTCCCCTTGTTCCTCGCTCACATCCCCAAGGTTCTCTGGAAAAAAGTCCAACTGGCTGTGTAAATAGTGAATCTTGATACTCATTCTACATCCAAGATTACGCAGACTCATTAGTAGCTCTTCCACAATCTCTTCTTAGTTGTCTTCTTTCTTATTCCCTAGAAAATTCTGCACCACAATAAAATGCATTCAAAGCTCTTTCTTCTGTCTCATTCATTGATGTGATAAAATTCGGGTCTCTCATAAGTGTTCTTATTTGAGGTCCATCAAATATTCCAGCCTTTTTCTTCTCTTCACTAAGACCAGGAAAAGTTGAACATATATAGTTAAAGCATTCTCCACTGTGATTGAGAGCTTTGACGAACTGCTTCATCAATCAAAGTTTTATGTGTAAGGGAGGAAAGACAATGTCCTTCCTATCCACTAGAGGATCATGGATGACATTCTTATCGCCAGATGCCAAACTCTGTCACTGAGGCCATTCAGTTTTCACCCAATGCTCTGCTGTAGCTCTACTGTCCCAGTAGCACAGAAAACAAGTGTGTTATCATAACAAATGGGAATTATGCATGTTCAAAAAAAACAAAGATATTCTCTCATTTATTGGGAGACTAAATGAAAACTAAATTTACCTTAGCGAACCGTATAAACCGGCACTTTTCATACACTACTATATTTATCATGGAATTCATGAAAATGGGCTATATACCTATAGCACAAAAACGTGATGTGATAGAGAAATTATAAGATCAGATTTGAATTCAGCATCATCAAATTAGTCTAAAACTGTTCTTAAAGTCCATGCCAGATATTTTTTTTTGTAGACCAGTGTTATTGATGTAAACACTTCTATTTATTCTCTTCTGTTGATGATGGCGAGGTCCAGTTACACACAATGGTTTTTTATTGTTGATCTGCATTTACATTTGTCTTTTATCGTTACAGTGGCTCAAAAATTAGGCTTAAAGTTGTTCCATACTAATCAACATTGAATAAATATTGCAATTAATGCGTGGACTCGGCGAGCAGCTGCAACATATACATTGGAGAGGAGAGCGGTCAAAGTGGCCTCGCTTCAGGCTCTGAATGCTCAGCATGCAAACAATCCGTGTCTTGTCATTGGCACATTCCCTGAGGAAATGCCATGCCAGGGAGTTACTTTGAGATAGCTTTGGTCTTCTTATTTCTTCGGCGCAGTTGGCACTGGCAGCCTACGTACTGGCTGGGGGCCACCCGCTGAGCTTTTGCACACTTCTCATTTTGCTGTTCTGCTGAGACAGCAGCAAGACATGGGTGCAGAGTATAAAAAATTGGTTAGGCACACTATTCCCACAGACGCGGTGCAGAGTATAAAAAATTGGTTAGGCACATTATTCCCACAGACACGGTTACAAAGTACACACAGAGAGGTTTTCTTGAAAAATGTGCACACACAAAACCTAATATGTCCTTCACTCCAGCTGCCTCCTGTCCCTACAATAAGCAGAGCAGAATGGCGGCTAGACCTGTGATCCTGCATTTATAGAGTCCGGATCACCTGGTGTGCAGGCCAATCACAGCTATGCCGGTACTCGACATGACTGTGATGGCTCCGGAAGTGCCCACTGCATAAAAGCTTGTTGATTGGTTGCTCTGTAGCCTCCTGGACTTCTGGTAAAATAAAGTCTATGTTCTGGGTTTGGGAACGGACATTAGGTGTCCAGTATGAACCCCGAACTTTACAGTTTGTATTCGCTCATCCCTAACCATCATAATAAATGTGGTTCTCTGCTTCTGTTTGCGTCAGTTATGCAACAGATCCCATTAGAACTTTAATTTCATTGTGGTCCATGCCTCATTTTGTGATTTATGATTTATCACCTAATTTCTTTATCTTTCTCAAAATTCCCTTCATCTAAAGCTGCATTAAAACTAAAAGATTATCATTGACAGGTGTTCCTATGAAATCTCATTTCACAATAATTTTGCAGTGAAAACAGCCTGCCAATCACACGATGAACAAGGAAAATATTAATTTGTCTGGTGAAATGATCGTTTTTGCCACACAAGAGACCACCGCTCTCAGTGGTGCATCTTTCTGTGTAAGCAGGACTCGCATTTCCAAGAACAATGGCATTCTATGTAGGGCAGCACGGTGGCTCAGTGGTTGGAGTCCTGGGTTCAAAACACACCAAAGACAACATCTGCAAGGAGTTTGCATGGATTTCCTCTGGGTTCTCCAGACCTACGGATAGGGAATTCAGATTGTGAGCCCCATTGGGGACATAGATGATAATGTGTGAAAATGTGTGTTGGTGCTGTATAAATAAAGAGATTATTATTATCTGCACTGAGCGATCTAGTATAGATCGTCCAGTGTGTATTGTTAACTCTGGTCTGCTTGTCTAAACAAACTAAATGTCCTCCGATCGGTAAATATTTTCCAAACGATCGTCATTTAATGCTGCAAATCAGTTAATGTTAACCGACTTTAAGTGTATTTACATTATGGAAAAGATAAATATTTCAAGGCCTCAGTTAAAGGGATTGTCTCATATTTTAAACAGGAAGACACAGCTGTTGGTGACGTGGTGCACTTCTGGTCTATTTGTAGTTCATACCAGTAGCATCATCACGCAATGGGCCTGAAATGTGCGCTCTGCATTCCTGCTATATGAAGCTTTGCCTTTGCAGCATCATAAGAGAGCAGTGATACTGAAGCTGGCTGGTTGATAAGATAACAATGGCCTTACAAAAGAGCAGAAATTACACACTGTATTAAGGTACCGTCACACTAAGCGACGCTGCAGCGATACCGACAACGATGTCGATCACTGCAGCGTCGCTGTTTGGTCGCTGGAGAGCTGTCACACAGACAGCTCTCCAGCGACCAACGATCCCGAGGTCCCCGGTAACCAGGAAAAACATCGGGTTACTAAGCGCAGGGCCGCGCTTAGTAACCCGATGTTTACCCTGGTTACCAGCGTAAACGTTAAAAAAACAAACACTACATACTTACCTTCAGCTGTCTGTCCTCCGGCGCTGTGCTTTCCTCTGCACTGTCAGCGCCGGTCAGCCGGAAAGCAGAGCGGTGACGTCACCGCTCTGCTTTCCGGCTGGCTGGCGCTGACACAGGATGCAGGAGGAGTGCAGAGAAGCACAGCGCCGGGGACAGACAGTGGAAGGTAAGTATGTAATGTTTGTTTTTTTAACGTTTACGCTGGTAACCAGGGTAAACATCGGGTTACTAAGCACGGCCCTGCGCTTAGTAACCTGATGTTTACCCTGGTTACCAGTGAAGACATCGCTGGATTGGTGTCACACACGCCGATCCAGCGATGTCAGCGGGCAGTCCAGCGACGAAATAAAGTTCTGGACTTTCCTCAGCGACCAACGATCTCCCAGCAGGGGCCTGATCGTTGGTCGCTGTCACACATAACGATTTCCTTAATGATATCGTTGCTACGTCACAAAAAGCAACGATATCGTTAACAATATTGTTATGTGTGACGGTACCTTTAGACCTCTTTCACACTTAGATCTTTGAGCTCCCGTCAAAATTTTTCTTCTGGATCCTTTTTTTTCCATAGATTTGTATTAGCGACGGATTGTGACGGATGGCCATCCGTTTCATCCGTCGTGCACTGGATCCGTCGAAAAATTGCTGTCCGTCGGGCGGGGACAATGGACAGAGGAACGTTTTTTCTGTACGTCGGAAAATCGCTCAGCGACGAATCCTGCACTGCCTGTTGTTGGCTATAATGGAAGCCTATGGACGCAGGATGTGTCGCTGACTGTCAAAAGCAGGAATCCAGCGACACGTTCCATCTTTTGAAACTGAGCATGCGTGGAAGAATTTCCAGTCAGGGAAATTCTCTCTCGCTCTCTCTTTTTACTATTGATGCTGCCTATACAGCATCAATAGTAACAAGATATAATGTTAAAAATAAAAAACTAAATAACAAATCGCAATATTCTCACCTTCCGGCATCCCGCGCAGCTTTACCGATGCTCGCGATGCTCCCGGCAGCTGGCGTTCCCAGTAATGCATTGCAAAATGACCCGATGACGTCGCAGTCTTGTGAGACCGCTACGACATCAGAGGTCATTGCACGTAAGGCATTACTGGGAACAGGAGCTGCTGGGAACATCGCGAGCATCGGTAACGCTGCGCGGGACGCCGGAAGGTAAGAATATTGCGATTTTTATTTTTTGTAATTATTTTTAGCCTGGGTTGTGTTGTGTATGCGTTTTCGCAGTGGAAAACCACTGCGAAGATGCATACACAACAGGTGCACATAGCCTCGATGGGTCCGTCAGAAAAACGGGCCCAGTGCACCCGTTTTTTACAATCTGCACAGGATCCGTCTTTTCAACATTTTGACGGATCCTGTGCAGATTGTAAAAACAGAAGTGTGAAAGAGGCATTAGAAAGATTACTATTTATATACTTACTAAATGGTATTTGCTCATTGTTTTTATCTAGGTTTTTTCTGTAAACAAACACAGTATGAATGTTCACCTACACATTGCACTTATATCAACAGGTATGCCGGTTATTTCTTTGGTATTTCTTTAGTTCCTTGTACTGGGTACATGTGTGTGTGCCCGCCTTCTCTTTTGGGCTTTGCAGCTAGACTATATATTTTCCACAGGTTTGTGTAAAACAGTCATGTCTGGGTCCTGCACTACCACCCTCCTTTTTGAGATCTGCTGGCATATAGCTAGGTGGGATACTAAAGTAACATAGGAACAGGGGTGGACATACCGCATGTGCAGCTGGTGCAGCTGCTCAATGGGCCCAGACATGAAGGGGGGCCCTGCAGGGTGGCTAACCCTGCGGGCAATCCCTCCAGGGGGCCCCTTGCCAGATTGCCCTCATGTGTGGCGACAGGGAGTGATCCCTGCAGCTCCGCTGCTTACAGGAGAAAATGGCAGCGGAGCTGCAGGGATCTGTCCTGTGTTCCCTGTCTGACACAGTCTTGTGGCTGGATGATGTCATCATCCAGCACACTTTTGTGTCAGAGAGAGGAAGCTGCCGGCGATGAAGATGCTGCAGCTGCAGGTAACGTGCGGAGTGGTGCTCTGTGTGTGTGTGTCTGTTTGTGTGTGGAGGTGAGCGGCGGTGTGTGTGTGTGTAGGTGGTGGAGAGGGCAATGATGGGGTGGTTGAGAGGGCAATGATGGGGGCGGTTTAAATGGAAATGATGGAGTTGGTGGGAGAGAACAATGATTGCGGTGGTGGAAGAGAACAATGATTGAGGTGGTGGAGAGGAAATGATGGAGGTGGTGGAGGGGGCAATGATGGGGTTGGTGGGGCAGAATGCAATGATGGAGGTGGTGGAAAGGGCAATGATGGGGTTGTGGGGGAGAAGACAGTGATGGAGGTGGCAGAAAGGACAATGATGGGCGGGGTGGGGAGGACAATTATGGGAGTGGTGGGGGGAGAACAATCAGGGCCGGTTCCAGGTTTTCATGGGCCCTGGGTGAAAGAGTCCCAGTGGGCCCCTTTAACACATACCACAATTTATAATGCACCGATACGGCAGAGAAATAAAGGTATAGTACAATGCCAAAGATTACACTTACTTCTTACATTACATGAGTGATATCTATTGTAGATTCTACATTAGCTCAGAAACCGGACAGTATAGTCCTCTACACAGAATAATGAGCCCCATATATTGCTCCAAACAGAATAATGAGCTCCATACATTGCCCCATACAGTATAATGGCCCCATAAAGTGCTCCATACAGTATAATACACACTACATAGTCCTCTATACAGAATAATGAGCCCCATATATTGCTCCAAACAGAATAATGAGCCACATATAATGCTCCATACAGTATAATGGGCACCAGAGTGCTCCATACAGAATGAGCCGCATATGTTGCTCCATACGGAATTGACCCCATATAATGCTCCATACAGTATAATGAGCCACATATAATTCTCCATACAGTATATGATGGGCCCCATCTATTGCTCCATATATAATGGGCCTCATATAATGCTCCATACAGTATATGATCGGCCCCATACAGTATACTGAGTCCCATATATTGCTCCATACAGAATGGGCCCCATATGATGCTCCATACAGAATGGGCCCATATAATACTCCTTACAGAATGGGTCCCATATAATGCTCCAAAAATAATTGGCCCCATAAAATGCTCCATGTATAATGGGCCCCATATATTGCTCCATATATAATTGGCCATATAAAATGCTCTATATATACTGTAATTAGTCCAATAAGATGCTTCATATATTATTGGCCCCATATACTGCTCCATATGTAATTGGCCTCATATACTGCTCCATATTGAATTGGCCCCATAAGATGCTCCATATTAAATTGGCCCCATATAATGCTCCCTATAGAATTGGCTTCATAAGATGCTCCCTATATTATTGGCCCCATAAGATGCTCCATATAGAATTAGCCCCATATAATGCTCAATATATGGGCCCCTTCTGATGGTCCCCATATATTACTCCACATATAAAAAAAAATGAAATACTCACCTCTCTTTGCTCGATGCTGCTCTGCTCTGGACTCCTCACCGTCGGCATCTTCCTGCTCTCTGTGCTGCGGCTGCTCAGGCAGAGGGCGCGCACTGGTGACATCATCGCGCCCTCTGACCTGAATGTCACAGTCAGAGGATGGAAGATGCTGCAGCACTGGAACCGAGAGAGGTAAGTATCACAAGTGCCGGGGCCCGGATCTGGCGGGGGGTCCACTCACGGGGGCTGGCACTATAGCGCGCCAGTGTCCCCAATGGTGAGTGGGCCCCCTGCCTGCTCAGGGCCCCGGCACTTGCCCAGGTGCGTCGGGTGCTGACGCCAGCCCTGAGAACAGTGATTGGGGTATTGGAAATGGAAATGATGGAGGTGGTGCGAGAGAACAATGATTAGGGTGGTGGAGAGGAAATGGTAGAAATGGTGAAGAGGGCAATGATGTTGGGGGCGGGGGAGAAGACAATGATGGAGGTGATGGAATGGGCAATGATGGGGGTGGTGGGGAGAAGGCAATGATGGAGGTGTTGGAAAGGGCAATGATGGGGTTGGAGAAGAAGAAAATGATTGAGGTAGTGGAAAGGACAATGATGCAGAGAAGGCAATGATGTAGGTGGTGGAATGGGCAATGATGGGGTGGCGGTGGAGGAGAAGGCAATGATGGAGGTGGTGGAAAGGGCAATGATGGGGTGGTGGGGAGAAGACAATGATGGAGGTGGTGGAAAGAGCAATGATGGAAGCGGTGGGGAGAACAATGATTGGGGAGGTGAAGAGTACAATGATGGAGGTGGTGGAGAGGGCAATAATGGGGGTGTTGGAGAGAACAATAATGGGTGTGGGGGATTGGGATGGGAGTAAGGGGGACTTATAATGGTCTTATGAACAGGAGGCGGGGAGGAGGACATTAGATATGGATGTGAAATGAATTGAGTGGTGGAGAAGGGTGCTAAGCCCATGAAAGCATCCTCCCCACCTTACAATTCATTGCGATGCTATCGGGGATTTAAAATTTATTGGGCATAGGACCCTTTATCATGAATTGATAGGTGGGAGAAGATGCTGTTATGGACTTATAATGTATTGGGAGGTGAAAGAGGATTCTCAGTACCTGAGAGCATCTTCTCCCACCCCCAAATTCATTATGATGTTATGATGCTATCAAGGATTTATACTGATTGGAGGGACACAGGAAAGGGACTAAGGCTATGTGGACACATTCAGGATTTGCAAGAGAAAATTCTGCAGCATATCCTAATGTGTTGGCAGGAAGGACACTGCGTAAAACACATTTATTTTTAGGCAACGTTTTTCCATGCTTTTGTAATGTATTTTCCCCCCATTAGAACCGGTGAAATACGCTGCAAGAATTGACATTATGCATATTTGAATTTGCTGCAAATCTGCAAAGAAAAAATAAGCAACATGTGAATGATACTTCAGGGATCTCACTTTCCTTGTACTGTGAAACCTTGCATATTTTCTGTGTGCACATAGCCTTACAGCTAATTGAGCAGAGTCAGAGACTGAATAATTTATATTATTGGGTGGCAAAGATTATAGTTAATGGGGGGCACAGCGCTGGTTCAGGGAGGAGACACAAGTATGTATATTTATTATTTTCTGGATTGCGACAATCATCGTGACAAGACGGGTTGTTGCTGTTGCTGGGAGATGTCGACATGAAGGTCTGGCCAGATGGAGAAGAAACAGGAGAAAGTGGCTCTAATTAGGCGAGATGTCAGCAGTAAGTGCCTAGATGTAGGTATTATTCTGTATCTGCACTGTGTGACGTGGAGTGATATTGTTATCTGTAAAATCCTTATTCTACATTCTCACATTTGTGTGAAATGTGCTTGTGCTTTCAGATTTTTTTATTGGATGGCACACGGACTTGTAAAGTTTTATAGGTCCCCTCACATATACATGAAAATTACGGATCTGAGAATGTTTTGTTCTGTTGCTATTTTGCGTCTGTAAAAGCGTACAGCACACCGACACTGCACACGGATACAGGAATGTAGCCTTATTATTTATAGCACAGTCCCTTGTTATATAGTTTCCTCTGATGCTATGTACAGCACTGTCTCCTACATAGTGTATTCTTGCTATTTTTGTTATTCACAGTGCCCTCTTTTATTTCATAGTCCCCTCTCTTGTTAGATATAAAACGATTGCTGATGGAGCAGCCGGTGACCAGACGACCAGTCCATCAGCTCCTCCATTAGAAAAGAAGCTTTCCCGTAGTACATCAGGCATGATTGCATTATATAGCTAACAATACAGGATGGTATGTAATAAAGACAGGGCTCTATATAATCCAATATGTAAGGGATGGAGCTGTACATAACAAGAGAGGGCACTGTGTAATGAGAGATGGCAATATACATAATAGAGGAGATAATGTAGGATATATGCGTGTATGTGTGTGTGGCTATAAAGTATATATACAGTATATATATATATATATATATATATATATATATATATATATATATATATATATATATATATATATATATATATATATATAGTAAGATTGCCGCCATACAAGACCTTGAGGGGAGATGTGTCATCGCGGCTATTAGCTGCGGTGATGTGAGCTCGGAAGCATGCTCCAGCACATCTATAATATAACGCTGGGAGCGTCACTCTGTCCGAAGCCTCTATAGACTGCGCAAGCGCAAGCGCCGGCGCAGTCTGGGCCTCACAGAGCGACGCTCCCGGGAGATCGCGGTGTGCATTCACACTGAACACACACCGCGATCTCCACCGCAGAAGCAGGGACCGCCAGGAGGGTGAGTATCGGCCTATATTCACCTGTCCCCGTTCCATCGCTGAGCGGCGCCATCTTCCCGGTCTTCGGTCTGTGGCCTTCGCCGGCACCGCCCTCTGACTGAACAGTCACAGCCAGGAGACCGGGAAGATGGCGGTGCGCAGCGATGGAACGCCGGACAGGTGAGTATAGTAAGTGCTGGGGGGCCTGAGCTGGCGGCGATACCGGCACCTGACCCCCACAGCGCGCCGGTGTCCCCGCCTGCTCAGGCCCCCCAGCACTCGGCGCCGAGCGGGTCAGAGGCAGTATGGGGACGCAGGATGGAGCAGCACATAAGGATGGGGACGCAGGATGCAGCAGCACATAAGGATGGGGACGCAGGATGCAGCAGCACATAAGGATGGGGACGCAGGATGGAGCAGCACATAAAAATGGGGACACAGGATGGAGCAGCACATAAGGATGGGGACGCAGGATGGAGCAGCACATAAAGATGGGGACGCAGGATGGAGCAGCACATAAGGATGGGGACGCAGGATGGAGCAGCACATAAGGATGGGGACGCAGGATGGAGCAGCACATAAGGATGGGGACGCAGGATGGAGCAGCACATAAGGATGGGGACGCAGGATGCAGCAGCACATAAGGATGGGGACGCAGGATGGAGCAGCACATAAAAATGGGGACACAGGATGGAGCAGCACATAAGGATGGGGACGCAGGATGCAGCAGCACATAAGGATGGGGACGCAGGATGGAGCAGCACATAAAAATGGGGACGCAGGATGGAGCAGCACATAAGGATGGGGACGCAGGATGCAGCAGCACATAAGGATGGGGACGCAGGATGGAGCAGCACATAAGGATGGGGACGCAGGATGCAGCAACACATAAGGATGGGGACGCAGGATGGAGCAGCACATAAAAATGGGGACACAGGATGGAGCAGCACATAAGGATGGGGACGCAGGATGCAGCAGCACATAAGGATGGGGACGCAGGATGGAACAGCACATAAGGATGGGGACGCAGGATGCAGCAGCACATAAGGATGGGGACGCAGGATGGAGCAGCACATAACAGTATGGGGACGCAGGATGGAGCAGGACATAAGGATGGGGACGCAGGATGGAGCAGCACATAAGGATGGGAACGCAGGATGGAGCAGCACATAAGGATGGGGACGCAGGATGGAGCAGCACATAAGGATGGGGACGCAGGATGGAGCAGCACATAAGGATGGGGACGCAGGATGCAGCAGCACATAAGGATGGGGACGCAGGATGCAGCAGCACATAAGGATGGGGACGCAGGATGCAGCAGAGCATGACAGGATGGGGACGCAGGATGCAGCAGCACATAAGGATGGGGACGCAGGATGCAGCAGCGCATAACAGGATGGGGACGCATGATGGAGCAGCGCATAACAGGATGGGGACGCATGATGGAGCAGCGCATCACAGGATGGGGACGCAGGATGGAGCAGCGCATCACAGGATGGGGACGCAGGATGGGAGCAGCGCATCACAGGATGGGAGCAGCGCATCACAGGATGGGTCGCAGGATGGGAGCAGCGCATGACAGGATGGGGACGCAGGATGGGAGCAGCGCATGACAGGAAAGGGAACGCAGGATGGAGCAGCGCATGACAGGATGGGGACGCAGGATGGAGCAGCACATGACAGGATGGGGACGCAGGATGGAGCAGCGCATGACAGGATGGGGACGCAGGATGGAGCAGCACATACCATGATGGAGACAATATACCAATATAAATGCTCGCCACCCGGGCGTAGAACGGGTTCAATAGCTAGTACTGTATAGTGCTGAGAGAGTTATCATTATCAGGCCATTCCAGGGCCAGGCTTTACGAGCAATCATAAGAGATGGGTGGGAATTACTGTTCACATATCCCAACCCCCAGGGGTGTGGTTTGACAGATAAAATGGAGAAAAGGAGATCGAGTTTCTCATTCAGTGTCTGTGGCTGGAGGTGTGGAGACCTCCAGTGTGTGTTGCTAAAGTTACTGACCTGAGCGGGCGGACCTGGAGTACCATAAGGACTACTTACTTGCAGTTTGTTGTCACTTTGTACCAGAAAAGGCTCCATTTTGTTTTGCCATCTGGAGCGATTTATGAACGTTGAATAAACTTGCCTGGACATTACAGCAATATAGAGTCCGGTGCCTACTTCAACGCAGCTGAGTGAGTGCAAAACTCTACAATATATTATATGTATAATATATATATATATATATATATATATATATACACATATATATATGTATATATACTGTATATATATATATTTTTTTCACCATAAAAAGAGGGGGCCAGACACATTTCTTGCCCTAAGCTGTCAGTTTCCACCCCTACATCCTACAACCATCCTGATTGGGTTCACGTCGTTAAGGTGGGAATGCTTTTATACTCTTTTGATCAAAATAGCATTCGCTATGTTATTTACATGTACTACATTTATTTATTTACTTACTGCAGGGCATGACAATGATGTGTGTGGACCCACTGCACCATGGGCGGGCTTACCCTGTAGGAGCCTGACTAAGTGACTACCTGGTTGTCACTAGAGCCTCTGGTGCTCAGGATTGGTTTGACTGCAGGGCAGTCCCTGGACCTACAGCAGCTGACCCATTGTTCAAAGCGGGAATGCACTGCACAGAAGGGCAAAGGCAGAAGCGTAGTCAGAAGGTCCAATGTCAGGGCAAGCAGCATGGGTTCACAATACAAAGCTGGGATCAGGAGCAGAGAGGTCAGACAGAATGGGTACATGAGCTGGGTCGGTAACAGGAGTAACGAGACAAAATAGCAATTAAACTGATTGCTGGAGACAGACAGGAACTAGGGACCTAAGTTCAGGCAGGAGGAGCTGCCTAATATATTCCCTGCTGGCAGGCGATAAGTTAGGGAATCCAAGACCTGAAGGACACAGCAGGGTTAAATTGCTGCAGGATCTGGCTGTGCTTCCCTACAGCAAAGTGGAGACAACAGGAAGATGCAGCAAAGCTGGTAGAGCAGCATGAGGTAACTCAGCATGGCAGCCTGACACAGAGTGGGGAAAATGGTGAATGCAATGAGTAGCACGGCGCTGAGACCATGTGTGAGTTACTGCCATGACACAGAGTATTTGCTGATTGTTTCTATCCCTATTTTTGTATTTATTGGAATAAACTTTTAAGCGCTTCACATCCTTGGCTACTACTGCCAGACTGAAGCGGTGGCCAGTAACATAGACAATAAGCAGTGAGCAACAAAATTAAAAATCCATTTGCTCTTGAAAATGCAGTGACTTTTTAATAAGTAAACAGCAAAGTTGTTTGATTTCTAGCACTTTGCAATTTTCCCATATAAGAAGATGAAACAACCCCTTTAAGGGCTAACTAAATATGTAATGATAAGCAGCAGTTAGCCATTAAAAGGTGTCAACTTCTGCGCAGCACAGTACAGAGATACTCCGTACTTTTATATTAACCTGTGCTTGGAGGGGTCCATAAGGTAGGCATCCACAACTCCTGCTTATGAGCTGGCATGAATCCTGAGCAAATGTTATCTGCTACGTCACCCGCTCTTATGTATATTTATTGGCATTTTCAAGCAATAAATTTACCAAATACCAGCTGTCAATAATTTCCGTACATCTGTCTTATTGTTTGATGAAAAAGCTAGGAGTTATCGAGGTTTTGATGTCAGGTGATAGAAAACTCATGTCAGATGATTGGTGTGAAGAATTCTTCAATGCTTTGTGAAGTAAAAAATCTCTGCATCATTGCAGGCAATGTCCAGACAGAGGAAATGCTGAACGTTCTTAATGTTCATTTTACAACCAGAACATAATCTTCTTGCCAAGATCTCATAGCCTATAAACTGAAATGTATTTTAATATTGTGTGCTAAATGAGAGACATCTGGACGGGAAGAATATAGACTAATGTATTAATTTTGTGTTTTGTCTAGTTGTTTTCCAGTAAGCTTGCAGCATTTTACATATCCTCTTCGCTTTATGAAGTGTAGCTTTAATTGTGTACATGTTGTATGTCAATGGAGTATTTAACACCTGGTAGTGACATAATGCAGCGAATGGCCCTGTACAAAATGACCTCCAACGAGTGTTCCTACATTTCAGTTTTATGCGTATTACATGTCAAGTCCTTAGAGACAGCCCTGTAGTTTCTGAGTTTCTCACACACAATGTAAACTATAAGGCAGGGGCTCTATAAAGTCTACAACACTTTGGTGCCCTGTAGCTTATTCCGCTTGCATAACCTGCTGACCACGGTGGAAAAGTCATTCACCCTTCTTTAGATTTTTCCTAGTAGACTTTTGCATTTATTTGACAATACATGGAATGGTTTTTGGTCCTAAATGTTATATTATCTTCACATTTTGCAAATTTTTCCTTACTTGATGTTCTGTGGCTGTGACCACATTTATATCTCGAGAACTCGTGTCTTAGTCTTCGCTCAGTACTGCCAGATTTTGTAATTCCGGTAACTTTGGCAGAATCCCTGTGGTCACTGTAAATTGTATATCCATAGCTTTTTACTCTAATAAATGTTTCCCATAAGACATCTATAATTTATTTGCTTCGATAAATTTTCTCATGATGAATATTGTCTCAAATGATCAATCTGGATAAATTAAAACTAATGTACATTAGTTATTGGGCTATTTAACCTACATAGAGGCCAATATGTGTACTAATAAATAGTAACTGCAAATATCAACATAATTCTACAAAAAAAGGAGACTATTTGAAAATTAAATATCATGTCTATTGTTTTAAAAGAAACATCATAAATCTCTAAACCATTCAAGGGATACAGTGGGTACGGAAATTGTTCTTCTGACCGCTTTAAATTTTTCACTTTTTGTTTCATTGCAGCCATTTGGTAAATTTAAAAAAAAAAAAAATTTTCATATTAGTGTACACTCTGCACCCCATCTTGACTGAAAAAACTGAAATGTAGCAGTTTTTGCTCATTTAATAAAAAAGAAAAACTGAAATATCACATGGTCATAATTATTCAGACCCTTTGCTCAGACACTCATATTTAAGTCACATGCTGTCCACTTCCTTGTGATCCTCCTTGAGATGGTTCTACTCCTTCATTGGAGCCCAGCTGTGTTTAATTAAACTGATAGGACTTGATTTGGAAAGATACACACCTATCTATATAAGACCTCACAGCTCACAGTGCATGTCAGACCTAAATGAGAATCATGAGGTCAAAGGAACTGGCCAATGAGCTCAGAAACAGAATTGTGGCAAGGCACAGATCTGGCCAAGGTTACAACAGAATTTATGCAGTACTCAAGGTTCCTAAGAGCACAGTGGCCTCCATAATCGTGCAGTAGGGAGATGGGAGAAAGTTCCACAAAGTCAAAGTTGGGCCTTTATGGCAGAGTGACTCAACGGAAGCCTCTCCTCCGTGCAAGGCATATGAAAGCCGTATAGATTTTGCTAAAAAAAAAAAAAATACATGAAGGACTCCCAGACTATGAGAAATAAGATTCTCTGATCTGATGAGACCAAGATAGAAGTTTTTGGTGATAATTCTAAGTGTTATGTGTGGAGAAAGCCAGGCACTGCTCATCACCTGCCCAATACAATCCCAACAATGAAACATGGTGGTGGCAGCATCATGATATTGGGGCATTTTTCAGCTGCAGGGACAGGATGACTGGTTGTCATTAAAGGAGACATGAATGTGGCCAAGTACAGAGATATCCTGGATGAAAACCTCTTCCAGAGTGCTCTGGACCTCAGACTTGGTCAAAGTTTCACATTCCAACAAGACAATTACCCTAAGCACACAACTAAAATAACAAAGGAGTGGCTTCAGAACAAAACCCAATTGAGCATCTCTGGAGAGACCTGAAAATGGCTGTCCACCAATGTTCACGATCCAACCTGACGGAACTGGAGAGGATCTGCAAGGAAGAATGGCAGAGGATCCCCAAATCCAGGTGTGAAAAACTTGTTGCATCATGACCAATAAGACTCGTGGCTGTACTAGCTCAAAATGATGCTTCTCCTCAATATTGAGAAAAGGGTCTGAATACTTATGACCATGTGATATTTCAGATTTTCTATTTTAATGAATTTGCAAAAATTACTATATTTCTGTTTTTTTCTGTCAAGATGGCGTGCAGACAAAAATGAGCTTTTTTATTAATGAGAAAAAATGAACTTTTTTGAATTTACCAAATGGCTAAAATGAAACAGAGTTAAAAAATGTAAAGGGGTCTGATTACTTTCCGTACCCATTGTAAGTGTAGCAGGAAAAAGATCTTATTGTTCAGCTGGGTTACATGATTATACAATACGGTTGTATAAAAAAATTGCCAGTATATTTGCAAAAATCAGCACCAAATAACATTAGTAAATGTAATTTTCCAGTTAAAACAGACATAAGATTGGTGTCAAGCCAAATGTTGATGTAAGCTTGTATATAAAAATACCATTTGGAAGATGTAGTAAAGCTCTGAAGAAGCTAATGCGAAATGTGCGTTAGGAGTGTCACCTTTGTACAGCACAAGCAAACCCTGTTAATAATACTTTTAAACTTGACACTTAATGCTATGGCTATTTTTACTATCACATAGTTCACCTAAGAATTATGTTTAATTTTGCTATATGTGCCAATTATATCCATTCCAAGGGGATTTCATCTGCTATTGTTATTAAATCATATGGCTGTTACTTTGAAGTATATCCACTTCATAATTTCATGGTTTGATATCTTGGCACCATTTAAACTTTTCAAATTAATAAAAATGGTCTATACTACCAAATTGTATTTTTACATACAAGCTTACAACAACATTTGGTTTGACACCAATCTTTTATTGTATGTTTTCTTTTGAAAATTACATTTACTTATGCTATTTGGTTCTACATTCTTTGTATTTTTGCAAAAGCACTCAGACTTTTTTTTGATACAACCATGTTATATGATCAATTGTAACCATTGCACGATGCCCATCTGTACAATAGGACCTGTTTCCTGCTATACCTATCCCCTGTACTTTTTTAATCTTTTATCATGTTCTTTTCAAATCAATAAAGATTATGTTTAATGTTCAAATGGTTTCCTTCTTTTTAGACCAGCAGAGGCATTTAGGCTAGTTTCACCCTACATTACAGGAGCCTTTGTTGTCTCCACCAGAGGTTTCTATATAAAATCTTGAAGGAGATTAAACCCTGAGGGAACCATTGATTGTAATCAGGCACACTTTGAATTATGTTTGCCTTTTTTTCGAGAGGTGTCTGTCTTTGATGCCAAACCCAAAACTGCAGTAGAATATTCTCTAAAAGATGGAAATTAACTCCAAACTCCGAAGTTGTTGCATTTGCACTATATTTGCCTAATTTTACTCAGTCTCCATGGAGGTTTCATCTGAATCCAATTTATCTAGGCTTCAGGTGGAAGCCCCAGATGGAGATCGTAAATGGGGAGAAATTGAATACCAAGTTCAATGAGCTATAATACCAAAAATATGACATTTACCCAATAAGACCACAGAAACAGAGACATTTATTTGTTTGCTGGGGTGAAAAACTCAGGTCAGCCTCATTACTGTAGTGTCCAAGAACACCATGAAATATCTTGTGATATATTTATGGGTTTCATTCCAAATAGTACATGGTTCCCACAAACAGGAACCATGAAGCGGGTCATCAGACTGTACACCAGAACTACACAATATTACATAGATTGATCCCCAAACTATTACTTCATGTGCTGTATTAATTGTTCTATTATTTAGTGTTTCCTTCCTTAGTTATGCTATTATTGTAATTCATAAGCTCTTATATGATACAATATGTAAGTAATTGTGCATTAGCTATCTTATGGGTAATATGTTTCTTTTGTTTTTCAGACCTGGACCTGTGGAACCTGTGGAGTATATGACTAGTCCACGAGTAGTGTACAAAGATAGAGAGCCACCATACTACTATGATGTGGCATCTCCAAGCACCAAAGGTACCCATCCTAGATCCCAGACCCATCATGAAGACAACTATCGGTTTCCTCCATATCATCCACCAACAACCAGGGGTCCTCTACGACAAGATGTGCCACCTTCTCCACCTCAACCACACAGATTGCCAGGCTACGGTACTGGAGGAAGATCAGGGCAGGATCGGACCCAGTACAGAACTCAAGATCCAAGACAGAAAAACCCTATGACTGCAGCTGTATAGACTGAAACTGCAAATCAATGTATCTGACGGGAAAACTATTACTTACCTGTCACATGTATAAATATAACCAATGTTATGCTGCTGAAAATTAAAATGAGAAAACAATTGAATGGTACGTGAGGTATTCCAACAGCCTTCTGTACAACAATAACTATTCCAAAAGTGCATTAATTCTACATGTTTTTATGAATATAGATTATAACCACATGTACTGTACAGCTCTCAGCATTTCAATTTCCTGAATATGAAGGAATTTTAGGTATTCGTTTTACACTTGGTTGTGTGGCATCAACAGGTGGTCATAGCATCCATACTGAAGTATCAATTCCGGAATGGAAAATAACTGAAAAATGACGTGACTGTCTGGAGGTACATGAGAAAGCATGTTTGCATTATAAATCCTGCATACCTGATCCCAAGGTGACAACAATGTAAGAAAAAAAAATCAATTTTTTACATTTGCTTTCTAACTTTTTCTATTTTTATAGGGTACTTATTTTTATGTATAACGCTTTGACTGTCTTCTTCAGAACAAACATGTCTGCATTTTGAAGGTTGTAGTGTCCACAAGTCATTGTTATTTTAGCATATTCTTCTATTTGTATGGTTTCTGTTCTTTTCTGCTTGTTATTCTACAATAGAGCCCAACAGACCATTAGTACCTTACAATGTGTACTACCAGGCCAATAGCAGACTACCTCTGGGATGCAGCACAACTCTTCTGCTCCAAGCGGTTTTGTATTTTATGATGATCACTTTATATGGATAAATAAATGTTGATTTTAAACATTAGATTTGGTCCGCCACCTTAATTCTTCCATTTATAAAGTGCAATGCTGGATTAATTCCCTTTACTGATGCATACACAGCACATATTAGTAACTCCGCCTTGTAAATTTATAACCACATGACGTGCCTGTGAGTATATATATTGTGACAGGGTCACTGGCACTGTATGTGAGGGGCTATGTGTGTCACAAAGATTGCTTTCTTCTGTGATCTGAAACCGATATGTTTCTCTCCAGCATGCTAGGTGCTAAAGGGGTTATCCAGCCATTATAAGGGACTGTTTTTTGGTGAGTAGGTGAGAGATGGGCAGGACGCCTACTCACCATATCTACATCTCAAGAGTGTGGCTAGGGTGTTAAATGTTCAGCCACTGTTTTCTTCCCTCTGTGTTGTGTTTGAAGCAGAAAGTCTCCAGACGTGGCTCCAGGAGTAGTTGAAGACATATGGTGGTCTGAACGGGCGAATCCCGCAACCTTATGGACTTTGCTGTGATTTATCTATTGTTTTGCCAGAAAGGCCATGTTTATTTTGTTAAACCCTGCCAGGGTCTATGCTGTGTTATAATAAACCAGCAGGTGACTTAAAATAAAATTTGGACACGTTTATTACTTTAAGACTAGGTGTAGATGACAACGTATTCTCTCATGAAAGAGAATTGGGTTGATTATGCTAATCACATTTTGATCAGAATTTGATTAGAGTGTGATCATAGTGTGACTCGATTTTCACGGATAACTAGAAGGAGAAAAACATTTTCCATGAAAAGGAGACTATACTTGTTTATCATCAGAGTGCAGTCTGATTGTTTCCATGGACTCACTGACTTGCATCCAAATATCGGATCAAGCTCAGGCATACATTGATTTTTTCCTTGGACTGGCCATGTGCATGAGCCCTAATACAGGGATTGCAGTAAAAAGTGAAGTCATTCCATTATAATAAATGCCTAAATGCAATTATTTCCAACATTTTTACTGTAAGGGTATTGAGTTTTTTTAATCGAATAAAAAAAAAGCCTGAAAAAATGTTCCTATTTATTTGTAAAACCATGCTATTGTTCATATGTTCATTCTTTTGAGCACATTTTTTTCAATTTTAAAAAACACATGGTGGGATCAAAAGGAAATCAATGTGTCTCCTTTGAAGTGATCCTTGATAGAAAAACTATTCCAAACCACTTTAGGAAACATTTTAGGAAATGGAAAACTCTTTCAAAAGCTTCAGAAAGGAGTGTTTCCTAAAGTGGTTTCCACTGTAAAACTCGTCGCTTTTGAATGCCTCAAAAAAGGTTCATGTATACATACTAGAGTTGGATGAATTGACTCATGGTACTCCAATCTATTGGCCAGCTCAGTAGACTCTGAACGCCGTACCGGAGGCTTGCAAATCTCTTACCTTATTGGATCTATAATGCTGCTTTTGATTAGCCAGGCTGGCTCAAGTTCATAAATGTGGAATGATGCATCAACCCTGCTAATCAAACGCCATGCTAGGGATCCCAGAAGGTAAGAAATTCTCATAGCTACCAATCAGCCGTCACAGAGAACTGACCTGGCTGATGGACCGGAGTCCCGCGAATCGATCCACCCAGCTGAAGTGTAATAAATCTGCAGGCACGGAGGATGTCACCATGGATTTGAGGCAGACCAAGAGTTAAAGGTTTATTTACAGGTATAAACACTCCACGCAGGGAGGACAGATGGGGGAATAAATGCAACAAGTAAAGGGTTTAACGGCATTTCAGGAAATAAACAAAGGCAGAAATAAACTTATCTGTCCGTAGAAGGCTTGATTGAAGGGTCTAATTCTCCAACTTTGGCACCGTCAACAGCGGCACATGCAGTCTCTCAGGTCCCAGTCTACAACGAAAACACGGTTCCTAAGACAGGCAAAAGGACAGTGTGGGGTGAGACGAGGTCCTGCTCTCAACGGACTTAGTCACAAAGCTCTGTCCAGCATGAGTCACCACAGAAACGATACTGCACTCCTCAGTTAGTCCAATTACTCCTCTCAGGGGCTCAGGTCTACTACTCAGTTCAACGGGCCTGTCCGTTCCAGCGTCTATCTCTAACCTTTCAGGGGAGTCTTCTCCAGTCACAGAGGCTAGCGGGTCAGCGTCAGTTCGGAGAGTGCTCACAGCATCAAGCCTCTCTGTAAGAGTCCTCAGTCGGGGGCCCTCATGCTCAGTGCCTGCGGCGCAGCTGGCAACTCATTTTCCTGTGCTCTGCACTTTCCCGCCCGGGCTCCTGTCAGCTTCCCACATGCAGCACCTCTTAACCGGTACCCACCCCCTTCTATCACATGGGAAGGTCATTCCTGGTCAGGTAAGCATTCCCCCTGGGAAGACTGGTATCTGCCCTGGTAGTTCCAGACACAGAGCAAAAGAGGCAACCCCATTTGAGTCCATCCTTCTCTTCATCCGATTACAGAAGTACATATACTAAGTGCACATTTGGTGCAGGATATTCCCCAGCTGTCCAATTTATCAAACCAGGGTTTGCATAAATCACATGCTTGCCCACAAAACAACCCCAATCAGAGCAATGACATTGATGTTTTGGTTGTAGAGCTTTGTGCAGCTAATCTGCCTATTGGAAAAGGCATGAAAAAACACAAGTAAAGCATTGTGAGTTTTGAAAAAAAGAACAAAATAGCCAATGTGTTGAAAAACTGGTGCAAAAAAGACACTGTTTGTAGTTTGTTTTGTATTTTTCTACTGACTGTCGGTCAACAAGTGGCCACAAAAACAAAATGACAAAATGATGCAAAAGCCATGTGTGAAACCAGAAATAAGCAATCATTGAAAACCATTTTTTAAAACCCTACCTTTGTAGATTCACTTCAGTCACACTACAAACATATCCATAGAATTCCACAGAGAGGCAAGTAGCCCAAATTTCTCAGTCTCCCATATACAATAGATTAAAAAAAATCACTTGAACCCACTGATCATATGAATTGTGGGGACATCCTGACACAGTCTTGACAGACAATGTCCAAGGTGAGAAGTTGAGGGGAGTAGGAATTTCAAAACCCAGTCCTTTTGTTTTTAGGGGCGATAAGCCACTTCCAGAAGTGTTTTGCACCAACTTTCTGCTAACTGCATTGCAATGCAAGGCCATGCTTCGTGCTCATGTGTATGGGCGAGTCAAGCGACTGGCCAACAGTTATCTCGTGTGTGGCCAGCTTAGGTCCTTTCTGCGCTGATGTCGGTTCTCACATTAGAAAGACTTCTGAAGAATCCTGGTTGGGAAACACTGTCCTAAAGTAACATTATAGGAATCGCTCTTTTTACACATGGATCAACTCCCATTATAATGTCTAACTTGCCCAAGTCATACTCAGAATATAGACTGCCATAACCAGTGTTCATTTGATTCGTATAAAGCCTGCAGAACAGAGCTGGTAACTTGAATTCATAAGTATAGCCAAATAATTTCAGAAGAGTTAATCAAGTCATGAAACTGCTCATTTTCTTGTTCTCAGTCTCTGCAATAAGTGCCTGAATAAGAACTACCATAGTTAATGTCATAAAAAAAATTCAAAAGAAGGAAACAAATAACTACGAAAACAAAATGGGAACACGCTGAAAGGTACAAGTATAGTTCATGTTCAAAGCAAATCCAGCCTGCAGAATGTATTGATCCCATACTAAGTGCACAATCAATACTTTCTGTCACTGCATGCTTTTTACTGTGAAAAATGTATCACAGCAACAGAACATTGCTTGCAAACCCCTGGCTATGCTTTTTATTTTTTTTATTTTTCAGTTGGAACTTCCCCTGCTGTTCTTTTAGTAGCACACATGGGATGTTAAACAGTATAGCCATTAATAAGAAGGAAAAAAAAGAGATGCCCCTGGGTGGGTTTTTCTTCTCTCAGTGGATGGTCAGCTTTATGGTCTGGTGAAGGGCCAGCCAAAAACAAGGAATGTCAACTGGAAGAATTTGACTGCGAGTCAGACACAAGGCAGGTCTGCCAAGAAAAACAGCATGAGCCATGTCAATTTATATTACAATAATAAGACCAACTTTTTCTCTGCTGCTCTCTACACTCCAGTTTTATTTGGGTACATAAAAAACTCAGTATTAACATGGATTACTCATCAGGGGCCTATACCTTGGAACTCTTAGCAGCAATTAACTATATCACTCCACACCTTTAGACACACATTACCATTCTTCATGCTAGACTTTTGGTGTATAAATTAGGGATGGGGGGTGTTATAAAAAAAAGTCATTAAACTTGGGATTTTTTTTTGTCTTTTAGAATATTCCTGCAAAGAACAGTATAAGCCTTATTCTGTTCCAGGCTGTAATCAAACTTGTAATACACCTGGAACCCACATAAACACATTAACCTGTCACCAGAGGGGAATCTGTACTTTTTTGTTTTGCGTATTCCCACTCCGCTTCATAGAGCTGGAGTCTACAACACAGGTTTAAGTATAACATTATAATATACGGCAATCAATAACATTGTCAAAAACTGTGGCTCTTGTACAGGTGAAGCTTGATTTTTTTAAGGCAGCCAAACATTAGATTTGTATGTGCCTAATTACTTGTTTAGTTGCGGAATCCACATGCAATTTTAACTCTTTTATGACTTTAGACATATCCATACGGCATGGCGTTCACTAATTATTCAAGCAAACTTCACATTCCAAAAGTCAAATGGCGCTCCTTCCCTTCCGAGTCCTGTTCCCAAACAGTGGTTTTCCCCCCACATATGGGGTATCAGCATGCTCAGGAGAAATAGCACAAATTTTGTGGTCCATTTTTTAATGTTTCCCTTGTGGAAATGAAAAAATGTAGGTCTAAAGTACAGTTTTTGTGACACATGGTTAAATGTTCATTTTTTGCTTACACATTCCAAAAATTCCTGTGAAGCATCTGAAGAGTTAATAAACTTCTTGAATGTGGTTTTAAGCACCTCAAGGGGTGCTGGGTAGACAATGAAACATGTAGGGAGGGTATTTTTTCTGATAACATTTGATTTAATTGAGTGAGTTATCCTACAAATTCCGCTGTATGTGGGGGATACTGCAGACCGCTACCACAGTATGATATATAATGTTACATTTACATGTGATAGCTTACCAATCAATAGTTCTCCTATGATTATTACCAGGAAGGCTTTTTACTCTTATTTATTTTAAGCTGCATCTGATAGAAATCGAATTTAGTTTTAATATTGTCTAATAAAGTATTCAGTTTTATGATAAGTAGAAGTTGTAGGTAATTTTTGCCCTCACAGACATTATTATTATTATTTATTTATATAGCACCATTGATTCCATGGTGCTGTACATGAGAAGGGGTTACATACAAATGACTGTAAACAGACTAAAAATCACAGACTGATGCAGAGGGGAGAGGACCCTGCCCTTGCGGACTTACATTCTGCAGGATGGTGGGGAAGTAGACAGTAGGTCAGTAAATATATTAGAGCTCTAACTACCATCATGTCGGGCTCCTTTTTGTAATTATATGCTTTTCAACATGACAACACCAGGCCACATGTTCCTCGTGCTACTGTGAGAAACCTGTCATTCTGAATAAATCCAGATGTTTTTAAAATTGTTTCCATTTTCTTTTCAATTTCCATATCATTAACATATCTATTGACTGTGATTTCTATAACTCAATGACTTTTCCTTCTTTTTGCAATTTCAGGACTATCTACAATTCTAAAAAAGGAAACCTTGGTTATTGCCAGAATGAAAATTCTAGTAATTTTAACACAGTATCTTTTTATATCTTGATGTAGGTATTAAAGAGGCTGACCAGTTCCTTACCTTTATATTCCCCCTTGCCTTTACTGTTCTGACCTCTTCCTCTCACGAGACACCCTTCATCCCAATCAGTTGATCTACATTTCTAAGATGCAATGTTGATGCCTGTAATTTCCCTACAGCACATAATGGTTAATTCTTAGGGTACCGTCACACAGTGGTATTTTGATCGCTACGACGGCACGATTCGTGACGTTCCAGCGACATCCTTACGATCTCGCTGTGTCTGACACGCTCCTGCGATCAGGGACCCCGCTGAGAATCGTATGTCGTAGCAGATCGTTTGAAACTTTCTTTCGTCGTCTAGTGTCCCGCTGTGGTGGCATGATCGCATGGTGTAACAAAGGTGTGCACGATATTGTATACGATGTGCGCATAGTAACCAACAGCTTCTACATCGCAAATACGTCATGAAATTATCGCTCCAGCGTCGTGCATTGCGAAGTGTAACCGCAGTCTACGACGCTGGAGCGATAATGGTGCGCACTGGAGCATCACGGATCGTGCCGTCGTAGCGACTAAAGTGCCACTGTGAGACGGTACCTTAGACTGAACCATGAAGCAATATTGTTTATTGTGGACAGATTGTATACTGACTTATTTTCTCATCCATATTAGTTTCAGCCGGCATGTTTTTTGCTAAGGAATGCTATAAATAAGTTTTCTAGTCTAAGAAGAAAAGTAGTCAGTTACTCTATGTGCCTTCACTTTGCTGAACTGTGACAGTGTTCAATATGTACACTGTCTCGACTCTACTGTATTCCACACCCGAGTGGGCAGTCATGTGATCACATGTATGAAATTTGAATCCCTGTGGTCACATGCCGACCAGTCTCATCCGACGTCTCTCAACACTATTGAGAAAAGCATGACAAGTCTAGATAGCATGTGACTGCAAATATTCTAATCGCATACATGCATTTATGTGACCACTGCCTTGTAAGGGAAACAAGGGAATCATGACTGTGTGCATATCGCCCAATGTCATTATTCATCAGTCTGCAGTCACATGGAGTCATTGCAAAAAAAATTTTTCAGACTGGAAAATCCCTTTAATTTGTTATTTGAAACATGACCAACAAACCTTAAAAAAAGCACTGCTGACTATGATGGCACTATATAAGTAAGCATAGCAATAATAAATAATAATAATAATAATAATCTGGGTGTATTAACTTTATTGCTTTCTATAAAATTGTTAACATTGAAGAAAAAATTGATGCAGCTCTGTATATAGTAGTGGCTGTGCCGGCATTGTTATTGAATAGGGCTGAGTTGCAAAACCAGTCACAGCCACTACAAGCCATACAGAACTGAAAGTACAGAGCAATAAAGGGAGATGATATGACTCTTGCAGGAGCATCATAGCCCCTTTAAGCAACTAATCAGTTGAGGTACTGAGAGATGGACCCTCACTAATCTAATATCTATCTAATCTGAGGATATATATCACCAATCTAATGGTCCATTTACACTTGGTGACTGGCAGCACAAAATGACAAACTTGTTTCTATAGTCTTTTTTGTGCAGACTGCTGATCAGCTACTTCATTTTACTGCTTTGCTTTTATTAAATAAGGAATTTCATGTTCTTGTTTATGCTGTACTGCTGTGATACTATAATTTCTCTCGAGATCAATAAAGTGTATTTTATCGTATTTCACTTGACAAACAAGCATTTTAATCGTTCATTGGAGCATCAACAGCCTCTTTACAAGATTATTGTAAAATGAGCACCTAATATTAGGTATATACTATGTATATACAGTACAGAACAAAAGTTTGGACACACCTTCTCATTTAAAGATTTTTCTGTATTTTCATAACTATGAAAATTGTACATTCACATGGAAGGCATCAAAACTATGAATTAACACATATGGAATTATATACTTAACAAAAAAGTGTGAAATAGCTGAAATTATGTCTTATATTCTAGATTCTTCAAAGTAGCCACCTTTTGCTTTGATGACTGCTTTGCACACTCTTTGCATTCTCTTGATGAGCTTCAAGAGGTAGTCACTGGGAATGGTTTTCACTTCACAGGTGTGCCCTTTCAGGTTTAATAAGTGGGATTTCTTGCCTTATAAATGGGGTTGGGACCATCAGTTGTGTTGAGCAGAAGTCAGCTGATAGTCTTACTGAATGGACTGTTAGAATTTGTATTATGGCAAGAAAAAAACAGTAAAGTAAAGAAAAATGAGTGGCCATCATTACTTTAAGAAATGAAGGTCAGTCAGTCCGAAAAATTGGGAAAACTTTGAAAGCATCCCCAAGTGCAGTGGCAAAAACCATCAAGCGCTACAAAGACTCACATGAGGACCACCCCAGGAAAGGAAGACCAAGAGTCACCTCTGCTTCTGAGGATAAGTTTATCTGAGTCACCAGCCTCAGAAATCGCATGTTAACAGCAGCTCAGATTAGAGACCAGGTCAATGCCACACAGAGTTCTAGCAGCAGACACATCTCTACAACAACTGCTAAGAGGAGACTTTGTGCAGCAGGTAGTGTTGAGCATTTCGATACGCAAATATCGGGTATTGGCCGATATTCGCTGTATAGGAATTCTGATACCGAGTTCCAATACTTTTGCGATATCGGATACCGGAATCGGTAGTTCCAATAGTACAATGATGCACTATAATGGAGTGTCGGCGGTGCGTGGGCAGGTGGGGTCTGGGTGGGCCTGCCAGGGGTCTGTGTGTGCCTGCTGGAGCTCTGTGCGGGCTGCCGGGGCTCTGTGCGGGCTGCCGGGGCTCTGTCGGGCTTCCGGGGCTCTGTGCGGCCTGCCGGGGGTCTGTGTGTGCCTGCCCAGGGGTCTGTGCGGGCTACCGGAGCTCTGTGCGGGCTTCCAGGGCTCTGTGCGGGCTGCCGAGGCTCTGTGCGAGCTGCCGGGGGTCTGTGCGTGTGTGCAGGCATCATCTGATGGGACTACAAGTCCCATCAGACGATGCCTGTTACAGTGACAGTGATTGACACATTAGTCAATGATGGGACAGTAGTAGTCCCATCATCCGGCTAATGTGTTGAATGAAAAAAAAACACAAAAAAACATACACCCTTACAATTACAATACATACATACAGACATACAGTACATATAACATAGAGTACATACTCACCATCACTTGTCACTTTGATCCCCGAAGCCAATGTCACCTGTAAAAAATATTAAAATAACAAACAATAACACTTGCGTTTTTAGCAATCCGTCGCAATCCGTCATTTTGGGAAAAAAGCGGATCCTGCAAATGTGCTTGCAGGATGCGTTTTTTACCCATAGACTTGTATTAGCGGCGGATGGCCACACGTCGCGTCCCCCGTGCAACGGATCCGTCATGTTTTGGCGGACCGTCGGCACGAAAAAAACATTCAAGTGAACTTTTTTGTCCATCGTGTCCGCCATTTTCTACAGCGCATGCGCTGCCAAAACTTTGCCCCCTCCTCCCCGGACTTCAGAATGGGCAGCGGATGCGTTGAAAAACTGTATCTGCTGTCCACGTCATGCACAAATTTCACAACGTGCGCCAGTACGTCGGCCCGACGCATAGCGACGGACCCGTACCGATGCAAGTGTGAAAGAGGCCTTAATGAGCGTTTAATTTAAGAAAAAATAAACGGCGTGGGCTTCCGCACCAGAGGGGGAAAGCTGACGTCCGGGGGCCAATATTTGTAGCCTGCTATGATTATCAGCCCGCAGCTGTCTGCGTAGCCTTTACTGGCTATTAAAATAGGGGGACCCCCCCAAAAAATGACATGGGGTCCCCTATATTTTATAGCCAGAAAGGCTACGCAGACGGCTGCGGGCTGATATTCATAGCCTAGAGAGGGGCCATGAATATTGGCCCCCCCGGCTACAAATATCAGTCCGCAGCCGCCCCAGAAATGGCGCATCTGTAAGATGCACCAATTCCGGCACTTAGCCCCTGTCTTCCCACTCCCGTGTAGCGGTGGGATATGGGGTAATAAGAGGTTAATGTCACCTTGCTATTGTAAGGTGACATTAAGCCGGGTTAATAATGGAGAAGCGTCAATAAGACGCCTATCCATTATTAATCCAATAGTAATAAAAGGTTAATAAAACACGCACACATTAGGAAAAAAGTATTTTAATATTCTTCATTTAACCATACTTACCATACTTCAGCGCCTGCAAAAAATGTAAAATAATAAACCGTATACTATCTGTCTGCCGTAGTCCAATTAATAATGAGTGCCCCACGATGATCTCCCCTATAGAACAGTGACATTGGGTGATGTCACTGCTCTATAGGACCCTCAGTGACACACTGACAGGAGACAATGGCTCCTGCAGTGCATCACTGAGGTTACTATAGTTCAAAGTCTCACTTTATGGCAAGTGCTGCGTGGGAAAATTTCTCACACAGCAATGCCAAAAGTGAGACTAGGGACTATTTTTTATAGCGGTGGAGGAATACAGTGCGGAAGGATACCTTCCTCCCGTCATTATGTTCCTGGAGCCCCTGGAGAGCGGTCGCATCAGCTGATGCTGCTGTTCTCCACGGGAGATCATTGTGGACACTCGTGGATTTCTGCAGACAGGGAGTATATTGGTTGTTTGTTATTTTGATATTTTTTACAGGTGACACTGGCTTCAGGGATCAAAATGACAAGTACTGTTAAGTATGTACTCTATGTTTAATGTACTGTAGGTCTATATGTATGTATTGTATGTAATGTATGAATGTAATGTATGTAGAACGTATGTAGTATGTATGTAGTATGTATGTTTTTTTGTGTTTTTTTTTTATTCAACACATTAGCCGGATGATGGGACTACTACTGTCCCATCATTGGCTAATGTGTCAATCACTGTCACTGTAACAGGCATCGTCTGATGGGATTTGTAGTCCCATCGGATGATGCCTGCACACACGCACACCCCCGGCAGCCCACACAGAGCCCCGGCAGCTGAACAGAGCCCCAGCAGCCCGCACAGAGCCCCGGCAGGCCCGTGCAGACCCCCGACAGCCCGCACAGAGCCCCAGCAGGCCCGCACAGAGCCCCGGCAGGCCCGTACAGACCCTCGGCAGCCCGCACAGAGCGCCGGCAGCTCGCACAGAGCCCCGGCAGGCCCGCACAGAGCCCCAGCAGGCCCGTACAGACCCACAGCAGCCTGCACAGACCCCACCCGCACACACAGATATGCACAGTGTCCACCCACGCACCGTCCACACTCTTCCCCCCTCCGGAACAGGATGTAGAAGGACAGAAAGGGCTTATTTACATTCCGATATTTGTGTCCCATTGACTTGCATTGGTATCGGGTATCGGTATCGGCGATATCCGATATTTTTTGGATATCGGCCAATCCAATCCGATACCGATACTTCTGAATATCGGAAGGTATCGCTCAACACTAGCAGCAGGCCTTCATGGTAAAATAGCTGCTAGGAAACCACTGCTAAGGACAGGCAACAAGCAGAAGAGACTTGTTTGGGCTAAAGAATACAAGGAATGGACATTAGAACAGTGGAAATCTGTGCTTTGGTCTGATGAGTCCAAATTTGAGGTCTTTGGTTCCAACCACCGTGTCTTTGTGCGACGCCGAAAAGGTGAACGGATGGACTCTACATGCCTGGTTCCCACCGTGAAGCATGGAGAAGGAGGTGTGATGGTGTGGGGGTGCTTTGCTGGTGACACTGTTGGGGATTTATTCAAAATTGAAGGCATGCTGAACCAGCATGGCTACCACAGCATCTTGCAGCGGCATGCTATTCCATCCGGTTTGCATTTAGTTGGACCATCATTTATTTTTCAACAGGACAATGACCCCAAACACACCTCCAGGCTGTGTAAGGGCTATTTGACCAAGAAGAGTGCTACGCCAGATGACCTGGCCTCCACAGTCACCAGACCTGAACCCAATCGAGATGGTTTGGGGTGAGCTGGACCACAGAGTGAAGGCAAAAGGGCCAACAAGTGCTAAGCATCTATGGGAACTCCTTCAAGATTTTTGGAAGAACATTCCCGGTGACTACCTCTTGAAGCTAATCAAGAGAATGCCAAGAGTGTGCAAAGCAGTTATGAAAGCAAAAGGTGGCTACTTTGAAGAGCCTAGAATATAGGACATAATTTCAGTTGTTTCACACTTTTTTGATAAGTATATAATTCATAGTTATGATGCATTCAGTGTGAATGTACAATTTTCATAGTCATGAAAATACAGAAAAATCTTTAAATGAGAAGGTGTGTCCAAACTTTTGGTCTGTATTGTATACTGAACATATTTTTCTAAATCGCAGAGGAAGGTGAATAGCGGCTCCAGTGTTGAAACATGTAATCCTTTGTACACGTGATGGGGTCTCCGCAGCTTTTCTACATGCATTTGCATATTTCCCATAAGGGATGGGGGCAGTGTTCTGGATCACTGCGTTGAGAAACACGTGATGGTGTCTCCGCGGTGTTGGAAGTTTTGATCTCGCTGAGGTCATTCATCCTTATGTTTAAAGTCATTTTACTAGGCACTACTCGTAATAACCAGTTTCCTACTCCACACTGATGAGGGCAAATACCCCGAAACAGCTGTCTGTGGATGGATACCATGTTTTGGCATAGGTGGTTTTCCCTTTTGGGATGCTGCCCTTCCCGTGGTTGTTCCTTCCCGGTGAAAGACCTGGCTATTTATTGCTTGCGTTGAGAAACACGTGATGGTGTCTCCGCGGCTTTTCTACATGAATTTGCATATTTCCCATAAGGGATGGGGGCAGTGTCCTGGATCACTGCGTTGAGAAACATGTGATGGTGTCTCCACGGTGTTGGATCTTTTGATCTCCCCGAGTTCATTCATCCTTATGTTTATAGTCCTTTTACTAGGCACTGCTCCTAATAACCAGTTTCCAACTCCACACTGATGAGGGGCAAATATCCCGAAACAGCTGTCTGTGGATGGATACCATGTTTTGGCATAGGTGGTTTTCCCTTTTGGGAAGCTGCCCTTCCAGTGGTTGTTCCTTCCTGGTGAAAGACTTGGCTATTTATTGCTTGCGTTGAGAAACACGTGATGGTGTCTCCACGGTGTTGGATCTTTTGATCTCCCCGAGGTCATTCATCCTTATGTTTATAGTCCACTGAACCTGCAGGCAGGGAAGTGTGTGTGCGATAATTGTGTGAACCTCGGGGTGGCCCTATGCTCTGCATGGCTTACATCCTCAACCTCGTGGTACAGCAATTTCTCCACCACTATCCCGGCGTGGATCCACTGCTGCAGAAAGCACAGTCACTGTGTGCTCCCTTCCGCAGTTCACACCCTGCAGATCATCAACTTGCATTGCTACATAAGTCTTTCAGGCAATACGGATGTGGTGCAAATCACGCTTGCGGAGTGGGCACAGATAAAGGACCTCTGCACTCTTCTGCACAATTTTGAAATGGCGATTAAGATGGTTAGCTCTGACGATGCTGTCACAGCATAACTTTTCCATTCCTCTACATGCTGGAGCATACTTTCAGTAGTCTGTGGGAGGAGGTGTTGGTACCAGAGGAAGAAGAGGAAGCAGAAGAGGATGCGGAAGGATAACAATATTTCTAAGTTCCAGACTGTCATCGCACAAGTGGATGCCATTGGAGGGTGGATTACAGCAATCGAGGGCGGCTCATGGTACCAAACAAACTGTTAGTGAAAGCACAGGAACCAGAGAACAAATGGAGGAGGATGAAGAGAAAGAGTTGATGGGTATGCAACAGTCAGGAGATGAAGAAGATAATGATTTGTTGGAGGGGATGGAGGAAGCAAGCTTGAGTGTTTCCTTCATCACCAACACACCATGGACTAGGACCTCATGGAAGCACCCAATACATGAGTGCTATCTTGCTGCACTATCTTCAACATGATGCCCGTATTATTAGAATTTGAAATAGTGCTGACTACTAGATTGCCACTCTGTTAGATCCACGGTACAAGACAAAATTTTTGCCAGATGCTTTTTCCTCTGGAAAGGGATGCGTGCATGCTGAGTATCGAAACATGCTTGTAGAGTCTCTTAAGAGTGATTTTCTCCAAGAAATCAGTGAGGCACACATTGTGCATCGCAATTATAGACTTCCAACACTGGAAACATTGAGTCGTCAATGCAAAAACATTAGCAGCAGTGTAAGTTGCAGAAGCAATTTCTGTGAGGCATTTCACACATTTTTTCAGACCAGCCCATGCAGCAGCAGAACACAGTATAAATCTGACACATAGTGAATGACTGGAGAGGATGATGCAGGAGTATCTCAAGCTCAATATCAATGCCATTATGAGAGTTTGGAAACTTTTGCATTTTGGTCTTTAAAAATGGAAGAGTGGCCTAAGCTTGCCTGTCATGCCTTGGGGGTTTTGTCATGCCAAGCATCCAGCGTTCTCTCAGAACATTTCTTCAGCGCAGCTGGTGGTGTCCTGATAGATAAGCGTATCCTGAAAGTGTAGACCACCAAATGTTCATGAAAATGAACAAGTCATGGATTTCAAATGAGTTTTGCACCCCAGTCGCAAACTAAGCAGAGTAGACAATGGTGTAGTTTTTAGTGTGCTGCATTGATATTGCATTATTGTAGTCTGTGACAACTTTGTTGTGGCTTCTGTGCCTGCTGTTGCTACTGCTACTGATGTTACAAACAATTTTTTGAAATGTGGAGACTCAAATTTGTGTCTCCATCTGGTGGGTTGCCTGTAGAGGAAGAGGTATCAGAGCCCCATTATACTATTTCCACTATGGGGAAATTAATGCCACTTTAGTGTTGTCTGCACCTGATTTTTGTAAATGTTTAGACTCCAAGTTGGGTCTCCTTCATGTGTGTTGCCTGAATTTCACAGGCCTCTCAGAGCACCAGGCCTTCACCTGTCACTCATCCACCTGTTACTGATCAATGTTTAAGCTAGAAATGCTGGTCCAAGCCCTGTTCCATGCATCTATGCTATGCAATTATACTATTTGTACTATAGGTAGGTTGGAGACTTGTCATATGTGGGGAAACAAGGGTAATTGAGGTGCCACCTCTGTGGACTCTATTGTGTGTGATGATAAGGTGAAGGAAGAAACTGAAAGGCCACTTGATGCAGCACTTGCCATCCACTCATGCACATGCTCTTTATGGCCCTCATCTACAAGATGTATCACTGTGCAGCTGCCAAAGAAAGGTAGTCGAGTAGCCCATCCACTAACAAAAGTTGTCAGTTGTCTTTGGATAGGAAAAAAAATGTTAGTTCAGTAGAGCTTTCAGTAACATTGCCACCTACCTCACGTACACCTCGAACACAAAGCCTATTCCCCCTTCCGCCATGAACCTCATATTGGATGTACCCTTCCCCTATTTTAACCAGCTGTTTCACCACCCTATGCCAACACCTGTCAGTAAATTAACAATCTCTATTTATTTGCTGAGATAGTATGGCTAGAACACAGAATTAGCACAAAAGATTTAGATGCTGAAATGTGGACTGATGTCTGCACCACAGTATAAGCACAAAGGATTTATATTGTCAAATGTGGCCCAGTGCCTGCATTACGGTATTAGCACAAAGTATTTCCATCAGGAAATGTAACCTGGTGCTTGCACCACAGTATTAGCCCAAACAATTTAGATTTTGAAATGTGGTCTGATGCCTGCACCACAGTATTAGCCCAAATGATTTTGATTATGAAATGTGGAATGGTTCCTGCATCATAATATTAGCCCAAGCTATTTAGATTATGAAATGTGGTCTTCTGCCCGCATCACAATATTAACAGAAAAGAGTTTGATTATGAAATGTGGATTGGTACCTGCATCACAGTATTAGCACAAAGGATTTAGATTACGAAATGTTGTCTCCTGCCTGCACCATAGTATTAGCCCAAACTATTTAGATTATGAAATGTGGTCTTCTGCCTGCACCACAATATTAGCAGAGAAGAGTTAGATTAGGAAATGTGGCCTCCTGCCTGCACTACAATATTAGCACAAACGATTTAGATTAGGAAATGTGGCTTCCTGCCTGCACCACAATATTAACACATACGAGTTACATTAGGAAATGTGGCCTGGTGACTGCACCACAATATTAGCACAAACAGGTTAGATGCTGGAAGGTCAATTTCACACAAGATCCTTTGTAGCTGAACAACCTGACAATAAACTGTTTATCTAACTAACTACTTGCAGCAGCAGGAGCAGACTCTCTGTGCTGTTACACTGACAAAATGGCACCAAATCAACATGTTCGCTTTTTATAAGGAGAAGGACATGTGACTTCAGCAGCCAATGCCAGAAGCCCTTGTGTCTGGACATTATGGATGCTATCTGCTTCCTGATTAGCTGCCGAAATCTCCACACATTAAGTTAATAAAAAAATAGTAACACTGTGCTGCTCCTCATCAAACTTGTCCACTCGCCCCTCCACCCCCTTCATCATACAGCACCCCTATCCTAGCCAAAGCCTAACAAAAACCATTAGTGGAAAAGCGATCAGCTACCAAACTGTGCCTGAATTTTGCCGACTTTGAGGAAAAATGCTTGGGAATCCAAACTTGAATCTAAATGAGCTAAATTTGTGCTGGATTTGAGATTAGAGAATGTTTTCCGAATGTTCGCTCATCTCTACTCAGAGCCTCTGAGAACTCTTTCAAGACTTTTGGAAAGCTAGTCCAGATGAGAAAGCCCAGTGTATATTAAGTGGTCATCATAATAAATGGGGGATAGTTTGAGGAATCTATGATTTAATTCATATTATGGTTTGCTTCACATGTGTTTCTTTACTCTTTTTCATCTATATGTGTTCTTTCATGTTTTTGCTGCTTTCAGTCAGAATCTACAATATGCACATTCCAATGGGGGCAAAGAAAACCTTTGCATGAACAGGTATAACTAAATGTTTGACTGGTACCATATATTTGACAGGTACTAGACTATATATATTTATATGTAGTATGAACGGCACAATGCAATAACTTTTTGCACGATTCGACAATAAACATGTCTATACATAGTTCAGGTGCATAGTCAGCATGAATAAAGCTTTTAATTTAAATTATGGAAATATTATACTAATACCCAAGTTAAGATAATTAGCTGCCACCTTCTTCTTCTTTTCTGGTGACCCTTTTGTCAGGTTAGCTTAATTTACACATGTATTACATGCTCACATCTCACTCAGAGTTTACAAGCTCCAATAAGCAAATAAGAGGTCAGTAACAAGTCTGTTCAATTAAGAAAACTAATTCAACTGAAAAAATGGATTTTGTCATTGAAGGTTTGACAAACAAATGAACATATGAACATATTTTTCTAAAATACGTAGTGAGCTCAAGGATTTGAATGAGCAAACGCTTCAGAAGTTAAAGATCTAACTAAAACTATCAACAGAAATAAATATTCAGCTTGCACATTCCACTTTATATCCAAAAACAACTTTAGTGGTTCTGTCAGGCGGTGTATTCATCCTTCAGAACCATTGTTCTGGCGTGAGTCACTTGTGTTTGGACACTTGCCCTCATGAAGAACAAGCCAGCATAGAGCACTGACTGATATAAATCGCCAGCTCATGGGCTCTAAGGAAACATTAGTTTTTCCCTTGCAACGATGATCATCTTAAATTACAATAAACACATCTTACTTTTTTTGTCCAGTTTGAGGAGTCACATGTAGGAAAATAACCTTGGCTGTTGAAACCTGCAATCTGCATTTATAGCATAAATTTCTATAAGAACTTGAGACAACAGTGCTCGGGTCAGTTTTCAATGGATAGAGCAGAGTAACCAATGCCAAACACCTCTGGCGGCAGCTCATCTCCTGGGAAAACAAAAGGAGCAAGCACTGAATTTCAACATGTCCGATGCTCTAACAGACGTCATTTGAAAGAACAAATGGAAGGCCCCCAAACATCCAGTTCCACAGAATTGTGAGAAATCTACAGCTTTTCCCCAATATAAATGGTGACCCTTGAAGGGGTTGTGCTATCATTACATTTTTGCAGAAAATATTTATTTAAACCAATTACTGCTATTAAAAATGATGTCCCCTTCAACTATCTATGATGTATAGGATTGTGCCCCCTGGTGATACTGCTGCCAGCTGCTTTCTCCATTTGTCATCCATCTCCCTTTTGGTGGCCAAGCAGGCACAGTACATGTGCTGTGCTAAAATTAAATCCTTCCACTTTTGGCAGAATCTTTTTGTGTATGTGCAGAGACCAACACTTCGAGTTAGACAGAGCTGTAATATTAATTTCAGCCCCATAGGACCAATTTCCTTATCGTAGGGTGAAGTTGCCTATACACAGAGGGCAGATTTCATGGTGTTGTGCAGTGACTGTGAACACCTGAGGGTGCATATTTCGCCCGGATAGGGCGTAGACAGTCTGGTGCTGTGTCCCACTTGAGTAACACTTGGGTAACCATGGAGATGCACCGCACGCCACACTTTCAGCAATTGACGTGTGCGACTTACCAGTGCGTTCTATCATAGGTATGCACAGGATATGATTCTTAAACACGTACCTTTAGAGGTCGATCTCTGTTTGAATGCTATCTCGGATAGGGCTTCGGCGGTCCGGTAACCATGGTGATACATGTACCAGAAGTGATGTATGCAGTTCACCAGTGCGCTCCATTACAAGCACACACAGGATGTGATGCTGGAGGCATGTGGATCATCTGGCGGTCTATTTAATACGCGGCACTACAACAGGTATGACATGCTGCTTTTCCCTTTACTTGTATAATGGGTTTCTACAGGACATTATAAATGGATACCCGCTGTTATCTTCTACCACAACTTCCCCTGATGAGTATTTAAAACGAAACGCGTTGGAAAGAAGGAATTTTGGGGTGATGGTATGGATCTTGACTGGTGATTTAGTTTGGGGTAATGTATGGATACAAATAGAAGGTACCTCCCCCATTATATAGGACATCAGTTATAAGGATCCCCGTTCTTTTCATTTGAGGAACAAAAGAATATGAGGTGAGATTGTTCCTTTTTGTACATTTATAACATGATGTGCCATTTTTTGACCACAAAAAGATCGGTCAAATGTTATTGCCTTCATACAGTAGTATCATTGGGAACATGTGCCTCCCTGACAACTATACTTTTGGTACTCTCTGTATCCTATTCACTGTGGATTAATCTATTCAGCTGGGTTGTTATACCTGTAACAATATTATAGATTTATCCTTTCAGTTAATGTTAGCATGTAGTTTGATGTTAATTCAGTGTTTTAAAAAAAAATTTCAGGTGTTTTGCAACACTATTTTAAATAATAATATTAAAAGTTAAATTTTAACTATTAGTCTATGCCTGATGAAGAGACCTGTGTAGTCTTTAAAGCTCAAGGAAAGTCAAAACACTGCACTCATCTAGTTCAAATTTTGCTGAAGTGAATACATTTATTGAAGATGCAGGAACGAAACAGTGAGGCAACAATTTAACGTTTCGGCCACTCAGTGGCCTTGTTCACAAATGGTTGACTTAAAATCTGTTTGTAGCGCGTCATGTGAGAACAAGGATATATTTATATGTAAATAGGTGAAGATGGTCCAGATGTAACCCAGATGACAGAAATATTGTCTTAGTTTTCAATAGAAGTAGTTAAAGAATAGTCCAGCAGTGGTTTTGAGCATCTGTCAAGAGTCAAGTTGGATGGCCTCACTCTGGGATTTTGGGAGGCTTTTTATAGCCTCATTGTGGAGCCATCCTCTGTCGCTTATACTCTGACTCTTGGCCGAGTGTGTGTGACCCTGTTGTGCCTGTATTTTGTGCCTGTGCTTTGTGCCTGTGCTAATTTATGCTTGTCTGGTTCTGTCCCCGTTTAGAGTTCTGTCTGTCCCTTTAGTACTGCGCTGCTATCTCTGTGTATGACTACTTGCTTACGTTCTGACTATTCTCTGCACGTCCCTTCTGTACCGCGCCGCCCTCTCCGTGTCTGACCCCCGTTTGTACGACTTGAGTTTTCTTTTCCTCTATTTCAGGGTGCCTGTAGAATCCTGCATTTATCTTCAGTAGCAGGACGCTAAGCCCCGCCCCCTGTGGTCACATGATCGTAGGTCCTTCTGTTTCCTTCTACCTTTAGCTCTCTGCACAGGTCCTATCTGCCTGAGCCTTCCCTGTGCCATCTGACCCCGGAATCTCCCACAGTGTGAGTGAGTCACCCTGCTCAGCCGAGGCAGCACGCCGGTGCTGACAGGGTTCTGATAGATAGATGAGCGAATCTGCTGAAATTCAAATTTGTCACATCTGCTGAAATGCAGCCAGAAAATTTGATGCAAATTGAATGTGCCCCAATTGCCCGTAAAAGATCATTGAAAATTTAAAAAATATTATGCTGACGTCGACCCACCCCTGTGTTATTAGTGCATCCCCCAGCTCAGTCCTCCAATGGGTTCATAAATCTGTCTGCGTTTACTTCTTGTGAGTTTTCAGTATTAGACGGCCCACGAGGAATAGACAGTACCGGAGGCTCTGAAGAATGAAGGCTGAAGAAAAGAAGACTAGAGCGGGAAGGAGGAATTTGCAGAGGTGGGATAAGTGAGGGGAAAGGTAAGGATATTGTTTCCTTTTTAGGCTATGTGCACACGTTCAGGATTTCTCGCAGAAAATTCCTGAGAAAAACCGGACATTTTCTGCAAGAAATCCGCAAGAAATCTGCATGAGGTTTTGTCGCGGTTTTGCCGCGTTTTTTTCCGGACATTTCCCAATGCATTTTGTAGTGGGAAATCCACAAAAAAAACGCAAAATTAATGAACACATTGCAGTTTTTACCGCGATGCGTTTTTTTTCACAGAAAAAACTGCATCGTGTACACAAAACATGCGGAATTCATTCTAAATGATGGGATGCTTATTGTATGCATTTTTTTGCGGTTTTATAGCGTTTTTATCGGGAAAAACCTGAAAGAAACACGAAAAAACGGCAACGCGTGCACACATCCTTAATCCTTTCCCAGCTGTAAAAAGACTACAGTAAAATGGCAGCTGGTTTACCCTTAGTTTGCTGGAACTGAGCTAATCAAATTGCCAAAAATTCATAGCGCATTCAATATGCTTTAAATTGATTTGCTTGTCTCTGTTTCCCAAGATTCTTCTTTAATCGATGCTCTGGCATAAAATGCAATAAAACTTAGTAGTTAACATTCACATTACAGCAAAGATTGAAGCATTGTTCATCAAGCAGCTGTCACCTGCCGCACCTCGTCCCCATTTCTTTTATTTTACGTGAACGCATGAAAGAGTGATGTGCAATTCGAAGTAAACTGTAGGACTGATGATCAGAGAATTGTTTCCCCCGACTGCAGATGTCAGAAAATTTTCCAACTCCCTTCCCCAGATATCAGGTTCTGCTAACTAAAGTCTCATGTCTATAACCAGCTTTCATTTGATATGGTTCCTTGAGGTTTAGTTTTGTAAGTCAACCTTATAGATTTACACGCAACATTTCTGGAAATTAAGAATAATAGCTTGTTTATAACTGTTAAATATCCATTACATCTATATTATACTGTGTATACTAAAGTCTTTCCAGACGTGACTGACACAGAAACCAGATCCATCTTCTATTCTTAATGGATAAACATTTCTGTGGGCACTTTAAAGGCCACACACTGATTCCCTAGGATTTACACTTATATCATGGCCTTAACTGTGTAATCTGTATAATACGGGGTCTAATTATTTACTTTTTGGCACTTCTTTGGGAGGAAATAAAATCCTGAATGAGAAAACTTAATATGCCTTCCCCATTCCTGTAATCCTTTGTCTGAAACAACCAATATAGTGTGATAAAAGGGCTGGGGATGTGGGCTAGATGGTTGGTGTCTGCTTGCTTAAGCTTTGCATAGTATTTATCTGCACAGTGTTGATCAATGTCAAGAGCCCGGAGTATTTTCCATATACAATAAGGGAAAGGGTAGCAACTATTCATGGATTACATTCACTTCCAAGATTAGTACCCTAGGTGCAGCTTGGCATTACATGAAGTGACAAAGCTTGCCAACTAATTGTTCTGGTGTAAAGGCAAGGTGCTGCCTCCTGCGTCGCACACATTAGTCTTCCAAGAATCTAGTGAATTACTTTTGATTACTCTTCTGGACTTACAGCAAAGAAAACGTTTAAATCCAAATTGCTCCCATTACAGGGCTGAACGTGTTGTTTGTGAAGCCTAAGTTGTCTAGGACTTTTCTGTGTACTTCTGTTTTGTATCCTACATGTTGCATTGTTTATAAAAAGATATATAAATTCTGTAAAAAAAAATAATTCACCGAAGCAGCAAAAAAGAGGCTTTTATGTTACTTATAACATTGTATTGTTTTGTATTACTACACAAATGGCACCTTTCTACTTTGCATTGAAATAAAGAGCAACCAAATTGCAAAGGTTTTGCTTGTGTCGTTTCCTTTTCTCAACTGCTAAGTGACTTCATTATATCTGCACTGAAAAACTATTGCAATATTGATTCCATTCTCTTTTTATTGCCTATAAAATAGAGAGCACGGCATGACTGCCATGACATTTGCATACTTTGTGACAAACAAGCATAAAAACAATAAAGAGCAAAATAAATTCAAGGATCCTCCAAGTACAAACCAATCTTTTTCGACATTAGCAAATATTAGGTTTCGGCCCTTACCCAAGAGGCCGTATGTTGGCATATTGTAAATATTACCGAATTTTAAAGGGAAATTGTCAGAATATTCGACCGCAAACTCTTAACACCCCTAAAAAATAAAATGCATTTAAGCCCAAATTTTTAAATCTGACCAGTGTCACTTTATGTGGTAATAACTCTGCAATGCTTCAACAAATCCCAGTGATTTTGAGACTGTTTTTTCGTGGCACAATATACTTTATGATATTGGTTAATTTAGGTCAATATGTTTTGTGTTTATTTATAAAAAAATATCTAAATTTTTAGAAAAATGTTAAAAAATTAGCAATTTTCAAACTTTGAATGATTATCCCTCTAATCCAGATGGCCATACCACAGCAATCCATTAATAAATAACATTTCCCACATGTCCGCTTTATATCAGCACCATTTGTGAAATGTTATTTTATTTTGTTAGCATTATAGGAGGATTAAAAATGTAGCAGCAATTTTTCATTTTTTCAAGGAAATATTCAAAATTTATTTTTTTAGGGACTTATCCATGTTTGAAGTGACTTTAGGGGTCTCATATATTAGGAAACCCCCAAACATGATACCATTTTAAAATCAGCACTCCCTGACATATTGAAAACTGCTGTCAGGTAGTTTATTCACCCTTCAGATGCTTTACAGGAATTAATGCAAAGTGGCATGACAGAAAGGAAAATTTGCATTTTTACCACCTAAATGCCTCTAACTTCTGAACAGATTACTACAGCAATCACACTCTAAAGGTACCTTCACACTGACCAACTTCACAACGATATCACTAGCGATCCGTGACGTTGCAGCGTCCTGGATGGCAATATTGTTGTGTTTGACACGCAGCAGCGATCTGGATCCTGCTGTGACATCGTTGGTCGGAGCAGAAATTCCAGCACTTTATTTCGTCGCTGGATCTCCCGCAGACATCACTGAATCGGCGTGTATGACGCCGATTCAGCGATGTCTTCACTGGTAACCAGGGTAAACATCGGGTTACTAAGTGCAGGGCCGCGCTTAGTAACCCAATGTTTACCCTGGTTACCAGTGTAAATCTAAAAAAAAAACACTTCATACTTACATTCCGGTGTCTGTCGCGTCCCTCGGCGTTCTGCTTCCCTGCACTGTGAGCGCCGGCCGGCCGCAAAGCAGAGCGGTGAAGTCACCGCTCTGCTTTACGACTGGCGCTTTCACAGTGCAGGGAAGCACAGTGACGGGGGACAGACCCCAGAATGTAAGTATGTAGTGTTTGGTTTTTTTAACATTAGCACTGGTAACCAGGGTAAATATCGGGTTACTAAGCGCGGCCCTGCGCTTAGTAACCCGATGTTTACCCTGGTTACCAGGGGACTTTGCATAGTTGGTCGATGGAGAGCTGTCTGTGTGACAGCTCTCCAGCGACCACACAGCGACGCTGCAGCGATCGGGATCGTTGTCTAGATCGCTGCAGCATCGCTAAATGTGACGGTACCTTTAGGCCGCTATTTGGTCGTGAAGTGCCATGACAAACATCAGGACCACACAATCATGATCTGAGGGCACCAATTTGGTTAAAGAGGAAGCCCCCACACTCTGTTAACCATTTATAATGCTGTAGTCACTATTGACAGCAGCATCTAAGGGATGAAACAGATTTGACGGTGCAAACACTGATCGTGGCTGATGCAGCAAGTTGTCAGCTATAGTGGAGAGCTGACAGCTATTGGATTGTCCCCTGTATGGGGAGACTATTCTCTTATATCTCATGTCAGTTAAAAGACGTATTGGCTGTCATTAAAGGGTTAAGTTGAAATGTCACCTTTTTTGATACCATAATTCATAAATAGCTGAAAAAAATGATTATTTATTTTGTCAGCTATCATATGGCAATGAAATGTCCGCTGAACGTTCATTCTTTAGTGAAGTATTGCGAAATGCAATCCCTCCTGCTGACAATCTGAGATAAAAATTTTATTTTAATTTAAGTCATTGTTATGCCAGTTAATACCTCGTTTTGTCTTTTATCTGCAAATTTTCATGTGTTTTTCAACCTGCAATCCTATGTCATGTCATACAAACCTATTAAGTTTGTGCTACACACCTGGAAATTAAAGCAAAAAAAAGGAGTGTCAGTGGGACGAATGGAACTCCACAGTGACCATCAGCTGCCACACTGCTCTATATGAAAGCTAGCAAGGATTCATTCTTTATAATGATCATAGTTGACACTTGTATATTGGCTGCATGTGAAAATGAACTGGTCGTTGACATGGACATACTGTAAGTCAGTATTTTATATGTTGAATAATCTCTTAGATGAAAAGTTAGAGAATATCTGATATTTTCTAGTTATAAAATTATTTTTATTCATTGCTTTTATAGGAACATCATATTCCACATTACTTTATAGGCATTATCGGCATTAACCCATTGGGGCTCACAAAAGATGCAGATAACCAGTCTAATGCCGACGCTTCCGAAAATTATATTATGTGTTGTAATAGCTTAATGAAAAACGTTTTTGTATTCTAGATATATCAAGTAATGTCAAGTAAAAACAGTGCGTTTCAGCTTGAAAAGGGCAAAAGCCTTCATCAGGTAATTTATAATTTACCTGATGAAGGCTTTTGCTGGTGAGTGCATTAACTTTACACTTTTTATAATATTTTTAATATTGCACTTTGATCCTGCGTGATGTTGTCCCTTTTATATTCCTTATCCTCAGGGCATTATATGAAAATCTAAGTTCCCTAACAGTGTGTCTTTGGAGTGTGGGATAAAACCGGAGAACCTGTAGGAAACCTATGCCAACCCCTTACACTTGTTGTTCTTCATGGAATCTGAATCCAGGACCCCAACACTGTATAGTAACAGTGCTAACCACTGAGCCACCATGCTGCCAAAATGAATAAAATTAATACATAAAAATAGACAATAGTTTACAGAACAGCATTTTATCTCATGGTTATGATCTTGCCATCTTTTGAAATGGTCCATTATCTGTCATTGTGACTGTCACTGCAATTTGTATATTTGGTAATTCCTACAGCACATTAACACATTCAAAGTAAATGGGTATCATAAAAGTCTTCCTTCTTGTCTTTGAAAAACAACTACAGAAACTTCCTCCCAGCAAGGTCTGACATTGCAAAAGGGAATTACTTCTAAAAGTAAAGTAATGGAATTTGTGAGTTTTGTTTCCTAATGTAACAGAACCTTTCCTTTGCTGTCATTCAATGGTTGTGTGTCAAAACTCTACAATACTTTATATTGCTTTTGATGTTTTTTGCTTTGATTCACTTTCTACATTAGCCAATAATTTTGTGAATAGAAAAAAATGTATTTCTACAAATCTATCAGTGACACTAACACTGAATTAAAGGGAAATTAGCATCAGAAAATTATCTATTGTTTGTATTGAAGTTTTGCAATTTTCACAATGGCCATGAGGGCTATTTTAGACTCAAAAAAACATAAAAACATAATTCATAATAGCAATTTTGCCAGAATTCTTGGAAAAGTAAAAAAAAATTGGCGTAGTTGAGCAAAAATGTTGTGACTTTTGTTTTCAGTTTCTCCCAACTCCACCAAGGACTGGAGTAAGATTTTTGGCGTGGTACTAGGAGGCACACGCACCTTGTCAGATGCTCCTAAATCATAAAGATGCATGCCTCTCTTAATGAATCCAGAGCATCTGACTCCTAAAATGCCCTCCATCAAGACCGATGAGAAAATTGCTATTCTTGATGAATCAGGGCCTTCATGTTTTTTATTGGAAGACTTTTCAGCAGGGTCATTATCGTCAAGGACAGGAATACAATGACAGGTACTACCGTATACCTTCGCATTTGCACATTTTATACTTCAATACAAAAGGAGAGGGGACCAATTGATTATTGCATTTGTGCCTTCTATTGTCTAGAGTTTGGCGTTTTTCACTTCTGACTTGTTTTCTTTTAATTTGCACTTTTTTTGAGTCTTTTTTATATTTGTTTGTCTGTTTTTAATGTCCATCTTTGCGGGCTGGGCTTGGGGTTTGAAAATGTTTTCAGCTGATTTATCAATTGAGACTTTTTAAAAAGTTGCACAATTTTTGCACAATTGTACTACAGTCCCTCCAAGAGTGATTTTATATAACTTATTTTTAGCATACACATTTTGCATCATCTTAGCAGAACAAATTACCTTTGTGCTGAAAAGTTACAAAACAGGTTAAAAACAAAAGTAAAGAACATTCTTTAATTTTTACCAAACTCATGAACAACATGTGCCATTTAAAAGAATGTGACTCAAAAAAAACATAGATGAATACCACAAGACATAAAAAGAAAAGTGACTTAATAAAAACTGAAAATCAATTGGGCCAGTATATTAGTTTGTCTAAAATATCCCCAGTGGCCAGTGTGAAAATTGCAAGCTTCTAAATTATGTTATATTTTTTAAAAACAGATTGTGTTATGAAAAATCAAATAAAACAAAAAATATATATATGTTTAATGTAAAAACTTGACTAAAAAAGTCAGTAATTTTCAGATAATATGTTCCCTTTAAGCTATGAGGCAACCAAAAAAGGCTATAATTTTGTTTCTATGTGTACATATGGGTATGGGTTGTAAAGCTGTCCATGCATATTGGACGCATATTAGTCTAATTCCGTAACATCCCTCCTGATGGCTTTCCAAAGGTTTCTGTCAAAGGATTTTCTCCCTCTGGAAATAAAATTGCAGTTCAGATAAGTGACCTCCTTTATGAGGAGATTAACGTTGACCACTTGAGTGTTCAACCTCCAGCTCTCCTATTGTGGCTCTGTGTGTGACCAGGGAAAGTCTGTGTTCTCCAGATAATAGAGTAGTCAACGCTATTATCAGGCATAAGCCAATCCATACACATATGGCCGATTAGGTAGACTTGTCAGCTTGTCCATGTCGTCCTGTTTTGTGAGCAGCATGATTTAAAGAAAGTGACATTAAGGAGCCTTTTTTGCATTATAACTGTGCACAATGCACATCCGCCAATGTAATCTTTGTATCAGACTCATGAATGGATATAGAGAATTCTTAAAGGATCCAAATCATTATTGCATTTGTACCTTTTTTTTCTAGTTTTATTTGTTTTAGTCTGTTTGCACCAACTTCTTTTTAAGTTAGTTTTCTGGTTTGTTTGTTTTTTTAAAGTTGCCTCTTGTGGGCAGGGATTGGGGTTTCCAAATATTTTCATGTGATTCATCAATTGTGACTTTTGAACAAGACACAATTTTTTTAAATGCAGATTTATTCCAGTGCACCTTGGGAGTAATTTTATGAACGCAATTAAATTTTTCCCTCTAATTTTCTTACATTTTAGGAGACCATTTAACTTTTTATTCTAAAGATAAAATGCAAAAATTAAAAAGCAGCTTCAATTTTGCACAGAATTCATGAAACGCATACGCCAATTTGAAGAATTTGTTGCAAGAAAGTTTAATGAATACCACAAGACAAAAAAAGAAAAGTACCATATAAACTCGAGTATAAGCCGAGATTTTCAGCCCAAATTTTTGGGCTGAAAGTGCCCCTCTCGGCTAATACTCGAGTCACGGTGGGCGGCAGGGTCGGCGGGTGAGGGGGAGTGGGCGCTGAGGCATACTCACCTAGTCCCGGCGCTCCTGACGCTGCCCCTGCCTGTCACACTGTCTCCGGGTGCCGCAGCTCTTCCCCTGTTCAGCGGTCACGTGGGACTGCTCATTAGAGAAATGAATATGGACTCCACTCCCATAGGGGTGGAGCCACATATTAATTCCTCTGAGCGGTGCCAGTGACCGCTGATAGAGGAAGAGGCTGCGGCACCCGAAGACAGTGTGACAGGCAGGGGCAGCGTCAGAAGCGCCGGGACTAGGTGAGTATTTTATATTCACCTGTCCGCGTTCCACACGCAGGGGCGCCGCTTTGTCTTCGCATCCTCTTGCACTGACTGTAAAAGGTCAGAGGGCGCGATGACGCATATAGTGTGCGCGCTGCCCACTGCCTGATCAGTCAGTGCAGAGAGACGCCGGGACCAGACGCCGGGAGCTGCAAGCAAGAGAGGTGAGTATGGCATTTATTTTTTTATTACTGCAGCAGCAGCAATGGCACAGCTTTATACGGAGCATCTATGGGGCAAAAATGAATGGTGCAGAGCACTATATGGCACAGCCATGGGGCAATAATGAACGGTGCAGAGCACTATATGTCACAGCTATGGGGCAATAATGAACGGTGCAGAGCACTATATAGCACAGCTATGGGGCAATAATGAACGGTGCGGAGCACTATATGGCACAGCTATGGGGCAATAATGAACGGTGCAGAGCACTATATGGCACAGCTATGGGGAAATAATGAACGGTGCGGAGCACTATATGGCACAGCTATGGGGCAAGAATGAACGGTGCAGAGCACTATATGGCACAGCTATGGGGCAATAATGAACGGTGCAGAGCACTATATGGCACAGCTATGGGGCAAGAATGAACGGTGCAGAGCACTATATGGCACAGCTATGGGGCAAGAATGAACGGTGCAGAGCACTATATGGCACAGCTATGGGGCAATAATGAACTGTGCAGGGCACTATATGGCACAGCTATGGGGCAAAAATGAACGGTGCAGAGCACTATATGGCACAGCTATGGGGCAAGAATGAACGGTGCAGAGCACTATATGGCACAGCTATGGGGCATTAATGAACGGTGCAGAGCACTATATGGCACAGCTATGGGGCAATAATGAACGGTGCAGAGCACTATATGGCACAGCTATGGGGCAAGAATGAATGGTGCAGAGCACTATATGGCACAGCTATGGGGCAAAAATGAACGGTGCAGAGCACTATATGGCACAGATATGGGGCAATAATGAACGGTGCAGAGCACTATATGGCACAGCTATGGGGCAAAAATGAACAGTGCAGAGCACTATTTGGCACAGCTATGGGGCAAGAATGAACGGTGCAGAGCACTATATGGCCCAGCTATGGGGCAAGAATGAACGGTGCAGAGCACTATATGGCACAGCTATGGGGCAAGAATGAATGGTGCAGAGCACTATATGGCACAGTTATGGGGCAAGAATGAACGGTGCAGAGCACTATATGGCACAGCTATGAGGCAATAATAAATGGTGCAGAGCACTATATGGCACAGCTATGGGGCAATAATGAACGGTGCAGAGCACTATATGGCACATCTATGGGGCAATAATGAACTGTGCAGAGCACTATATGGCACATCTATGGGGCAATAATGAACTGTGCAGAGCACTATATGGCACATCTATGGGGCAATAATGAACTGTGCAGAGCACTATTTGGCACAGCTATGGGGCAATAATGAACGGTGCAGAGCACTATATGGCACATCTATGGGGCAATAATGAACTGTGCAGAGCACTATATGGCACATCTATGGGGCAATAATGAACTGTGCAGAGCACTATATGGCACATCTATGGGGCAATAATGAACTGTGCAGAGCACTATTTGGCACAGCTATGGGGCAAGAATGAACGGTGCAGAGCACTATATGGCACAGCTATGGGGCAATAATGAACGGTGCAGAGCACTATATGGCACAGCTATGGGGCAATAATGAACTGTGCAGAGCACTATATGGCACAGCTATGGGGCAATAATGAATGGTGCAGGACACTATATGGCACACCTTTCTATGGTACATCTATGGGGCAATAATGAACGGTGATGAGCACTATATGGCACAGCTATGGGGCCATAATGAACGGTGTGGAGCATCTATTTTTATTTTTGAAATTCACCGGTAGCTGCTGCATTTTCCACCCTAGGCTTATACTCGAGTCAATAAGTTTTCCCAGTTTTTTGTGGCAAAATTAGGGGGGTCGGCTTATACTCGGGTCGGCTTATACTCGGGTATATACGGAAACTTAAAAAATGCAAATGATGAATTGGCCCTTTGTTACTGATTGGAGAGGGGTACAGAACTTTTACTTTGTGTGCAAGTATTTTCAGCTTTAGAACGTTTTCGGACGAGTGTATGAAAAATTGTCTGATTTTCATCCAGAAAACTCAATTTTCTTCTGTATGGTCATCTCTGTGCTAGTCATGGGTCCATATGTTACAAAAGTTTAACATTTGTACTTATGCATTTTAAAATATACAAGATCAAGATACAACAGAATATAATGGAAATTAATGTAACTTTATAATATGCTTTGTTTTTATTTCTATTTTTAGGATCTATGTTTGTTGTCAGTGAATGAAAACATTCCTCATTACAGAGACATTAAGACAAAAAACTGGGAGTTAGCTGTTAGCTAAGGTTAAGTTTTCAAAATGAGTTTTTGATGCTGCATATTTTTGCAGAGCGAAAAAAGCAGCTTCTTACAGACCCAGCTGCTCTCATCGCTGCAGTAATGCCAAATGTGGATGCAATATGTGGTTTAGGTACATGGTGGGGCTCAGAAGGGAGAGGGGCATTTGGATTTGGGAGCATAGAATTTGCTGAATTTCTTTTGGCAGGTGAGGAGCCATTTTTATTTTCCAGAGTCTTTGTGCTACCAGTAATGTGGAAGCCCCCTATATTTCCGTTAACAGATGCCTTCAATTTTATTGACCTCCAGAAAGTTTAGAATACCATGAAAGACATGGTTGTACCAAACCATCTTATCAGCCTCAGTAGGAACATAAAAACTGACCAAGAAGCAACAGTTCGAATGGAACACGGCATTGCTCAAAGTAGAGCAAGGCATCAGATAAGGCTGCGTCTTGTCACCATTTATCTTGAGTTTATAATTAGAAGCTATTTTCAGGAAAGCTGGACTTACCGCAATAAAAGAAGGAATCAAAATTGCTGGACGAATCATCAACAATCTTAAATACGCAGATGATAAAACATTGATAGCAACATGTGTAGATGGAATGAAGGACTTATAATGGAGTGTCAAGATGAAAAGCTTGAGCATGGGACTCTTTCTCAATACAAGAAAGACAACGATTTTGACTACTGCCAGGTACAACCAGGGCACATTTGATATGGATGGTGACAAACTGGAAGTTCTAAAGGAGTTCAACCTACGTGGATCAATGATCACTCAATATGCGATGATGACATTGGAAGTCAACAGGAGAATAGCTATGGGTAAATAAACAGTGAAGTTATTGGGCAAGGTCTCCAAATTGAGGAACATTTAACTAGTGACGAAGGCATGGCTCAGATGTAGTCTGTTTTTTTCTAAGGTAACATGAAGATGCAAAACCTGGATGATAAAAACAAACAAGACAGAAGAAGATTCGACGCCTTCGAGATGTGGTGCTGGAGAAAGATTTTATCAATACCATGGATGGCAAAAAGAAAAGAAAAATCATTTTTGACACAAATCAGGTCAGACATGTCATTTGAAACAATGATCACCAAGCTACGGCTTGCCTAGTTTGGACACATCATATGAATAGAGAAATCACTGGAGAAGGACTTCATGGTTGGAAGAATAGAAGTAACAAGGTGAATAGGAAGACAAGAAGACCAGAAACCCGATGTCTTAATGCAATCAAAATAATGACAGAGAAGGTAGACCTATCTAGGCTTGCACAAGGTTGATCTTCCTACAGATCCTTCCTCCATCAAGTCGCCATGGCTCGACAACAAGCCAAAAGCAAATTTAAAAAAAAAAACCTGTAACAAGCTCCTGCGAACAGCTACATTATCTGCAAAGCACATCACAACCCACTGCAGAACTGTTTCTAAAGACAATTTTCTTTTATTCCTATGGTGTCTTTATTTGCTGTGACATGTATAAGATCTTAGTTGTATGTTTTAATATGAATCCTGTAACATTAGCTAAATGCATACCCATTTGCAGAAACTTAGATGAACATGGACAGTGTTTGTCACAAATCCTCTAAGTGAAAGATTTCCAAATCACAGAGGGGGCTAGCAGGACTTAGAAGTATTTTACTAATGGAAGACACCCGCAGCTTATTTCAAATACATCTCTTTAGCAGTTCCAGCTTTCAGCTTTTTTTCTCTGTTATCTTTCTCATCATTATTTCAGTCTCCATGTGCAAGACTTGTTTTCCGTAAATCAACTATTCAGAAGATGAAATATGGTTTGTAAAAAGAATGTTGTTTCAATATCTATATATTTTTTATGAAAAGATCAAAACATTTATAGAAAGAAAGCCACAAACAAGAAAAAGTCACCATAGTGGTGGCATGATAAATACTGAAATTAAGGAAGACATTGGATCAGCCCAGAACAGTCTATGATTCTATTGTTCATGTTCTACTCTATCTCCCATCTTGAATTGCCCTATAATTACCACATGCTCATAGTGGAAGCCAAATAGGCAGGTGTTGCATATTTTCCCACAATTCCAAGCTTTTTGCACAGTTCTCGTCTCAGGTGGAGCGATTTTCCCATTTCGGGCAATCATCCTTTTTGTTCTTTGGACTAATCATCTAAATCTGCATCATGATCTGCAAATGTCAGAGAGAAGTAGTATTCTGACTAAAAGCTTTTGCTAGTTAAATAGCCATTGAAAATATCCTTTCTGTTTCATTGACTGTGTACCTGACAACAAAGTAATCCAGCAAGGCACTGGTTAATAGAAAATGGAGCAAAGCTGAAATGGCAGGCGTAAAACAAAAGAACAATTGAATGCAGCTCTGAGGCTCATTGCTGAAGTGGCTCTCTGCATGACAAAGGTTGATTACTACCATTGTGGTAAAGTGTTTTAGGATACAATTCAATGAAAACAGCCATGGAAAATTGCACAGTAGTCAGGATCTGGATCTTGAAAGTCTCAAGCACTGAGCACATCATCTGGTTAAAAGAAAATAATATATTCCTGCTTTATATGAAAAGTAGAAAAGACAATATAATTTGTCATGCGACATTTGTATAAAGCTTCAGGTTAAAAAGTCTTCTCCGCCATATAGCAGACCTTCACATATATTTACTGCTCAAAGGAAGAAATAAGTTTTCAGATTAAAATATTTTTCAGATTCATTGCATTATAACGGTAAGATCACATCTGTGCATATGAAGTACCGGTAGCAAAAATTCTCAATCAGAAAAGTTGGAGTTTTTATTCGAATCTTAATAAATAAGTACAATGCTGTGCACATTAATTGTGACAAAGCAAAAAAACCCACATATTTTTGAATATGAATATTAAAATGTTATAATGCACTGTTACATACTAATTTTAATAAGAAATGTGTTATCCTTTAGCAGATATGAGATTTTCAATGCGTTTTGGCATTTATTCTACCAAGTTTTTGCTTAAATTCTTCAATTCTTCATCATGGAACCACACTTGTATGGCACTGTTTATCATGCGTTCTTTGGTTGTACAGTCCATTTTTCCAAGACGTCTCTTCACAATGCTCCACAAATTTTCTATAGGATTTAAGTCTGGTGAATTGCCAGGCCAGTCCAGCACTTTTACTTTATTTTCTTCCAGGAATTTCTTCATACACTTGGAAATGTAGCATGGAGCCAAATCTTGTTGGAACGTCCCTTCAAATTTACACATGAAGGGCACAATAAAATGTTTTAAAACGTCTATGTATTTGGATGAATTCATCATATCATCAACAGGAAATAAGCTCCCTGTCCCATCAGCTGCAAAAAAAAGCCCCAAAACATCTGTTTTGAGGGTGTTTTTTAGTTTGTTGACTATGATCAGCTCGCAATGGTTCATTTTTGCTTCTTCTAACAACACTCCCTTGAACAAAAAGATGGGTTTCATCACTGAAAATTACCTTTTTCCACTGGCTAGTTGACCAAGATTTATTATGTATTAAAACTGGTTTGAATCACTGACTGGTAACCAACTTACGATTTTACTTAAAAAATGCTTTGTCCCAATTAATTTGCACAGCACTGTAAAAGAGGGTTGGGGAGTGTTTTGTTCAAATAAAGGACTTTTGTGTGTGTGTTTTTTTACTTAAACTTATGAGGTTAGTAATGGGGGTGCCTTATAGAGGCCTCTGTATTACTAACCGCTGGGCTTGATATCATCTGACAATACAAAGCTGACATCAACCTCAAAACCATTCCCCACTTGCCAATGCACCATGGGAAGTGGGAAGAGCAGAGGCTAAGCAGCAGAATTGGGACATCTAATGAATGCACCATTTCTGGGGTGGCTGAGGGATGGTTTTAATAGTCTGGGAACGAACTAATATCCATGGACTCTTCCTAAGCTACTAATATTAGCCCGCAGCTGTCTGCTTTGCCTTTGCTGGTTATTAAAAATAGGGGAGACCCCCAAGTCATCGTGAAGAAAAACTCGCAGATGAACACTGCCTAATTGAATAACATTGTGCAGAATGCAATGCAATTTTTTCTCATATTGCACTCATCGATTTTATACACAGATGTGAGCGAACCCTAAAGGCCAGATTCACAAGCAGTCAAGTCGACAAGCACATAATGAAACTTGTGACCATTTAGAAGTCAATAGAAACATGCAGCAGAATTGTAAACACAGAGCCTGATTTAGCAAAACTTTCAAGCCATAATTTTAGTGCAAAAGCTTTGAAAAGCTGCAAAATTAATTACAGTTGCACCAAAATTTAGTGATATTTGGAATTTTCACACTTCTCCCAACTTAAAAAAAATGGGTGGAGCTGGGCCAGGATGTGTGCAGGGTTCCACAGCTCATCTGTCTCATGATGAACTGTCCCATTACCTATGCCAGAAATCTCACTTCAATCCTTTACTGAAATGAAGTTACCGGTGTTGCACATTGAGGTGCACCCCAACCGTCAGTCACTCCAGTTTCATAAAGAAGTGTGCACCCCTTCATGATCCGGAGCATCGCACTCCAGCATGCCCCCTCATCAAGACTGGTGTGAACAACGCCACTCTTGATGAAACAGATCCAATAAGTCCGACTTATCAAAACTTCTGCATCAGAAAAATAGCACAAAATGTATTCAATCTTTTAGGCACTTTGAAGTTTCGCAAAAATGTTGTGACTTTTGTCATTTTCATTCCAGTTTAAAGCAGCTCCACCAATATGGGTAGAGTTTGGGAAGAGCACGGTGAGATGGACTGCCTGACTAATCCAGTTATAGTTTCTTACACTAGAAATGCTACTCCAGTCCCTTTGCATGATTTTGGAACATCACACTCAAGTGAACCTTTCATTAAGACTGGCATATGAAATGCAAGTGTTATTGAGTCAGTCGTATAGTCAGGACCAGTAAACTTACCCACATTAAATTGTCCGACTCTTACAAAATACAACACGAAACACTGATATTTAAAATAAAAAATGACCCGTCACAAATAAATAGTGCAAAAACAAATGCCCTGAGTCAGAACTAGCTTTTTCACTGTGATGTGGCAAGACTGATATGTCTAACTTTATCACATTGAGGTCTTAAGGTACCGTCACATTAAGCGATGCTGCAGCGATATAGACAACGATCCGATCGCTGCAGCGTCGCTGTTTAGGTCGCTAGCAGACGTCAAACACGGCAACAGCAGAACGATGCAGGAGCGATCCAGTGACATACTTATCGTTCTCGCTGGTTGTTCGCTCCATGAAGAAACATAGCAGGCATCGTTGCTTTTGCTGTCAAACATGACAAATCACGCTGACCTGACAACCAAATAAAGTTCCGGACTTCTAGCTACGACCAGCGATGTCACAGCAGGATCCTGATCGCTGCTGCGTGTCAAACACAACGAGATCGCTATCCAGGATGCTGCAACGTCACGGATCGCTGTCGTTCTCGTTGGAAAGTTGCTCAGTGTGAAGGTACCTTTACTCATGTTGCCTAAAGACTGTAAATGTTCTGTGAGAGGACAGCTGCCCTGTGTTCCTAATCACACACAATGGCTTGGATCTATCCTAGGTATTGGAGAATAATGTCCCAATACCTGGCATGGATCCAGAGTGCCATATGTGACAAATGCTACTTAGTCATTATTGCTTCCTGCTGCAGCTCTCCTCTCTTGGCACCAGGAGTGGAGAGCTGCAGCCTAGGAGCAGCATTTCTCACATATAATGCACTGGATCTATGCCAAGTATCAGGCATGGATCTGCAGCATTGTATGTAATGACATTACAACACAGCTGTCTTCTCCCAGAACACATAATGTTAATAAAGTGAGTCATGTATATTAAATGGCTGATGGTTCATTCATTTGGTCATTTGGCTGATCTCTCTCATACACATGAGTGCTCAGTTGACCAAAATTCATGTGTTCTCTATGAGAGAGCCACCGACAGACATCTATGGTGGTGCCTTAATTTCTGGGAGAATAAAGCAATTGGCTGACCAAAATCATACATGCTTAATTGTCATCTTCCCCAAAGATCAGTTGGCTGGAACACCTATATACATTAGACTGTCAGGCAAATCCGTCATTTGTGGTGGGTTTCACTGACATTAGTTTAATGCATAAGGGGGGCTTTAGCACCAGCAGTGAGATCTCAGTGTGATGAGGTTAGACATATTAATGGCTCTATATAAGTAATATAAATAAGAAATGTCTGAGGAGACAAATGACCTGTTTCAGGTGATAAGAGTAGAAGTTGTTTTTTTTTCGGTTAGGAGGATATGCCTGAGCTTTCTAGAGTCACCGCAAGCACAAAAGGCAGAAAATCTCAAGACAAAAACTTTTCGCAGTGAGTTCCAGGAAAAAGGTTGGAATCCGGAGAGAAAGTAACAGTGGAGTCCATGAAAAGCTGCCAAACTTGGCCATTACAGCTGTAGGAGTCTTAACCAGGGCTGTAGTCATGGCCAAGCTCTCTGGTACCACAGTGCCCTGGTCTCCCAATAAATTAAAACATTGTCCATTGCTCTGTGTAATTGTGGCTCCATTCTCTGCGCCGTCAGGGTCACCTCTGCTTCGCTGCAGGTTCCCATGAGTGGATGCAACAAAGATTGAGACACAGTCCTTTTCTAGTTTCAAATCAACAACTTTACTACAAACTTTACACATCACATCCAGACTCTTTACAACAATTACATCAGAATCAGCATTTCCTCTTCTCTCCCTGCACCTTCCTTCCTTTCACATAACACAAACCCGGGTCGGACCGTACCCCACGGGTCCTCAGTGTTCTCCCAATTCAGCTCTGCTCTGGTTAGGCCCTCTTTAGTCTGTTTCACCCCAGGCAAGAGAATTTCCATCTCCGCAGCTAGTTTCCACTTGGCAAGTGACCTGCCCTTCAGTATTGTGCTCCGTGAAGTCCCAGCGCTGTCCTGCTCCCAGCTCACTGCTTCTGACTACTGCCCTAGCCTCTGTTTCGCCCTGGTGCTGAGGACATCTGACCAAGCTATAAGCTGCCACATTCTAGGGCTAACTGTGCCTTGTCTTTCTCCTTTCCTGCTGCTTTACTGGCCTCCACTTTTCTGGCCTGATGCTGTGGATGGCTGGACTCTCTCGTCTTAATCCACCAACATTGCATGGTAGCTGTCAATGTCCTGGGCCTAGAGCCCGTGTGGACTGTTTGGGCGCTCGGCTCCTTCTAACTAAATACAGGAAACACTCCTTCCCTTAGCTGCAGCTGACCCCTCCTACATTAACTAGTAATATGTACAGTGAACCACAACCATGCTAACCTAGGTGTACTAAGATGCCCCTAGTCTAGTGGCCAAACTGTAGTACTACATTGTCCCTATAAAACAGGCACACCAATACAATATTTACATTTAGCAGAACAAGACATGGTAATACACTTGATTGTGTAGCAGTACCATTATATAAGAGGTTGAAATACACTTAAATCATATAGCAATACCATTTCACTTAAACCTATGTGAAAACACTGATAACATACGACACCGGGATGAGAGAGAAAGGCAAAGGCAATAAAATATTTACCATACCCCCTATGTTGCCAAGGACAGGCAGGAATAACAGAAGAGGCCCAGGGACTGAACAAGAGCGAGGCAGACATTGATGGATGCCAAGATAAGTGTTAAGAGATTATCGCCTGAGTAACCAAGGTGAATAGAGGGTGATGGCATGGAGTATATGTTCAGGATGGCATTGTCTAGGAGAAGTGTGAGAGGCACCAGTAGTGAGCCTTTGCCTAAACCATACAAATAGTGCGTGAGCATAGAGAAGCCACTATAGTACTTTTGAGAATATGAGCCTCATAGGAACTAAGAAAGGGTGGAATGTCAGAGTGTCTGCCCCTTCCGAATTTCTTATTCTTTTGCATTGTCACACTTAAACCTAGGATGCGTGACATCAGAAATCTTCATATTAACGTATTGGGGGCCTTTTAGGCCCCCATGCAAATCATATGGAAAAACACACTTATATAACTTTTACAAATTTATTTTAAATCTGCTAAATAAAATTAGTAAACAAAATTTTAATTATAATAATTAATAATTAATAATTTTTCACCAAAAACACCCCCCCAAAATTTTGTTTTCAAAATTTCACACAAACATATGAAGAAACACACAAAAACGCATAGAAATCTATACCAAACTAGCTGCAGCTACATTTCTATTATGTTTCTTTTCTATTATATTAGTCTTCCAAACAATTTTGACAAGTTATTTTTTCAGAAGAATGTTCTTTGCAGACATTTTCCTTACAAATTGAACAAAATCTCTCAGTTTTCTTTTTGTGTTTCTTGGACACGTGAAACAGCGCTTTCTTTTTCTTTCTCCTAGCCCTGGAATCATCTGAAACTGTACGCCACACTGTTTCATTGCTTCTTTAGTTTGCTTTAGCAAGCCTTTCACGTCGATTCGCTGTATCATGTGAGGCATTACAAGTTCATGACAAAGGTCCTTCAAAAATAGGCGTCTCCAGTCCTTCCTCCGTGCATGGAATTCTGGATGAGTTTCTGTAAAAATGATGAATGAATTTAGGGCTGCTACATCAAGCATATTTGAAAAAAGTACTTCAGGCCATCGTTTTGTTTGCCTCCTTTTGTTTTATTGTAATGCAGGATGATTTCTGGTTTTAATTTTCTGTCATTGCTGTCAACACTGCAATTGTGTCGGTTTGGCTTGATAGTACCAACAAGTGTAATAGCTTTTTGAAGCAGAAAATTGCCTAGTTCAACATTGGTGAAATAATTGTCCATGGTAATGTTTCTACCTGAATTGAATATTGGAACAGCAAGAGTTTTGACAATTTCAGACGCCAGATCCTTCTGTACTGGTGCACCAACCTCTTTGCCACAGTAGATTGCGCCATTTATGCCATAATAATTTGCAGAATCACACATCCAGAAGATTTTGATTCCATATTTGACTTCCTTGCTGGGCATGTATTGTATAAACTTGCAGCATCCTCTGAACGGTACAAGTTGCTCATCTACTGTAACATTAGTACTAGGATTGTAAAGTTCGGTGCAATTTTTGATAAATATGTTCCAGATATAACTCTTAGGGGCTAATTTGTCTGTTTCAAACCTCAATGCACGTGTTCGTTTATCATCAAATCGAATGTGTCTTCTAATTTCCTCATATCTGCCCACTGACACTGTCGCCTTATAGTGTGGATCAGAAAGTGGGTCCAGAAATAATTCTCGTATTGGAACATCATATGATTTTTGACTCTCTGCCAGCAGTAAAAGTCCAATGTATGCATAAAGTTCCTCTTTTGAGATATTTTTCCAGGACTTATTTTTTGCAGGTTTGAACATAAAAGGACCTCTTCTGCAATATTGTCAGAAAAAAGTACAGAATACGTCTTTAGGGGAAAAGTAACTGGGACTTCCCACAGCTCCTTGAGCCTGACTCACAATATTATGGATTGCAGTACGTCCGACTAATGTAGGATTACTGTCCCAAAAAACATTCGTTTTGGATGTTCTACTTATCACTTCTTGAGGTCACTGTATTCACTTCATCAGAAGAAGAATCACTTGAGGATGTTTGATTTTCTGGTGGCAGGTGCTCGTCATCGGACAAAGATAGTTCACTTTCATCATCACTTTGAAACACAATTGCTTCAATCTCTTGGTCACTCAGACGGTTGGAGGAAGACTGTGCTATTTCTGACTAGATGTTAGCAAACTAAAAGAAAAAACAATGAACACAATAAGGGTTGTCCACTCTTTGCTTGGGTGTGACACACTGTAAGTGTAAAGTGCCCCCTCCCTCCTCTCACCCTCAGCACCTCTTACCTTTTATACTTTCTTTTAGGTGTTGTACAATTCTCTGGATGTCTGTAGCTCAATAGCTTTACCCTTTGCAGGCTTCTTAAGGTACCGTCACATTTAGCGACGCTGCAGCGATACCGACAACGATGCCGATCACTGCAGCGTCCCTGTGTGGTCACTGGAGAGCTGTCACACAGACAACTCTCCAGCGACCAACAATCCCGAAGTCCCCAGGTAACCAGGGTAAACATCAGGTTACTAAGCGCAGGGCCGCGCTTAGTAACCCGATGTTTACCCTGGTTACCTGTGTAAATGTAAAAAAAACAAACAGTACATACTTACATTCCTGTCGCGTCCCCCGGCTTTCTGCTTCCCTGCTCTGTGTAAGTGCTGGCCGTAAAAGCAGAGCGGTGACGGTAACATCACCGCTGTAATTGCTTTATGGCTGGCCGGCGCTGACACAGGATGCAGGAGGAGTGCAGGGAAGCAGAACGCCGGGGGGGACGCCACAGACACCGGAATGTAAGTATGCAGTGTTTGTTTTTTTTTACATTTACACTGGTAAACAGGGTAAACATCGGGTTACTAAGCCCGGCCCTGCACTTAGTAACCCGATGTTTACCCTGGTTACCAGTGAAGACATCGCTGAATCGGCGTCACACACGCCGATTCAGCAATGTCTGCAGGAGATCCAGCGACGAAATAAAGTTCTGGACTTTCTGCTCCGACCAACGATGTCACAGCAGGATCTAGATCGCTGCTGCATGTCAAACACAACGATATCGCTATCCAGGATGCTGCAACATCACGGATCGCTATCGTTATTGTTGTGAAGTTGGTCAGTGTGACGGTACCTTTAGAATCAGAGAAACTGAAACTGAATCAGACTTCCTCTCAACATCTTATCTTATCTCAGGTCCTTCACAATTAGCTCACAGTGTAAACTGTCCTCATTACTCTCTACACAGCTTATTACTGTGTTCAGAAGGACCTGAGATGATGTCATGGCCTTATCTCTCCCTCAAAAAATCGCATGACATCCTCATATGGCATTATGGCCCCTCCACCAGCATTACTGAGTACAAATAAAGTAACTTGAGACACAAACACTACTGAGAACATGATAAAAAACACAGATGTGGTTTAACGTACAGATGTGGTTTTCACCAAAAAAGCATTGTTACACCGAAATGCCTATGAAAAAAATTATATGAACAACTGGATATTACCAACAACGATATACTTGAGGATTACCTAGAGTTTCAAAATTCTAACTTAACTAATTTTGCAGATAATAGCAAAAAAGTAAGCATGGGGGCCCAAAAGGCCCCCAATACGCATGCTAGGGTTAAATGTTTCAGATCACTAAACAAATTTAAATATTAGCCAAAAATAAGTAAGCACAAAATGCAATTTTTAACCCCTTAGCTAACGCCGATACGCATTAAAACGGTGGGCGCTAAGGGTACTTATTCTCTCACTGCCGTTGGCAATCGGGAATAAGACTGTAGCACCCACAAGAGTCAGTAAATCTCCATGGACTCGGATACCGAGGGGGTAGCTGAGACCCCGGAGAATATGATCAGGGCCCGGATTTCCATTGTCCGATCACAAGATCACTGTTATTCAGTGAATAATGGAAATCACAAAAAAATAAAAGTGTGCCGGCTGTTTCAATGATTTCTCTCTCTTCTGACATGATATACATGTCAGAGGATAAAGAAATGATGCCCCCTAAGACCCCTGGTACCTCAGCCATCCTCCTGATCATTCCCCCGACCCGGCGTCATGCTCCTGAAAAAAAAATGGCAGGTGCATGGACAATGCGCCTGCAAAGATCTGCTGGCCGGTACCCAGCAACGAGAGGAAATTTTTCCTATTGGTTTCTATTGATCACTGTGATAGACCCTACCACAGTGATTAATGCCCCCTTACACTGTGTTCCAAATTTTCATGCAAATTATTATGCAAATTGGATTTAAGTGTCATAAAGATTTAATTGTTTTGTTTTTCAAAAAAACGTGTGGATGATATTGTGTCTCAATGGATCACTGAAATCAATCTTAAACACATGTGATAATTATTTTTCCAGGTCATTCTAATTAAAGGAAAACTACTTAAAAATGCTGTTCCACATTATTAAGCAGGCCACAGGTTTCAAGCAATATAGGAAATAAAAAGGATCTCTCTGCTGTTGAAAAGCGTTAAATACTGCAATGCCTTGGACAAGGTATGAAAATATTAGATATTTCACGAATTCTTAAGAGTGATCATCATACTGTGAAGAGATTTGTGACTGAAATAGAGCACAGACAGAGTTCTTGCAGATAAAGACATAATGAGGAAGGTTTCTGCCAGGCAAATTCATTGGATTAAGAGAGCAGATGCCAAAATACCATTACAAAGCAGGAAACAGTTATTAGAGGCTTCTGGTGCCTCTGGAGTCCCTCGAACCTCAAGGTGTAGGATCCTTCAAAGGTTTGCTGTGGTGCATAAACCTACTATTCGGCCAGTGTTCACGAGCAGAAACAGTTGCAGTGGGCCCAGACATACATGAAGACTAATTTTCAAACAGTCTTGTTTATTGTTGAGTGTCGAGCAACCCTGGAATTTCCAGATGGATGGAGTAGTTGGTGGATGGCCACCATGTCCCAACAAGGCTGCAACATCTGCAAAGAGGTGGAGGAGTCATGTTTTGGGCCTGAATCATGGGAAAACAGCTGGTAGGTGTGAAAATGACCTCTGCAAAGTATATAGAGTTTCTGACTGACAACTTTCTTCCATAGTATAAAAAGCAGAAACATGCCTTCAGGAGCAAAAATCATCTTCATGCATGACAATGCACCATCTCATGCTGCAAAGAATACCTCTGAGTCATTGGCTGCTATGGGAATAAAAGGAGATAAATTCATGGTGTGGCCACCATCTTCCCCTGACCTCAACCCTATAAAGAACCTTTGGAGTATCATCAAGCAAAAGATCTATGAGGGTGGGAGGCAGTTCACATCAATACAGCAGCTCTGGGAGGCTATTCTGACTTCATGCAAAGAAATACAAGCAGAAACTCTCCAAAAACTCACAAGTTCAATGGATGCAAGAATTGTAAAGATAATATCAAAGAAGGGATCCTGTTAGTGTTGAGCATTCCGATACCGCAAGTATCGGGTATCGGCCGATATTTGCGGTATCGGAATTCCGATACCGAATTCCGATACTTCCCGCGTATCGGATACCGGAATCGGAAGTTCCCAGAATTCAAACTGAACGCAGCAGCCAATGAGGAATGATTGGAAGTGTGGGCACATCCTGTTTAGCATGGTGGGCATGTAAGTACTGGCAAGGCTGTGATTGGCTGCTGAAATGATGTCACTCTGCACTATAAAAAACGCTGCCGCCATTTTGCGCTCACTCTGCTGTGATTTCAGTTAGGGACAGGACGCTGTGTTCTAACTGAGGGCCAGTTGAGATAGCTAATTGCTTTATTTTCCTTTCCAAAGGCTAATTTAGCAAAACGCTGTGTGTTCTTCACTGTTCACCTTGCTCTTGCCTTGCAGCACTGTTTTAACAGCGTTCTGCAAGGTCTCTGTGTGTGTGTGTGTGTGTGCAGCTCACTCTGTAGTCTGTGTGCAGCCATATACCCGGTTGTATTCAGCTCAGGGGGGTTCACACTGCCTCACACAGTTGTCCTTTTTTGCTCATAGTGCAGCCTGCTGCACATTTTTTCTCGAATTTCCTATTAGTGTTTTTCCACCCGTCTCCAGCTAAATTGTGGAAAAACACAACATAGGATAACCTAGAGGGGGGTTTTTGGGCCTTGCAGCGCCGTTTACGGCTGTCTGCACGGTCTCCGTGTGAGCCCAGCTCGCCCTGTAGTCTGTGTGCAGCCATAGCCGGTTGGATTCAGCTCAGGGTTCGTTACTGCCTCATACCTTGAGAAAAATTTTCCTTTTTTTCAAATAGTGCAGCCTGTTTAAAATTTAAAAAAAAAAATTCCTATTAGTGTTTTTCCACCCGTCTCCAGCTAAATTGTGGAAAAACACTACATAGGATAACCTAGAGGTTTTTTTTGGGCCTTGCAGCGCCGTTTACGGCTGTCTGCACGGTCTCTGTGTGAGCGCAGCTCGCCCTGTAGTCTGTGTGCAGCCATAGCCGGTTGGATTCAGCTCAGGGTGCGTTACTGCCTCATACCTTGAAAAAAAATTTCATTTTTTTCAAATAGTGCAGCCAGTTTAAAATTTAAAAAAAAAATTTCCTATTAGTGTTTTTCCACCCGTCTCCAGCTAAATTGTGGAAAAACACTACATAGGATAACCTAGAGGGTGTTTATTGGGCCTTGCAGCGCCGTTTACGGCTGTCTGCACGGTCTCTGTGTGAGCGCAGCTCGCCCTGTAGTCTGTGTGCAGCCATAGCCGGTTGGATTCAGCTCAGGGTGCGTTACTGCCTCATACCTTGAAAAAAAATTTCCTTTTTTTCAAATAGTGCAGCCTGTTTAAAATTTAAGAAAAAAATTCCCTATTAGTGTCTTTCCACCCGTCTCCAGCTAAATAGTGGAAAAACACTAAATAGGATAACCTAGAGGAGGTTTTTTGGGCCTTGCAGCGCCGTTTACGGCTGTCTGCACGGTCTCCGTGTGATTTAAACTAGCTCTGTAGCCCGATCTGCAAAAAAAAAAAAAGTAAAGTTCACCAAACACAACTTAACACTTGTGTAGGCCACATTTGAAAAATAATAAAGTTTAGTCCACACTTTACAACATTAGTGTTTCTTACACCTGTTAGGAGGAGCATTTCAGGAATAAGCACACTAAGGCCTTAGTACTTTTCTGCTTATCTTTATCTGTCAACCAAGATGAAGACGGCAGGGAGTAAGGCACGTGGGCATGGGCGCGGAGCAGGGAGAGGAGCAGGGAGAGGACGTGGTGATTCTGTGCCTGCTGCGGGCGCCGGTGACTCGTCGTCACTCAGTTTCAGCAGGGAACAGTCCTTCATGCGCAGCTTTGTCGGAGAGTGCCGTGCACCGCTGCTGCGTGAAGACCAAATTGAAGCCGTTGTCGGGTGGATGGCAGCTAACGCCTCGGCATCGACTTCAGTTAGTGCCACATCCTCTCAGGCACAGAGCACTGGAGAGCAGCCATCTGTCTCTTCACCACCTGCCAAATTGGCCAGGCAGTCAGAGAGCCCAGGACAGGAGCCATCTCTACTTCTGTTCTCTGAATCTCTTGGCTTGGAAACAGGGGGCCAGCCAAGCAGCATTGGAGAAATGGAAGAAGAGGCAGTGTGCAGTGATGCCCAACAGCTTTGTCTCTCTGACTCTGAAGAGGCGGGTGGGCCAGTGCCTCCGGTGACCACAGCGCAGTACGCATCTGATGATGAAACTCAGGTGACGCTTTCTGGTGCGTACTGTGCTGCCGAGACTACCCAGGAGGAGCAGTTGGTGGCAGAGGGTAGTGGAGATGATGAGGTCGTTGACCCATCGTGGCGTGAGGAACAGGAAGGTGGTGGGAGCAGCTCTGAGGAAGAGATTCCCCTTACGGGCCAAAGAGGGAGAGGGAGGGGGAAGACTGCGGAGCCTGTAGCCTCCACTTTGGCACCCGTTAGGAGCCTGTCTCTTTCCAAAGCCAAAAAGGGCGCTTCCAAGACTTGCAGTGCCTGGTCCTTTTTTGACACAGTTGCAGATGACATTTGTTTTGTCAAATGCAAGCTGTGTCATCAGAAAGTAAAAAGAGGGAAAAATGTCAGCAACCTCAATACCACAAATATGTGGAAACATGTGCGGACCAGGCACGCGGTGGAGTTACAGAAACAGACTGAAGATGTAGGCCAACCAACAGCGGCAGCTACCACCTCTTCAGCTCGTGTTGCCTCTTCCTCCAGCTCACGCACAGCTGGTTTGGCTTCCTCCCAGGATCGCCATGGAAGAACCTCTGGCACTGTTGTCCAGAGACCTTGTGTAATTCCACCCACAGCACCACCTTCCCAGTCATCCTCACACTCCCAGTCTACTCTACAGCTATCGGTAGTACAGGCATGGGAGAAAAGGTGGGCATTCTCGGCCAACCACCCCCAAGCACAGGCTCTGAATGCAGGCATTGCCAAACTGTTGTCCCTGGAAATGCTCTCGTTCAGGCTGGTGGAGACTGACAGCTTCCGTGACTTGATGGCATTGGCAGTCCCACAGTACAAGGTGCCCAGCCGCTTTTACTTCAGCAGGCAAGCTGTCCCTGCCCTGCACAGGCATGTTGAGGGAAACATAAAACATGCGCTACTGAACGCCATCAGTAGCAAGGTCCACCTCACCACCGATGCGTGGACCAGTCAGCATGGACAGGGGCGATACGTTTCCCTCACTGCCCATTGGGCTAATGTTGTTGAGCCAGGTACAGATCGTGCGAGTGGCGCAGGACGTGTCCTGCCCACTCCAAGGATTGCAGGAATCCAGTCTGTACGCATTGACTCCTCCTCTTACACAAGTTTCTCAGAATCAACTCTGCAGGAGCCGTCACAGTCCACCTCCACATGGACCCGTGAACGTTTACCTATGACCGACATGAGCACAGCCGTGGCCAAACATCAGCAGGCCGTCTTGAAACTTGTTTCATTGGGGAATCGAAGCCACACAGCGCAGGAGCTCTGGAATGCCATCAAGCAGGAGAGCGATGTGTGGTTACTGCCAGCGAATCTCCAGCCAGGCATGGTAGTGTGTGACAATGGCCGAAATCTGGTGGCAGCTTTGGCCCTTGGCAACCTCACTCACATCCCATGTCTGGCACATGTGCTCAATTTGGTTGTGCAGAGTTTTCTGAGGGACTATCCGGATCTTGATGCCCTGCTGCACAAGGTCCGCCTAGAGTGTGCTCACTTGCGGCGTTCCAGCTTGGCCAGATCCCGCATTGCTGCTCTGCAGCGCCGATTCCGCCTTCCGGAACACCGCATCATATGTGACCTACCTACCCGGTGGAATTCCACGTTACATATGTTGGAGCGGTTGTGTGAGCAGCAGCAAGCAGTTATGGAGTACCAGCTGCATCAGGCGCAAAGAAGCCGCAGTCAGCGCCGATCAGACTTCACAACCACAGAGTGGGCCACTATGAAGGACGTCTGCCAGGTTTTGCGTCCTTTTAATTATTCCACGCGGATGGCAAGTGCAGATGATGCACTAGTCAGCATGACTGTCCCCCTTATCTGCCTGCTTCAGCAAACTTTGCAAGGGTTAAGGGATGATGTTGTGGAAGAGGTGGAGGATGAGGAGTCACCTTTTCCATCAGCTTCTGGAGAGTCAGCGCCACGTGGTTCCTCACAAAGGGGTACGCAGGGGCCAATTTGTGAGGAGGATGAGGAGAAATCAATGGAGGAGGAAGAGCTCCGTCCAGAGGAGGGAGCGACACAATTGTCCAGTGGTCAGTGTGTACAGCGAGGGTGGGGTGATGACGAGCGGGCAGAGATCATGTCTCAAGCAGGGGACAGCGTTTCTGGGCCAGTTGGCACTCTGCAGCACATGGTGGATTTCATGCTGCAGTACCTGAGAAACGACCGCCGCATCGACCACATTCTCAACATGCCTGATTATTGGGTGTTCACCCTCCTCGATCCTCGCTACCGGGACAACATCCAAAACCTCATCCCAGCGTTGACCCGGGAGCGTAAATTGCGGGAGTACCACGACACACTGGTGAATTCCATCATCTTCTCCTGTCCAACTGAGAGGAGTGCTGCTAGTGCTTTACAAAGCAGCTCAGTGCGTCGAGGCAGTGGGGGAGGCTCTGCCCAAAGAGGGAGCAGAAGCAGTGCCTCTGCCCAAGGCAAGCCCAGTATGGCACAACTCTGGCACACTTTTGTGTGCCCGCCCCAAATGTCTACACCATCACCGGCGGCTCCAGTCAGCAGGAGGCAACGGTTCCGTCAGATGGTGACAGACTACATGGCTTGCCCTCTTACTGTACTCCCAGACGGCTCTTCCCCATTCAAGTTTTGGGTCTCTAAGCTGGATACATGGCCAGAGCTAAGCCAGTATGCATTGGAGGTGCTGGCCTGCCCTGCGGCTAGTGTCTTATCGGAACGTGTCTTTAGTGCCGCAGGTGGTGTACTAACAGACCGTCGCATGCGACTGTCCTCCGATAACGTTGACCGGCTTACTTTCCTGAAAATGAACCAGGCCTGGATCTCGCAGGAATTTGCCACTCCTCTGCCTGATTAAGTAATTGGGTGTCATCCAGGTCTCCTGCTGTGTTCATCTTTCTACCACCTGAACTGCTATTCCTGGGCTCCAACACCGCCAGTTGCGGCTCAGAAGTGCAGGCTGCACAGTAAAAACATACGACCCAGTGTTATTGGGTTTCAGTAACGTCAGCTGATCCCCAGCTGTGTAGCCGGCAATGTGTCCTGCGACCGCCACGCTGGCACAACAACCTAAATGTAAGGGAACCTGTCCCCCCCCCCCGTCGTTTGTTACTGAAAGAGCCATCTTGTGCAGCAGTAATGCTGCACAAGGAAAAGGTAGCTCTTTTGGTTTAGCTCCTTGCACACGCAGAACTTAACACTTATAAAATGTGTTCACTGATACCGTTATACCGTCCCGGAGCTGGGACTTTCCTTCGTAATGTGACGCAGCACAGCCGTCATTCCTACCCCCTTGGTGCCATGCGCTGCCTCCTCAGCGTTGTTTTAAGCTGTCACGGAGCCTGCGCTGTTCTGTTATCCCTTGGGCATGCCCTATTTGCGCTGCCTGTCTTCTGACATAATTTGGTGTCAGGCTGGCTGCGCCTGTGCGGCTGCGCTGCCCGAGATCCCGCCTCGCAGTGTCTTCTGATTGAGTCACACTGCGGGCCTGGGATCCATGGGCATGCGCAGTGCATATCTTCCCCTCGGGCTCTCGCTCATTTCCCTTCGCCTTCTTTAGACTGTGCGCCGTCAGCTGATCCCTAATAGCATGCCACGGCCGTGACACCGCACAGTCTGAAGAAGAGGGAAGGAGGGGAGTGAGAGTCGAGTATATGCACTGTGCATGCCCATGGATCCAAGGCCCGCAGTGGGATTACGTTAGACGAGACTGCGAGGTGGGATCTGGAGCAGCGTGGACGCACAGGCACTGACAGCCTGACACCAAATTATGTCAGAAGACAGGCAGCGTTAATTGGGCATGGCCAAGGGCTAACAGAATAGCGCAGGCTCCGTGACCGCTTAAAACAACGCTGAGGAGGCAGCGCACGGCACCAAGGGGATAGGAATGACAGCTGTGCTGTGTCCCATTACGAAGGAAATTCGCACCTCCGGGACGGTTGAACGGTATAAGGGGACACATTTTTAGTGTTTACTTCAGTGTTTGCAAGGAGCATAATTAAAAGAGCAACCTTTTCCTTTTGCATCCTTAGTGCTGCACAAGATGGCTCTTTCAGCTACAAACGTCTTGGGGGGGGGTTAAAGGTTCCCTTTCAACTTGCTCCAATCAGGCTTTGGCCTACACTCTGTTCCTCTGCTCCTCCTGCTGACCCTGGGCTCTAACACCGCCAGTTGGTGCCTGGAAGTGCTGTGTGCACAGTTAACAGTCGCTCCTCTGTTATTGGGGTTCAGTAACGTCAGCTGATCCCCAGCTGTGTGTGCGGCAATACCTCCAATCTGCTCCTCCTGCTGTCCCTGGGCTCTAACACCGCCAGTTGGTGCCTGGAAGTGCTGTGTGCACAGTTAACAGTCGCTCCTCTGTTATTGGGGCTCAGTAACGTCAGCTGATCCCGAGCTGTGTGTGCGGCAATACCTCCAATCTGCTCCTCCTGCTGTCCCTGGGCTCTAACACCGCCAGTTGGTGCCTGGAAGTGCTGTGTGCACAGTTAACAGTCGCTCCTCTGTTATTGGGGTTCAGTAACGTCAGCTGATCCCCAGCTGTGTGTGCGGCAATACCTCCAATCTGCTCCTCCTGCTGTCCCTGGGCTCTAACACCGCCAGTTGGTGCCTGGAAGTGCTGTGTGCACAGTTAACAGTCGCTCCTCTGTTATTGGGGTTCAGTAACGTCAGCTGATCCCCAGCTCTGTGTGCGGCAATACCTCCAATCTGCTCCTCCTGCTGTCCCTGGGCTCTAACACCGCCAGTTGGTGCCTGGAAGTGCTGTGTGCACAGTTAACAGTCGCTCCTCTGTTATTGGGGTTCAGTAACGTCAGCTGATCCCCAGCTGTGTGTGCGGCAATACCTCCAATCTGCTCCTCCTGCTGTCCCTGGGCTCTAACACCGCCAGTTGGTGCCTGGAAGTGCTGTGTGCACAGTTAACAGTCGCTCCTCTGTTATTGGGGTTCAGTAACGTCAGCTGATCCCCAGCTGTGTGTGTGGCAATACCTCCAATCTGCTCCTCCTGCTGTCCCTGGGCTCTAACACCGCCAGTTGGTGCCTGGAAGTGCTGTCTGCACAGTCAACAGTCGCTCCTCTGTTATTGGGGTTCAGTAACGTCAGCTGATCCCCAGCTGTGTATCCGGCAACATGTCATGCGACCGCCACGCTGGCACAACTAAAATGTAAGGGGACCTTTCCCCCCCCCCCCAGGCGTTTGTTACTGAAAGAGCCACCATGTGCAGCACTAATACTGCACAAGGGAAAGGTCGCTCTTGAAATTATGCTCCTTGCAAACGCTGAACTACACACTCATGTAATGTGTCCCCTCACACCGTCCAACCGTCCCGGAGGTGGGACTTACCTTTGTAATGTGACGCAGCACAGCCGTCATTGCTACCCCCTTGCCACCGTGCGCTGGCTCCTTAGCGTTGTTTGATTCCGTCATGGACCCTGCGCTGTTATGTTATCCCTTGGCCATGCACAGTTTGCGCTGCCCGTCCTCTGACATCATTTGTTGTCATCCTGGCGGCGCCTGTGCGTCCACGCTGCCCGAAATCCCACCTCGCAGTGTCGTCTAATGTGATCCCACAGTGGGCCTGGTATCCATGGCAATGCGCAGTGCATATACTAGCCTCTCACTCCCCTTCTTCACGCTTCTTCAGACTAGGCAGCGTCAGCTGATCCCTAATAGCATGCCACGGCCGTGACGCCGCACAGTCTGAAGAAGCAGGAAGGAGGTGAGTGAGAGGCGATGATATGCACTGCGCATGCCCATGGATCCCTGGCCCGCAGTGGGACTACATTAGATGACACTGCAAGGTTGGATCTCGGGCAGCTTGGACGCACAGGCACTGCCAGCCTGACACCTACATGATGTCAGAAGACGAGCACCGCTAACTGTGCATGGCCAATGTTATTACAGCGCGGGCTCCGTGACAAGAACCAAACAACGTTGAGGAGGTGGCGCACGGCACCAAGGGGTTTGGAATGATGGCTTTCCTGTGTCACATTACAAAGGAAAGTCCCACTTCCGGGACGGTTTGACAGTGTGAGGGGACACATTATATGAGTGTGTACTTCAGCGTTTGCAAGGAGCATAATTTTCGGAGCCACCATTTTCCATGTGCAGTATTACTGCTGTACAAGATGGCTCTTTCAGCAACAAATGCCTGGGGGGGGGGTTAAAGGTTCCCTTTCAACTTGCTCCACTGCAGGCTTCGGCCTACACTCTGCTCCTCTTTGATTCCCTGGGTTTCAACACTGTCAGTTGCCACCTGGAAGTGTTGTCTACACAGAAAAAACACTAGGTGATGTGTCAGTGGGGTTCAGCACCGCCAGCTGTTCCCCTGCTGTGTAGTCGGCAACATGTCCAGCACAAGCCACGCTGGCACAACAGAACAAAAGCTGCCACCAGTGCAGGCTTCGGCCTACACTCTGCTCCTCTCCTCCTCCTGCTGACCCTGGGCTTAAACACCGCTAGTTTTTGCCCGGAAGTGCTAGCTGCACAGAGAAATACGCCAGCCAATGTGTTAGTGGGGTTCAGCAACGCCAGCTGTTCCCCTGCTGTGTAGCCGGCAACGTGACCTGCAAACGCCACGCAGGCACATGAACTGAAATTAAAGGGAACCTGGCCCCACCCCCCCAGGTGTTTCTATGTATAACAGCCACCTAGTACAGCAGTACTGCTGCATTTGTACAAGGTGGCTGATTTTTTATCCTTGCCCACGTAGAATTAAACACGTAAGATATGTGTCTCATTACAGACCATTACAATGTCCCTGAGGTGTGACTTTCCTTTTTAATGACACGCACCACCCCCCTTGGTAGCGCTGCCCGTCTTCTGACATCATTGGTTGGCTGCCTGTGCGTCCGCCCTGCCCGACACAACCCCCCTCGTTTCATATATTTTGGCTGCGAGGGTGTGATTGATGGGCATGTGCAGTGCATATGTTCGCCTGTCTTAACTCATCTCCTTCCGCCTTCTTCAGACTGTGCGGCCTCCTGGCCGTGGTAGGCGATAAGGGATCAGCTGAGGCCGCCCAGTCTGAAGCAGGTGTAAGGACATGTGTGAGCGGCAAACCTATTTACTGCACAAGGCCACGAATCCCAGCCACGCAGTGTGATTTTTTGAAAACACACTGTGGGTCTGGGATTCATGTCCATCGCTAACCGCAACGGCCGACATGAAATGAGGTCAGAAGACAGGAAGCGCTCACAGCGCATGGCCAAGGGATAACAAGAGCGCAGACTCCTGTACAGCAAATAACAACGCTCAGGAAGCTGCGCCCATGCACCAAGGTGTTATTTTCAACACCTGTGCTGCTTTTCTTTAAAAAGAAAAGTCACGCCTCCACTACTGTTTTACAGTAGAATGGGCTAAATAGTGTACGTGTTTTATTCAGCGTGTGCAAGGAGAAAAATTAAGAGAGCAACCTTTTACTTGTGCAGCATTAATGCTGTACAAGGTGTGGCTCTTGTACCTTGCAACACCTGAGGGGGGGTTAAAGGTTACCTTTGAAATTGGTTCAACTAGGCTTCGGCCTACACTCTGCTCCTCTCCTCCTCCTGCTGACCCTGGGGTATAACACCACCAGTTGTAGCCTGGAAGTGCTAGGTGCACAGAGAAAAACACCCGCCAATGTGTTAGTGGGGTTCAGCACCGCCAGCTGTTCCCCTGCTGTGTAGCCGGCAACGTGACCTGCAAACGCCACGCTGGCACAACTGACCAAAAGCTGCCACCAGTGCAGGCTTCGGCCTACACTCTGCTCCTCTCCTCCTCCTGCTGCCCCTGGGCTCAAACACCACTAGTTTTTGCCCGGAAATGCGAGCTGCACAGAGAAAAAAAACAGCCAATGTGTTTGTGGGGTTCAGCACCGCCAGCTGTTCCCCTGCTGTGTAGCCTGCATCGTGTCCAGCACAAGCCACGCTGGCACAACTGACCAAAAGCTGCCACCAGTGCTGGCTTCGGCCTACACTCTGCTCCTCTCCTCCTCCTGCTGCCCTTGGGCTCAAACACCACTAGTTTTTGCCCGGAAATGCGAGCTGCACAGAGAAAAACACCAGCCAATGTGTTAGTGGGGTTCAGCACCGCCAGCTGTTCCCCTGCTGTGTAGCCGGCAACGTGACCTGCAAACGCCATGCAGGCACATGAAATGAAATTGAAGTGAGCCTGCCCCCCAACCCCAGGTGTTTCTATGTATAACAGCCACCTTGTACAGCAGTACTGCTGCATTTGTACAAGGTGGCTGACTTTTTCTCCTTGCCCACGTGGAACTCAACACGTACAAAATGTGTCTCATTAGAGACCATTACAATGTCCCTGAGGTGTGACTTTCCTTTTTAATGACACGCAGCACCCCCATTGTTAGCGCTGCCCGTCTTCAGACATCATTGGTTGGCTGGCTGTGCCTGTGCGTCCGCCCTGCCCGACACAATGCCCCTCGTTGTCTCATATATTTTGACTGCGAGGGTGTGATTGATGGGCACGAGCAGTGCATATGTTCGCCTGTCTTCACTCCCCTCCTTCCGCCTTCTTCAGACTGTGCGGCCTCATGGCCGTGGCAGGCAATAAGGGATCAGCTGAGGCCGCCCAGTCTGAAGCAGGTGTAAGGACATGTGTGAGCGGCGAACATATTTACTGCACAAGGCCACGAATCCCAGCACCGCAGTGTGACTTTATGGAAAGGCACTGTGGGTCTGGGATTTATGGCCATCGTTAACCGCACCGGCCAACATGAAATGAGATCATAAGACGGCCTGCACTAACAGGGTATTGCCAAGGGATAACACAAGAGCGCACTCTCCTGTACTGCAAATAACAATGGTAAGGAGTCTGTGCCCAGCACCTAGGTGTAAATTTTGACACCTGTGCTGCGTCTTCTTCAAAAGAAAAGTCATGCCTCCACTACTGTTTGACAGTATAATGGGCTAAATTAATGTACGTGTTTTATTCAGCTTGTGCAAGGAGCAAAATGAAGAGAGCAACCTTTTACTTGTGCAGCATTAATACTGCACAAGGTGTGGCTCTTTTACCTTGCAACACCTGAGGGGGGGTTAAAGGTTACCTTTGAAATTGGTTCAACTAGGCTTCGGCCTACACTTTGCTCCTCTCCTCCTCCTGCTGACCCTGGGCTCTAACACCGCTAGTTTTTGCCCTGAAGTGCTAGCTGCACAGAGAAAAACACCAGCCAATGTGTTAGTGGGGTTCAGCACCGCCAGCTGTTCCCCTGCTGTGTAGCCGGCATCGTGTCCAGCACAAGCCACGCTGGCACAACCGACCAAAAGCTGCCACCAGTGGAGGCTTCAGGCTACACTCTGCTCATCTCCTCCTCCTGCTGACCCTGGGCTCTAACACCGCTAATTTTTGCCCGGAATTGCTAGCTGCACAGAGAAAAACACCAGCCAATGTGTTAGTGGGGTTCAGCACCGCCAGCTGTTCCCCTGCTGTGTAGCTTGCAACGTGACCTGCAAACGCCACGCAGGCACATGAACTGAAATTGAAGGGAGCTTGCCCCCCACCCCCAGGTGTTTCTATGTATAATAGCCACCTTTTACAGCAGTACTGCTGCATTTGTATAAGGTGGCTGACTTTTTCTCCTTGCCCACGTGGAACTCAACACGTACAAAATGTGTCTCATTGAGACCATTCAACTGTCCCTGAGGTGTGACTTTCCTTTCTAATGATACGCAGCACCACCCTTGGTAGCGCTGCCCGTTTTCTGACATCATTGGTTGGCTGCCTGTGCCTGTGCGTCCGCCATGCCCAACACAACGCCCCTCGTTGTTTCATATATTTTGGCTGCGAGGGTGTTATTGATGGGCATGTGCAGTGCATATGTTCGCCTGTCTTAACTCATCTCCTTCCGCCTTCTTCAGACTGTGCGGCCTCATGGCCGCGGCATGCGATAAGGGATCAGATGAGGCCGCCCAGTCTGAAGCAGGTGTAAGGACATGTGTGAGCGGCAAACATATTTACTGCACAAGGCCAAGAATCCCAGCCACGCAGTGTGATTTTTTGAAAACACACTGTGGGTCTGGGATTCATGTCCATCGCTAACCGCAACGGCCGACATGAAATGAGGTCAGAAGACAGGAAGCGCTCACAGCGCATGGCCAAGGGATAACAAGAGCGCAGACTCCTGTACAGCAAATAACAACACTAAGGAAGCTGCGCCCATGCACAAAGGTGTTATTTTCGACACCTGGGCTGCTTTTCTTTAAAAAGACAAGTCACGCCTCCACTACTGTTTTACAGTAGAATGGGCTAAATAGTGTACGTGTTTTATTCAGCGTGTGCAAGGAAAAAATTAAGAGAGCAACCTTTTACTTGTGCAGCATTAATGCTGCACGAGGAGTGGCTCTTGTACCTTGCAACACCTGAGGGGGGTTAAAGGTTACCTTTGAAACTGGTTCAACTAGGCTTCGGCCTACACTCTGCTCCTCTCCTCCTCCTGCTGACCCTGGGCTCTAACACCGCCAGTTTTTGCCCGGACGTGCTAGCTGCATAGAGAAAAACACCAGCCAATGTGTTAGTGGGGTTCAGCACCGCCAGCTGTTCCCCAGCTGTGTAGCCGGCAACGTGACCTGCAAACGCCACGCAGGAACAACAGAACAAAAGCTGCCACCAGTGCAGGCTTCGGCCTACACTCTGCTCCTCTCCTCCTCCTGCTGACCCTGGGCTATAACACCGCCAGTTGTAGCCTGGAAGTGCTAGGTGCACAGAGAAAAACACCCGCCAATGTGTTAGTGGGGTTCAGCACCGCCAGCTGTTTCCCAGCTGTGTAGCCGGCAACGTGACCTGCAAACCCCACGCAGGCACAACAGAACAAAAGCTGCCACCAGTGCAGGCTTCGGCCTACATTCTGCTCCTCTCCTCCTCCTGCTGACCCTGGGCTCATAACACCGCCAGTTTTAGCCTGGAAGTGCTAGCTGCACAGATAAAAACACCAGCCAATGTGTCAGTGGGGTTCAGCACCGCCAGCTGTTCCCCAGCTGTGTAGCCGGCAACGTGACCTGCAAACGCCATGCAGGCACATGAACTGAAATTGAAGGGAGCCTGCCCCCCACCCCCAGGTGTTTCTATGTATAACAGCCACCTTATTCAGCAGTACTGCTGCATTTGTACAAGGTGGCTGACTTTTTCTCCTTGCCCACGTGGAACTCAACACGTACAAAATGTGTCTCATTGAGACCATTCCACTGTCCCTGAGGTGTGACTTTCCTTTCTAATGATACGCAGCACCCTCCTTGGTAGCGCTTCCCGTCTTTTGACATCATGGTTAGCTGGCTGCGCCTGTGCATCCGCCATGCGTGAAACAACGCCGCTCGTTGTCTTATTTATTTTGTCAGCGAGGGTGTGGTTTATGGGCACGAGCAGTGCATATGTTCGCCTGTCGTCACTCATCTCCTTCCACCTTCTTCAGACTGTGCGGCCTCATGGCCGCGGCATGCGAAAAGGGATCAGCAGAGGCCGCCCAGTCTGAAGCAGGTGTAAGGACGTGTGTGAGCGTCGAAAATATTTACTGCTCAAGGCCACGAATCCCAGCACCGCAGTGTGACTTTATGAAAAGGCACTGTGGGTCTGGGATTTATGGCCATCGTTAACCGCAGCGGCCAACATGAAACGAGGTCATAAGACGGGCAGCGCTAACAGGGCATTGCCAAGGGATAACACAAGAGCGCAGACTCCTGTACAGCAAAAAACAACGCTCAGGAAGCTGCGCCAAGCACAAAGGCGTTATTTGGGACACCTATGCTGCGTCTCCTTAAAAATACAAGTCACACCTCAACTACAGTTTGACTGTAGAATGGGCTAAATTGTGTACGTGTTGCATTCAGCGTGTGCAAGTAGAAAAATAAATAGAGCAACCTTTTACTTGTGCAGCATTAATGCTGCACAAGGTGTGGCTCTTGTACTTTGTAACACCTGAGGGGGGGTTAAAGGTTACCTTTGAAATTGGTTCAACTAGGCTTCGGCCTACACTCTGCTCCTCTCCTCCTCCTGCTGCCCCTGGGCTATAACACCGCTAGTTTTTGCCCGGAAGTGCTAGCTGCACAGAGAAAAACACCAGCCAATGTGTTAGTGGGGTTCAGCACCGCCTGCTGTTCCCCCACTGTGTAGCCGGCAAAGTGTCCTGCAAACGCAACGCAGACACAAAGCTGACTCCAGTGCAGGCTTCGGCCTACACTCTGCTCCCCCTGCTTACCCTTTGCTCCAACACCGCTAGTTGGGGCTGTAGGAAGACAATCTTTGATAGGCAATGCATCCGGGTTCCAGCACCGCCAGCTGGTTCTCGGCAGTGGTTTTGTCACAGGTACTCCCTCGTGCCAAACCTGGTTTCAGCACCGTCAGCTGTTTCCGGGTTGTGTCAAACTCGCTGAGACGCCTATGCTTGCCCCGTCGTGGTGCGGTCGGGTTAGCCAACTCCAGGGTGCCTCCAGTTTAGGAGCTTCCTATGTGGGCTGCGTGAACTGGTAGTCAAGGCTGGTTCTGTAGTGCCAGTAGGCCCAGCTCCCCCTGTAGGACTGTTGGGGTTCGGTAACTGCGGCTGCCTCGCGGCCTAGCTGTTCTCTCCTCTCCTTTGGGCCTTGGGGTCCACCACCTGGTTCCAGCACCGTCAGCTGGTTCCGGGCCGAGCCTTTGGCTTAGGTGCCTCCTCCTGGGTATCCGAGTTCCACCAACGTCAGGCGGTCCTTGGTAGTGCTTTTAAGCGCGGGCACCTACAGCTTAGTAACCGGGTTCCAGCACCGTCAGCTGGTCCTCGGTCGTGCCATTGGCTCTTGCACACTGGGGCAACGCATCTGGGTTCCAGCACCGCCAGCTGGTTCTCGGCAGTGGTTTTGTCACAGGTACTCCCTCGTGCCAAACCTGGTTTCAGCACCATCAGCTGTTTCCGGGTTGTGTCAAACTCTCTGAGACGCCTATGCTTGCCCCGTCGTGGTGCGGTCGGGTTAGCCAACTCCAGGGTGCCTCCAGTTTAGGAGCTTCCTATGTGGGCTGCGTGAACTGGTAGTCAAGGCTGGTTCTGTAGTGCCAGTAGGCCCAGCTCCCCCTGTAGGACTGTTGGGGTTCGGTAACTGCGGCTGCCTCGCGGCCTAGCTGTTCTCTCCTCTCCTGTGGGCCTTCGGGTCCACCACCTGGTTCCAGCACCGTCAGCTGGTTCCGGGCCGAGCCTTTGGCTTAGGTGCCTCCTCCTGGGTATCCGAGTTCCGCCAACGTCAGGCGGTCCTTGGTAGTGCTTTTAAGCGCGGGCACCTACAGCTTAGTAACCGGGTTCCAGCACCGTCAGCTGGTCCTCGGTCGTGCCATTGGCTCTTGCACACTGGGGCAACGCATCTGGGTTCCAGCACCGCCAGCTGGTTCTCGGCAGTGGTTTTGTCACAGGTACTCCCTCGTGCCAAACCTGGTTTCAGCACCGTCAGCTGTTTCCGGGTTGTGTCAAACTCGCTGAGACGCCTATGCTTGCCCCGTCGTGGTGCGGTCGGGTTAGCCAACTCCAGGGTGCCTCCAGTTTAGGAGCTTCCTATGTGGGCTGCGTGAACTGGTAGTCAAGGCTGGTTCTGTAGTGCCAGTAGGCCCAGCTCCCCCTGTAGGACTGTTGGGGTTCGGTAACTGCGGCTGCCTCGCGGCCTAGCTGTTCTCTCCTCTCCTGTGGGCCTTGGGGTCCACCACCTGGTTCCAGCACCGTCAGCTGGTTCCGGGCTGAGCCTTTGGCTTAGGTGCCTCCTCCTGGGTATCCGAGTTCCGCCAACGTCAGGCGGTCCTTGGTAGTGCTTTTAAGCGCGGGCACCTACAGCTTAGTAACCGGGTTCCAGCACCGTCAGCTGGTCCTCGGTCGTGCCATTGGCTCTTGCACACTGGGGCAACGCATCTGGGTTCCAGCACCGCCAGCTGGTTCTCGGCAGTGGTTTTGTCACAGGTACACCCTCGTGCCAAACCTGGTTTCAGCACCGTCAGCTGTTTCCGGGTCGTGTCAAGCTCACTGAGACGCCTATGCTTGCCCCGTCGTGGTGCGGTCGGGTTAGCCAACTCCAGGGTGCCTCCAGTTTAGGAGCTTCCTATGTGGGCTGCGTGAACTGGTAGTCAAGGCTGGTTCTGTAGTGCAGGTAGGCCCAGCTCCCCCTGTAGGACTGTTGGGGTTCGGTAACTGCGGCTGCCTCGCGGCCTAGCTGTTCTCTCCTCTCCTGTGGGCCTTGGGGTCCACCACCTGGTTCCAGCACCGTCAGCTGGTTCCGGGCCGAGCCTTTGGCTTAGGTGCCTCCTCCTGGGTATCCGAGTTCCGCCAACGTCAGGCGGTCCTTGGTAGTGCTTTTAAGCGCGGGCACCTACAGCTTAGTAACCGGGTTCCAGCACCGTCAGCTGGTCCTTGGTCGTGCCATTGGCTCTTGCACACTGGGGCAACGCATCTGGGTTCCAGCACCGCCAGCTGGTTCTCGGCAGTGGTTTTGTCACAGGTACTCCCTCGTGCCAAACCTGGTTTCAGCACCGTCAGCTATTTCCGGGTCGTGTCAAGCTCACTGAGACGCCTATGCTTGCCCCGTCATGGTGCGGTCGGGTTAGCCAACTCCAGGGTGCCTCCAGTTTAGGAGCTTCCTATGTGGGCTGCGTGAACTGGTAGTCAAGGCTGGTTCTGTAGTGCCAGTAGGCCCAGCTCCCCCTGTTGGACTGTTGGGGTTCGGTAACTGCGGCTGCCTCGCGGCCTAGCTGTTCTCTCCTCTCCTGTGGGCCTTCGGGTCCACCACCTGGTTCCAGCACCGTCAGCTGGTTCTCGGCAGTGTCTTTTGCTCTTGTACCTTCTGCTCCCCATCCTGGTTCCAGTACCGTCAGCTGGTTCCGGGCAGAGCCTTTGGCTTAGGTGCCTCCTTCTGGGTATCCAAGTTCCACCAACGTCAGGTGGTCCTTGGTAGTGCTTTCAGGCACGGGTACCTCCTGCTTAGTAGCCGGGTTCCAGTAACGTCAGCTGGTCCTCGGTAGTTCCATTGGCTCTTGGACCTTCGGCTACCCATCCGGGTTCCAGTACCGTCAGCTGGTTCTCGGCAGTGTTTTTTGCTCTTGTACCTTCTGCTCCCCATCCTGGTTCCAGTACCGTCAGCTGGTTCCGGGCAGAGCCTTTGGCTTAGGTGCCTCCTTCTGGGTATCCGAGTTCCGCCAACGTCAGGCGGTCCTTGGTAGTGCTTTTTAGCACGGGTACCTCCTGCTTAGTAACCGGGTTCCAGTAACGTCAGCTGGTCCTCGGTAGTTCCATAGGCTCTTGAACCTTCGGGTAGCCATCCGAGTTCCAGTTCCATCATCAGGTTCTTGGCATTTTCTCAGCCTTCTTGTACCTTCTGCTACATTACCAAGTTGAAGACCCTAAAGTCGACGACCCGGAAGACCACCCCGATGACGACGACGACGACAACCCGGAAGACCACCCCGATGACGACGACGACGGCGGAGATGACGACACTGGAGACGACGACATGGAAGACCGAGAAGCAGAAGAACAAGAGGCTGCAGAACAAAGAGCAGAAGAACATTAAGCATAACACTTAATATCAGAGCAAAAGATATTATCTCAATTATATGCAGAAGAAGACTAAGCAGTGTATGGGGGTGAGTCCGTTCCTCCTCGTGGTGCCCCTGGATAAAGCCTGATGCTGCAGGCCAAACTGAACGCGGACAAATGTAACTTTTGTGACTGGCAGAACGGAAGGTGTAATCTTCCAACTTTTATAGATAACAACTACGGGAATGCCTGTCACATATGAGAATATGATGAAGAAGTAGAATAGGAAGAATAATACAGTTGAATAAAATGAATATGTAGAATAGGAAGAATAATAATAGTTGAATAAAATGAATATGAAGAATGTAATAAAAAAAAATAAAAAAAAGGTAAAGGATGAAGAAGAAGATGAATAAGGTGAAGAAGAAGTTGATGTCAAAGATGCTGATGATGATGAAGATGAAAGTGTGGGAAAAGTAAAAAAAACAAGAAGGGGAAGGTCGTGGAATAGTGAAACATCAATATCTGACAAAATAAAAAAAAATATTTACATAGTCAATATCTTTGTCACTCCGAACGTCTTTAAAAAAAAACAAAAAAAACATGCTATTCTATTTGATTGGGCTAAACCTCTATGACTTTAATGTCTCCGCCACCTCCGCAAATACATCCTGCATTATTCTTAGTTGTTTTCCTTCATGTAGAATGAACCTACAAGGAAAGAAAGGGTTTATTTTAATTCCGATATTTTGGTCCCATTGACTTGCATTGGGATCGGGGATCGGTATCGGCGATATCCGATATTTTTTGAATATCGGCCGATCCTATCGGATACCGATACTTTCCGATATCGGAAGGTATCGCTCAACACTAGTTCCTATGTTAACATGTAACTTGGCCTGTTAGGATGTTTTGGAGTTAAGCTAGGTTCACATTACATTAGGGCAATCCGTTAAGCGCATAGCGCTAGCGGATTGTGCTAACTCAATGTTTGTTTAGGGTCGGCGTTCAGCGTCCCCGCTAGCGCAGATCCGCGATCTGCGCTAGCGAGTGACGGACCTCGGACGCACCTCGGACGCTGCAAGCAGCGTCCGAGGTCCGTCACAAAAGAACAGCACATCACTAGCGCGTGCCGAAAATGGCTGTCAATGGGTGCGCTAACAGACCTGTTGCACGGCGTTAATTGCGATGTTTTCGCCGTGACATGCAGTCCGTTAGCATTAACCCATTAACGCAATGTGAACCTAGCCTTAAATAGCTTTTTTGTTCAGTGAATGAGACCTCCTAATGCTGCAAATTCCACAAATGAGCATTTTCAGTTCTTTAAAACATATCAAATGTTTAGAAATTCTACCGTGCTTAATAATTTGGAACAGTGCATTTTAGTTTTTATTCATTTTGGAGATTATATTGTTATTATTGGGAGGTTTCTTCAATAAAATTTGATGTATACTCTACCGGGTGATGACTTTTATTAGACTGACTGTCATTTGCACCGACCATTTAGGAAAATCCGAGAAAAATGTAGTTTGCCTAATAATTTGGAACATGGTGTAGTTAGATAAAAATGATAAAATAATTTTTATTTTTCCATTCTTTGCATTTTTTGCAGTTGGAGTTAGGGTTGGAGTTAGGGCTATGTTAGGGTTAGGGGTGTGTTAGGGTTAGGGTTGTGGCTGTGGTTAGAAATGGGTCTTTTTCAAAAGTAAAAAAAAAATGATGATATGGAGGCTAGTTTTGAGCACAAGTGCTTTCTTCCCGAGTTTTCATTAGATGGTTGGGTATGCACGGAGTATATCAGCTCTCCGCATGTTTTTTTTGGTGTCTAACAGCTGAGAGACATGTGGGGCAGGGACTCAAGCATGTCACTCGAGCACCCGTGTTATTCGGTGCCTATGCAAGCACCCGATGCAAACTGGAGTAGCGAGCACTTGAACTCAACACTAATGACATATTCAATATGAAGACCTAATGTTACCAAATTTTGTGTCATACCCGTGGGTTCAAAATGCTCACTATACTCCTGGATAAAATCCCGGAGGGGTGTGGTTTCTAAAATCGAGTCACTTGAGGGAGGTTTCGATTATTTAAGCAAATCAGGGGCTCTCCAAATGCAACATGGTGTCCGCTAATTATTTCAGCAAATTTTTCATTGAAAAAGTCAAATAGTGCTCCTTCCCTTACAAGCCCTGCCGGGCACCCAAACAGTAGATTTCCCCCACAAATAAGATAGTGTCTTCAGGAAAAATTGTACAACAATTTTTGGGGTCCATTTTCTCCTTTTACCTTTGTGAAAATAAAAAATGTTTGGGACTAAATTAAATGTTTTATGGAAAAAGTTAAAAGTTCATTTTTTCCTTTCAAATGGCTTCAGTTCCTGTGAAGCACCTGAAGGGTTAATAAACTTCATGAGTGTGGTTTTGAGCACCAAGTGGGGTGCAGTTTATAGAATGGTGTCACTTTTGGGTATTTTCTATCATATAGACCCCTCAAAGTCACTTCAAATGTGATGTGGACCCTAAACAAAATGGTTTTGTAAATTTTGTTGGAAAAATGAGAAATCACTGGTCAACATTTAACCCTTATAATTTCCTAAAAAATTATATTGTTTCCAAATTTTTTTATTAATTATAGTGTTTCCAAAATTATATTGGTGTAAAGAAGACATGTGGGAAATGTTATTTATTAACTATTTTGTGTGACATGACTCTTTCTGATTTAAGGGCATAAGAATTAAAAGTTTGAAAATTGAAAAAATGTCAGTAAATTTCTTTTTTTTTTTCACAAATAAATGCAAATCATACCGAAGAAATTTTAATACTATCATGAAGTATAATATGTCAAGTAAAAATAATCTCAGAATCAGTGGGATACGTTGAAGCATTCGAGAGTTATAACCTCATAAATTGACACTGGTCAGAATTGTAAATTTTGGCTTGGTCATTGATGTCAAAATTGGCTCATCATTAAGTGTTTAATTGAAGGTCTTTATTATTAAGGGAAAAAGAAATCCACACCTACCAAGCCCTGTGTGAAAACCTGATTGCTCCCTAAACCTAATAACTGGATAGTTAAGATGATAATTTGCCTATGAGGCCACTGCCAGACTGGACAGGTTTAGCTTTGCACCCTTTTTCCTGGCAAAGCAGAATTAATGTAAGAGTACAGTCACATATGCTGTTATGTATCTTACAATCAGTGTGTTAGTTCTTACACAGCATGTAAAATTCTTTAGTACCTATATGACAATATTTTAATGTTCACATATATTCTTTTTATTTTGTTATATAATCCAAATGTAATGCTTTTATTAGTTTTAATCATTACAATGATGAACATTCTTAAAGGAACATCCCCAAGCTTTGCATTTGGGATACAAAATATCCTTTGAAGATTTCTGATAAGATGATACATTTTTAATATAAAGAATTCTGATGTAGACTATAAATTATTAAAAATAAACAACCCCAATAATCCCATAATCCTGCCTTTTCCTTCTTATCCTTACTGATACAAATTTTTCTGCTCATTACCTGCTTGTTATTACACCCCTAGGAATAGAAGTCTTATCCGTAACTATAGAACTAATGTCATGATCCTACTCTTCTAGATTTAATAAAACCATATTATGTTATTTCCGTGAGGGCAAATAAATAACAGTGGAGTTATATTCATTGAAAATATACGTACAGTAAAAACTGTGCTCAAATACTCAAAATCTGAAAACCATCTATGCGCTGAAGTCTTGAAACGGAGATATAGATCTGAATACATGGCCCAAACTCCAAAAACATTGTAGGATCATTTATTTAATTCCTCTTATTTATTTAGGTCTTGAGATAAGCGAGCACTAAAATGCTTGAATGCTTGTTTCTAGAACTGAGCAATTCCTAATGCTCGAATGCTCGTTTCTAGTAACAAGTATAATGGGAGATAATGGGAAATCCAAGCATTTTTCCAGCAGACCCTACAATGAAGTCTGGGCGTCAGTGAAAATGTTGAGCTGAATGGAAGGAGAACAGCATGGGGAAGACCCCTGGAAGCATCTCTGACTCCCAGATGTGTGTTGAGTGCAATGGTGTCACACTTTTACTGCACTTTAAGGACTGAAAATAAAATATTCAAAATTGAAGCAAAATTGGATTTTAAAGGATAAAAAATGAAACATTTTTCCTTTATAACGACTTGTGTGCAAAGATAAATTTAAAAGGGATTGGAGGGTTAGATATCACTGAAAATTAACCTGACCACACAATATGGTATGGGTGAGAAATTTAATGCACCAATTTTTTGTATCGCTTTTTGGGAGTGTTCACAGAAATGTACCCTAAACCAAGGAATACTATAAGGGTAAGAAATTTAACCCAGTCAAATTTTTTAACTCTTTTCTGGAGTTTTACATTCCACCGTAAAGTACCAGTAACTGTGTTAAACTCTATGAGTGAACTGGATGGACAAATGTCTTTTTTCGGCCTTACTAACTTACTAACTATGATATCGTTACGATATCGCTGTGTCTGACACGCAGCAGCGATCAGGGATCCTGCTGAGAATCGTACGTCGTAGCAGATCGTTTGGAACTTTGTTTCATCGCTGGATCTCCCGCTGTCATCGCTAGATCGGTGTGTGTGACACCGATCTAGCGATGCGATCCAGCGATGCGTTCGCTTGTAACCAGGGTAAACATCGGGTTACTAAGCGCAGGGCCGCGCTTAGTGACCCGATGTTTACCCTGGTTACAAGCGTAAAACTAAAAAAAAACAAACAGCACATACTTACATTCTGGTGTCCGTCAGGTCCCTTGCCGTCTGCTTCCCGCACTGTGACTGCCGGCCGTAAAGTGAAAGCAGAGCACAGCGGCTGTGCTTTCACTTTCACTTTACGGCCGGCAGTCAGTGAGTGCGGGAAGCAGACGGCAAGGGACCTGACGGACACCAGAATGTAAGTATGTGCTGTTTGTTTTTTTTTAGTTTTACGTTTGTAACCAGGGTAAACATCGGGTTACTAAGCGCGGTCCTGCGCTTAGTAACCCGATGTTTACCCTGGTTACCCGGGGACCTCGGGATCGTTGGTCGCTGGAGAGCTGTCTGTGTGACAGCTCCCCAGCGACCACACTACGATTTACCTACGATCACGGCCAGGTCGTATCGCTGGTCGTGATCGTAGGTAAATCGTATAGTGTGACAGTACCCTTACACTGTATGGATGACTAATTGAATACAGCAAAAAAAATGAACACTTTTTTGGAGTGTTATATATCATACTGATTGGTTAAGTAATTTAACCCAGAACATTTTTTCATTGCTTTTTGGAAGTGTTTTATACCACCGAAATGTACAACACACCAAGTAATACTGTATGGATGAGGTACTGAAGCCAAAAAAATTTTTTAAACACTTTTTGGCAGTGCTAGAAATGTATGGCTGAGAAATTTAGCCCAGAAAAAAAAAATGTTAACGCTTGTTTGGAGTGATCGATATCACAGTAATTTACCTAAGACTATGGACTACTGTATGGGTGAGAAATTTAACCCAACAAAATTTTTAAACACTTTTTTTTGGAGTGTTAACTATCACTAAAATGTAACCTCAGACCACGGAATACTGTATGGCTGAAAAATTTTTAATGCTGTTTTGGAGTACTATATAATACTAAAATGAACCACAAAGCACGAAATACTTGAAAGATCACACAATATATTCAATTTTTTCACACAAAAAAGAAAATTACTGCAGCTATATATTTTGTAAGGGACTGCATAGCCCTAATCTCTGTCTACTGACTGTATCCTTCCACTGTTCCTGCTCCTGCATCTCTCTCCCTCCTAGACTAAATGCAGAATGTATATTATACAAACAGCGAAGCAAACGATTAGCTCTTAGAAGGGCTCTTAGTACGATGGTTCAGTTTCAGGACCAGTATCAACACTACAGGCCTCTGATTAGTTATATTGTGCACACAGGCCCAGACAAGCACTCTCCCTCCAATACAAAGTGTTACAGAGCTGTGCCATGGCATCTGAGTGCCGAGCCATATGAAGCCTGTTCTTTTATAACCCTTAATGATGTCACATGGACAGCCAATCACAGTAATGCCACTACCAAGATGGCTATGGTATTACAGTAACCCGCATGCAATCCCCACATGCTTATTGGCTGTGTATTAGGAACAAAACTTGCAGGGCATGGATTTGAATTTGAAATCGAGCACCGCCCAATGCTTTCCGAGTAACCAGCGCATCCAATCACCCAGATACTCGACTGATATCCAAGAATCACAGAACACGTTTGCTCATCCTTTTTCAGGTCCAAGTCCAACATATTAGGCAGCACAGTCATCAGTCCCTATCCCCGATAAGGCTCACATTCAGGGTCTGCAGCGGGCACACCCAGCCAAATCTTACGATCCACAAGAGTGACTAATATAAATGTCACACCACAGCCCACACATAAATGGAATTGTTGCTGCTCACAATCTTGTTTCTGTGCCAGATGAATATACAAAGGTAAATTCTACAAGTTTAATATGAAAAAAAATCGCACCATAAAAAAATATGTAAAAGGAATTGGCGACTTTCATGGGGTGCATTAAAAGTGGTCTGGATACACATGATGAGAGCATTATACTGCCGCTGTACAAATCCCTAGTTAGACCGCACATGGAATACTGTGTCCAGTTTGGGGCACCGGTGCTCAAGAAGGATATAATGGAACTAGAGAGAGTACAAAGGAGGGCAACAAAATTAATAAAGGGGATGGGGGATCTACAATACCCAGATAGATTAGCGAAATTAGGATTATTTAGTCTAGAAAAAAGATGACTGAGGGGCGATCTAATAACCATGTATAAGTATATAAGGGGACAATACAAATATCTCGCTGAGGATCTGTTTATACCAAGGAAGGTGACGGGCACAAGGGGGCATTCTTTGCGTCTGGAGGAGAGAAGGTTTTTCCACCAACATAGAAGAGGATTCTTTACTGTTAGGGCAGTGAGAATCTGGAATTGCTTGCCTGAGGAGGTGGTGATGGCGAACTCAGTCGAGGGGTTCAAGAGAGGCCTGGATATCTTCCTGGAGCAGAACAATATTGTATCATACAATTATTAGGTCTGTAGAAGGACGTAGATCTGGGGATTTATTATGATGGAATATAGGCTGAACTGGATGGACAAATGTCTTTTTTCGGCCTTACTAACTATGTTACTATGTTAATACTTTTCCAAATGGGCTGAAAACAGCATCAGTGCCAATGTCTTCATTTGAAAATGCTGCCTCCATGTTTAGTAAAATGATCTGAATAGTTTGTATGACAATCCCACCCTAAATACGGTCGCTGATGAAGGAGCATGTGACCACTAAACCAGTTTATTAGCAGGCCCTTTGGGAACTATGAGAAAGCATAACATAGTACTCCATCAGCTGCCATGTTGATAATTTGTGCAGTCTGTCCCAAGAACCCTCTTAAACATGGGCTGGTGATTTACTTCTTACGCTATTTCCTGCTCATTTAGGAAATAACCGTACAGCAGCCAACAACTATTTTTCCATATTACTAAGTCAGTGGCTAAATTGCACCATGTTGGGATGAAGTTTCACATTTCTATGACATGTTGTTCGGCATACTTGTTTTAGTAAGTAAAGACAAATGTAAGATTCGGCTGAATGCAGCAAACATGCTGTGAGTGGAGCCTATCTGACATTGGGGCAGTCAACCTGATTATTTCTTTTATTCTGAGCATTTTATCCAAATTTATGAACAGTTAATATTTTTTACAGATTAATTGGAAAACCGAAAATCACAAAGGGATAAATCTTCAAAGGCCAGAATTCTTATATAAAAGTATAAGTAACGTGCGCTGCAAACTGTAAAATAGTGATGAATACAATCACAATCCGCAAAATCTCCTGCAGCTGAAAAGCAAAATCACCGAAGCATCCATTTTTTTCCACAGATACTAAAAAAGTGCCCTTATTTCATGGGCTGTCCAGAAATTCATGGATTGTTGACAACCCTGACTGACATCTATTTGAGTGAGTTATCTCCCAATGACCTCAATGATAAAAAAGAAATAACAGATCTCATGCCAAGAAATAACAGATCCGGTGAAAACTGCTCGTGATGGAATGGATAAAGACTGATGGAAAATGATGACACCACAATCACAATAGCAATTTAACCATAGGGACTGACCCAAAAATAAACATAGAAATTCTATTCAATATTCAGTGATCCTTGGATAAACTGCCGAGTCCAAGACCGGCTACATATTATGTCCAGCTCCGAGGAAACTTCATATAAACGTGATCCAGTGCTCTTTGTCGTTTCCTTTATAACCGTGAGAATCAGCCTGAGTATTCTGGCAGATAGCATGTAATAAAATAAGAAAACATTTTATAATGAAAGTGCACGAATGTAAACCTGACATTTACAAAGCCCTGCTCCTTGAAGGTGCCTTCTTGGTGCAGATGTGAAGCAGCTCTGACATCACTGTTTAAAGGCAGCAATATTTGACATTTGCTCACTGTACAGTGGAGTGTGAAATATCTCATTAAATCCCTATATTATGCATTTGCCTATATGCCCTGAATATCTTTCTATTTAAAATTATCAAATCGATTTGATGCAAATTGAATTTGAACAATTTGCTATTCGATTCACTCAAATAGCCAAAGTACGGTAAGTCTGCCACCTTTTTACATATTGCAGAAGACTGCAACAGTCACAGAATGCGGATATGACTGAAGGTGCAACCTTGCGGGCCACCTCATAATGCCTTGCAGCTATCACATGGTATAGTACCGCCAATCAAAAAGGACTATCATAGCCTGTATAAAATCCAAAGCATGGAATGCAGCTGTCATTTTAGGGTGATACTAAGATAGTGAAAGTAGATCAAAGCTCACAGTTCAGACATAAAGAAAGGAAAAGACCCAAAACATCTGATAATAATGCAGGCAATAAAGTGTTGAATAACTGCAACAGTAAAGAATAATACAGAGATTCAACTGATAAGGGAGAGAGATAGGAGAGGTATATATCTTTTTCAGAACAATTGTGATTTGCAGCAAATTAAGCCAAAAAGGCAATGTATTTCAACAGTGATTTGTAGTCTGCTTTGTCTAGGCATGCATTTCAACAGCTCCTGGTCCAGCAAAAGATCCATCTTGTGGTTTTTGAACACACAGAAAGACGCCTGATGAAGTCTTCAAATCGGGATTGAAATTCATTTGCCTTTTTTGCAAATAAAAGTCAGAATCACAAGCTTGCTTTCATGTGGAATTTTTGAGTCATTGATGGTACCTTGTTTTGTCTTTGGCTTTCATTCAGCACCTGGTCCCACAAATGTGATTTATTGACACAGATGCTCTATACGACTTTGTCTAGTTTTTTTGTCTCCATATTGATTCAGTGTTTCTTATGATAGCTCAGTGAGAACGTAATATCGTCACTACAGACAAATGTTTATTGGTGTAGTCCCATATTGCAACACCATAAGGTAAGCATAAAGTAATTAGTTTTGATCATATTGTCTCCTTTCTTGTTACACCTGCGGTACCACTCATCAAGCACTTTGCTTTTTACATCAAATTCCAGACAGCTTCATATAGAGCAAAAGAAGGTGAACTGATTGCTACCGTATATAGACTAATGGAAAAATATTCACAGTAACTTGTGTTTTATTCATTTAATTTCCTGATCATTATGATCTTTTCAGTCAAGTGGGCGGTCCTATTCTGTGATGGACAGATCTCTCTGCATGTATAATTATTCAAGAACCAGTCAGTCACTGATTTGACCACCCACTTGACTGTAACTCCTGCTTCTCTGTAGCATGGTGCCTGCAGATTAAACTGCATTGTCAATGTTACAGATTCACTTTAAGGAGCTTTTACACGGGCAATTTTCTACCCAAAAATGAGTCCTGATCTACTATTTACTAGTTGATCAGTGATCACTTAAAGACATGGGCTGATACAACAGGAAACAGCGGATAGAATCTGTAATAGGCTATGTGCACACGTTCAGGTTTTTTCGCGTTTTTTTAGCGTTTTTCCATGGTAGAAACGCTATAAAAACTCATTAAAAATGCATGCATTATGCATCGTATCATTTAGAGTGCATTCTGCATGTTTTGTGCACATGATGCGTTTTTTCCGCGGTAAAGAAAGCAGCATGTTCATTAATTTTGCAGATTTTCTGCGTTTTTCCCGCTACTCTATGCATTTGGGAATAAATGCATACAAAACGCACCAAAAACGAATGAAAAATGCATCAAAAACACATGACAAACGTGGTAAAATCGCGGTAAAAACGCATGCGGATTTCTGGCAGAAATGTCCGATTTTTGTCAGGAAAATTTCTGCAGGAAATCCTGACGTGTGCACATACCCATATGGTTGCAAATTGTTGGCAGGACATCTCCTGCTTACATGGAGCCATAAGCTGCCAATAACGATATGCTGAAATAAATGTTCCAATCATCAAACAAGCATTCATGATGATTTGATGTTTATCAGCCAGTATGAATGAACCTGGGCTTATTACTGAAATGGGATGGAGGAGCAGGGGCTGCAGAGTTCTAGCTGTGGGAACTTAATCCTGCCAAATAGCAATGATCTTTCATGGTCAAATATTTATTTCCAATCCTAAAGATCAGCGATCAATGCTTAAATGGATCCTGTCATGTCCCCAAATGATAATAATCTGCTGATATAGGATTTATATCTGGGTTAGTAGCCTTGCAAAGCTGTTCGGCTCCTTACTGAAAGTGCTCTATTCCTCACTGAAGCCACGGCTTTCAGTCCTAGAGGCATGTCCAAAGTGGCTATAGTGACCCCTCAGCACACAATGAGTGGTGGCTGTAAGCCCGCCTTGGCACTTTGACTGACAGGTCGTTCTCCAGCGCAGCTGTGCAGAGTAAGGCTTCTTTCACACTAGCGTCGGAATCTCCCCGTCGCAATGCGTCGGGCAGAGATTCCGACGCTAGCGTTTAACGCACTGCACAACGGAGGCAGCGGATGCATTTCTCCGGCGCATCCGCTGCCCCATTGTGAGGTGCGGGGAGGTGGGGGCGGAGTTCCAGCCGCGCATGTGCGGTCAGAAAAAGCGGTCCGTCAGGAGCAAACAACATTACATGTAGCGTTTTTTGCTCCCAACGGTCCGCCAAGGCACGACGCATCCGTCGCACGACGGATGCGACGTGTGGCAATCCGTCGCAATGCGTCGTCAATTCAAGTCTATGGGGAAAAAACGCATCCTGCAAGCACTTTTGCAGGATGCGTTTTTTCTGCAAAACGACGCATTGTGACGGATTGCAGAAAACGCTAGTGTGAAAGTAGCCTAAGCCATCAAAGCACCGAGGCATGCTTACAACTGGCGCTCACACAATATTAGGAGCAGCGGCTTTAAGCATGCCCTGATACTTTATTGTCAGCTTTTTCTGCACAGCAATAAGCAATGTGAGCAATAACTGTAGATGCTCAGGGCGGTGAGCGATAACTGTAAATGCTCAGGGCGCTCCTCTATGACTGAAAGGAATACATTTTATATTTTTACAGTAGCCTCAGTTTCAGTAAGACGGATGTTCAACTGGGTAAACCGCAGATGAACTGTATATCTGCAGGGTAATAACGTTCGGGGACATGACAGGTTCCGTTTAAGTCCCAAAAACTCCTTAAGCTTTTATACCAGACACTTTTCTATTACATGGCATTATAAGGCCATATTTGGGCTTCCACGGCGGAAAACAGAGAAAACCTAATATAAATAGAACGTGAGCAAATGTTGCATGCATACAAAATTATATTCCAGTTCATCTTTAGGTTTTTGAAAATAGAGAAGTTAGATGTACGAGGCCCATTAGAGCTCCTGGTCCTTAGGAAAAGAGCAGTGCAGCTCAATATAAAATGATTTTATAATGAGAAACGAAAGCTGTTATAGATAAATAATGAATAAGGAGATGACCAGGTATTGAGCCAAGGTGGAGTGGAAATGTTTGAGAACATGCAGAACGCACAAGCCCTTATTTGTGATATACCTTCTGCAGTCTCGAAATGTGTTTTTATGTAAACCATGTGTGCTATTCTCTCCTATTCGCCCCTAATTTCCAGTGGCACAGAAACAAAACAGATCCCTGTCTTTACAGCCAAGAAAACACCTATCTGTGGAAAATGTTAAACACCCTAATAAAACATGCTGCTTTTTGAATGAATGATGCATTAGACATGGCACAGAAGGAGTCTGGCACGCTCTTTAAAGTAAAGGCTCACAACGCTTACATTTTCAAGCACAATGGAAAAATAAGATGATACATAAAGGTTTCTCTATGAAAAGAATTGAAGGCAAAATATGAATAGAACACATTTCTGTTAATGCGATCACATGAAAAAATCAACATTGGTTAATCCAAGAGTCTTACACAAGGATTCTGCAGACCAAAACACATAGAGGTGAGGTCTGACAATATAGATGGGTCCTGCTGGACAGTGGTGGAAAACACTCTGCTAGTAAAGCTATTAATGACTGACAACACAATAGGACTAACATGGAGCTATATTTTCCAATGTAGGTAAAAAAAAGCCAAATTTTAGCAAAGTTGTACACTTTGGTTGGGAATGTAATGAAGTATTATACCAGTGATAAGCATTAGTGTTCGGTAGACAGGTAGCACAGTTTTTTGTGTGATATGTTGAATGTGCATCCTGACCTGACCAGTAGACACAACCATACAGTTTCGGGACAAGAGAAGGTTGGCAGTGAATTTTGTTGACCCTAAGGGTAACTGGCACCAGATGTGTCTTGCAGATCCTAAGCCCTTCTTCCTCTCAACATAGAACATGTGTTTTCCACATAACCAGACATTTGTGGCTGTTGAGCAAATGACTGTTTAGACTAAAGCTATCTAACCATCATGATCACAATGCTAGTTGCTTTGGGATTGCCAGTATTATGACTTCATATAATTTGGCATATTAAGAAATATTTGGTCACCTATTATATCTTCGATTTTATACAGATGTTTTTCTCATCTGTCAATTCCCTACATTATCCCCTCCAAAATTATGCTGTTTTTAAAAAATCTACATTAGACTAAATCCAATAACTCACCCATGTCACCTACACCTCAAAAACAACTCCAGAATCTGACCTTTTTTTTATCTTTGAAACTACAAAAATGTTAACAGTCCCTCTAATTTATTCTTGTTTCTGTTACTACAACTCCCTAGAAAAATATTTAGAATTGAGAGTCCTCAGTGGTTGACACCTGTTAATGGCTAACTGAAAAGATGGTAACAAATTGCAAGCTTTCGAGACTACACAGGTCTCTTCATCAGGCAAAGACTAAAAGAAATTCTGAAGAATCACATATTTATGCACAACACAGCACAGGAAAAATAAAACATTTTGTCCTACTAAGGCCCTGGATAAAACTGAACTCTGCAGTGATATGGAACATTTTTTCAGGAGACTGCGCCTGAGGGAATATTTCAATGATACAGAAGATTCAGAACCCACCTGGACTGAAGTAAAAGGGATTCTAACAACAAAGAAGAGGTCAGACTGGACACCTCCACCTGGACGCAACCCTCATTTGGATAAATATATATACCCCTTCAGATATTTGATAAAATCCACCATCATAGATACTAACAGGAGACAAGCATCCAACATCAGTGCCCAGGAGAGAAAGGCGATACAGTCTCTGAAAACCAACAAAGAAATGATCATCAAACCTGCTGACAAGGGTGGTGCAATAGTCATGATGAACACTTTAGACTATATGAAGGAAGCAAACAGACAACTTATGGACACGCGCTACTACAAAAAATTGGAGTCGGATCCTACACAGGACTATTACAAGGAACTAAACAAGTTGGTATCTTGTCTGCCTGACGAATCCTTAACCCCTTCCCGACCTTTGACGCCACGTAGGCGTCATGAAAGTCGGTGCCAATCCGACCCATGACGCCTATGTGGCGTCATGGAAAGATCGCGTCCCTGCAGATCCGGTGAAAGGGTTAACTCACATTTCACCCGATCTGCAGGGACAGGGGGAGTGGCAGTTTAGCCCAGGGGGGGTGGCTTCACCCCCCTGTGGCTACGATCACTCTGATTGGCTGTTGAAAGTGAAACTGCCAATCAGAGCGATTTGTAATATTTCACCTATTAAAACTGGTGAAATATTACAATCCAGCCATGGCCGATACTGCAATATCATCGGCCATGGCTGGAAACACTAATGTGCCCCCACCCCACCGATCGCCCCCCCAAGCCACCGATCTGTCCGGTACACTGCTCCGGCTCCCCTCCGTCCTGTGCTCCGCTCCCCCGTGCTCTTGTCCGCTCCCCCCGTGCTCCAATCACCCCCCCCCCGTGCTCTGATGCAACCCCCCTGCACTCTGATCCACCCCCCGTGCTCCGATCCACCCCCCTGTGCTCCGATCCACCCCCCTTGCCCGATCCACCCCCCCATGCTCCGACCCCCCCCCCCCGTGCTTCCCCCCACCTCATCATACTTACCGTTCCTCCCGGGGTCCGTCCGTCTTCTCCCTGGGCGCCGCCATCTTCCAAAATGGCGGGTGCATGCGCAGTGCGCCCGCCGAATCTACCGGCTGGCAGATTCGTTCCAAAATGCATTTTGATCACTGAGATATAACCTATCACAGTGATCAAAATAAAAAAAAATAGTAAATGACCCCCCCCCCTTTGTCACCCCCATAGGTAGGGACAATAAAAAAATAAATATTTTTTTTTTCCACTAAGGTTAGAATAGGGTTAGGGTTCATAAATCCGCAGTGCTAAACCGCTGCGGATTTATGGCGGATTTACCGCGGTTTTTCTGCACATTTCACTGCAGTTTTACAACTGCGATTTTCTATTGGAGCAGTTGTAAAACCGCTGCGGAATCCGCAGAAAGAAGTGACATGCTGCGGAATGTAAACCGCTCCGTTTCCGTGCAGTTTTTCTGCAGCATGTGTACAGCGATTTTTGTTTCCCATAGGTTTACATTGAACTGTAAACTCATGGGAAACTGCTGTGGATCCGCAGCATTTTCCGCAGCGTGTGCACATACCTTTAGAATTAGGCCATGTGCACACGGTGCGGATTTGGCTGCGGATCCGCAGCGGATTGGCCGCTGCAGATTCGCAGCAGTGTTCCATCAGGTTTACAGTACCATGTAAACCTATGGAAAACCAAATCCGCTGTGCCCATGGTGCGGAAAATACCGCGCGGAAACGATGCGTTGTATTTTCCGCAGCATGTCAATTCTTTGTGCGGATTCCGCAGCGTTTTACACCTCTTCCTCAATAGGAATCCACAGGTGAAATCCGCACAAAAAGCACTGGAAATCCGCGGTAAAATGATGCTGAAAAATCTCACACGAATCCGCAACGTGGGCACATAGCCTTAGGGTTAGGGTTGGAATTAGGGTTGTGGTTAGGGTTGTGATATGGCTACAGTTGGGATTAGGGTTAGGGGTGTGGGTGTGGGGGGGGTAGTGTTGGAGGTAGAATTGAGGGGTTTCCACTGTTTAGGCACATCAGGGATCTCCAAACGCAACATGGCACCACCATTGATTCCAGCCAATCTTGTATTCCAAAAGTCAAATGGTGCTCCCTCACTTCCGAGCCCTGACGTGCGCCCAAACAGTGGTTTACCCCCACATATTGGGTACCAGCATACTCAGGACAAACTGCGCAACAATTTCTGGGGTCCAATTTCTCCTGTTACCCTTGAGAAAATAAAAAAATGCTTGCTAAAACATCATTTTTGAGGAAAGAAAAATGATTTTTTTATTTTCACGGCTCTGCGTTGTAAACGTGTGTAAAGCACTTGGGGGTTCAAAGTGCTCACCACATATCTAGATAAGTTCCTTGGGGGGTCTAGTTTCCAAAATTGGGTCACTTGTGGGGGGTTTCTACTGTTTAGGCACACCAGGGGCTCTGCAAACGCAACGTGACGCCCGCAGACCATTCCATCAAAGTCTGCATTTCAAAAGTCACTACTTCCCTTCTGAGCCCCGACGTGTGCCCAAACAGTGGTTTACCCCCACACATGGGGTATCAGCGTACTCAGGAGAAACTGGACAACAACTTTTGGCATCCAATTTCTCCTGTAACCCTTGTGAAAATAAAAAATTCTGGGCTAAATAATTATTTTTGAGGAAAGAAAACGTATTTATTATTTTCACGGCTCTGCGTTATAAACTTCTGTGAAGCACTTGGGGGTTCAAAGTGCTCACCACACATCTAGATAAGTTCCTTTCGGGGTCTAGTTTCCAAAATGGGGTCACTTGTGGGGGGTTTCTACTGTTTAGCCACATCAGGGTCTCTGAAAACGCAACGTGATGCCCGCAGAGCATTCCATCAAAGTCTGCATTTCAAAACGTCACTACTTCACTTCCGAGCCCCGACATGTGCCCAAACAGTGGTTTAACCCCACATTTTGGGTATCAGCGTACTCAGGAGAAACTGGACAACAACTTTTGGGGTCAAATTTCTCCTGTTACCCTTGGGAAAATAAAAAATTGCAGGCTAAAAGATCATTTTTGAGAAAATAATTTTTTTTTTCATGGCTCTGCGTTATAAACGTCTGTGAAGCACTTAAGGGTTCAAAGTCCTCACCACACATCTAGATTAGTTCCTTTGGGGGTCTAGTTTCCAAAATTGAGTCACTTGTGGGGGGTTTCTACTGTTTAGGCACACCAGGGGCTCTGCAAACGCAACGTGACACCCGCAGACCATTCCATCAAAGTCTGCATTTCAAAAGTCACTACTTCCCTTCTGAGCCCCGACGTGTGCCCAAACAGTGGTTTACCCCCACACATGGGGTATCAGCGTACTCAGGAGAAACTGGACAACAACTTTTGGCATCCAATTTCTCCTGTAACCCTTGTGAAAATAAAAAATTCTGGGCTAAATAATTATTTTTGAGGAAAGAAAACGTATTTATTATTTTCACGGCTCTGCGTTATAAACTTCTGTGAAGCACTTGGGGGTTCAAAGTGCTCACCACACATCTAGATAAGTTCCTTTCGGGGTTCTAGTTTCCAAAATGGGGTCACTTGTGGGGGGTTTCTACTGTTTAGCCACATCAGGGTCTCTGCAAACGCAACGTGATGCCCGCAGAGCATTCCATCAAAGCCTGCATTTCAAAACATCACTACTTCACTTCCGAGCCCCGACATGTGCCCAAACAGTGGTTTAACCCCACATTTTGGGTATCAGCGTACTCAGGAGAAACTGGACAACAACTTTTGGGGTCAAATTTCTCCTGTTACCCTTGGGAAAATAAAAAATTGCTGGCTAAAAGATAATTTTTGAGAAAATATATATTTTTTTTTTCATGGCTCTGCGTTATAAACTTCTGTGAAGCACTTAAGGGTTCAAAGTCCTCACCACACATCTAGATTAGTTCCTTTGGGGGTCTAGTTTCCAAAATGGTGTCATTTGTGGGGGATCTCCAATGTTTAGGCACACAGGGGCTCTCCAAACGTGACATGGTGTCCGCTAATGATTGGAGCTAATTTTCCATTTAAAAAGCCAAATGGCGTGCCTTTCCTTCCGAGCCCTGCCGTGCGCCCAAACAGTGGTTTACCCCCACATATGGGGTATCAGCGTACTCAGGACAAACTGGTCAACAACAATTGCGGTCCAATTTCTCCTATTACCTTTGGCAAAATAGGAAATTCCAGGCTAAAAAATCATTTTTGAGGAAAGAAAAATTATTTTTTATTTTCATGGCTCTGCGTTATAAACTTCTGTGAAGCACCTGTGGGTTTAAAGTGCTCAATATGCATCTAGATAAGTTTCTTGGGGGGCCTAGTTTCCAAAATGGGGTCACTTGCGGGGGAGCTCCAACGTTTAGGCACACAGGGGCTCTCCAAACGCGACATGGTGTCCGCTAACAATTGGAGCTAATTTTCCATTCAAAAAGTCAAATGGCGTGCTTTCCCTTCCGAGCCCTGCCGTGTGCCCATACAGTGGTTTGCCCCCACATATGAGGTATCGGTGTACTCGGGAGAAATTGCCCAACAAATTTCAGGATCCATTTTATCCTATTGCCCATATGAAAATTAAAAAATTCAGGCGAAAATAATTTTTTTGTGAAAAAAAAGTACTTTTTCATATATACAGATCAATTTGTGAAGCACCTGAGGGTTTAAAGTGCTCACTAGGCATCTAGATAAGTTCCTTGGGGGGTCTAGTTTCCAAAATGGGGTCACATGTTGGGGAGCTCCAATGTTTAGGCACACAGGGGCTCTCCAAACGCGACATGGTGTCCGCTAACGATGGAGATAATTTTTCATTCAAAAAGTCAAATGGCGCTCCTTCCTTTCCGAGCCTTACCATGTGCCCAAACAGTGGTTTACCCCCACATGTGAGGTATCGGTGTACTCAGAAGAAATTGCCCAACAAATTTTAGGATCCATTTTATCCTGTTACCCATGTGAAAATGAAAAAATGGAGGCTAAAAGAATTTTTTTGTGAAAAAAAGTACTTTTTCATTTTTACGGATCAATTTGTGAAACACCTGGGGGTTCAAAATGCTCACTATGCATCTAGATAAGTTCCTTGGGGCGTCTAGTTTCCAAAATGGGGTCACTTGTGGGGGAGCTCCAATTTTTAGGCACACGGGGGCTCTCCAAACGTTTCATGGTGTCCGCTAAAGAGTGGAGCCAATTTTTCATTCAAAAAGTCAAATGGCACTCCTTCCCTTCCAAGCCATGCCGTGCGCCAAAACAGTGGTTTACCCCCACATATGAGGTATCAGCGTACTCAGAACAAATTGGACAACAACTTTTGTGGTTCAGTTTCTCTTTTTACCATTGGGAAAATAAAAAAATTGTTGCTAAAAGATAATTTTTGTGACTAAAAAGTTAAATGTTAATTTTTTCCTTCCATGTTGCTTCTGCTGCTGTGAAGCACCTGAAGGGTTAGTAAACTTCTTGAATGTGGTTTTGAGCACCTTGAGGGGTGCAGTTTTTAGAATGGTGTCTAGTGTTGAGCGATACCTTCCGATATCGGAAAGTATCGGTATCGGATTGGATCGGCCGATATTCAAAAAATATCGGATATCGCCGATACCGATACCCGATCCCAATGCAAGTCAATGGGACCAAAATATCGGAATTAAAATAAACCCTTTCTTGCCTTGTAGGTTCATTCTACATGAAGGAAAACAACTAAGAATAATGCCGGATGTATTTGGGGAGGTGGCGGAGACATTAAAGTCATAGAGGTTTATCCCAATCAAATAGAATAGCATGTTTTTTGTTTTTTTTTAAGACGTTCGGAGTGACAAAGATATTGACTATGTAAATTTTTTTTTATTCTGTCAGATATTGATGTTTCACTATTCCACGCCCTTCCCCTTCTTTTTTTTCTTTTTTTTTTTTTCTTTTCCCACACTTTCATCTTCATCATCATCAGCATCTTTGACATCAACTTCTTCTTCACCTTATTCATCTTCTTCTTCATCCTTTACCTTTTTTTTTTTTTTTATTACATTCTTCATATTCATTTTATTCAACTATTATTATTCTTCCTATTCTACATATTCTTTTTATTCCACTGTTATTATTCTTCCTATTCTACTTCTTCATCATATTCTCATTTGTGACAGGCATTCCCGTAGTTGTTATCTATAAAAGTTGGAAGATTACACCTTCCGTTCTGCCAGTCACAAAAGTTACATTTGTCCGCGTTCAGTTTGGCCTGCAGCATCAGGCTTTATCCAGGGGCACCACGAGGAGGAACGGACTCACCCCCATACACTGCTTAGTCTTCTTCTGCATATAATTTAGATAATATCTTTTGCTCTGATATTAAGTCTTATGCTTAATGTTCTTCTGCTCTTTGTTCTGCAGCCTCTTGTTCTTCTGCTTCTCGGTCTTCCATGTCGTCGTCTCCAGGGTCGTCGTCTCCAGTGTCGTCATCTCCGCCGTCGTCGTCTCAGCCGTCGTCGTCTCCGCCGTCGTCGTCTCCGCCGTCGTCGTCTCCGCCGTCGTCGTCGTCATCGGGGTGGTCTTCCGGGTCGTCGTCGTCGTCATCGGGGTGGTCTTCCGGGTCGTCGACTTTAGGGTCTTCAACTTGGAAATGTAGCAGAAGGTACAAGAAGGCTGAGAAAATGCCAAGAACCAGCTGATGGAACTGGAACTCGGATGGCTACCCGAAGGTTCAAGAGCCTATGGAACTACCGAGGACCAGCTGACGTTACTGGAACCCGGTTACTAAGCAGGAGGTACCCGTGCTAAAAAGCACTACCAAGGACCGCCTGACGTTGGCGGAACTCGGATACCCAGAAGGAGGCACCTAAGCCAAAGGCTCTGCCCGGAACCAGCTGACGGTACTGGAACCAGGATGGGGAGCAGAAGGTACAAGAGCAAAAGACACTGCCGAGAACCAGCTGACAGTACTGGAACCCGGATGGGTAGCCGAAGGTCCAAGAGCCAATGGAACTACCGAGGACCAGCTGACGTTACTGGAACCCGGTTACTAAGCAGGAGGTACCCGTGCCTGAAAGCACTACCAAGGACCACCTGACATTGGTGGAACTTGGATACCCAGAAGGAGGCACCTAAGCCAAAGGCTCTGCCCGGAACCAGCTGACGGTACTGGAACCAGGATGGGGAGCAGAAGGTACAAGAGCAAAAGACACTGCCGAGAACCAGCTGACGGTGCTGGAACCAGGTGGTGGACCTGAAGGCCCACAGGAGAGGAGAGAACAGCTAGGCCGCGAGGCAGCCGCAGTTACCGAACCCCAACAGTCCTACAGGGGGAGCTGGGCCTACTGGCACTACAGAACCAGCCTTGACTACCAGTTCACGCAGCCCACATAGGAAGCTCCTAAACTGGAGGCACCCTGGAGTTGGCTAACCCGACCGAACCACGACGGGGCAAGCATAGGCGTCTCAGTGAGCTTGACACAACCCGGAAACAGCTGACGGTGCTGAAACCAGGCTTGGCACGAGGGAGTACCTGTGTCAAAAACACTGCCGAGAACCAGCTGGCGTTGCTGGAACCCAGATGCGTTGCCCCAGTGTGCAAGAGCCAACGGCACGACCGAGGACCAGCTGACGGTGCTGGAACCTGGTTACTAAGCTGTAGGTGCCCGCGCTTAAAAGCACTACCAAGGACCGCCTGACGTTGGCGGAACTCGGATACCCAGGAGGAGGCACCTAAGCCAAAGGCTCGGCCTGGAACCAGCTGACGGTGCTGGAACCAGGAGGTGGACCCGAAGGCCCACAGGAGAGGAGAGAACAGCTAGGCCGCGAGGCAGCCGCAGTTACCGAACCCAAGAGTCCTACAGGGGGAGCTGGGCCTACTGGCACTACAGAACCAGCCTTGACTACCAGTTCACGCAGCCCACATAGGAAGCTCCTAAACTGGAGGCACCCTGGAGTTGGCTAACCCGACCGCACCACGACGGGGCAAGCATAGGCGTCTCAGTGAACTTGACACAACCCGGAAACAGCTGACGGTGCTGAAACCAGGCTTGGCACGAGGGAGTACCTGTGACAAGAACACTGCCGAGAACCAGCTGGCGGTGCTGGAACCCAGATGCGTTGCCCCAGTGTGCAAGAGCCAATGGCACGACCGAGGACCAGCTGGCGGTGCTGGAACCCGGTTACTAAGCTGTAGGTGCCCGCGCTTAAAAGCACTACCAAGGACCGCCTGACGTTGGCGGATCTCGGATACCCAGGAGGAGGCACCTAAGCCAAAGGCTCGGCCTGGAACCAGCTGACGGTGCTGGAACCAGGTGGTGGACCCGAAGGCCCACAGGAGAGGAGAGAACAGCTAGGCCGCGAGGCAGCCGCAGTTACCGAACCCCAACAGTCCTACAGGGGGAGCTGGGCCTACTGGCACTACAGAACCAGCCTTGACTACCAGTTCACGCAGCCCACATAGGAAGCTCCTAAACTGGAGGCACCCTGGAGTTGGCTAACCCGACCGCACCACGACGGGGCAAGCATAGGCGTCTCAGTGAGCTTGACACAACCCGGAAACAGCTGACGGTGCTGAAAGCAGGCTTGGCACGAGGGAGTACCTGTGTCAAGAACACTGCCGAGAACCAGCTGGCGGTGCTGGAACCCAGATGTGTTGCCCCAGTGTGCAAGAGCCAATGGCACGACCGAGGACCAGCTGGCGGTGCTGGAACCCGGTTACTAAGCTGTAGGTGCCCGCGCTTAAAAGCACTACCAAGGACCGCCTGACGTTGGCGGAACTCGGATACCCAGGAGGAGGCACCTAAGCCAAAGGCTCGGCCTGGAACCAGCTGACGGTGCTGGAACCAGGTGGTGGACCCGAAGGCCCACAGGAGAGGAGAGAACAGCTAGGCCGCGAGACAGCCGCAGTTACCGAACCCCAACAGTCCTACAGGGGGAGCTGGGCCTACTGGCACTACAGAACCAGCCTTGACTACCAGTTCACGCAGCCCACATAGGAAGCTCCTAAACTGGAGGCACCCTGGAGTTGGCTAACCCGACCGCACCACGACGGGGCAAGCATAGGCGTCTCAGTGAGCTTGACACAACCCGGAAACAGCTGACGGTGCTGAAACCAGGTTTGGCATGAGGGAGTACCTGTGACAAAAACACTGCCGAGAACCAGCTGGCGGTGCTGGAACCCAGATGCGTTGCCTATTAAAGATTGTCTTCCTAGAGCCCCAACTAGCGGTGCTGGAGCAAAGGGTAAGCAGGGGGAGCAGAGTGTAGGCCGAAGCCTGCACTGGAGGCAGCTTTGTGTCAGCGTTGCGTTTGCAGGACACTTTGCCGGCTACACAGTGTGGGAACAGCTGGCGTTGCTGAACCCCACTAACACAATGGCGGGTGTTTTTCTCTGTGCAGCTAGCACTTGCGGGCAAAAACTAGCGATGTTAGAGCCCGTGGTGAAGCAGGAGGAGGAGGAGGAGAGGAGCAGAGTGTAGGCCGAAGCCTAGTTGAACCAATTTCAAAGGAAACCTTTAACCCCCCCTCAGGTGTTACAAAGTACAAGAGACACACCTTGTGCAGTATTAATGCTGCACAAGTGAAAGGTTGCTCTATTAATTTGTCTACTTGCACACGCTGAATGAAAGACGTACACAATTTTGCCCATTCTACAGTCAAACTGTAGTGGATGCGTGACTTGGCTTTTTAAGGAGACGCAGCACAGGTGTCCCAAATAACGCCTTGGTGCTTGGCGCAGCTTCCTGAGCGTTTGTTATTTGCTGTACAGGAGTCAGCACTCTTGTGTTATCCCTTGGCAATGCCCTGTTAGAGCTGCTCGTCTTATGACCTCATTTCATGTTGGCTGGTGCGGTTAACGATGGCCATAAATCCCAGACCCACAGTGCCTTTTCCTAAAGTCACACTGCGGTGCTGGGATTCGTGGCCTTGTGCAGTAAATATGTTCGCCGCTCACACATGTCCTTACACCTGCTTCAGACTGGGCGGCCTCAGCTGATCCCTTATCGCATGCCGCGGCCATGAGGCCGCACAGTCAGAAGAAGGCGGAAGGAGGGGAGTGAAGACAGGGGAACATATGCACTGCTCGTGCCCATCAATCACACCCTCGCAGTCAAAATATATGAGACAACGAGGGGCGTTGTGTCGGGCAGGGCGGACGCACAGGCACAGCCAGCCAACCAATGATGTCAGAAGACGGGCAGCGCTAACAATGGGGGTGCTGCGTGTCATTAGAAAGGAAAGTCACACCTCAGGGACAGTGGAATGGTCTCTAATGAGACACATTTTGTACGTGTTGAGTTCCACGTGGGCAAGGAGAAAAAAGTCAGCCACCTTGTACAAATGCAGCAGTACTGCTGTACAAGGTGGCTGTTATACATAGAAACACCTGGGGGTGGGGGGCAGGCTCCCTTCAATTTCAGTTCATGTGCCTGCGTGGCGTTTGCAGGACATGTTGCCGGCTACACAGCAGGGGAACAGCTGGCGGTGCTGAACCCCACTAACACATTGGCTGGTGTTTTTCTCTGTGCAGCTAGCACTTCCGGGCAGAAACTGGAGGTGTTTGAGTCCAGGGTCAGCAGGAGGAGGAGAGGAGCAGAGTGTAGGCCGAAGCCTGCACTGGTGGCAGCTTTCGGTCAGTTGTGCCAGCGTGGCTTGTGCTGGACACGATGCCGACTACACAGCAGGGGAACAGCTGGCGGTGCTGAACCCCACTAACACATTGACTGGTGTTTTTCTCTGTGCAGCTAGCAGTTCCGGGCAAAAACTAGCGGTGTTTGAGCCCAGGGTCAGCAGGAGGAGGAGAGGAGCAGAGTGTAGGCCGAAGCCTGCACTGGTGGCAGCTTTTGGTCGGTTGTGCCAGCGTGGCTTGTGCTGGACACGATGCCGGCTACACAGCAGGGGAACAGCTGGCGGTGCTGAACCCCACTAACACATTGGCTGGTGTTTTTCTCTGTGCAGCTAGCACTTCCAGGCTACAACTGGCGGTGTTATAGCCCAGGGTCAGCAGGAGGAGGAGAGGAGCAGAGTGTAGGCCGAAGCCTAGTTGAACCAATTTCAAAGGTAACCTTTAACCCCCCCTCAGGTGTTGCAAGGTACAAGAGCCACACCTTGAACTGCATTAATGATGCACAAGTCAAAGGTTGCTCTCTTAATTTTGCTCCTTGCACACGCTGAATAAAACACGTACACTATTTAGCCCATTATACTGTCAAACAGTAGTGGAGGCGTGACTTGTCTTTTTAAGGAGACGCAGCACAGGTGTACAAATTTACACCTAGGTGCTGGGCGCAGATTCCTTACCTTTGTTATTTGCAGTACAGGAAACTGCGCTCTTGTGTTATCCCTTGGCAATACCCTGTTAGTGCAGGCCGTCTCATGACCTCATTTCATGTTGGCCAGTGCGGTTAACGATGGCCATAAATCCCAGACCCACAGTGCCTTTTCCTAAAGTCACACTGCGGTGCTGGGATTCGTGGCCTTGTGCAGTAAATATGTTCGCCGCTCACACATGTCCTTACACCTGCTTCAGACTGGGCGGCCTCAGCTGATCCCTTATCGCATGCCGCGGCCATGAGGCCGCACAGTCAGAAGAAGGCGGAAGGAGGGGAGTGAAGACAGGGGAACATATGCACTGCTCGTGCCCATCAATCACACCCTCGCAGTCAAAATATATGAGACAACGAGGGGCGTTGTGTCGGGCAGGGCGGACGCACAGGCACAACCAGCCAACCAATGATGTCAGAAGACGGGCAGCGCTAACAATGGGGGTGCTGCGTGTCATTAGAAAGGAAAGTCACACCTCAGGGACAGTGGAATGGTCTCTAATGAGACACATTTTGTACGTGTTGAGTTCCACGTGGGCAAGGAGAAAAAAGTCAGCCACCTTGTACAAATGCAGCAGTACTGCTGTACAAGGTGGCTGTTATACATAGAAACACCTGGGGGTGGGGGGCAGGCTCCCTTCAATTTCAGTTCATGTGCCTGCGTGGCGTTTGCAGGACACGTTGCCGGCTACACAGCAGGGGAACAGCTGGCGGTGCTGAACCCCACTAACACATTGGCTGGTGTTTTTCTCTGTGCAGCTAGCACTTCCGGGCAAAAACTAGCGGTGTTTGAGCCCAGGGTCAGCAGGAGGAGGAGAGGAGCAGAGTGTAGGCCGAAGCCTGCACTGGTGGCAGCTTTTGGTCGGTTGTGCCAGCGTGGCTTGTGCTGGACACGATGCCGGCTACACAGCAGGGGAACAGCTGGCGGTGCTGAACCCCACTAACACATTGGCTGGTGTTTTTCTCTGTGCAGCTAGCACTTCCGGGCAGAAACTGGAGGTGTTTGAGCCCAGGGTCAGCAGGAGGAGGAGAGGAGCAGAGTGTAGGCCGAAGCCTGCACTGGTGGCAGCTTTTGGTCAGTTGTGCCAGCGTGGCTTGTGCTGGACACGATGCCGGCTACACAGCGGGGGAACAGCTGGCGGTGCTGAACCCCACTAACACATTGACTGGTGTTTTTCTCTGTGCAGCTAGCAGTTCCGGGCAAAAACTAGCGGTGTTTGAGCCCAGGGTCAGCAGGAGAGGAGCAGAGTGTAGGCCGAAGCCTAGTTGAACCAATTTCAAAGGTTACCTTTAACCCCCCCTCAGGTGTTGCAAGGTGCAAGAGCCACACCTTGTGCAGCATTAATGCTGCACAAGTAAAAGGTTGCTCTATTTAATTTGCTCCTTGCACACGCTGAATAAAACACGTACACTATTTAGCCCACTATAATGTCAAACAGTAGTGGAGGCGTGACTTGTCTTTTTAAGGAGATGCAGCACAGGTGTCAAAATTTACACCTAGCTGCTGGGCGCAGATTCCTGAGCGTTGTTATTTGCTGTACAGGAGTCTGCGCTATTGTGATCCCTTGGCCATGCGCTGTGACTGAGCGCTTCCTGTCTTCTGACCTCATTTCATGTCGGCCGTTGCGGTTAGTGATGGACATGAATCCCAGACCCACAGTGTGTTTTCAAAAAATCACACTGCGTGGCTGGGATTCGTGGCCTTGTGCAGTAAATAGGTTTGCCGCTCACACATGTCCTTACACCTGCTTCAGACTGGGCGGCCTCATCTGATCCCTTATCGCCTGCCGCGGCCATGAGGACACCCAGTCTGAAGAAGGCGGAAGGAGATGAGTGAACACAGGCAAACATATGCACTGCACATGCCCATCAATCACACCCTCGGTGTCCAAAAAAATAAGACACCGAGGGGCGTTGTTTCGAGCAGGGCAGACGCACAGGCGCAGCCAGCTAACCAATGATGTCAAAAGACGGGCAGCGCTAACAAGGGTGGTGCTGCGTATCATTAGAAAGGAAAGTCACACCTCAGGGACAGTGGAATGGTCTCAATGAGACACATTTTGTACGTGTTGAGTTCCACGTGGGCAAGGAGAAAAAGTCAGCCACCTTGTACAAATGCAGCAGTACTGCTGTACAAGGTGGCTGTTATACATAGAAACACCTGGGGGTGGGGGGCAGGCTCCCTTCAATTTCAGTTCATGTGCCTGCGTGGCGTTTGCAGGTCACGTTGCAAGCTACACAGCAGGGGAACAGCTGGCGTTGCTGAACCCCACTGACACATTGACTGGAAATTTTTCTCTGTGCAGCTCGCATGTCCGGGCAAAAACTGGCGGTGTTAGAGCCCAGGGTCAGCAGGAGGAGGAGAGGAGCAGAGTGTAGGCCGAAGCCTGCACTGGTGGCAGCTTTTGGTCGGTTGTGCCAGCGTGGCTTGTGCTGGACACGATGCAAGCTACACAGCAGGGGAACAGCTGGCGGTGCTGAACCCCACTAACACATTGGCTGGTGTTTTTCTCTGTGCAGCTAGCACTTCCGGGCAGAAACTGGAGGTGTTTGAGCCCAGGGTCAGCAGGAGGAGGAGAGGAGCAGAGTGTAGGCCGAAGCCTGCACTGGTGGCAGCTTTTGGTCAGTTGTGCCAGCGTGGCTTGTGCTGGACACGATGCCGGCTACACAGCGGGGGAACAGCTGGCGGTGCTGAACCCCACTGACACAATGGTGGGTGTTTTTCTCTGTGCAGCTAGCATGTCCGGGCAGAAACTGGCGGTGTTTGAGCCCAGGGTCAGCAGGAGGAGGAGAGGAGCAGAGTGTAGGCCGAAGCCTGCACTGATGGCAGCTTTTGGTCAGTTGTGCCAGCGTGGCTTGTGCTGGACACGATGCCGACTACACAGCAGGGGAACAGCTGGCGGTGCTGAACCCCACTAACACATTGACTGGTGTTTTTCTCTGTGAAGCTAGCAGTTCCGGGCAAAAACTAGCGGTGTTTGAGCCCAGGGTCAGCAGGAGAGGAGCAGAGTGTAGGCCGAAGCCTAGTTGAACCAATTTCAAAGGTTACCTTTAACCCCCCCTCAGGTGTTGCAAGGTACAAGAGCCACACCTTGTGCAGCATTAATGCTGCACAAGTAAAAGGTTGCTCTATTTAATTTGCTCCTTGCACACGCTGAATAAAACACGTACACTATTTAGCCCACTATACTGTCAAACAGTAGTGGAGGCATGACTTGTCTTTTTAAGGAGATGCAGCACAGGTGTCAAAATTTACACCTAGCTGCTGGGCGCAGATTCCTGAGCGTTGTTATTTGCTGTACAGGAGTCTGCGCTATTGTGATCCCTTGGCCATGCGCTGTGAGCGCTTCCTGTCTTCTGACCTCATTTCATGTCAGCCGTTGCGGTTAGCGATGGACATGAATCCCAGACCCACAGTGTGTTTTCAAAAAATCACACTGCGTGGCTGGGATTCGTGGCCTTGTGCAGTAAATAGGTTTGCCGCTCACACATGTCCTTACACCTGCTTCAGACTGGGCGGCCTCAGCTGATCCCTTATCGCCTACCACGGCCAGGAGGCCGCACAGTCTGAAGAAGGCGGAAGGAGATGAGTTAAGACAGGCGAACATATGCACTGCTCGTGCCCATAAACCACACCCTCGCTGACAAAATAAATATGACAACGAGGGGCGTTGTTTCTAGCAGGGCGGATGCACAGGCGCAGCCAGCTAACCATGATGACAAAAGACGGGAAACGCTACCAAGGGGGGTGCTGCATATCATTAGAAAGGAAAGTCACACCTCAGGGACAGTGGAATGGTCTCAATGAGACACATTTTGTACGTGTTGAGTTCAACGTGGGCAAGGAGAAAAAGTCAGCCACCTTGTACAAATGCAGCAGTACTGCTGTACTAGGTGGCTGTTATACATAGAAACACCTGGGGGGGTGGGGCCAGGTTCCCTTTAATTTCAGTTCATGTGCCTGCGTGGCGTTTGCAGGTCACGTTGCCGGCTACACAGCAGGGGAACAGCTGGCGTTGCTGAACCCCACTAACACATTGGCTGGTGTTGTTCTCTGTGCAGCTAGCACTTCCGGGCATAAACTAGCGGTGTTTGAGCCCAGGGTCAGCAGGAGGAGGAGAGGAGCAGAGTGTAGGCCGAAGCCTGCACTGGTGGCAGCTTTTGTTCTGTTGTGCCAGCGTGGCTTGTGCTGGACACGTTGCCGACTACACAGCAGGGGAACAGCTGGCGGTGCTGAACCCCACTGACACATCACCTAGTGTTTTTTCTGTGTAGACAACACTTCCAGGTGGCAACTGACAGTGTTGAGACACAGGGAATCAAAGAGGAGCAGAGTGTAGGCCGAAGCCTGCAGTGGAGCAAGTTGAAAGGGAACCTTTAACCCCCCCCCCCCCAGGCATTTGTTGCTGAAAGAGCCATCTTGTACAGCAGTAATACTGCACATGGAAAATGGTGGCTCCGAAAATTATGCTCCTTGCAAACGCTGAAGTACACACTCATATAATGTGTCCCCTCACACCGTCAAACCATCCCGGAAGTGGGACTTTCCTTTGTAATGTGACACAGCACAGCCGTCATTCCAACCCCTTTGGTGCCGGGCGCCACCTCCTCAACGTTGTTTGGTTCTGTCACGGAGCCCGCGCTGTAATGTTATCCCTTGGCCATGCACAGTTAGCGGTGGCCGTCTTCTGACATCATGTAGGTGTCAGGCTGGCAGTGCCTGTGCGTCCAAGCTGCCCGAGATCAAACCTTGCAGTGTCATCTAATGTAGTCCCACTGCGGGCCAGGGATCCATGGGCATGCGCAGTGCATATCATCGCCTCTCACTCACCTCCTTCCTGCTTCTTCAGACTGTGTGGCGTCACGGCCGTGGCATGCTATTAGGGATCAGCTGACGCCGCCTAGTCTGAAGAAGCGTGAAGAAGGGGAGTGAGAGGCTAGTAGATGCACTGCGCATGGCCATGGATACCAGGCCCACTGTGGGATCACATTAGACGACACTGCGAGGTGTGATTTCGGGCAGCGTGGACGCACAGGCGCAGCCAGGACGACAACAAATGATGTCAGAGGACGGGCAGCGCAAACTGTGCATGGCCAAGGGATAACATAACAGCGCAGGGTCCATGACGGAATCAAACAACGCTAAGGAGGCAGCGCACGGTGCCAAGGGGGTAGCAATGACGGCTGTGCTGCGTCACATTACAAAGGAAAGTCCCACCTCCGGGACGGTTGGACGGTGTGAGGGGACACATTACATGAGTGTGTAGTTCAGCGTTTGCAAGGAGCATAATTTCAAGAGCGACCTTTCCCTTGTGCAGTATTAGTGCTGCACATGGTGGCTCTTTCAGTAACAAACGCCTAGGGGGGGGGCAGGTCCCCTTACATTTTAGTTGTGCCAGCGTGGAGGTCGCATGACACGTTGCCGGATACACAGCTGGGGATCAGCTGACGTTACTGAACCCCAATAACAGAGGAGCGACTGTTGACTGTGCACACAGCACTTCCAGGCACCAACTGGCGGTGTTAGAGCCCAGGGACAGCAGGAGGAGCAGATTGGAGGTATTGCCGCACACACAGCTGGGGATCAGCTGACGTTACTGAACCCCAATAACAGAGGAGCGACTGTTGACTGTGCACACAGCACTTCCAGGCACCAACTGGCGGTGTTAGAGCCCAGGGACAGCAGGAGGAGCAGATTGGAGGTATTGCCGCACACACAGCTGGGGATCAGCTGACGTTACTGAACCCCAATAACAGAGGAGCGACTGTTGACTGTGCACACAGCACTTCCAGGCACCAACTGGCGGTGTTAGAGCCCAGGGACAGCAGGAGGAGCAGAGGAACAGAGTGTAGGCCGAAGCCTGATTGTAGCAAGTTGAAAGGGAACCTTTAACCCCCCCCCCAAGACGTTTGTAGCTGAAAGAGCCATCTTGTGCATCACTAACGATGCAAAAGGAAAAGGTGGTTCTTTTAATTATGCTCCTTGCAAACACCGAAGTAAACACTAAAAATGTGTCCCCTTATACCGTTAAACCTTCCCGGAGGTGCGAATTTCCTTCGTAATGGGACACAGCACAGCTGACATTCCTATCCCCTTGGTGCCGTGCGCTGCCTCCTCAGCGTTGTTTTAAGCTGTCACGGAGCCTGCGCTGTTCTGTTAGCCCTTGGCCATGCCCAATTAGCGCTGCCTGTCTTCTGACATAATTTGGTGTCAGGCTGTTACTGCCTGTGCGTCCACGCTGCTCCAGATCCCACCTCGCAGTCTCGTCCAACGTAATCCCACTGCGGGCCTTGGAACCATGGACATGCACAGTGCATATCCTCGACTCTCACTCCCCTCCTTCCCTCTTCTTCAGACTGTGCGGTGTCACGGCCGTGGCATGCTATTAGGGATCAGCTGACGGCACACAGTCTAAAGAAGGCGGAGGGAAATGAGCGAGAGCCCGAGGGGAAGATATGCACTGCGCATGCCCATGGATCCCAGGCCCGCAGTGTGACTCAATCAGAAGACACAGCGAGGCGGGATCTCGGGCAGCGCGGCCGCACAGGCGCAGCCAGCCTGACACCAAATTATGTCAGAAGACAGGCAGCGCAAATAGGGCATGCCCAAGGGATAACAGAACAGCGCAGGCTCCTTGACAGCTTAAAACAACGCTGAGGAGGCAGCGCATGGCACCAAGGGGGTAGGAATGACGGCTGTGCTGCGTCACATTGCGAAGGAAAGTCCCAGCTCCGGGACAGTATAACGGTATCAGTGAACACATTTTATAAGTGTTAAGTTCTGCGTGTGCAAGGAGCTAAAAAAAAAGAGCTACCTTTTCCTTGTGCAGCATTACTGCTGCACAAGATGGCTCTTTCAGTAACAAACGACGGGGGGGGGGGGGGACAGGTTCCCTTACATTTAGGTTGTTGTGCCAGCGTGGCGGTCGCAGGACACATTGCCGGCTACACAGCTGGGGATCAGCTGACGTTACTGAAACCCAATAACACTGGGTCGTATGTTTTACTGTGCAGCCTGCACTTCTGAGCCGCAACTGGCGGTGTTGGAGCCCAGGAATAGCAGTTCAGGTGGTAGAAAGATGAACACAGCAGGAGACCTGGATGACACCCAATTACTTAATCAGGCAGAGGAGTGGCAAATTCCTGCGAGATCCAGGCCTGGTTCATTTTCAGGAAAGTAAGCCGGTCAACGTTATCGGAGGATAGTCGCATGCGACGGTCTGTTAGTACACCACCTGCGGCACTAAAGACACGTTCCGATAAGACACTAGCCGCAGGGCAAGCCAGCACCTCCAATGCATACTGGCTTAGCTCTGGCCATGTATCCAGATTAGAGACCCAAAACTTGAATGGGGAAGAGCCGTCTGGGAGTACAGTAAGAGGGCAAGCCATGTAGTCTGTCAACATCTGACGGAACCGTTGCCTCCTGCTGACTGGAGCCGCCGGTGATGGTGTAGACATTTGGGGCGGGCACACAAAAGTGTGCCAGAGTTGTGCCATACTGGGCTTGCCTTGGGCAGAGGCACTGCTTCTACTCCCTCTTTGGGCAGAGCCTCCCCCACTGCCTCGACGCACTGAGCTGCTTTGTAAAGCACTAGCAGCACTCCTCTCAGTTGGACAGGAGAAGATGATGGAATTCACCAGTGTGTCGTGGTACTCCCGCAATTTACGCTCCCGGGTCAACGCAGGGATGAGGTTTTGGACGTTGTCCCGGTAGCGAGGATCGAGGAGGGTGAACACCCAATAATCAGGCATGTTGAGAATGTGGTCGATGCGGCTGTCGTTTCTCAGGCACTGCAGCATGAAATCCACCATGTGCTGCAGAGTGCCAACTGGCCCAGAAACGCTGTCCCCTGCTTGAGACATGATCTCTGCCCGCTCGTCATCACCCCACCCTCGCTGTACACACTGACCACTGGACAATTGTGTCGCTCCCTCCTCTGGACGGAGCTCTTCCTCCTCCATTGACTCCTCCTCATCCTCCTCACAAATTGGCCCCTGCGTACCCCTTTGTGAGGAACCACGTGGCGCTGACTCTCCAGAAGCTGATGGAAAAGGTGACTCCTCATCCTCCACCTCTTCCACAACATCATCCCTTAACCCTTGCAAAGTTTGCTGAAGCAGGCAGATAAGGGGGACAGTCATGCTGACTAGTGCATCATCTGCACTTGCCATCCGCGTGGAATAATCAAAAGGACGCAAAACCTGGCAGACGTCCTTCATAGTGGCCCACTCTGTGGTTGTGAAGTCTGATCGGCGCTGACTGCGACTTCTTTGCGCCTGATGCAGCTGGTACTCCATAACTGCTTGCTGCTGCTCACACAACCGCTCCAACTTATGTAACGTGGAATTCCACCGGGTAGGTAGGTCACATATGATGCGGTGTTCCGGAAGGCGGAATCGGCGCTGCAGAGCAGCAATGCGGGATCTGGCCAAGCTGGAACGCCGCAAGTGAGCACACTCTAGGCGGACCTTGTGCAGCAGGGCATCAAGATCCGGATAGTCCCTCAGAAAACTCTGCACAACCAAATTGAGCACATGTGCCAGACATGGGATGTGACTGAGGTTGCCAAGGGCCAAAGCTGCCACCAGATTTCGGCCATTGTCACACACTACCATGCCTGGCTGGAGATTCGCTGGCAGTAACCACACATCGCTCTCCTGCTTGACGGCATTCCAGAGCTCCTGCGCTGTGTGGCTTCGATGCCCCAATGAAACTAGTTTCAAGATGGCCTGCTGACGTTTGGCCACGGCTGTGCTCATGTCGGTCATAGGTAAACGTTCACGGGTCCATGTGGAGGTGGACTGTGACGGATCCTGCAGAGAGGAATCTGAGGAACTGGTGTAAGAGGAGGAGTCGATGCGTACAGACTGGATTCCTGCAATCCTTGGAGTGGGCAGGACACGTCCTGCGCCACTCGCACGATCTGTACCTGGCTCAACAACATTAACCCAATGGGCAGTGAGGGAAACATATCGCCCCTGTCCATGCTGACTGGTCCACGCATCGGTGGTGAGGTGGACCTTGCTACTGACGGCGTTCAGTAGCGCATGTTTTATGTTTGCCTCAACATGCCTGTGCAGGGCAGGGACAGCCTGCCTGCTGAAGTAAAAGCGGCTGGGCACCTTGTACTGTGGGACTGCCAATGCCATCAAGTCACGGAAGCTGTCAGTCTCCACCAGCCTGAACGAGAGCATTTCCAGGGACAACAGTTTGGCAATGCCTGCATTCAGAGCCTGTGCTCGGGGGTGGTTGGCCGAGAATGCCCGCCTTTTCTCCCATGCCTGTACTACCGATGGCTGTAGAGTAGACTGGGAGTGTGAGGATGACTGGGAAGGTGGTGCTGTGGGTGGAATTACACTAGGTCTCTGGACAACAGTGGAGGAAGAGGCAACACGAGATGAAGAGGTGGTAGCTGCCGCTGTTGGTTGGCCTACGTCTTCACTGTGTTTCTGTAACTCCACCGCGTGCCTGGTCCGCACATGTTTCCACATATTTGTGGTATTGAGGTTGCTGACACTTTTACCTCTTTTTACTTTCTGATGACACAGCTTGCATTTGACAAAACAAATGTCATCTGCAACTGTGTCAAAAAAGGACCAGGCACTGCAAGTCTTGGGAGCGCCCTTTTTGGCTTTGGAAAGAGACAGGCTCCTAACGGGTGCCAAAGTGGAGGCTACAGGCTCCGCAGTCTTCCCCCTCCCTCTCCCTCTCCCTCTTTGGCCCGTAAGGGGAAGCTCTTCCTCAGAGCTGCTCCCACCACCTTCCTGTTCCTCACACCACGATGGGTCAAGGACCTCATCATCTCCACTACCCTCTGCCACCAACTGCTCCTCCTGGGTAGTCTCGGCAGCACAGTACGCATCAGAAAGCGGCACCTGAGTTTCATCATCAGATGCGTACTGCGCTGTGGTCACCGGAGGCACTGGCCCACCTGCCTCTTCAGAGTCAGAGAGAAAAAGCTGTTGGGCATCACTGCACACTGCCTCTTCTTCCATTTCTCCAATGCTGCTTGGCTGGCCCCCTGTTTCCAAGCCAAGAGATTCAGAGAACAGAAGTAGAGACGGCTCCTGTCCTGGGCTCTCTGACTGCCTGGCCAATTTGGCAGGTGGTGAAGAGACAGATGGCTGCTCTCCAGTGCTCTGTGCCTGAGAGGATGTGGCACTAACTGAAGTCGATGCCGAGGCGTTAGCTGCCATCCACCCGACAACGGCTTCAATTTGGTCTTCACGCAGCAGCGGTGCACGGCGCTCTCCGACAAAGCTGCGCATGAAGGACTGTTCCCTGCTGAAACTGAGTGACGACGAGTCACCGGCGCCCGCAGCAGGCACAGAATCACCACGTCCTCTCCCTGCTCCTCTCCCTGCTCCGCGCCCACGCCCACGTGCCTTACTCCCTGCCCTCTTCATCTTGGTTGACAGATAAAGATAAGCAGAAAAGTACTAAGGCCTTAGCGTGCTTATTCCTGAAATGCTCCTCCTAACAGGTGTAAGAAACACTAATGTTGTAAAGTGTGGACTAAACTTTATTATTTTTCAAATGTGGCCTACACAAGTGTTAAGTTGTGTTTGGTGAACTTTACCTTTTTTTTTGTGCAGATCGGGCTACAGAGCTAGTTTAAATCACACGGAGACCGTGCAGACAGCCGTAAACGGCGCTGCAAGGCCAAAAAACCCTCCTCTAGGTTATCCTATGTAGTGTTTTTCCACTATTTAGCTGGAGACGGGTGGAAAGACACTAATAGGAATTTTTTTTTTTAAATTTTAAACAGGCTGCACTATTTGAAAAAAAGGAAATTGTTTTTCAAGGTATGAGGCAGTAACGCACCCTGAGCTGAATCCAACCGGCTATAGCTGCACACAGACTACAGGGCGAGCTGCGCTCACACAGAGACCGTGCAGACAGCCGTAAACGGCGCTGCAAGGCCAAAAAACCCTCCTCTAGGTTATCCTATGTAGTATTTTTCCACTATTTAGCTGGAGACGGGTGGAAAGACACTAATAGGATTTTTTTTTTTTTAATTTTAAACAGGCTGCACTATTTGAAAAAAAAGGAAATTGTTCTTCAAGGTATGAGGCAGTAACGCACCCTGAGCTGAATCCAACCGGCTAGAGCTGCACACAGACTACAGGGCGAGCTGCGCTGACACAAAGACCGTGTAGACAGCCGTAAACGGCGCTGCAAGGCCCAATAAACCCCCTCTAGGTTATCCTATGTAGTGTTTTTCCACTATTTAGCTGGAGACGGGTGGAAAAACACTAATAGGGATTTTTTTTTTAAATTTTTAAACAGGCTGCACTATTTGAAAAAAAGGAAAATTTTTCTCAAGGTATGAGCCAGTAACGAACCCTGAGCTGAATCCACCCGGCTATGGCTGCACACAGACTACAGGGCGAGCTGGGCTCACACGGATACCGTGCAGACAGCCGTAAACGGCGCTGCAAGGCCCAACAACCCCCCTCTAGGTTATCCTATGTAGTGTTTTTCCACAATTTAGCTGGAGACGGGTGGAAAAACACTAATAGGGAATTTTTTTTAACATTTTTAAACAGGCTGCACTATTTGAAAGAAAGGAAAATTTTTCTCAAGGTATGAGCCAGTAACGAACCCTGAGCTGAATCCAACCGGCTATGGCTGCACACAGAATACAGGGCGAGCTGGGCTCACACGGAGACCGTGCAGACAGCCGTAAACGGCGCTGCAAGGCCCAAAAACCCCCCTCTAGGTTATCCTATGTAGTGTTTTTCCACAATTTAGCTGGAGACGGGTGGAAAAACACTAATAGGAAATTTGAGAAAAAATGTGCAGCAGGCTGCACTATGAGCAAAAAAGGACAACTGTGTGAGGCAGTGTGAACCCCCCCTGAGCTGAATACAACCGGGTATATGGCTGCACACAGACTACAGAGTGAGCTGCACACACACACACACACAGAGACCTTGCAGAACGCTGTTAAAACAGCGCTGCAAGGCAAGAGCAAGGTGAACAGTGAAGAACACACAGCGTTTTGCTAAATTAGCCTTTGGAAAGGAAAATAAAGCAATTAGCTAGCTCAACTGGCCCTCAGTTAGAACACAGCGTCCTGTCCCTAACTGAAATCACAGCAGAGTGAGCGCAAAATGGCGGCAGCGTTTTTTATAGTGCAGAGTGACATCATTTCAGCAGCCAATCACAGCCTTGCCAGTACTTACATGCCCACCATGCTAAACAGGATGTGCCCACACTTCCAATCATTCCTCATTGGCTGCTGCGTGCAGTTTGAATTCTGGGAACTTCCGATTCCAGTATCCGATACGCGGGAAGTATCGGAATTCGGTATCGGAATTCCGATACCGCAAATATCGGCCGATACCCGATACTTGCGGTATCGGAATGCTCAACACTAATGGTGTCACTTTGGGGTATTTTCAGCCATATAGACACCTCAAACTGACTTCAAATGTGAGGTGGTCCCTAAAAAAATGGTTTTGTAAATTTCGTTGTAAAAATGAGAAATCGCTGGTCAAATTTTAACTCTTATAACTTCCTAGCAAAAAAAAATTTTGTTTCCAAAATTGTGCTGATGTAAAGGATACATGTGGGAAATGTTATTTATTAACTATTTTGTGTCACATAACTCTCTGGTTTAACAGAATAAACATTCAAAATGTGAAAATTGCGAAATTTTCAAAATTTTTGCCAAATTTCCATTTTTATCACAAATAAACGCAGAATTTATTGACCTAAATTTACCACTAACATGAAGCCCAATATGTCACGAAAAAACAATCTCAGAACCGCTAGTATCCGTTGAAGCGTTCCTGAGTTATTACCTCATAAGGGACACTGGTCAGAATTGCAAAAAACGGCAAGGTCATTAAGGTCAAAATAGGCTGGGTCATGAAGGGGTTAAGAGCCAATGACCTGATACCAGAAAGTCCAAGAACAGGGATATTCTACATGCTTCCCAAAATCCACAAATCTGGAAATCCAGGAAGACCAAATATTTCATGTGTGGGCACCCTTACTGAGCAGGTATCTGGATGGGTAGAGGGTATTCTTAAACCCCTGGTAAAAGATACACCCAGCTTCATTCAGGACACAACTGACCTACTGAATAAACTATCAGCAATAGGTCCTCTACCAGAAGGAACCATCTTGGCCACAATGGATGTGGAATCTTTGTACTCAAATATCCCACACCAGGATGGATTAAATGCCTGCAAATTCTTCCTGGAAAACACAGGGACTGATGCAAATTCTGATGTGAAACTTATAAAATTCATCCTCACCCACAATTACTTGGAATTTGACAAGAAGATCTATCTACAGGAGACTGGCACTGCAATTGGAAGTAAAATCACTCATGGTAATTCTGCTTCATGTCACCTGTGCTATGTTATGCATAAATATGTGATTCTTCAGAGTTTCTTTTAGTCTTTGCCTGATGAAGAGACCTGTGTAGTCTCAAAAGCTTGCAATTTGTTACCATCTTTTCAGTTAGCCATTAAAAGGTATCAACCACTGAGGACTCTCAATTCTAACTATTTTTCTAGTTACTGGCTAACACGGTACCAAGATATATATCTTTCCTGTACAACTCTCTACTAATTGGTAACCTTCCTACTTAACTCCCCCTCTCTGAGCTGTCCTGAATGCAGAATCCACACTCATTTCATTCCAGCCACAACACCGATGCCTCCACCGTGTTCCAGTCATTGCATTGGCTGCCAATTTGCTACAGAATACACGAACAACTTATCCTAATTTTCCACAAAGCCATCCACAGTGCTGCACTGCCCTACAGCTCCTCTCTCATCTCTGTCTACCACCCTACCTGTGCTCTTTGTTTTGCTAATGATCGACTAACATTCGTCATAATTCGAAGCTTTCATCTCCAAGACTTTCCTCAAGCGCTGCACCAGTTCACTGCAGTGCCCTTACCTGTAAAACATATTTAAACCCTAGTATCTACAGTTTTAAGCATGTGCTAAAAAAAACATCTTTTTAGACAGCCCGCTCACTCACCTTACCTCTCTAATCAAACCGCCATCCTTTCTCTGTTCCTACATTTTCTTTAGAATCTGATCCTTTCTACCTTGTGTTCTTATACATTTCATGCACTCAGTAGCACTTTGTATCTGACAAATACAGTCAGTGGATGGTGACTGGCTCAAAGCTTTACCTTAATACCCCAATAATCATGTCTGGACCGTACACTACAAGCACTCTTTTAGCTTTTGTGCTATCCCTGCTTCCTTGTAAGCTCTTGCAAGCAGGGTCCTTACTCCTCTTGCTTAATTGTTGAAATTGTGTGTGACTCTGTACTATCTGATATTGCCTGTACGTGTATACTCTGAATTGTTAAGTGCTGCATAATATACTGGCGTGAAACAAATACAATTATTAGGCTACATTATAATTTTTCCTCTTTTGTTTCCACTTTTGGCTTTGGCAAATAAAAGCTGCATTAAGAGCTGCCATAAAATCGTCTGATACAATGGTCTTGTTTTATGAACGCTGTCTCAATCTCAATGTGGCAATTTGAGCAATAAATATGCTAGATTAAAAAGTACAGAAGAAATTTTCATTGAGAATGCTTCACACATAGAAAAGGAGATCAACATTTTCAAGAATCTTCATAGGAAACACCAAAATAGCCATGAAAGCTAAACAATATGTCTCTAAAATAATAGGAATACAGATAGCACCCTGCTAAGAAAAGTCATGGTTGAAAACAGGTGTTCTGCAATAGCTGTGAAACAATATCTTTTATGATTTACTGTATCTGCTGTATCCATTAAACTGCTCAAAACATTTACCGAGAACTTACTTTAAGAATAGAAAACCTATGGTCCCATCCAAAGTTCATCATTCCATTAACATTCTAAAGAAATATATGAAATATCTATTACGGTATTTATTTTCAGATTAGCAAATTTGGCCTAAGCTTTATGACCTATAGCTGCTTGTATTGTACCATCTACTATATAATTGTCTAAGGGTCACTTCCGTCTTTCTGTCTGTCCTTCTCTCTCGGTTATTCATTTGCTGATTGGTCTCGCCAGCTGCCTGTCATGGCTGCCGCGACCAGTCAGCGACGGGCACAGTCCGGAAGAAAATGGCCGCTCCTTACTCCCCGCAGTCAGTGCCTGTCGCCCGCATACTCTCCTCCGGTCACCGCTAACACAGGGTTAATGCCGGTGGTAATGAACCGCGTTATGCCGTGGGTAACGCACTCAGTTACCTCCGCTATTAACCCTGTGTGTCCCCAACTTTTTACTATTGACGCTGCCTATGCGGCATCAGTAGTAAAAAATGTAATGTTAAAAATAATGAAAAAAAAAAAACCTGCTATAGTCACCCTCTGTAGTCGCTCGCGCCGGCCGCCATCTTCCGTTGCAGGTTCCAGTGGCAAAGATGGTATGGGAGAAGGACCTGCCATGACGTCACGGTTATGTGACCGCAACATCATCACAGGCCCTGCGCGCCTGCGCTAGAAAGACCTGCCATGACGTCACGGTCATGTGACCGCGACGTCATCACAGGTCCTGCGTTCATACCAACCCTGGGACTGGAAGCTGCCATGGACTACAAGAGGCCCTCGGAAAGGTGAGTATATGTTTATTTTTTATTTTTTAACCTGTGACAAACCTGGCTGGGCAATATACTACGTGACTGGCTCTGTGCTGTATACTACTTCGCTGTGCAATATACTACGTGACTCTGTGCTGTATACTACATCACTGGGCAATATACTACGTAACTGGGCAATATACTACGTCACTGGCGAATATACTACGTGGCTCTGTGCTGTATACTACATCGCTGTGCAATATACTACATGGCTCTGTGCAGTATACTACGTCACTGGGCAATATACTACGTAATTGGGCAATATACTACGTGGCTCTGTGCTGTATACTTTGTCACTGGGCAATATACTACGTCACTGGGCAATATACTACGTGGCTGCGCAATATACTACGTCACTAGGCAATATACTATGTAACTGGGCAATATACTACGTGGTTGGGCAATATACTACGTGGCTGGGCAATATACTACGTGACTGGGCAATATACTATGTGACTGTGCAATATACTACGTGGCTGGGCAATATACTACATGGTTGGGCAATATACTACATTGCTGGGCAATATACTACGTCACTGGGCAATATACTACGTGGCTGGCCAATATACTACATGGTTGGGCAATATACTACGTGACTGTGCAATATACTACCTGGCTGGGCAATATACTACGTGGCTGGGCAATATACTACGTGGCTGGGCTATATACTACGTGGCTGGGCAATATACTACGTGGACATGCATATTCTAAAATACCCGATGCGTTAGAATTGGGCCACCATCTAGTCTACTATATAATTGTCTATCCTTCTTTCTGTCTGTCCTTCTGTCTGTCTGTCACGGATATTCATTGTTCGCGGCCTCTGTCTGTCATGGAAATCCAAGTCGTTGATTTGGCGTTTTGCCACGACCATTGCCACGACCAATCAGCGACGGGCACAGTCCACCAGCAATATGGCCGCTCCTTCCTCCCCACAGTCAGTGCCCGCTCCATACTCCCCTCCAGTCAGCCCTTACACGGGGTTAATGCCAGCGTTAATGGACCGCGGTGTAACGCACTCCATTAATGCAGCTATTAACCCTGTGTGACCAACGTTTTACTATTGATGATGCGTATGCAGCATCAATAGTAAAAAGATCTAATGTTACAAATAATAATAATAATAAAAAAAAACCCGTTATTCTCACTCTCCGACGACGCGCCCTGTCCTCGGCAGTGCAAGCAGCAGGTTCCGGTGCCAAGGATGCTATGCGAGAAGGACCTGCCATGACGTCACGGTCAGGTGACCGCGACATCATCACAGGTCCTGTGCTCATACCAACCCTGGGACCGGAAGCTGCCGCGTGCACCGCACACAGGCGCCAGGACTACAAGGGGCCTTCGGAAGGTAAGTATATGTATATTTTTTATTTTAAGCCTTTTTTAACCTGTTACATATGTGACTGGGCAATATACTACGTGACTGGCCAATATACTACGTGGCTGGGCAATATACTACGTGGCTGGGCAATATACTATGTGTTTGGGCAATATACTATCTGGCTGGGCAATATACTACGTGGGCTGTGCAATATACTATGTGTTTGGGCAATATACTATCTGGCTGGGCAATATACTACGTGGGCTGTGCAATATACTATGTGGACATGCATATTCTAGAAAACCCGATGCGTTAGAATTGGGACACCATCTAGTGCCTTATAAAACTCCTCAACAATCTTGTGGCATAACCCAGTGCAGTTTATTGGCATATATAAGATCCTATTACTATAATAAGGAGAAGAAGATGGAGTAGAATGCCACCAAAAGTCATCCTCAGGAGAAAGTATAGATACCACACACAGAAAGTGCATAATATGCTCTAATGAGTTGTAATACATAATGAGTCCCTACTGTGCAGCATAAATGAGTGTTTCATATAGAATAAAAATGAATACAATTATAGTAAGAACAATTGGGTGCTGAAATACAAAATCATTTTGTTTACTTCTGTAACATGAAATAAATATTTGAGAGAATAATGGAGAAACCCTTTCTTAAGTCACCATATTAATAACTAGATCCCTTTCATGCATTCAATTAAACATGTATCCATAATCAAGTATTTTATTTTCTCATTGTTCTTATAAAATAATTTAAAAAGTGTATTTGAAAAAGAGGTTTCAGCCAAATAGCCAAATAGTATGTAGGTGTAAAACTGCTGAAATTAAAAAGAGTTGGAGCATACTTGCAGTACTTCTGTTCCATATATTTCTATAGGATTGCTGGAGTTCCAAGTGCTTCTCACTAAATTAGAATATCATCAAAATGTTAATTTATTTCAGATCTTCAATACAAAAGTGAAACTCATATATTATATAGAATCGTTACAAACAGAGTAATCTATGTTAGGGGTCGAGTTCCCGCCTCTGCACAGGGGGAATCTCAGGCCATCTCCGCTGCGGTCTCCCATTCTTCTCTTGCCGCAGTGAGCATCTTGCTCAGTCTGACTCTGTACAAAGAGTTACTGCTGCTTTTTCTGCTTCTGCCATTGAAGTCAGTGCTGGGCAGCGGCGAGCAGACGCTTCTGGGACTGCTTTACTCATTCGGAGCATGCCCAGAGTAAGATCTCTCAGTGGAGATGGAGGGTCACATGCTCAGATACTGCAGCTAAAGCCATTGGTCCTTCAGGAAGGTCCTTTAGGTGCTCAGGCTCTGTGGCAGCCTCTCATTGGTCCTTCTAGGAAGGTCCTGTACGTGCTGCAACTATTTAAGGCTCGCATGGCCGCACGGCCATGCGCTAGTATCTTTCAATGTTATGGACTTTGCGCTAGTGTGGTCATGTAAGTTTGTGTTCAGGGACCCGGCTGAAATAAGCCCCTAGAATGCTGGCACCTCCGGCGAGGAGATTGTGTGTGTATGTATTCAGGGACCTGGCTGAAATAAGCCCCTAGAATGCTGGCACCTCCGGCGAGGAGTTTTGTGTGCATGCATGATCACTGACTGCTCTCAGTTGGGTAGTTAGCCTGTGCCTCTGTGGAGTCTAACAGGGCACAGTGCTTTGCTTTGACAGCTACTCTGTGAAATAACAGAGTTAGTTCATACCGCCATATAGTTCCGCCGTTTGCTAGCAGCAGGTTCTCCTGCACGGTGGACCCCGGGCTGCGAACGCATCAATTTCAATAAAACATCTATATTTACTCGGTGCGTTCCGCTAGCCCTAACAGAATACTAGCACCAGAGTCTGGCTAGTAAATGGCAGACATTCAGCAATCCTTGCGGTAGATCCAGCAGCTGGAGGGTAGGTTGGCGGCTCTCGAGAGCACAACCTCAACTGTGGATGTTACCGCAGTTGCTGTACAGGCTGCTAGCGTGGCTGCAGCAACCTTGTCCACTGCCACCCCTGTTCCGTGCTCCCGCTGCCAGAAAAATTTTCTGGAGATAATAAATCTTGTAGGGGATTTGTGAGTCAGTGCTCTATTTACCTCGAGCTCCTGGCTGCACGTTTTCCCACAGAGCAGGCAAAGGTGGGATTTATTGTGTCTCTCTTGTCGGACAGGGCGTTTGAATGGGCTACGCCGCTGTGGGAGCGTGGCGATCATGTGGTGCAGAGTGCTCCGTTGTTCCTGAGCACTCTGAAACAGGTCTTCTTAGGACCTCGAGTCACCCATGACACAGCACTCCAACTGCTGGCATTAACTCAGGGTTTGTCCTTGGTCAGCCATTTTGCCATCCACTTCCGTACCTTAGCATCTGAGCTGGAGTGGTCGGATAAAGCCCTTATCCCCATATTTTGGAGGGGGCTGGCTGATCACGTGAAGGACACTCTGGCCACTAGGGAGATTCCTGCCACACTCGAGGAGTTAATAGCTGTCTCCACTCGTATTGACCTCCGTTTTAACGAGCGGATGTTTGAGCGAGCCCAGTGTAGGCAGAGGTTTCGGCTGGCTCCCACCTTCGCCAAACCTCTGGAATCTCCAGTCCAGGTCCCTGAGTCACATGAGGCCATGGAAGTGTCACGAGCGGGATCTAAATCCCGGACCGCTTGTGCACTCAAGGTCTGCAATGTTTGCCAGCTGTCAGGACATCTTGCCACCAGATGTCCCCAGCGGTCGAGGAAACGTCAGCATCTAGTGGTAGTAGGTGGAGGTGCACTAGACAATTACTATAGGCTCATCCTCCCACTCGGTAGAGCTCTGCGTGGATTCTGGGGCGGAGGGCAATTTTATGTCTTCTGCCTTCGCCCAACAACACGCAATACCCCTGGTTATGCTAGCTCAACCAGTAACGGTACAAGTGGTGAATGGGTCGACACTGCCCGCACAGATAACACACCAGACCATCCCTTTTACTCTGTCCATGTTGCCATCCCATCAGGAGATTATATCTCTGCTCGTCATTCCTGAGGGAATTGATGAGGTCCTGTTGGGGATACCTTGGCTACGGTACCACTCTCCTCATATCGAGTGGTCCTCAGGCAGAATTCTCGGATGGGGTGAATCTTGTGGGGGTAGGTGTCAGAGGGAGTGCGTTCAGGTTGCTACTACAGAGGTACCCGCAGATCTATCCTCTCTCCCCAAGCAATATTGGTCCTATGCAGACGTGTTCTCCAAAAAGGCGGCAGAGACCCTTCCTCCCCATCGCCCCTATGACTGTCCTATTGATCTCTTGCCTGGTGCTGAGCCTCCCCGGGGTTGAGTCTATCCGTTATCTCTCCCGGAGACGGAGGCAATATCTCAGTACATTCAAGATAATCTGGCAAGAGGGTTCATCAGGAAGTCAGTGTCAACTGCTGGGGCAGGGTTCTTTTTTGTGCAGAAGAATGGGGAACTACGTCCATGCATAGATTATAGGGATCTTAATGCCATCACTGTTAAGAATAAGTATCCTTTGCCCCTGATATCTGAACTTTTTGATAGGCTTCGGGGAGCAAGGGTATTTACTAAATTAGATCTGTGGGGTGCTTACAACCTGATTCGCATCCGTGAGGGGGACGAATGGAAGACGGATTTTAACACCAGGGATGGGCACTATGAATGTCTGGTGATGCCCTTTGGGCTCTGTAATGCCCCAGCTGTTTTCTAAGACTTTGTGAACAACATCTTCCGGGATATGCTCTCCACCTCAGTCATAGTCCATCTGGATGATATTCTCATCTACTCTCCAGATATTGACTTCCACCGGAGAGATGTTTGCAAAGTCTTCGACCTCCTACGGGCAAACTCCCTCTATGCCAAGTTGGAGAAGTGTGTGTTCGAGCAGGAGTCCTTACCTTTCCTGGGCTATATCATCTCTGCCCAGGGATTGGCTATGGATCCTGCCAAACTACAGGCTGTGATGGACTGGCAGGAACCCCATTCTCTTAAGGCGGTGCAGCGCTTTATGGGGTTCATTAACTACTATCGCCAGTTCATTCCACACTTCTCAACTTTGGTTGCCCTCACCAAGAAGGGAGCAAATCCCAAATTGTGGTCTGAGGAGGTCTCCAAGGCCTTTAACTCCATTAAGTCACATTTCGCTAGCGCTCCCATCCTACAGTTAGGTCCATATATATTTGGACAGAGACAACATTTTTCTAATTTTGGTTATAGACATTACCACAATGAATTTTAAACAAAACAATTCAGATGCAGTTGAAGTTCAGACTTTCACCTTTCATTTAAGGGTATCCACATTAAAATTGGACGAAGGGTTTAGGAGTTTCAGCTCCTTAACATGTGTCACCCTGGTTAAAAAGGGACCAAAAGTAATTGGACAATTGACTTCAAGGCTATTTCATGGAGAGGTGTTGGCAATCCCTTTGTTATGTCATTCTCAATTAAGCAGATAAAAGGCCTGAAGTTGATTTGAGGTGTGGTGCTTGCATTTGGAAGGTTTTGCTGTGGAGTCAACATGCGGTCAAAGGAGCTCTCCATGCAGGTGAAACAAGCCATCCTTAAGCTGCGAAAACAGAAAAAGCCCATCTGACAAATTGCTACAATATTAGGAGTGGCAAAATCTACAGTTCGGTACATCCTGAGAAAGAAAGAAAGCACTGGTGAACTCATCAATGCAAAAAAACCTGGGCACCCACAGAATACAACAGAGGTGGATGATCGCAGAATAATCTCCATGGTGAAGAGAAACCCCTTCACAACAGCCAACCAAGTGAACAACACTCTCCAGGAGGTAGGCGTATCAATATCCAAATCTACCATAAAGAGAAGACTGCACAAAAGTAAATACAGAGGGTTCACTGCACGGTGCAAACCACTCATAAGCATCAAGAATAAAAAGGCAAGTCTGGACTTTGCTAAAAAAACATCTAAAAAAGCCAGCACAGTTCTGGAAGAACATTCTTTGGACAGATGAAACCAAGATCAACCTCTACCAGAATGATGGAAAGAGAAAAGTATGGCGAAGGCGTGGTAGAGCTCATGATCCAAAGCAAACCACATCATCTGTAAAACACGGCGGAGGCAGTGTGATGGCTTGGGCATGCATGGCTGCCAGTGGCGCTGGGTCACTAGTATTTATTCATGATGTGACACAGGACAGAAGCAGCCGAATGAATTCCGAGGTATTCAGAGCCATACTGTGTGCTCAGATCCAGACACATGCAACAATACTGATTGGTCGTCGTTTCATACTACAGATGGACAATGACCCAAAACAAAGCCAAAGCAACCCAGGAGTTTATTAAAGCAAAGAAGTGGAATATTCTTGAATGGCCAAGTCAGTCACCTGATCTCAACCCAATTGAGCATGCATTTCACTTGTTAAAGACTAAACTTCAGACAGAAAGGCCCACAAACAAACAGCAACTGAAAACCACCGCAGTGACGGCCTGGCAGAGCATCAAAAAGCAGGAAACACAGCATCTGGTGATGTCCATGAGTTCAAGACTTCAGGCAGTCATTGCCAACAAAGGGTTTTCAAACAAGTACTAAAAATGAACATTTTATTTAAAATTATTTAATCTGTCCAATTACTTTTGGTCCCTTTAAAAACAGGGTGACGCATATTAAGGAGCTGAAACTCCTAAACTCTTCATCCAATTTTAATGTGGATATCCTCAAATGAAAGCTGAAAGTCTGAACTTCAACTGCATCTGAATTGTTTTGTTTAAAATTCATTGTGGTAATGTCTATAATCAAAATTAGAAAAATGTTGTCTATGTCCAAATATATATGGACCTAACTGTACATCGCCCCGATGTAGATAAGGCATTTATAATGGAGGTGGATGCCTCATCTGTTGGTGCTGGAGCAGTCCTTTTCCAAAAGGATGCTCAAGGTCGGAAGCATCCTTGCTTCTTCTTCTCTAAGATCTTCTCACCAGCAGAGAGCAATTATTCCATCAGGGACAGGGAGTTGCTAGCTATGAAGGTGGCTTTCTCGGAGTGGAGATATCTCTTGGAGGGAGCTCGTTTTCCCTTCCAAGTCTTCACAGATCACAAAAATTTGGTATACCTGCAGACAGCCCAGCTGTCACGCTCAAGCCCTGACTGGTGGGCGTGAGCTCGGGGGGTTTGTGGCCCCACTGTGCCACAAACCAGACTACCCTGGAAGGGGCGTGACTATGACAGCTGCCTGGGTTTTCACTGGAGCCTCTGATGGTGAGGACAGGCTTGTGCAGCAGGCAGCTGCCAGGTGCTACTCCAGGGTGGTGTCTGGCTGTGGCTGCTGATCCCACTTGGGAGACAGGAACACCTGGATTGGTGCGGGCATTAGGCAGGACTGGCAGAAGAGCACGCCTGGAATACAGACGAGTAGGCTGGCACGGCTGAGACAGGGCTGGCAGAGACACGGCAGAGAACTCAGGGCTGGCAGAGACACGGCAGGAAACAGGACTGGCTAGGACAGCAGGAACACAGGACTGGAAGGCAGGGCAGGAACGGCAGGACTGGCAGGAACACAGGATTGGGAGGCACTGCAGAGAACACAGGACTGGAAGGCAGGGCAGGAACGGCAGGACTGGCAGGAACACAGGATACACAGGACGGGTTGATGTGGTGTATGAATCAGGCTGCACTTTGATGACACCCGAGTGCAGTCCTATTGTAAGTGTGATGAAGGAACAGGTAGGGACCTGTACACACAGAAGATGCAGGTACGGAAACAAGCCAGAAGGAAAGGAGAATGAAGGAACAGGTAGGGACCTGTTCACACAGGAGGACCAAGTAACAAGTAGAAGGTGGAACTAAGAAAAGAGAAGGAGAAGGCAGAGCCAAGGACGGAGCCGCAAGAGGCGGAGCCAAGGGCAGAGACGCTGGAGGCGGAGCCAAGGGCGGAGATGCTGGAGGCGGAGCCAAGAGCGGAGACGCTGGAGGCGGAGCCAAGAGCGGAGACGCTGGAGGCGGAGCCAAGAGCAGAGACGCTGGAGGCGGAGCCAAGAGCGGAGATGCTGGAGGCGGAGCCAAGAGCAGAGACGCTGGAGGCGGAGCCAAGAGCGGAGACACTGGAGGCGGAGCCAAGAGCGGAGACGCTGGAGGCGGAGCCAAGAGCAGAGACGGAGCCAAGTGCAGAAACACAGGAGGCGGAGCCAGATAGTACCGCAAAGAGCGGGGCCAGATAGAACCGCAAAGAGCGGAGCCACAGAGCAAAGCGAGAGAGTGCGAAGCAAGGTCTGAGTGCAGAGCCGCAAGAGTGCGGAGTGAAAGCAGACAGAAAACACAAGGAAAGAAAGCAGGGAAGAAAGCCACAGACAAGGAGACCGAGAAAAGACAAAGTACAGACAAGGCAATAGAACAAGACACAGGGACTAAGACACAGGGACCAGGATATTCTGCCTCCTGGAGGGCGGACTACAAGAACAAGGCAATAGCACAGAGAAAAGCTCAGAGAGAATAACTCAGAGCAAGGCCAGGCAAACTCAGCAGCTAAACACTAACTGAGCTAACACATTGCACAGGCCCAGACCACAGGGTGGAGCTGCACTATATACAGGAGGCCTCTTGGTAATTGGTCAGGAACTGATTGGACAGGTGCACCTGATTCCTATAAGAACCAAAGAGTTCAGGCGCCGGCCCCCTATACACATAGCCATGAAGCATGTACAGAGCAGAGACACAGAACATGGAGCTGGCATTAAAGAGAAAGCACATCATGGCCTGGAGCAGTGGGTAAGATTGTGTAAGAGATGTGAGGCCATGCTGTGATGCCAGCAGAGTTGTTACACCAGTGGTTAAAGGGACACTGTCACCTGAATTTGGAGGGAACAATCTTCAGCCATGGAGGCGGGGTTTTCAGGTGTTTGATTTACCCTTTCCTTACCCGCTGGCTGCATGCTGGCTGCAATATTGGATTGAAGTTCATTCTCTGTCCTCCATAGTACACGCCTGCGCAAGGCAAGATTACCTTGTGCAGGCATGTACTACGGAGGACAGAGAATGAACTTCAATCCAATATTGCAGCCAGCATGCAGCCAGTGGGTAAGGAAAGGGTGAATCAAAAACCCCAAAACCCCGCCTCCATGGCTGAAGATTGTTCCCTCCAAATTCAGGTGACAGTGTCCCTTTAAATTCTCGCCAGGCCAGATGGTCCTTGTTCTTCTCCCGCTTTCATTTTACCCTCCATTTTCTTTCTGGGGAAAAGAACATTTGTGCCGACGCTCTCTATCGCTCCATTGTATCATCTGTGGAGGAGGAAGAGGAGCCTCGGCTTATTGTCCCAATCGAGAGCCTGAGAATTGTGGCTCCAGTTTCACTAGCGTCTGTGCCTCCGGGCAAGACTTTTGTTCCATCCAGTTTGCGACCGGAGGTTCTCTCTTGGGCTCACTCATCCAGGGTAGGTGGACATTTTGTTTCCAAAAGGACATCTGAGTTACTGGCGAGGACATACTGGTGGCCGCATATGGCTCGTGATGTCACAGACTATGTTCGGGCGTGTGTCTCTTGCGCCGAGAACAAGTCTCCTCGGCAATGGCCAGCTGGGTTGCTTTACCCCCTGCTGGTGGCGGACAGGCCCTGGGAGATGGTCGAGATGGACTTTGTGGTGGGCTTACCCAAGTCTCATAGCTGCACCATAATCTGGGTGATCACCAACCATCTTTCCAAAATGGTTCATTTGGGGACTCTTCCACGGCTACCTTCTGCATGGGCTCTGGCAGCGTTTTTCATCAAGCATATCTTTCGCTTACACGGTATGCCGGACAAGATTGTCATTGACCGGGGTCCCCAGTTTGCGTCTCAATTCTTGAGAGAGCTATGTCGTTTACTCAGTATTGAGTTGAATCTCTCCTCGGCTTATCATCCTGAGACGAATGGGTTGGTTGAGAGGGACAATCAGACTCTGGTCACATATTTACAACATTTTGTTTCTGCCAGGCAGGATGACTGGGCATCCTTGTTACCGTGGGCAGAGTTTGCTCTTAACAATGCTGTAGCCGACTCCACCGGTCAGACTCCTTTCCTCCTTAATTACGGCCAGCATCTGTGGGCTCCTGTGCCTATGCCCATGTCCTCTGCTGACTCCAGGGTGGCAGATTGGGCAGTGGAGGCATGGGACATTTGGGACCGCACTCAGGATGCCATCCAGGCCTCCAAGGAGAAAATGAGGTCCTCCACCGATGCACATCGGTGCACTGCCCCGAACTTTGCTCCTGGTGACTTAGTGTGGCTCTCCGCCCATAACATCAGGCTGTGTGTTGAGTCCACTAAGTTTGCACCTCACTACTTGGGTCCCTTCAAGGTACTCGAACAGGTTAATCCTGTGGTCTACCGTCTAGCCCTTCCTCCACGCCTAGGTATCACCGACACCTTTAATGTGTCCCTCCTTAAGCCCGTATACATGTCCTGGCTTTCTGAGTCATCTGCCGGGACATCGGGTTCGTCAACGGACGATTACGAGGTGAACGCTATTTTGGGGTACAAGGTGGTATGAGGCAAAACATTTTATTTGGTGGACTGGAAGGGTTACAGTCCTGAGGATAGGTCCTGGGAGCCTGCTGAGCACTTTCGGGCTCCGCGGCTCATTGCTGCCTTCGAACGTAGCGAGGCCCAAGGAAGGGGGGTAATGTTAGGAGTCGAGTTCCCACCTCTGCACAGGGGGAATCTCGGGCGATCTCCACTGCAGTCTCCCATTCTTCTCCTGCCGCAGTGGAACCTGCTCAGCGGAGAGGTCAGTCCCATCGCCTCACTCAGTCTGACTCTGTACAAAGAGTTACTGCTGCTTTTCCTGCTTCTGCCATTGAAGTCAGTGCTGGGCAGCGGCGAGCAGACGCTTCTGGGACTAAGTCCTGCTTTTCTCCTTCTGAGCATGCCCAGAGTAAGATCTCTCAATGGAGATCGAGGGTCACATGTTCAGATACTGCATCCAAAGCCATTGGTCCTTCAGGAAGGTCCTGTAGGTGCACAGGCTCTGTGGCAGCCTCTCATTGGTCCTTCTAGGAAGGTCCTGTACATGCTGCAACTATTTAAGGCTCGCATGGCCGCACGGCCATGCGCTAGAATCTTTCTATGTTATGGACTTTGCGCCAGTGTGGTCATGTAAGTTTGTGTTCAGGGACCCGGCTGAAATAAGCCCCTAGAATGCTGGCACCTCCGGCGAGGAGAGTGTGTGTGTATGTATTCAGGGACCTGGCTGAAATAAGCCCCTAGAATGCTGGCACCTCCGGCGAGGAGTTTTATGTGCGTGCATGATCACTGACTGCTCTCAGTTGGGTAGTTAGCCTGTGCCTCTGTGAAGTCTAACAGGGCACAGTGCTTTGCTTTCATGGCTACTCTGTGAAATAACAGAGTTAGTTCATACCACCATATAGTTCCGCTGTTTGCTAGCAGCAGGTTCTCCTGCACGGTGGACCCCGGGCTGCAAACGCATCAATTTCAATAAAATATCTATATTTACTCGGTGCGTTCCGCTAGCCTTTACAATCTATTTCAAGTGTTCATTTCTGTTAATGTTGATGATTATGGCTTACAGCCAGTGAAAACCCAAAAGTCATTATCTCGGTAAATTAGAATACTTTATAACACTAGCTTAAAAAAGGATTTTAAAATCCAAAATGTTGGCCTACTGAAATGTATGTTCAGTAAATGCACTCAATACTTGTCCAGGGCTCCTTTTCCATCAATTATTGCATCAATGCTGCATGGCATGGAGGCGATCAGCCTGTGGCACTGCTGAGGTGTTATGGAAGCCCAGGCTCAGCTCGCCTGCATTGTTGGGTCAGGTGTCTCTCATCTTCCTCTTGACAATACTCCATAGATTTTCTATGTGGTTAAGGTCAGGCAAGTTTGCTGGCCAATCAAGCACAGTGATACTGTTGTTTTTAAACCCGGTACTGGTACTTTTGGTAGTATGGACAGGTGCCAAGTCCTGCTGGAGAATGAGATTTCCATCTCCAAAAAGTTTGTTGGCAGAGGAAAGCATGAAGTGCTCCAAAATTTCAAGGTAGATGGCTGCGCTGACTTTGGTCTTGATAAACCACAGTGGACCTACACCAGCAGATGACATGGCTCCAAAAACCATTACTGATTGAGGAAACTTCACATTAGACCTCAAACAGCTTGTATTGTGGCCTCTCCACTCTTCCTCCAGACTCTGGGACCTTGATGTCCAAATGAAATGAAAAATTTACTTTCATCTCTAAACAATACCTTGGACCATTGAGCAACAGTCCAGTTCTTTTTCTCCTTGGCCATGGTAAGATGTGTTGTCTATTGGTCATGAGTGGCATGACACAAGGAATGCGACACTTGTAGCCCATGTCCTGGATATGTTTATGTGTGGTGATGTGACGCTAGTCACTTCTCACGGCTAAGCCATGAGTCAAAGTGGTCATGGAGTCCTAAGTCAGAAGCCAGGAGGGTACGTCGTAAACAGAAGGAAGAGACAAAAGCGTAGTCATCACAAAAGCATATTGCTGGCGCAACACAATACATCAATAAATTCACAAAGGGGGTGCAGAAACAGTGGCCAGAAGTAGCAATAATGAAGACAGAAAAGAAGCCACTTACATAATCTGCACACCACCGAATGAGTAGGTGAAAAACAGGACAAGCTTCATTGGTAACACTGATAAAAACAATTAAAAACAGTGCAAAAAAACTCCCTCCTTACACCTGTTCCCATATAAATCTATACAACCATAGAAAATGTAACAAAATTTATCACATGGCACTCAGGAGACACCTAGAAGAATTACAAAATACATAAACCATAAACCATAAATACGGTCCTAATGGTTATCACTAGGTGAAACACATGACAATCAGACATGTAATGAGCGGTAATGGTGACCGCTCAGTACAAGAGAAGCTTCGACCCCGGGAAGCAGGGACTGCACCGCGCCAGGAGCAGGTGAGTATAATGGGGAGGGGGAGTGCTGCGGGATATTCACCTGCTCCTCGTGCCGGGCGCCGCTCCATCTTCAGCGTCTTCTGCAGTGATGCTCAGGTCAGAGGGCGCGATGACGTGGTTAGTGCGCGCCCTCTGCCTGAACATCAGTGCAGAAGACCCTGAAGATGGAGCGGCACCGGAACGTGGAGCAGGTAAATATTGAAAGTGCCAGGGGCCTGAGCGACGAAGAGGTGAGTATGTGATTTTTTTGTCGCAGCAACAGCAAATGGGGCAATTGTCTGTATGGAGCATGTTATGGGGCCATAATGTCTGTGCAGCACTATATGGGGCAAGTGTCTGTATGGGGCCATAACATTTGTGCAGCACTATATGGGGCAAGTGTCTGTATGGGGCCATAACTTTTGTGCAGCACTCTATAGGGCAAGTGTCTGTATGGGGCCATAACGTTTGTGCAGCACTATATGGAGCATCTTATAGGGCTCATCATAACCTTTATGGAGCATTATATGGGGCTCCTGATTCAATATGGATATTCAAAAACACTTAGCCTACTGATGTCTCAATTAATTTTACTATTATTGGTATCTATTTTTGCTTTTGATATTTAGCGGTAGCTGCTGCATTTACCACCCTAGGCTTATACCCGAATCATTAAGTTTTCCAGTTTTTTGTGTCAAAATTAGGGGGGTCGGCTTATACTCGAGTATATACGGTAATTTGAGTAATGAACACATGGAGACAGCCGATGCCTCACAGTATCAGATTGGATAGCTGAGCTGTCAATCAACAGACCGACAGCTCAGCACGCCTCCTTACCAGATTGGATGGCCAAACTGTCTGTCAAAGTACTGACAGCTTCTGCACACTCCTAAACCAGATTGAATGGCCGAGCTGTCAGTAGCTGCATCCCAGACTCTGAGGGGTGAAGCTGTGACAGGTGGCTCTTGAAGCAATGACTCCTTCAGCAGTAAACTCCTTGTGAATCTCCCCAAAATTTTTGAATGCCTGTTCTTAACAAGCCTTTCAAGGTTGCGATTATCCCAGTTGCTTATGCATCTTTTTCTACCAAATTTTTTCCTTCCACTCAACTTTTCATTAACCCCTTCATGATGGAGCCCTTTTTTGTTTTTGCATTTCCATTTTTCGCTCTCCTTCTTCCCAGAGCCATAACTTTTTTATTTTTTCCATCAATTTGGCCATGTGAGGGCTTGTTTTTTGCGACACAAGTTGTACTTTTGAATAACATCATTAGTTTTACCATATTGTCTACTCAAAAAAGGGAAAAAACTTCTAAGTTCAGTGAAATTGTAAAAAAAAGTGCAATTCCAGAACTGTTTTCATTATTTTTATTACCCTGTTAACCAAATTCTAAAATTGACCTGCCATTTGGATTATCCAGGTTATTACAAGTCCATAGACACCAAACATATATAGGTTCTTTTGTATTTAAGTTGTGAAGAAAAAATCCAAAGTTTGTTAAAAAAAAGGTGTCATTTCCGAGACCCTTAGCGTCTGCTTTTTGCGTGATCTCGGGTTGGTTGAGGCTTTATTGCTTGTGTGCCGAGCTGACGTTTTTAATTATAACATTTTGGTGCAGATACAATCTTTTGCTCGCCAGTTATTGCATTTTAATGCAATGTTGCAGCGACCGAAAAAACATAATTCGCTTTGACTTTTTTCTCTTTACGCCGTTTAGAGATCGGGTTAATTGTTTTTTATATTGATAGATCAGGCGATTCTGAACTCGGTGATACCAATTATGTGTATGTTTGCTTTTTTTATTGTTTTATTTTGAATGGGGGCGAAAGGGGGTGATTTAAACTTTTATATTTTTTTATTTTTTTAATATTTGTAAAAACCTGTTTTAACATTTAGCATGCTTCAATAGTTTCCATGGGAGATTAGAAGATGCCATAACCCAATCAGCTCTGCTACATGCAGATGATGATCAGATCTCCTGAATGTAACAGAATTGCTGACTTGACCTCTGGTTGTCATGCCGACCCACTGGTTACCCGCGTTCACGTGATGGGGTCACTGATGGCCACGTATTTCTGGTGCGATTGCCAGAAGCACGCGTTCAAAACAGCTGACATGTGCTGGAAAAGCTCGTGTTCAAAACAGCTGACATGTGCCAGAACAGATGTGGGCTCAGTGCCGGAGTCCACATCAAAGGGGGAGACTCGACATGTGCCGCACTAGTTCGGCACATGTCATGAAGGTTAACATGCTTGGATACAGCACTCTGTCTACAGCCGGCTTCTTTAGCAATGACCTTTTGTGGCTTACCCTCCTTGTGGAGTGTGTCAATGACTGCCTTTAGAACATCAGTCAAGTCAGCTCAGCAGTCTTCCCTATGATTGCGGAGCCTCCTGAAACAGACTAAGGGACTTTTTGAAATACCTAGGAAGCCTTTGTATGTGTTTTTTGTTAATATTCTAATTTACTGAGATAACGACTTTTGGGTTTTCATTGGCTGTAAGCCATAATCATCAGCAGAAATAAACACTTGAAATAGATCACTGTTTGTAATGACTATATAATATATGAGTTTCACTTTTTGTAGTGAAGAACTGAAATAAATTAAGTTTTTGATGATATTCTAATTTTGTGAGAAGCACTTGTAGTATACCGTATTTTTTGGATTATAAGACACACTTTATTCCTCTCAAATTTTGGGGGAAAATGGGGGTGCGTTTTATCATTCGAATTTACCTTACTGGCCGCAGTGGAGCAGGGTCCCAAGGTCGCTGCTGGAGGAGGAAAGAGTGGTGCGTTGCTGCAGGCCGCAGGCTGGGATGAGGGGGTGTTTAGTGTTTGGAGGTGCAACACTGAGGGTCTTCAGTGGTGCGAGGGCCCCGCTGACTTTTTTTGAAAGCTCAGGACCCATGCATTCCCATGGTTTACATTGCGGTGGACTCCGGGAAAATGGCTGCCGGGGGGGGGGGGGGAGCGCATGCACAGATGGAAATCTTGGCACCAAAATCTTGGGAGATGAGATCCCAGCGCCAAGATCTCCATCTGTGCATGTGCCGCCCTGTGCAGCCATTTTCCCAAAGTCCACCGCCAAGTAAACCATGGAAGTACGGGGGCTCCGGGTTTTCACCCGCAGCGTCGCTCATCCGAACACCCCTTTCTCCCAGTCTAGGGTCCACAGCATTGCCCCACTCTTGCGTCAGCCAGCAGTGACCCTGGGACCCAGCTTCATTGCAGCCATCACCCCCCGGTAAGCAATAAGATGCATGGATTGTATGAAGCACCACCATTTTATTAAAAAATGTTTTTTTCTCCTCAAAATTTGGGGTGCATCTTATAATCCAGTGCATTTTATATACTGCAAAGTACGATATATGGCCCAGACAGAAAAAAATGCAGGTACTCTAAAAAAATATTTTTTATCTAAGTGGTGAAAAAAAATTCCAAACTTTGCTAAAAAAAAAAAAAAATTGCGCCTTTTTCCGATACCCGTAGCGTCTCCATTTTTCGTGATCTGGGGTCGGTTGAGGGCTTAGTTTTTGCATGCCGAGATTATGTTTTTAATGATAGCATTTTGGTGCAGATACGTTCTTTTGATCGCCTGTTATTGCATTTTAATGCAATGTCGCGGCGACCTAAAAAACGTAATTCTGGCGTTTCGAATTTTTTTCTCGCTACGCCGTTTAGCGATCAGGTTAATGCTTTTTTTAATTGATAGATCAGGCGATTCTGAGCGCTGCGATACCAAATATGTGTAGATTTGATTTTTTTTATTGATTTATTTTGATTGGGGCGAATGGGGGGTGATTTAAACTTTTATATTTTTTTTATTTTTTTCACATTTTTTTTAACTTTTTTTTTTTACTTTTGCCATGCTTCAATAGCCTCCATGGGAGTCTAGAAGCAGGCACAAGGCGATCGGCTCTGCTACATAGCAGCTATCTGCTGATCGCTGCTATGTAGCAGAAATGGAGGTGTGCTGTGAGCGCCGACCACAGGGTGGCGCTCACAGCCACCGGTCATAAGTAACCATGGAGGTCACTAGGACCTCTATGGTTACCATCCTGATGCATCGCCAACCCCCGATCATGTGACGGGGGTCGGCGATGACGTCATTTCCGGCCGCCCGGCCGGAAGTGGTAGTTAAATGCCGCTGTCTGCGTTTGACAGCAGCATTTAACTAGTTAATAGGTGCGGGCAGATTGCGATTCTGCCTGCGCCTATTACGGGCACATGTCAGCTGTTCAAAACAGCTGACATGTCCCGGCTTTGATGCGGGCTCACCGCGGAGCCCTGCATCAAAACAAGGGATCTGACCTCGGACGTACTATCCCGTCCGAGGTCAGAAAGGGGTTAAATTTGCGGAATTGCGGTGACTCCGCACACTTAGGAATTAATTGATCTGTTTACTTTCCGCATGGGGCTGTGCACACCATGCGGGAAGTAAGCAGATTATGTGCGGTTGGTACCCTGGGTGGAGGAGAGGAGACTCTCCTCCACGGACTGGGCACCATATAATTGGTAAAAAAAAAATAATTAAAATAAAAAATAGTGATATACTCACCCTCTGATGGCTCCAGAGTCTTCCCGCCTCTCATCGGTGTACGTTGCCGCTTCCGTTCCTGTAGATGGTGTGTGAAGGACCTGCGATGACATCGCAGCCTTGTGATTGGTCGCGTGACCGCTCATGTGACCTTTCACGTGACCGTGACGTCATCGAAGGTCCTGCACACACACACCATCTATAGGAACGGACGCCGCTGAGGAGATCGGCTGTCTGCATAGGCAGCATCTATAGTAAAAAGTTGGTCACACTTGTCAAACACGATGTTTGACAAGTGTGACCAACCTGTCAGTCAGTTTTCCAAGCGATGCTATGGATCACTTGGAAAACTTTATCATTCTGCAAGCTAATTTCGCTTGCAAAATGCTAAAAAAAAAAAACGCAAAAAACGGGGAAAAAAAGCGCAAAAAAAAATGCGGATTTCTTGCAGAAAATTTCCGGTTTTCTTCAGGAAATTTCTGCAAGAAATCTGGACGTGTGCACATACCCTAAGAGGAGATTGATATGCCCTGGACTTCCACAGGCCCGGATAGGCAATCTGCCAAAGCGGGCAGATGCCCGGTGGGCCGGCGGCTCTGAACTACAAAATGGGCCACCGGCCCTTTAAAACTTCTGTCTAGGCCCTGCGTGAGTGCAGCCCCCATCAGTGCAGGCAAGCAGGAGAGTGCGCACACACACAGCTGTGTGTGATACGTGTGTGTGTGAGATACTTGTGTGTGTGTGTGTGTGTGTGTGAGATGCTGCATATGTGTGATGCTGTGTGTGTGTGAGCTGTCTGTGATACTTGTGTGTGCTGTGTGTGTGAAAGCTGCATATGTGTGAGCTGCATGTGTGTGTGCCACGTACATCTGTGTGTGTGTCATGTACATATGTGCAATGTACATGTGTGTGTGTCATGTACATATGTGTGTGTCATGTACGTGTGTATGCGCCATGTATATGTGTGCATGATACTGCGTGTGTGTGAGCTGCGTGTGATACTTGTATATATGTGTGTGAGATACTTGTGTGTGTGAGCTGCGTGTGTGATGCTGCGTGTGTGTGATGCTGCATGTGTCTGATGAAGCGTGTGTGATACGTGTGTACGTGTGTGTTTGATAATTGTGTGTGATAATATTGTGTTTGTGTGTGTGTGATAATTGTGTGTGTGATAATTGTGTGTGTATGTGAGATACTTGTGTGTGAGATTTGTGTGTGTGTGTGAGATACATGTGTGTGTGTGAGAGATACGTGCGTGTGAGATACGTGTGTGTGTGATATGTGTGTGTTTCATACTTGTGTGATACACGTGTGTGTGTGATACTTGTGTGTTAGATACTTGTCCAGCATCCATGTATTGTGTATATGATGTGTACTTGCTGAGCGTTTCTTATAGAGAATGTGTGTATTAATTACATGTATGATGTGTGTGACTATATGAGATGTATGTAATGAGGATGTGATGTCCAGCATGTGTGCTGTGTACTTGTATACAATGTGTGCTGGTGTGACTATATCAGGTGTATATAATGAGCCTGTGTTGCCCAGCATGTGTTTATGGTGATGTTCTGGTGTAAAGACACATAGACCCCAATTCATCAAAGTGTTTTCAGCCAAAAACTTGGCTTAAAACCCTTTGATAAGTCGAAAAATTTTAAGACGCGACAAGATTTGATGAGGCATAATGAATCCAGCGCCTCTCACTCCAGCACATCTCATCAAGCCCTGAATGATCAGCACCAGTGTTCGATCTTGATCAATCAGGGCCATAGTAGCTGCTGTCTTGCCTTAAAGAAGTTGTTCACTATTCGGTCAACCCCTTCTGAATTCCCAGGTTTCTCGCAGAACAATAATATCAACTATAGTCACCTCCAGTGCTGGAGCCATTCTGCCAGTGTCTGCACTGGATCTCCCGGGTATCATGTGACCTTGTTATGTCACGTAACCCCTGCAGACAATCAGCGCTGGCTTTGCTTTTCTCTCCTATGGACATAATTGAAATCTGGAGGAAGTGAAAGGGCAGCTACAGCTCTCACTTCCTCTATATGTCTGATTTGTTCTCTGGAGAGGAAAGCACAGCCAGCGCTGATTGTCCGCAGGGATTACTTAACAATATCACGTGATACCCGGGAGATCCAGTGCCAACACAGCAGGAATGGCACAGCATTGGAGGTGACTATAAGTGATATTATTTATTATTATATGGGAAAACATAGGGATTCAGAAGGGGTTACACCTATAAAGGGAATTTGTCATGTCAAAAATGCTATTAACCTGCAGATATGGGTGTAATCTACAGGTTAATAGCATTGGAAAGGTGTCCTGTCACCTGGAGGAAATTAACTTTATTTAACCCATTTTTAGTTATAGAGGAGTGCCTTCAGTCACTCAGTGCATAGTGAGTGGCGGCTGTAACGGTGCACCATCTCTGACTAACAATTGGCTCAGTACATAGTGAACAGCGGCTGTAACCGTGCACCATCTCTGACTGACAGCCGGCTCAGTACATAGTGAGCGGCGGCTGTAACCATGCACCATCTCTGACAGCCAGCTCAGTACATAGTGAGCAGCGGCTGTAACCATGCACCACCTCTGACAGCCAGCTCAGTACATAGTGAGCAGCGGCTGTAACCATACACCATCTCTGACTGACAGCCAGCTCAGTACATAGTGAGCAGCGGCTGTAACCATGCACCATCTCTGACAGCCAGCTCAGTTCACAGTGAGCAGCGGCTGTAACCATGCACCATCTCTGACTGACAGCTGCTCAGTACATAGTGGGCGGCGGCTGTAACTGTGCACCATCTCTGACTGACAGCCGGTTCAGTACATAGTGGGCAGCGGCTATAACCATGCACCATCTCTGACTGACAGCCGGCTCAGTACATAGTGAGCAGCAGCTGTAACCATGCACCATCTCTGACTGCCGGCTCAGTACATGGTGAGCAGCAGCTGTAACCATGCACCATCTCTGACTGACAGCCGGCTCAGTACATAGTGAGCAGCAGCTGTAACCATGCACCATCTCTGACTGACAGCTGGCTCAGTACATAGTGAGCAGCGGCTGTAACCATGCACCATCTCTGACTGACAGCCGACTCAGTACATAGTGAGCAGCAGCTGTAAGTGTGCACCATCACTGTCTGACAGCTGGCTCTGTACATGGTGAGCAGTGGCTGTAACCGTGCACCATCACTGACTGACAGCCGTCTCTGTACTGATGCACTGCTGAGCCGATTGTCAGTCAGTTCTGGCGGCTATGTCTTGAATGGGGGCTATGTATTGAATGGTGACCAAAGGCGCATCGGCTGCTCCTGTATAACTGAAAACTGGAGGCCTCTGGGACGAATATAGTTCAAATTAACCGCATATCTGTAGGGTTAATAGCATGTGACCTGTGTCGACTAAAATACAAGCGTACTTACTTCAGGTCAGGACCAGCGCAGATGTCAAGACATGGTTTATGGCATAACAGCAGCCCGTTATCATCAAACTGTACTATGAAGGCTGCAGATCATCAACGTCATCTGATAGTCTGCAGCGCTTGTGTCACATAACCAATGTCATGAGATTGCTGGGGGCACAGTACTCTGAGCGGAGGAGTCATCAGACTAGGAGCATTCAAAAAGGTTTGTCTTCTAGTGGACAATCCCTATAATGTGGATACAAAATGTTTTGTCTGATCAGTGTTGTATTATCTTAGTATAGTTTGCAGTGTGATAATAGTCTGTAGCCATCTGTAATGAACTGTTGTCTATTCACACTATGGCCACTGCAGGTCTACGTGTTTCAAGTTGATTGGTGTAACAAGTAAAGCAAAAGTTGGCACAATCTGCCAGTGTTCTATGATTTGGGTGAGGACATTCATTGTATGTGGAGTGGTGAATTTTTTTTGTGCCAGGGCTGCTTTTAGGTCCCAGTCTGGCCCTGGACTTCCATACCCCACCCAGGATATGTCCCTATCCCCAGACTAAGAGGAGCCTGATATGTCATGGACTCCTATACCCCACCCTGGATATGCCACTATCCTCTAAAAGGAGCCTGATATATCCTGGATCTCTATATGCCGCCCTACGCCTGTCCCCTTATTTTTACCATTTGTTTTGGCAATGCTAAAGGTATGTGCACACGTCAGGATTTTCTAGCAGAAATTTCCTGACACAAACTGGACATTTCTGCCAGAAATCCGCATGCGTTTTTTTTCGCATTTTTGGTGCGTTTTTTGTGCGTTTTTTCCCAAATGCATAGAATAGCGTGAAAAATGCAGAAAATCCGCAAAATTTATGAACATGCTGCTTTTTTTACCGCAATGCGGGTTTTTTTTGCGGAAAAAAACATATCATGTGCCCAAAAATTGCAGAATGCATTCTAAATGATAGGATGCATATGTCTGCAGGTTGTAATGCGTTTTTATCGTGTTTTTATCATGAAAAAACGTGAAATAAATGCAAAAAAACCTGAACGTGTGCACATACCCCAACAGGTACTTAGTCCTGCCAATAAAGCTCATTTGAATTGAATTGAATTGAACGAGAGAAAGAGAGAGAGAGAATGAGTGACAGAGAGAGACAGAGAGAGAAAGATAAAGAGAGAGGAAAAGAGAAAGACAAAGAGAGACAGAGAGAAGGATAGAGAAAGATAGAGACAGAAAGAGAAAGCTAAAGAGAGAGAGCGAAAGAGAAATAGAACGAGAAAGAGAGACAGAGAGAGAGAGAGAGAAAAGCACTTGAATATCCAAATATGAAGTTGTTTGAGCACCTATAAGGAGGTGGTACTTGGTAATCTTAAAAGTTGTATAATTGCTGCCACCTTCGCCATCCTCTGCTTAGAGACAGACATTTCACACCTCAAATATATAAGTACAGCACAAAATAATAACTTCCAGTTGGTGAAGTTTTCCCTCCACATAAAGCCTTACATACTTGTACCAGAGTCATGAATGAGGCACCGATGGGTCTATAAAAGTGGTATAATTTGGCAAAGTTATTGAGTTACACATAAACTGACTTTCCAACCTGAAGGCATTATCTTTTGAATTATATTAGTCTTTTGAGATAAAACTAATCAACACACAGTAAGCTGGTGTACATACATTGCAAGAGGTATGAACCTCAAAGCATAAAGTTGGGAATGCGTCCTGCGCAGTGTGTACTATTGCCTGACCTCTGCCTGTCCCTGAGCGCACAGCGTCTGCGTATGATTTGTGTGTATGATTGCCTGGATGAGAAGTGACATTTTTACGACTGACTGGGCCTGTGTTATATTCATTATACCCCACTGCAAGCTTTATTAACCTAGGCATTTGGAACGCTATGTGTCAGGGTGATTAATATTTGTCGCACTGTAGGGAACAGCTGTAAACACAGGATAAGTCCAAGACAAGCCGGATGTGTCCATACAGACAAGATATTGCAATTACTGGATAGTGCTGGTATTCTATACATAGGAAATCACTGTCACTACACTGAATCCCTTTCAGAACTGAAAATGAAAATGTAAAGTGTCAGAAAAACAAGCAAAAACCTTACATACGGTCTAGAGGGAAGAATGAAATCAGTGAAGCACATTATCCAGACCTTTCTCAGCTATACAGGCAATCACTATACAGAACCCAATGTAAATAATACCGCTCTGCTTGGAACACTACACAGAACTGTTTTGTGGCGGTTAGTGACCAATAAAAAAGTTTTATGTAGTTCACTTATTACTTTATATTAACGGATCCCCAGTTTTCCTGTACAGTGGTTTAACTACTTAGTGTCCAGGCATGTCTCAAATGTTCACCTGTACATGAAATAAGCATATTCGAGAACTAATTCATTTTATATCATCTAGTCTAAAATACTGTAACATGTACAACTGTGAGTCAAAACCACAGTCAAATCTTGTGACATTCTGTTACATGGTTTAGACAATGCGTTTACTAGTTGCAACATCGCAATCCACCTGTTTATTTAGATTAAATAAGCCCTTCCAGTAGGTGTATTACCCCTAAACCTGTGCAAGTCTGTATGTAGTCTAGTGTCAGTATTTTAATATAGTCACATACCGCCATCTTCTCCGGGATCCTGCGCTGTTCTGCTTCTCTTCTCAGAGACGTCACTGCTCTTCAGACTCTTCGAGTCTTCATGACCCAGAGTGACTTTTTCAATGTAAGCCTATTAAGAGTCAGAATGAAACTCCATCAACTTCCATTGTTAAGAGACTTTCAGCTCAGGCATAGAGCATAGAGTGATCAGGAGAGTCTGAAGAGGGATGACATTACTGAGAAGAGGAGCAGAGCAGCGTTGGACTTCAGGGAAGATGGCACTAGGAGAATATATTAACACACACACTACACTACATACATATGTGCACAGGTTTAGAGGAAAAAAAAGTTCATGGGAAGGTTTCTTTAACCACTCAAATTAAGACTTCATTCACACATCCGTTGGACTTGTTCATGGGCTAACAATGTTTTAAAATGAAAACACACTGCACTGACCCATAGAGTTTCATTCCTTTATACACACATCTATGTGTCAGATCCTTGAGACTCAGAGAAAGTACTATGCTCATTTGTTTTGTGGATCAGACTCAACTATTAGGCTAGAGTCACACTAGAGCGTAATATGGACGAGTGCTATGCGATAAGAAATCTCATAGCACTCGGACCAATTGTCACGCTCACTCCCTGACTGATGGGCGTGAGACAAGGGGGTTTGTGGCCCCACTGTGCCACGAACCAGACTACCCTGGAAGGGACGTGACTATGACAGTTGCCTTGGTTTTCACTGGAGCCCATGATGGTGAGGTCAGGCTAGTGCGGCAGGCAGCTGCCAGGTGCTACCCCAGGGTGCTGTGGCTGCTGATCCCACTTGGAGAACAGGAACACTAGGACAGGTGTGGGCATCAGGCAGGACTAGCAGATGAGCACAGATGAAACTCAGCTGAGTAGGCTGGCATGGCTGAGACACAGGGCTGGCAGAGACACAGGTCTGGCAGGCATGGCAGAAGCACAGGGCTGGCAGGCACAGCAGAGACACAGGGCTGGAAGGCATGGCAGAGACACAGGGCTGGCAGGCACAGCAGAGACACAGGGCAGGCAGGCACGGCAGAGACACAGGGCTGGCAGGCACAGCAGAAACACAGGGCTGGCAGGAACGGCAGAGACACAGGGCAGATTGGTGTGTATGAAGGAACAGGTAGGCACCTGTTCACACAGGAGGTGAAGGTACAGATATGAAGTATGAAGGAACAGGTAGGGACCTGTTCACACAAGAGGTGCAGGTAAGGAAACAAGCAGGAAGGCATGAAGTATGAAGGAACAGGTTCACACAGGAAGAGAACCGCAAGGCTGCGGATAGGAGCAGTAGAGCAGCAAGAGATAGCGCAGCAACAAAAACTAGGCAGAGCAGAACCGGAAGGAATGCGGAGGGGAGCTGCAGCAAGAGATTACTGCAGCAGCAGAAACTAAGCAGAGCGGAACCACAAGGAATGCGGAGAGGAGCTGCAGCAAGAGATTTCTGCAGCAGCAGAAGCTAAGCAGAGCTGAACTGCAAGGAATGTGGAGCAGAGGTAAAAGCTGCAAGAGAGCGGAGCACAGGCAAAGTCACAAAGGTACAGAGCAGGCAGAGCCGCAAAAGTGCGGAGCATAAGCAAACAGAGGACACAAGGAAAGACACAGCATGGAAATAAGCCACAGACAAGGAGACAGATGTAGGATAAAGTTCAGACAAGGTAATGGAACAAGACAAGGTACAAGAACAAAGACACAGGGACCAGGATATTCTGCCTCCTGGAGGGCAGACAACAAGATCAAGGCAAGGCTAGAACAGAAACATTAAGACCAGGATATACAGCCTCCTGGAGGGCAGACAGACAAGATCAAGGCAGAGCTAGGAGTAGAGCCTCCAGAGAAGGACAAACACAGAGCAAGGCCTGGCAGCTCAGAAGCAAAACACTAACTAGTTAACACATTGCACAGGCCCAGTCCACAGGGTGGAGCTGTCCTAAATACTGGAGGCCTCTTGGTAATTGGTCAGGAACAGATTAGACAGGTGCACCTGATTCCTATAAGAACCAGAGAGTTCTGGCACCGCCCCCCTATGCACACAGCAAGGAAGCATGCAGAGAGCAGAGGCACAGACTATGGAGCTGGCAACAAACAGAAACCACAACATGACCTGGAGCAGTGGTTAAGATAGTGTGAGAGATGAGAGGCCATGCCGTGATGCCAGCAAAGTTATTACACAAATGTTAATCTATGGGGCAGCTCCGAGACTCACCAATGAAAGTCTATGGGTGCGAGAAAAACTCACACACCACACGGATCATCAGTGTGACTTGCGAGAAATAAGCACTGGTGTCCTTTAGAAAAGATGGCAATTGCGGTGTAATATAAAATCATACTGACAGGTTAGAATAGAATAGATAAAACAAAATATCTACACATGGTATAGGCATATTGACACGCATATATCTATATTTATATTTCATAGAGAGTTAGATAGCAGAATAGCCGATAATTCAATTGTCGGGTTCTGTAAAATCATTACAGAACCAGACTGGATATGAGACATGGTTTATTTACAGTACACCATTGCATATCCATTAGATTTATATATGTCTCTGACTAATAATGTTAGTAGTGTGTGTGTAAAATTTTGGAGCTGTAGGTGTTAAATTAAAGGATTAATTCGCGGAAAAATCTGGCGTGGGATCCCGTGCAATTTTCTTCGCCAGAGACGGAAAGTCAGAGACTGAGGGCAGATGTTAATAGCCTAGAAAGGGACCATGGTTATTGGCCCCCCGGCTAAAAACATCTGCCCCAAGCCACCCCAGAAAAGGCACATGTGGAAGATGCATCTATTCTGGCACTTGGCCTCTCTTCTTCCCATTGCCATGTGGTGGTGGCATATGGGGTAATAAGGGGTTAATGTCACCTTGCTATTGTAAGGTGACATTAAGCCTGGTTAATAATGGAGAGGTGTCAATAAGACACCTCTCCATTATTAATCCTATAGTATGAAAGGGTTAAAAAAATACACACACATTAAGAATAAAGTATTTTAATGAAATAATGAAACACACAGGTTTAACATCTTTATTACGCACTCAATCCAAACGAAGCCCTCATTCTCCTGTAAAAAAAATCCAAAATAAAAAAGCAACAATATCCCATAACTATCCGCTGTACAGTCAAGTCCCTCGCTGCAATCCATCTCACGGAATTAAATAGTTCACAACCCAGAGGGGTGCTAATGCTACTGGCCAGGATGTAAACCACGGAGGAATGGATGAAAAGCTGCCTGAACAGCCTCCCCGTCTGACCGGACATGAACTCATTAGCGTGGGAAAGTTTCTGAGCATTTTCCCATGCTGTCAAGTTCACCACGTCAAGCGGGGAGTCTGCGCAGCCTAAGTGACGTCAGCGGTAGTCACTGAGACTTTAATTTAACACCTACAGCTCCAAAATTTGACACACACACACTACTAACATTATTAGTGAAGGACATATAAAAATCTAATGGATATGCAATGGTTTACTGTGTGTAAACGAAGTCTCATATCCTGTCGGGTTCTCTAATGATTTTACAGAACCCGACAATTGAATTATTGGCTATTCTGGTATCTAGCTCTGTATGAAATAGAAATATAAATATATATATATACGTGTGTCACTGACATATATATGTATATATATATATATACTGTATATAGACTGTATATATGTTTTCACAAATATTTGAGGCCATGAATCCACTATATGTCCATTTTGCAAGCCGGCGAGAAAATCTCGCTATACAGATGCCATATGGATGACATACGGATGTCACACAGATACTTTAATGAGAAAAAATTGCATCCTCGCATTGCACACAGATGACATACGGATCACTGTTCAGGAACATTTCTGCGAATCTCGGCTGTGAAAAGCGGACCGATTTTTAAAATGTTTTGTGTGACTCCAGCCTTAAAGTCTATGCTGATCATTCAGGCATGGATAAAAAATGTAAGACTTTTTATTTCAGTGTTCCTTTCCAACTGTGTTTCATTCGTTTTTCCCTGATCCATTGTTGAGAATTATAGGTGCTTCTCACAAAATTAGAATATCATCAAAAAGTTAATTTGTTTCAGTTCTTCAATACAAAAATTGAAACTCATATATTATATAGAATCGTTACAAACAGAATGATCTATTTCAAGTGTTTATTTATGTTAATGTTGATGATTATAGCTTACAGCCAAAAAAAACCCAAAAGTCATTATCTCGGTAAATTAGAATACTTTATAACACCAGCTTGAAAAATTATTTTAAAATCTGAAATGTTGGCCTACTGAAATGTATGTTCAGTAAATGCACTCAATACTTGGTCGGGGCTCCTTTTGCATTAATTACTGCATTAATGAGGCATTGCATTGAGGCAATCAGCCTGTGGCACTACTGAGGTGTTATGGAAGCCCAGGTTGCTTTGATAGCAGCCTTCAGCTCATCTGCATTGTTGGGTCTGGTGTCTTTCATCTTCCTCTTGACAATACCCTATAAATTCTCTATGGGGTTAAGGTCAAGTGAGTTTGCTGGCCAATCAAGCACAGTAATACAGTTGTTTATAATCCAGGTATTGGTACTTTCAGCAGTGTGGACAGGTGCCAAGTCCTGCTGGAGAATGAAATTTCCATCTCCAAAAAGCTTGCCGGCAGAAGGAAGCTTGAAGTGCTCTAACATTTCCTGGTATATGGCTGCACTGACTTTGGGCTTGATAAAACACAGTGGATATGGCTCCTCAAACCATCACTGATTGTGGAAACCTCACAGTAGACCTCAAGCAGCTGGGATTGGCCTCTCCACTCTTCCTCCAGATTCTGGGACCTTGATTTCCAAATGAAATGCAAAATTTACTTTCATCTGAAAGCAACACCTTGCACCACTAAGCAACAGTCCAGTTTTTTTCTCCTTGGCCCAGGTAAGACGCTTCTTGCGATGTCTATTAGTCATGAGTGGTTTGACACAAGGAATGCAACACTTGTAGCCCATGTCCTGGATACGTCTGTGTGTGGTGGGTCATGAAGCAATGACTCCAGCAGCAGTCCTCTCCTTGCGAATCTCCCCCAAATTTGTGAATGGTCTTTTCTTAATCTTTTCAAGGCTGCGGTTATCCCGGTTACGTGTGCACCTTTTTCTACCACACTCTTTCCTTCCTTTCAACTTTCCATTAATATGCTTGGATAAAGCACTCTGTGAACAGCCGGCTTCTTTAGCAATGACCTATTGTGACTTTCCCTCCTTGTGGAGTGTGACAATGACTGCTTTCTGGACATCTGTCAAATGAGCAGTCTTCCCCATGATTGTGGAGCCTACTGAAACAGACTATGGGACCTTTTTAAACGCTTAGGAAACCTTTGCAGATGTTGTTGTTAATTATTCTAATTTACTGAAATAATCACTTTTGGGTTTTCATTGGCTGTAATCCATAATCATCAACATTAACAGAAATAAACACTTGAAATAGACACTCTGTTTGTAATGGCTATATAATATATGAGTTTCACTTTTTTTATAGAGGAACTGAAACAAATTAACTCTTTAATGATATTCCAATTTTGTGAGAAGCACTTGTAATAGATAAATAAGAGTTCACACATCTTTCAGTTTTTACAAGTGGATGAGAGAAAAACGGATGCAACATGAAGGTGAGGGCTGACATGTGAGAGATAAATATGTAAGAACTTTTATTTGTTTATTAACTTTTATAATTGTATCAGTTATAATCAGATGACAGACTGTTATGGTGGAAAGGTTGCGACAAGAGGTGAATTTGCCTGTTCACTCAGATTTTGTAGAGAAATTTGATTCAAGGAGAAATTATTCTCTGTAAATGTAATGTCCCTTTAAATGCTCTGGGGTCTCTCCAGCAAAAGTTGTTCCAAAACTGTGGTGAATATTTCTCTGACACAATGTCAGGCAACTAATAAGTGGTATGAATGTAGACTAGACAGTCTTAAAATTAGACTGATTTTTCAAACAGCATAATCTCTATGAAATAATCCTCCTCACTTTAAGACCGTCTAGTCTAAGGTTGCACTAAGAATTAGTCAATTAGTTTTGATAAATCTGCCTGTTAGTGCTTTAGTATCAAATGAATGCCTATTGGGATGGCAAAAACAGATGTTCATTATTAAATTGTTCACTATACTTTCTAATGGCTGTCATCACAAAAAGTAAAAGCCCTGTTATTTTCAGTCTTCTTATTCAAGGTAGCAGTATGTGCTTCTCAAGGTAAGTATGTGTTCACTCTGTGTCTTTTTCCATTTTTTTTTTGGGGGGGGGCAGAAAAGGCTTCAAGAAATACATAAATAAGCTCAAAAGAATGAACATATTCATAGTATGAAGATTCCAAGCATATAAAAGAAGTAAGGCTACGTTCTCATGATGATATTTTGGTGAGTATTTGATGCTATGTATGTTGAGAAATCCAGTTACTTAATGGTTGTAGGCTCACACGTACATTCTTCTGGCATTTTTCTCTAAGAAAACTCTCAATACTTACAATACAAGTCAATGAGCAGGCTAAAACGACAGCCAAAATATTCCAGAGCTTTTTTTTTCTTCACGTTTTTTCAATATTTAGGCTGCAAAAAAAATGCTATTTTTATTATTTCTTTGTAGATATATAAAAAAAAAACACCCAGAAAATGCTAGAAATAAAATTGCTGAACAAAATGCTTAGATAATGACAAAAAAAGTTAGCAAAAGATGCTACGGGTATGGAAAACGTCAGAGAAAAGGAGAGTTTTTTGAGAAGTCTTCAGCCTGACAAAATGACGAAATGAATGTTTTTAAACAACGGAAAAACAGGGAACACAAATATATACATATTCAATCACCCTTCAAAGTATTTTAAATTTGCAATAAGTTTTCTTAAAATCTGAGTGCACCTCATGTTCTGAGCACTACCTGCTGGAGGGAATGAATTCACTCTAAGGGCCGGCCAGTTTTATGCTTCTCAGCATCGATTGTGAGCACTAGACTGTGAAGGTGAGCTACAAGATACAAGTCAGTGCTCTCTGTGATGTTCTCCTCCAGTTGATGTATACATTTGTTTGTGTATTTACCCTTTATTTGGGACATGGTGGAAAACATGTGATGTGATGACTTGAAGGAATGTAAGACATGGCTATTTTCTGAGAAGACCCTTTGATCAGTCAAGCAGCAGCGCTTCCTACAGTTCATTGGTCTTTGTGTTTAAGGATGTTACTTCCAAATTGGTTTCATTAAACTGAATCTTTTTTCACGACCTTTTATCCACTATGAGCACCGAACGTTGGAAAACACAGCTAGCATTGGAAACTGAATGTATGACTATGTGTCGAAACTTGGTTCTTTTCGAGAACAAACTCATAGAAAAAATTATTTTCTCAGTATTCTTCTGCATATTGACTAGAGAAGCAATTATACTAAATGGTCATTTTTGTAACTGAAAATTGACAAGTGTCCAACTTTCTTGAAGCAAAGCATAATTTTAATCATCTATCGCAGCATCCAGGTGTCCTGGGTTTATAGGAAACTGTTTCTTTACATATATATTATACATTTCAGAGTGCTCACTTTTCTATAATTATAAGCTCTGGAAGATAACTAATTGTCTCTGCAGAATGTAAAAGAGTAATTTTCTTATGCAGAGATGACACTTCGTAGTTTTTGGCAAATATTTATATAAGCATAGGAAAGACTTAAGGCCCGGTCACACATAGCGACGCTTGAGCGATTCCGACACCGATACGACCTGTCAGGGATCGCTCAAGCGTCGCTATGTGGTCGCTGGTGAGATGTCAAACAGTGCGATCTCACCAACGACGCAGCAGCGATGCGGCGACCTGTAGCGACCTGTAGCGACCTGTACAACGATGCTATTTCATGATGATTCAATGGGACGTCCTGTCAGCGAGGTCGTTGGTAAGGTGTCAAACACAGCGATGTGTGCTACCCAGCGGGACCTCAACGATCAAAAAATGGCCCAGGCCATTCCGACACGACCAGCGATCTCACAGCAGGGGCCTGGATGCTGCTACGTGTCACACATAGCGAGATCGCTACTGAGATCGCTGTTGCGTCACAAAACTTGTGACTCAGCAGCGATCTCGCTAGCGATCTCGCTGTGTGTGACGGGGGCTTTAGGTAGGAGGAGGAGTGATGAGCCAACGTGGTAGGAAAAGGAGTGTTAACAGAGTGTCTTTGTCGTGCTCGCATAATATGTTCGAGTCCCTGCGGCTCCATGTCTCACGCTGTTCGACACATACAAAAAAGGTGTGGAAACCACAGTAAACGACTGGATAGCTCAAATATATAAGTAATCTTTATTGAACATACAAAATGTTGTACATAAAAATCATGACAAAAAATCAGACATAGATGACACAGGGTGTGAACATGGTGCAAGACACCACAAAGAGATGTAATTGTGCCAGCAGATCGGAAACCACAGACTCCCAATTATAGAAGATGTATATATAGAGGAGAGGACATCAGAGTACAGGTATCAATAATAGGGATATGGTTCATTTAGTAATGCTTAAGCTAAACCTGGGATGTAGGTGCTAAAGTGCACCAAAAATTACAATTTGTACCACATAAGGTTAGTAAGGTAAATATATACAGCCCAGCAGAGCATACAAATCCCCAGGAAGTCCGAATGGGGAAGGGAATCAAAGATGCACCATCAGCCGGCAATCCTCACATACACAGATCCCCCCATGGTCAAAATTTGACCGAATATAATCAAAATCCAAATATAACTCCATAGGCTAGCAGCCGCTGTGCCCATATAAATTACCTCTCAAGGGGGGAACTCACTAGTGTCCCTGGGTCCGGTCCGCTGGTAGCCCGACGCACGTTTCGGAGCTAAGGGCTCCTTCGTCAGGGGGCGTGTGTTCGACACATGCAGGGATTGCCTGTTTGTTAAGCAATCCCTGTATGTGTTGCGGCTGTCTAACAGCAGCGATTCATGCAGCCATGGGGTCTCAAATATATTATCCAAGCATGCCGAAAACAGTCTGTTAGCATCAAAGCATGCTCAGATAAGACGCTGTCCGAGCACGTTCGCTTATCACTGAGGAACTATCAAATTATTTAGAACAGATATGGCCACAGCTATTTGTATTGCAATTCACATACACGTAGGACCTGATTCATTATTTGCAGTTTTTTTAAGTAAATTTTTTTCAGGTTTTACTTTTTTTGTGTCAAATTTATCAAAATGGTGCATGTGATTCATGAATTTAGTGCTATGTCGAAAATTCCAAAATTATCCTTTTTCTGCCTTAAACCGCTTTTGTCAATATGTAGTGAAAAAAGTCTCACGTTTTGCAAAAGGGTGCAAAAATAACTGACATTCATCAACTTACTCCAGGGCAAGACTGGAGTTAAGTTGCTCCAAATTTTGTAACGTTACTAAAAAGTCACTTTAAAGCAAAATTCAGAAGACTAAATAAAAAACAAAAGACAACTTGAAAAATGTGGCAAATCGTTTGATGAATTTGTCGCAATTCTCACAGTCAATATTTGATAGGCATTCACACTGTAAATAGTTGGAAATGCAGTGATGAATCAGGCACATATTAACAACTTTTGTATTTCTCTGAAAGAGATTGGAGCCACAGGTAAGAACAGTAGGAGATCAGAGATTTAATGTACGACAATCATTACTGCCTGATTTCATTGAAGTGTATATGCGCTTGTTGGCATGGCTAAAATAGGCATTGGCACTGACTGGAGATTAAAAAAATACTCAGCTTTTTTGTTGTTTATTTCACATTTTATTTCCATTATTATGATTATAATAGTGTGCTGTATTTACAGTAGGAGATATTTCATTGTTATATTGTATATATTGGAAGTGAATTTTAATTAAAGATAAAGCAAATTTAAAACCAATAAGTTGTTAGGCCACATTCACACGCTCAGTATTTGGTCAGTATTTCACATCATTATTTGTTAGCCAAAACCGGGAGTGGGTGATAAATACAGAAGTGGTGATGTGTTCCTATTATACTTTTCCTCTGATTGTTCCTCTCCTGGTTTTGGCTTACAAATACTGATGTAAAATACTGACCAAATACTGATGTGTGAATGTGGCCTTACAAGACAGTATTTTTCAGATTAAAATACGCACTTTTTCCCCAAAAAGTTTTTGAGGAAAATGGGTGTGCATCTTATAGTCCGAATGTACCTACCAGGAGTGTGGCGACAGCAGGAGTTGAGTGATTCTGCCGGCCTTGGGCTGGGAAGAGGTGGTGTTCGGTGATCAGATGCTGCAGGGCGATGATCTGACTCTAATCCCAGGCTAGTTCGGCGGTGCACAGTGGTGCAGGGGTTGCACCAACATTTCGTTAAAGCCCAGAGACCCCGCACAGCCATTGCTGCAATGCAGTGGACTTAGGGAATATGGCCACTGGAGGCGGCACATGTGCAGATTGAGATCTAGGCACTGAGATCTCATATTCCAAGATGTTTCCTAGATCTCAATCTGCGCATGCACCACCTCTGGAAGCCATTTTCCTGGAGGCCACCACACTGCAGCAATGGAAGTGCAGGGGCTCAGGCTTTCACAAAGTGTAGGCGGAGCCCCCGAACTGCTGAGCACCGCCGAACCAGCCTGGGATTGGATTTTCCCAGAGGCCACCGCATTGCAACAATGGATGTGCGGGGGCTCTGGGCTTTCACAAAATGTTGGCGGAGGCCCCGCACCACCGACCACCGCCAAACCATATTGGGATGGGAGTCTGATCATAGCCGGACCAATAAACACCTCCTGTGACCCCAGTCCAACAGTGCTGCCGCCATCCCCCCGAGTAAGCTGAATTTGGCCCCCCATTTGATGCATTAATTTTTTCCTTATTTTTCTTCTGAAAATTTGGGGTGTATCTTATGGTCCTGTGCATTTTATAGTCCGAAAAATACAGTAATCATTTCAGATAATTAACTAGAATAAAAAAAATGCTTACAGCTAACCATTGTTCACACTAGAAAAGGGAATATGGAGAAAAATGACATGAAGAATACACCATGTTCCAAATTATTATGCAAATGCTAGTTTTCTCTGATTTTCCTAAATGGGCAATGCAAATGAGTCAGCATAATGTTCAAATCATCAACCTTTACATATAAATCAAATTTTACTAGACTAACCTCCTTCTTAGTGATGAGTGAGCATGCTTATCGCTACTCGCTCAGGCATCAAGGTGCTCGAGATGCTAGTTATTCTGTGAGTATGTTTGCATGCTTGTGCTCAAGCTCAAGTTCCCGCCCCACAAGTTTGGTGCTTATTAGACAGTCAATAAACATGCAGGGATTTCCTGCCAATCACTGTAATGCTGTAGCCATCTTGGTTGTGGCATTTCTGTGATTGGCTGGCTGTGTAGCGTCATTGGGGCTATATAAGACCCGGGATGCCATGCTCGGCACAATGTAACAACTGAAACAGGCCGAGCAGGGAGAGATGCTGCTGAACTACGGACAGAGTTTTAGCTGTGTACAGGCACTGGATGGATTAGACACTATTAATATTTATTTCACCTGTGACAGCATCCCTATAACTATAGCTATTAGCATAGCTAATTATAATCAATATTAACACTGCTGATAGCAGTACTTAGGCAGAGATTATGCCAAAGGAATAGTGTAAGCCATGATAGGGTTAATTGCACATTATTTCTGCTGCAACTCATATCAAAAGTCCTTGTCAGGGCTAATAATATTCTTTTTGCTCTTATTCCTGCAAACTCTTCTTAGCAAAGAAATATTATACGCCATTTATAGTTGTGCATCATAAGCAGACAGAATTGGTTGGTTAGCATTAGTATCGCTATATTGCTGCTACTGAAGTGTATAAGTCCATCTTAAGTGGGCAAATTTTCCTGCAATACTATTCCTGCAAAGTTTTTTCAGCAGGGATATATTATACACCATCTATACTGTACCACTTGTGCATCAAATATACACCATTTATAGTTGTGTATCATAAGCATAAAGCCAGACTTGGTTGGTTGCAATAGAATCACTATATTGCTACTGCAGTGTAACAAGTCCATCTGAGGTGAGCAAATTTTCCTGCAATACTAGTCCTGCAAGGTTTTCTCTACAGGGATATATTATATGTAAATGAAGTGGATGTGATGCTGATGGTGAATGCAGAGGCCGAGGCCGTGGGCAAGTTTAAACTGTGCCTGCTGCGGGAACACAACAAACACACACATCGTCTCGACCTAGCTTCCTGTCACACTTCTAGGGGGGCACGGAACACCACTGTTGTAGCCAAACCAGAGTGAAAAGGTTGTTGGATGGATAGCAGATAATGCTTCCAGTCAGTTCGCCAGCACCGCCCTGTCTTTCGCATGGTCCAGTCTCAATAGCCGTGAATCTGGACCACACAATCCTAACCCTGATCCTCTTTCCTTACACCATGCTGAGTGCCCGGAGACAAGTGATCCTACACTTGGACACTTTCATGAAGAGCTGTTCATATTTCCATTTAGAGATTCTGGCCTTTCGCCCTGCCCTTTTCAAGAAGGACATGAGGAGATTGCAGGTAGCGATTCCAAAATATTTGAGCAGCCATGGTCACAAAAAGGCAATGGTGGTCAAATGCAATTACTGTCACAAGAGCTGGATGATGATGATGAAACACAATTGCTAACAAGTGATTTTATTAAGTCTGCAAGTGAAGAGGAGGACCAGGGTGCGAAATTGTAAGATGAGGACAAGGACGATGAAGTCACTGACCCAACCTGAAAAAATGATATGCAGAGCGAGGACAGCAGCACACAGGAGGGATCCACAGCACAACAGGCAGGAAGGGGCAGTGGGGTAGCCAGGCGGGCATCTGTTCCCCATAGAAAGGGTGAAGTTGATAAGGTGAGGGTTAGGCATTCTCGAGTCTGGAGCTTTATTAAAGACAATACCGTTAACCCAAAAAAGGCCATTTACAACAACTGCCATACCAGCATCAGAAGGGGCAGCACAACTACCAGCCTGACCACCACCAGCATGCTCAGGCACATGACAGCAAAGCACCCAAAACAGGGTCTAGAAACAGTGTCACGGGTGACAAAACTGCCTCTTCCTCTGTTTGACGAGCATGCCAATCCCCTCTTCATGACACAGGCGAAGATGCCTCCCACCCTGCATCTGTCATTGCACACTTGCAACCACTGTCAGCAACCATAGCCACGTCCTTGTCCCAGCGCAGCATTCACTTGTTCCTACCTAAGTTCTTGGAACAGGAGCGTAAATACGCAGCTGGCCACCTACAGGCCACAATATTAAACGGCCACATTTCCAGACTGCTTGCCCTGGAAATGTTGCTAATTAGGCTTGTGGAGACGGAAACTTTCCGCAACCTCATGGCAGCGGCCGTTCCACGGTAGTCAGTCCCCAGCCACCACTATTTTTCCTGGTATGCTGTCCTTGCCTTACGTAAGCAAATGTCCCATAAAATCAGCCATGCCCTGACCAAAGCTATTAATTGGAAGGTCTATTTAACCACAGACATGTGGAAAAGTAGAACAACTCAGCACAGATGGCGACAACCGTGGCACACGCTCCAAACACGTTTCCTGCAGCGGTGCTCCAGCTGCGCCGAACATCTGTGGAGAAAATCTAATCTACCCGAAGATTTCATCCATTATAAGTTCATGCTATAAACATACAACTCTGCCCTTCACCTCTCCAAACAAACCTATTTCAACACACTCATCACCTCCCTGTCAAATAACCCTAAACGTCTCTTTGACACTTTCCAGTCCCTACTCAACCCAAGAGTGCAGGCCCCAACCACGGATCTCCACGCTGACGATCTGGCCAATTACTTCAAAGAAAAAATTGACCACATTCGACAGGAAATCATCTCCCAATCTCTTCATACCATGCACTGTCCTACCCCTCCCCCCCCCCACTGCATCTGGTTCACTCTCTGACTTTGAACCAATTACAGAAGAAGAAGTAATCAGGCTCCTTGCATCTTCTCGCCCAACCACTTGCACCAGTGACCCCATTCCGTCACATGTCCTCCAGTCCCTTTACCCGGCAGTCACCTCTCACCTAAGAAAAATATTCAACCTTTCTCTCACTTCCGGTATTTTTCCCTCCTCATTTAAGCATGCCATCATACATCCATTACTTAAAAAACCATCCCTCGACCAAAACTGTGCCGCTAACTATAGACCTGTCTCCAATCTTCCCTTCATCTCTAAACTCCTTGAATGCCTGGTCCACTCCCGTCTTACCCGCTATCTCTCAGATAACTCTCTTCTCGACCCTCTTCAATCTGGCTTCCGCTCTTTACACTCTACTGAAACTGCCCTCACTAAAGTCTCTAATGACCTACTAACAGTTAAATCTAATGGCCACTACTCCATGCTAATTCTCCTGGATCTCTCCGCAGCATTTGATACTGGGAAGCAGAAGAAAAATTGGCTACTGTGCCAGATGGCTCCTTTTTGGTCCGTGACAGTTCTGATGACCGTTATCTCTTAAGCCTAAGTTTTCGTTCCCATAGTAAAACACTTCATACTAGAATCGAACTAATATGCTCCGCTCCTTCGGCCTCAAGGACACTGTTCTCTCCTGGTTCTCCTCCTATCTCTCTGACCAATCCTTCACTGTATGTTTTGCTGGTTCCTCCTCCTCTCACCTTCCCCTTACTGTTGGGGTTCCTCAAGGATCAGTCCTAGGCCCCCTCCTCTTCTCTTTGTATACTGCCCCTATTGGACAAACAATCAGTAGATTTGGTTTCCAGTACCATCTCTATGCTGACGACACCCAATTATACACCTCTTCTCCTGTTATCACGCCGACCTTTTTAGAAAACACCAGTGATTGTCTTACCGTTGTCTCTAACATCATGTCCTCCCTCTATCTGAAACTGAACCTGTCAAAAACTGAACTCCTCATGTTTTCTCCCTCTACTAACCTACCTTTGCCTGACATTGCCATCTCCGTGTGCGGTTCCACCATTACTCCAAAGCAACATGCCCGCTGCCTTGGGGTCATCCTTGATTCTGAGCTTTCATTCACCCCCCACATCCGATCACTGGCTCGCTCTTCTTATCTGCACCTCAAAAACATTTCTAGAATTTGTTCTTTTCTTACTTTCGACTCTGCAAAAACTCTTACTGTTTCACTTATTCATTCTCGTCTGGACTATTGTAACTTTCTACTAATCGGCCTCCCACTTACCAAACTCTCCCCGCTCCAATCTGTGCTGAATGCTGCAGCCAGGATCATATTCCTCACCAACCGTTACACCGATGCCTCTACCTTGTGCCAGTCATTACATTGGTTACCCATCCACTCCAGAATCCTGTACAAAACTACTACCCTCATCCACAAAGCACTCCATGGCTCAGCACCACCCTACATCTCCTCTCTGGTCTAAGTCTACCACCCTACCCGTGCCCTCCGCTCCGCTAAGGACCTCAGGTTAGCATCCTCAATAATCAGAACCTCCCACTCCCATCTCCAAGACTTTACACGTGCTGCGCCAATTCTTTGGAATGCACTACCTAGGTTAATACGATTAATCCCCAATCCCCACAGTTTTAAGCGTGCCCTAAAAACTCATTTGTTCAGACTGGCCTACCGCCTCAACACATTAACCTAATGATCCCTGTGTGGTCTATCATAAAAAAACAAAAAAACAAAACAAAAAAAAAAACATAATCAGGTTCCTCATATCATGTTCTCATACACTTTATGCAGTTAATAGCCCTCTGTGTCTGTACTGCTACATACTTAGACAGTTAACTGGTTCATGCAGCTTTACATGAACACCCGAGCCTTACACTATGGCTGGTCTGAATAACTAAAGCAATTGTTACCATCCACCTCTCGTGTCTCCCCTTTTCCTCATAGTTTGTAAGCTTGCGAGCAGGGCCCTCACTCCTCTTGGTATCTATTTTGAACTGTGATTTCTGTTATGCTGTAATGTCTATTGTTTGTACAAGTCCCCTCTATAATTTGTAAAGCGCTGCGGAATATGTTGGCGCTATATAAATAAAATTATTATTATTATTATTATTATTAAAAGTACTTGTGGCCAGGGACGCTACATTAACCTAACAGCATACTGGTTGAACATTGTGGAAGCCAGGACCCAGTCGGATCCTGGGACAGAACATGTGCTACCGACACCAAGGATTGCCGGCCTTGGTTCGATCAGGGTTCCCCCACCTTCTACAGCAATTCCTGCCTTCTTAATCCTCACCCTCCATCTCAGAAACATCAACATCAGACAAGCTGGAAGCACTGCAGCATTGCATAGGCAAAGTGGCAACAGGCTATGCTGCAGCTAATCTGCTTAGGTGACAAATCTCACACCACTGCAGAGTTGCTGAAAGGTCTAACAGACCAGACTGATCTTTGGCTCTCCCCCTGAACCTACAATCAGGCATGTTTGTGTATGACAATGGCTGTAACCTGATGGTGGTTCTGAGGCTCGGCAACCTTGCAAACATACCATGCCTGGCTCATGTGCTCAACTAAGTGGTTCAACAGTTTCTCAAATCCTACCCAGATCCGTCAGAGCAACAGTACTTGTGAATGTACACTGTGTGTGAGCCCATTTCTGCAAGTCAGCTACAGCTGCCGCCGCCCTGGCAGTGCTTCTGCAGTATTTACAACTTTCAGCTCAGTGACCAGTGTGAGATGTCACCTCGCTTTGGAACTCAACATTACATAAGTTGCTAAGGCTTTGTGAGCAGCAGAGGGCAGTAGTTGAACACTACCTGCAACATGTCCATCGGCATTCCGGTAAATCTCCGCACATAAGAGCTGATGAGTGGACATGAATTTCTGACATCTGTGTGGTTACCGAAAACTTTGAGGACTTGAGAAAGATGGTGAGCGGCGATGGCTCAATAATCAAACTAACCTTTCCACTTCTCTGTCTACTAGTGTTGAGCATTCCGATACCGCAAGTATCGGGTATCGGCCGATACTTGTGGTATCGGAATTCCGATACCGAGTTCCGATACTTTTTTGGTATCGGGTATCGGTATCGGATCCATAGTAATGTGTAAAATAAAGAATTAAAATAAAAAATATTGATATACTTACCTCTCCGGAGGCCCCTGGACATCACCGCTGGTAACCGGCAGCCTTCTTTGTTTAAAATGAGCGCGTTTAGGGACTCCCATGACGTCACGGCTTCTGATTGGTCGCGTGCCGCTCATGTGACCGCCACGCGACCAATCAGAAGCTGCGACGTCATTCTCAGGCCCTAAACTCCTCATTCTAGGAATTTAGGACCTGAGGAATGACGTCGCGGCTTCTGATTGGTCGCGTGGCGGTCACATGAGCGGCATGCGACCAATCAGAATCCGCGACGTCATTCCTCAGGTCCTAAACTCCTCATTCTAGGAATTTAGGACCTGAGGAATGACGTCGCGGCTTCTGATTGGTCGCGTGGCGGTCACATGAGCGGCACACGACCAATCAGAAGCCACAACGTCATTCTCAGGTCCTAAACGCGCTCATTTTAAACAAAGAAGGCTGCCGGTTACCAGCGGTGATGTCCAGGGGCCTCCGGAGAGGTAATTATATCAATATTTTTTATTTTAATTCTTTATTTTACACATTAATATGGATCCCAGGGCCTGAAGGAGAGTTTCCTCTCCTTCAGACCCTGGGAACCATCAGGATACCTTCCGATACTTGGTGTCCCATTGACTTGTATTGGTATCGGTATCGGCGATATCCGATACTTTTCGGGTATCGGCCGATACTATCCGATACCGATACTTTCAAGTATCGGACGGTATCGCTCAACACTACTGTCTACTGAAACTCTCACTGCTCACAATTAAAGAGGAGGGTTTGCAGGCGAAGGAAGTTGAGATGGAGTAAGAAACTATACAAGGTGATGCTACACAGCCCTGCCTCATCTCATCTTCGCAACACGGATTGCGTGATAATGAGGAGGAGGAGGAAAAGGAGCTGGTTGCGCTACAGATGGTACTACCCACACCACCTTCATCCCATCTGTTCAGTTGATGACCTGAAAATACAGGGAGGACAAGGAGGAGAAGATGGGCAGGCATCCTCTTGATGAGGACAGGGAAGTCTTTGCTGTTGTCAGTCTGTCACACATGGTTGAGTTTATGTTCAGCTGGCTTTCCCGTTACCCACATTGTATGCATTTTGGCCAACATTAATTACTGTTTAGTCACACTTCTAGACCCACTCTACAAGTAGAACGTTCCATCTCTCCTTCCTGTGGCGGAGAGATCTAATATAATGTTTCACTACCAGAAGGCCTTAGTTGAAGAATTATTAAAAAAATCCCATCTGACAACACTAGCATCAGAAATCACAGTTCCTTGGACAGCCAAGAAGTAGAGATGAGGGAGACACCTACCAGATTCAGCAGAGGTAAGGGAACAGTATCAAAGGTCTTTGGCAGTTTTCTCAGACCCTCCTGTCGCCCAGGCACTAATGCGTGGAGCACTCTGACAAGTACAGAAAAGTTTTGGAAGATGCTGAAGGAGTACCTTGCTGACCATACTCGCATCTTCTGTGATTCCTCTGTACCTTACAATTATTGGGCATCCAACTTAGACACATGGCATGAACTGTCTCTATGCCTTTAAAGTCCTGGCCTGCCCTGCCACTAGCGTTTTGTCAGAGAGGGTTTTTAGTGCGGCTGGGGGTATTATAACTGAAATATATGTATACCCCTCAGGGGTAAATGTTTTTCAGCCCATCACTAGTCTAGTCTAGGATACCGATACTTTTATAATGGAAAAACAATGTTTCCTGAGGCCCTCCACTACGTCTCTTCTTAGGAGTATTGGATTGTCTCCTTCTAATTTTTGACATCCATTGCACTAAGTGCATACGCTTTACCAGTTTAGGAGACCCACTGCTTAGTAATGGGAAAAAATGCTTTTCTGAGGCTCCACCTTCTAGTTGAGGGATCATTTTTGGAAACCAAAAGAGCTGGAGGGTTCTATTAGTATATGATCCAGTGCTTTGCTGTGGGCTGTCAGGTGTTGATCACACTGCATACAGGATTTCGCAGCCTGGACAGGAGACTTTATACCATATGTATAGAAGATCCTGTTATCCTCCGTATCAGGCTGAATAGATGCAAAACACTCCACTATATTTCCCAGCAGGGTTGATGAAATAATAGTGTTTCATGCTGCCATTTTAAAATAATAGCTTTTTTCAGGGCTAATTCAAATAGATTGTTTTCTGCAATAATACCGCTCTTATCTGCAATTTGTGTAAGGTGAGCTGTCGCACTAGGGATAACATATTACAGGCATCTAGTCAGGGATTATTGCCTTATAAATTATAATCCTTGCTGCTGCAGCCTAAAAAAAATATTAAGGTAGCATCTATTCTATTCCCTATTAATACCGCTGCTAGTTGCGTTTAGTTTAGGGATAGTTGCTAGGTATGATCTGCTCGAAATGAGCGTTCATCCTGGTCACATACATCTCTTCTACAGTCCATAACTTGATTGCCTTTTTCAATACACTCATTGACAAATTCATGTTTTTACAGTTATCTGTACTCAGAGACTCATCAAAGCAGGCAAGGTTGCTTGCAGTCCTCTCGAGTTTGTGGATGCCACGTACAAGAAAAAATCTTTTCAAGGCCGATTCAAATCCCTTCTATATACTACAATAATATAGCTCTTATCTGCTATTCGTGTAGGGTGAGCAATCCACTAGAGATAGCGTATCACAGGCATTATTGCCTTATAAAGTATAATCCTTGCTGCTGCAACCTAAAAAAAAATCAAGGTAACATTCTGTTACCTGCGTTTAGCGTAGGGTTAAATGTTACATATCATCTGTTGGAAATGAGTGTTCATTTTGGTCACATACATCTCTTCCACAATTCATAACTTGATTGCTTTTTTCGATACACTCAGGTTTTTTATGGTGATCTGTACTCAGAAATTCATCAAAGCAGGCAAAATTAACTGATTTAATGTGTTCATTAACAGTTTTTCTGTAGCATCTATATGTAATAGGTAATGCTGGGAGACTTTACGCTACTGGAGCAGGAATTACCACTTCTGAACTCTCCAGTGTTTTATTTTCATCCATTTAAATAATGGAAGCAAAGGAGAATATCCTCGTAAAGCAAATAGATGAAGCTGCAACTCAAGGAGAAGTCATTATTATGGGGGACTTCAACTACCCTGAAATAGATTGGGGAAAAGAAACCTGCAGTTCCAGCAAAGGTAATCAGTTTTTGACAACTATGAGAGACAATTACCTTTTACAACTGGTTCAGGACCCAACAAGAAGGGGGGCACTGCTAGACCTAATATTAACCAACAGGCCTGACCGCATAGCAAATATAAGGGTCGGGGGTCACTTGGGGAATAGTGATCACAAAATAATAAGTTTTCATGAATCCTTTTAATAAGATGTGTAGTAGAGGGGTTACACGGACACTAAATTTCAGGAGGGCAAATTTCCAACGGATGAGAAATGATCTTGGTGCAATTAACTGGGACGATATCCTGAGACATAAAAATACACAAATAAAATGGGAGACGTTTATTAGCATCCTGGATAGGACCTGTGCACAGTATATACCGTATGGGAATAAACATACCAGAAATAGGAGGAAACCAATATGGCTAAATGGAGCTGTAAGGGGCGCAATAAGTGACAAAAAGAAAGCATTTAGAGAATTAAAGGAAGTAGGTAGTAATGAGGCATTAAATAAATACAGAAAATTAAATAAAGTCTGTAAAAAGCAAATCAAGGTAGCAAAGATTGAGACAGAGAGACTCATTGCCAGAGAGAGTAAAAATAATCCCAAAATATTCTTTAACTACGTAAATAGTAAGAAACTAAAAAATGAGAGTGTTGGCCCCCTTAAAAATAGTCTGGGTGAAATGGTGGATGAGGATGAGGAAAAAGCAAATATGATAAATGACCTTTTTTCATCAGTATTTACAAAAGAAAATCCTATGGCAGACAATATGATCAGTGATAACAAAAATTCCCCATTAAATGTCACCTGCTTAACCCAGCAGGAAGTACGGCGGCGTCTAAAAATCACTAAAATTGACAAATCTCTGGGCCCGGATGGGATACACCCCCGAGTACTGCAGGAACTAAGTACAGTCATTGATAGACCATTATTTTTAATCTTTAAAACTCCATAATAACAGGGTCTGTACCACAGGACTGGCGTATAGCAAATGTGGTGCCAATATTCAAATTGGGGACAAAAACTGAACTCGGTAATTATAGGCTAGTAAGCTTAACCTCTACTGTGGGTAAAATCCTGGAGGGCATTCTAAGGGATGCTATGCTGGAGTATCTGAAGAGGAATAACCTCATGACCCAGTATCAGCATGGGTTTACTAGGGACCGTTCATGTCAGACTAATCTGATCAGCTTCTATGAAGAGGTAAGTTCCGAACTGGACCAAGGGAACCCAGTAGATGTAGTGTATATGGACTTTTCAAAAGCTTTTGATACGGTGCCACACAAAAGGTTGATGCATGAAATGAGAATAATGGGGATAGGGGAAAATATGTGTAAGTGGGTTGAGAGCTGGCTCAGGGATAGGAAACAAAGGGTGGTTATTAATGGAACACACTCAGACTGGGTCGCGGTTAGCAGTGGGGTACCACAGGGGTCAGTATTGGGCCCTCTTCTTTTTAACATATTTATTAATGACCTTGTAGGGGTCATTCAGAGTAGAATTTCAATATTTGCAGATGACACTAAACTCTGCAGGGTAATCAATACAGGGGAGGACAATTTTATATTACAGGATGATTTATGTAAACTAGAAACTTGGGCTGATAAATGGCAAATGAGCTTTAATGGGGATAAATGTAAGGTCATGCACTTGGGTAGAAGTAATAAGATGTATAACTATGTGCTTAACTCTAAAACTCTGGGCAAAACCATCAATGAAAAAGTCCTGGGTGTATAGGTGGATGACAAACTCATATTCAGTGGCCAGTGTCAGGCAGCTTCTACAAAGGCAAATAAAATAATGGGATGCATTAAAAGAGGCATAGATGCTCATGAGGAGAACATAATTTTACCTCTATACAAGTCACTTGTTCGACCACACTTAGAATACTGTGCACAGTTCTGGTCTCCGGTGTATAAGAAAGACATAGCTGAACTGGAGCGTGTGCAGAGAAGAGCGACCAAGGTTATTAGAGGACTGGGAGGTCTGCAATACCAAGAAAGGTTATTACACTTGGGGCTATTTAGTTTGGAAAAACGAAGACTTAGGGGTGATCTTATTTTAATGTATAACTATATGAAAGGACAGTACAAAGACCTTTCTGATGATCTTTTTAATCATAGACCTGAGACAGGGACAAGGGGGCATTCTCTACGTCTGGAGGAAAGAAGGTTTAAGCTAACAGACGCGGATTCTTTACTGTAAGAGCAGTGAGACTATGGAACTCTCTGCCGTATGATGTTGTAATGAGTGATTCGTTACTTAAATTTAAGAGGGGACTGGATACCTTTCTGGAAAATTATAATGTTACAGGGTATATACACTAGATTCCTTGATAGGGCGTTGATCCAGAGAATTAGTCTGATTGCCGTATGTAGAGTCGGGAAGGAATTTTTTTCCCCAATGTGGAGCTTACTCTTTGCCACATGGGTCTTTTTTGCCTTCCTCTGGATCAACATGTTAGGACATGTTAGGTTAGGCTATGGGTTGAACTAGATGGACTTAAAGTCTTCCTTCAACCTTAATAACTATAACTAGCTATATATTTCTGGGTGCTTCTTGAAGAATGTTTGGGGTCATTATCCTGCTGGAAGACCCATGACCTAGGATGCAAACCCAGCTTTCTGACACTGGGCACTACATTGTGACCCAAAATCCTTTGGAAATCTTCAAATTTCATCATGTCTTGCACACAGTCAACTCACCCATTGCCCCAGGCAGGAAAACTACCCCAAAATATCTTTGAATCTCCACCATATTTGACTGTAACAATTGTGTTATTTAGTTTTTAGGTTTCACTCCATTTACACTGAACAGTAGAATGATGTGCTTCACCAAAAAAAAAAAAAGCTCTATCTTGGTCTCATCTGTCCACGAGAAGCCTACTGGCCCTCTAAAATTAGCGGGGACCACCTGCTGGCCCTCTTTAAAATGTGAGATTCCCTGCTGGCCCTCTAAGTTTCATACTTTACAGTATTAATAGGAAAAAGATAATTTGCCCACCTCAGATGTATAAATTATATTGCAGTAGCAATATATGCCTATGCAACGCATAGCCAGCCGCTGCCCTCCACAAATGGTTATGGAGGGCCAGCAGGTGGCCCTATATAATTAGAGTGAGGCCACCTTATGGCCCTCTGACAATAGTGAGGAACTACCACTGGCCCTCTAACATAGTAACATAGTAACATAGTTAGTAAGGCCGAAAAAAGACATTTGTCCATCCAGTTCAGCCTATATTCCATCATAATAAATCCCCAGATCTACGTCCTTCTACAGAACCTAATAATTGTATGATACAATATTGTTCTGCTCCAGGAAGACATCCAGGCCTCTCTTGAACCCCTCGACTGAGTTCGCCATCACCACCTCCTCAGGCAAGCAATTCCAGATTCTCGCTGCCCTAACAGTAAAGAATCCTCTTCTATGTTGGTGGAAAAACCTTCTCTCCTCCAGACGCAAAGAATGCCCCCTTGTGCCCGTCACCTTTCTTGGTATAAACAGATCCTCAGCGAGATATTTGTATTGTCCCCTTATATACTTATACATGGTTATTAGATCGCCCCTCAGTCGTCTTTTTTCTAGACTAAATAATCCTAATTTCGCTAATCTATCTGGGTATTGTAGTTCTCCCATCCCCTTTATTAATTTTGTTGCCCTCCTTTGTACTCTCTCTAGTTCCATTATATCCTTCCTGAGCACCGGTGCCCAAAACAATAGTAAGCACTGCCTGATGGCCCTCTGGTGGTGTGAACAGGTTTCTACAGACTTGTTCACTATGCAAGTAGCCCATGTGTTTTTGGTTCTATAATTGTTCTCTTGTTTCTACAAGACTGGGGAGTCCACCACTCCTCTGTGGGTCATTTGCATTGTAGCTGTTCCATCCTGCATGTCCACATGTATATTTTTTTTCTCTCTGAACCCTGCTTACACAGGTACTATACAGATGATCAGGTTTTTAAATAAAAATAAATAACTGATATCGCGCTCGGGTGATTAAATGACCTATCTCTAGACAGGGATGTGGTAAGACCACTAAGCACGACCCCTCTAGGAGTGGCAGTGAGCTAAAATGTGAGCTATTGTGCATGCTGCCTGCCTGTGCACTGTAAACGATATCTAATGCACATGTAAACAAAGAAGATGATGTACTTCCCGGCACAATACATACATACAAATGTAGTGACCGCAATCAGCACACATAAAGGAACGATTGCTGTATCTCTTACCATGTACCACCCTGTGTGTCCGCCCTGCAGCTCCTGATAAATATCGGAGGTGATGCGCAGTATCCCGTAGGCCACAGTAGCAGGTGAAAAAGGGGCGAACCTGACTTGCGGATGGTGGTTGACAGGTGGGCACCCCTATGCTTTTTCACCTGCTACTGTGACCTACGGGATACTGCGCATCACCTCCGATATTTATCAGGAGCTGCAGGGCGGACACACAGGGTGGTACATGGTAAGAGATACAGCAATCGTTCCTTTATGTGTGCTGATTGCGGTCACTACATTTGTATGTATGTATTGTGCCAGGAAGTACATCATCTTCTTTGTTTAGATATCGTTTACAGTGCACAGGCAGGCAGCGTGCACAATAGCTCACATTTTAGCTTACTGCCACTCCTAGTGGGGTCGTGCTTAGTGGTCTTACCACATCCCTGTCTAGGTATAGGTCATTTAATCACCGGAGCGCGATATCAGTTATTTATTTTTATATATCCATTGCTTGTTTTCAGAAGTTGGCACATTTTCTGAAGATATCAGCAGCTGGGTGATTCCATCAATCACTCCCACTGACTTGGTGGGTACTAGTGCTGTGCGCCAGTGATATTGTGATATAGGTTTTTAAATACATCAGATAGGGGTTATATACATTAGATAGGACTGCTCTATTATGGGTATACCTTGGTGATTGGTGGAGCAGCTTAACATACATTTTTTTGCAAAAAAACGTATTAACTAAATACCCTGTATTTTTTTCATTTTTTGACTAGCACTTGCTTATTTACTGTGACTTTTTACAACAGAGTATTTTTGAACTCTCTGTGCGTTTTTGTGTCTTCAAGTTCTATGGTGGTGTGAACAGGTTTCTACAGACTTGTTCACTATGCAAGTAGCCCATGTGTTTTTGGTTCTATAATTGTTCTCTTGTTTCTAGGAGACTGGGGAGTCCACCACTCCTCTGTGGGTCATTTGCATTGCAGCTGTTCCATCCTGCATGTCCTCATGTATATTTTTTTTCTCTCTGAACCCTGCTTACACAGGTACTATACAGATGATCAGGTTTTTAAATACATCAGATAGGGATTATATACATTAGATAGGACTGCTCTATTATGGGTATACCTTGGCGATTGGTGGAGCAGCTCAACATACTTTTTTTGCATAAAAGCGTATTAGCTAAATACCCTGTATTTTTTCATTTTTTGACTAGCACTTGCTTATTTACTGTGACTTTCTTACAACAGAGTATTTTTGAACTTTCTGTGCGTTTTTGTGTCTTCAAGTTCTTTGTTGGTGTGAACAGGTTTCTACAGACTTGTTCACTATGCAAGTAGCCCATGTGTTTTTGGTTCTAAAATAGTCAGGGCCACCTGATGGCCCTGAAAAAAAAACTTTGTAACTTTCAGAGTCCCTCCTTCATAAATTAAAAGGATGTGTCTGATCATGTCTCACACCATATGGCCAGATAAGTTAGTATGTTAATGTTAAAATTACATTTCCTAGTGAATGTTTTTTCACCATTGAAAGCAATGCAAATGTGCAAAAACACTACACAAACACTATGTGTGAACATTGTCCAAGGTGAGGAGGACCATTTTTTTTCTCTTATTTATTTTGACTTATATATAATTCATTATTCCGGAAAGAATGTTTCATAACATTTTTTTCCAGTAAAATCCATTTTATATTCCTCTTTGTATGTTTTATTGTCAGTCTGTAAAAGTAGCGTAATGCTCTGAAAACATTTTCCAGCAGTGAAGTGGGATTCAGGGATCTTACCCATGCTGTTCCCATGCCATTTCAGAACTGTTTCTGTCAATCTAAGCAATTTTTAGATCTACCCAGACCTGCGGGGGAGGTGGGGCAGTGCCAGAAATATGCTTGAGTGTCCCCTTGACTTCAATTATACTCGTTACTTGGGTCGAGCATTACGATTTGCTCGACTCGAGTAATGAGCACCTGAGCATTTTAGTTTTCGCTTACCACTACTTCCAACCATAACAGTATTTATTTAAAAGCTAAAAAAAACTCAAAATGCACTGTTTCCAATTATCATACTATTAATAACAAAGTGTCAAAACTTTATATAGGCTGTAAAGAACTAAAAATGGTCATTTGTTCAATTTTCAGCATTAAGAGGCTAAACCTACTGAAATCAAAAGCTTTTAAGGCCCCGTCACACATAGCGACGCTTGAGCGATTCCGACAACGATACGACCTGTCAGGGATCGCTCAAGCGTCGCTATGTGGTCGCTGGTGAGATGTCACACAGTGCGATCTCCCCAATGACGCAGCAGCGATGCAGCGAACTGTAGCGACCTGTAGCGACCTGTAGAACGATGCTATTTCATGATGATTCAATGGGACGTCCTGTCAGCGAGGTCGTTGGTAAGGTGTCAAATACAGCGATGTGTGCTACCCAGCGGGACCTCAACGATCAAAAAATGGCCCAGGCCATTCCGACACGACCAGCGATCTCACAGCAGGGGCCTGATCGCTGCTACGTGTCACACATAGCGAGATCGCTACTGAGATCGCTGTTGCGTCACAAAACTTGTGACTCAGCAGCGATCTCGCTAGCGATCTCGCTGTGTGTGACGGGGGCTTTAAAATCAAAAATATCTTTACAGTTACATGTTAACAAAGGATCTCTTCTTTGATATCACCATCACAATTCTTGCATCTATTGAACTTTCCTTGCAGGATGTCGCAATAGCCTCCAAGAGCTGCTATTTTGATGTGAACTGCCGCATAGATGTTTTGCTTGAGGATACTCCAAAGGTTCCTAATAGGGTTGAGGTCAGAGGAGGATGGTGGCCACCCCATGAGTTTCTCTCCTTTTATGCCAATGACACAGATGTATTCTTTGCCATATGAGATGTTGCATTGTCATGCATGAAGAAAATTTTGCAATGGATAGAACGATTCTTTTTTGTACCATGAAAGAAAGCGATTACTCAGAAACTTTATATACTTTTCCAAGGTCATTTTCACTCTTTCGGGGTCCTTAAAGGGATCTACCAGCTCTCTCTTCATGATTTCGGACCAAAACCTGACTCTATCACCTACTTCCTGACGTTGCAGCCTTTTTGGGACATGAAGGCCATCCGCCAATCATCCACTACTCTATTCATCTGAACTATCCAAGTTTGCATGGCACTTATCAGTAAACAAAACTGTTTTAACCCCTTAGTGAGGGAGCTAATTTTGACCTTTATGACCAGGCCAAATGTTTAAAATCTCACCAGTGTCATTTTATATGGGCTTATAGACAGAAAATGCACAAAAGAGACACCATTCTAAAATTAGAACCCTTCAAAGTCCTCAAAACCACATTCAGAAAGTTTGTTAACCCTTCAGGTGCTTCACAGGAATTAATGAAATGTGGAAGGAAGAAATTAACAATTAAATTTTTTCACAAAATTTTTACTTTAGCCCCAATTTTTTAACTTTCTCAAGGTGAAAATGGACCCCAAAATTTGTTGTGCAATTTCTCCTGCATATGCCAATACTCTGAGCATGCCAATACTACATATGTCGGGAAAAACTTCTATTTGGGTACACACTAGGGCTCGAAAGGGAAGGAGCACCATTTGACTTTTGGAAAGCAAAAATGGCTTGAATCGAGAGCAGATGCCATGTCGCGTTTGTAGAACTTATGATGTACCTAAACAGTTGGAACCCCCACAAGTAACCCCACTTGTATTTTAGCTGTCTGACAGCAGCAAAATATGTGGGGCAGATGCTCGAGCATGTCACTCAAGTTCCCTCGAGCACCAAGATGAAACCTCGAGTAGCAAGCAATTGTGCTCAACACTAGTCATCATATCGTCATCATTTTTATTTTATCTTTTAAAAAAACCTTAACCCCAATTCAAACCCTCAACTCTAACCCTCAATCCATACCCTGAATTCCAACTCTCAACTCTAACCCTAACGGCAAGGAATGAAAGAAATAAAAATTATTAAATAAAAAAATAATAATCTGATTAAGGGGATGACACGGGGGGATGGCATACAAATTATTGACTTTTGATCACTGTGATAGGAGTCTATCACAGAGATCAAAAGAAAGCAATGGGGAAAAAATCCTTACTATTGCCAGGTGCTGGCCGGCAGATCTTGGTGGGTGCACAGCGCATTCATCTGCTTTTTTTTTCTTCAGGAAGAGGAGGTGGAATGCCGGGCGACAGAGCTGGACTAACCTGGGAATGATTGAAGTACCGGGGAGGGCTTAGGGACATGATTTCACTCTCCTCTTAAATGTATATAATTTCAGAAAAATTTCTGAGTGTTAAATGCTGCTGGGGGAATGCGTGCTCAGCATGTGAGCCCACATCAAAATCAGAGGGACAGCATATGGTGTGATACCTTTTCATGGCTAACTGAAAATCATGGTAACAAATACCAGCTTTTCAGACTACTCAGGTCTCTTCATCTGGCATAGTGTATCACAAAATTTGAAGAGTCACATATTTATACACAACAGGACACAGGGATAATGCGGTAATGAGACAAGTGACATGAAACAGAACTTCATTGTGAGATGGGGACAAAGCAGTTTTGGCAATAAATATTGGTGCAGTACACAGGAGGAGTGTGAAAATGTTATTATCCTCTTATTGAGTCTGGTCCAGGATTGTGATGACCCCAAATGTTCTAATTGATGTAGAAAGACATAAATCCATGTGACACATTCATTCCTGCTTTGAGTGCGTAAGAGGTTTTCATAAGTTTATACTCCTGACTCTTCTGTCTCTCTTGGATGTGAAGTTACTAGGGAAGAGCGAACCAGTGGAAGTTCAAGTTCTGGTACACGACCTGAACTTTATTCCAAAAGTTTGGTTCAGGAACCAGAACTGTACCCAAACTTCAACCAGATCTCAAACCCCATTGAAAACATATGTGACCAAAACTTTTGACCTGAAAAACTTTCTCTCTTACTCTCCCCCCCCCCAGACTCTCCCCATAACTACAAACATTGCAACGGTCTTTCGGACTTCCGGGAGACATCCATGTTCAGCAATTAGCACCAAACACTAACTGTCTGGTATGAAACCCTGAACTTTTAAGCTTGGGTTCGCTCATCTCTAAAAGTTACCTTTTAATACCAAATATTTAGAATTGAGAGTCCTCAGTGGTTGATATTTTTTAATGGCTAACTGAAAAGATGGTAACAAATTGCAAGCTTTCGAGACTACACAGGTCTCTTCATCAGGCAAAGACTAAAACAAATTCTGAAGAATCACATATTTATGCACAACATAGCATAGAAAAAAAAAGGGAAAAACCATGGATAAGACAGGTGACATGAAGCAGAATTACCATGAGTGATAAACATTTACGTCCATAAATATTGGGCCAATTCTTAGATAAGGATTATTTTATTGTCCTGTGATTAGGGTCTCTGTTGTGATGACCCCACATGGTCTGAGGGGAAAGTTCCTTAGTTGATGTAAAAAGACATAAATCCATGCAACACATTCATCCTGCAGTGTGAGTGTCAAAGGTCGTCATCAGTTTATATTCCCAGACTCTTCTATCTCTCTGTGATTTGAAGCTACCTTTTAACACAAGTAATTTTATGTCCATAATGTTATGATTTGGGAGACAAAAATGTATTGACACAGGTAGATCCATTCTTTTTTCTCCTATTGTATGGCGATGAGAGTTCATCCTTGTTCTCAGTTTCTGCCCTGTCTCCCCCACATACAGCCCCCCAGTTGGACATTTAGTACAAATAATTAGGTACACCACATTAGAAGTGACGCAGCTTAAAGTACCTGGTATCTTGTAGTCCTGATGTGAATTGGGGATCTTTATCTTGTCCGTGGTCAATATAAATGGACAGGTTTTACATTTTTTCTGGTTGCAAGGAAAGGTACCTGCAGCTGTTGGTGAGGACAGGAAGCTCTTGACAATGATGCTCCTTAAATTTGGGGGCTGCCTAAAACACAGTAGTGGGGGGTCTGGAAAAATGGATTGTAAACGGGTATCTTTTTGCAGTAAAGGTTGTAATTTCCATACAGCTCCCCTTAGCACATCCAGATTTGGATTGTAGGTAACTATTAGAGGTACCCGGTTATTTTCTTCTTTAGCTTTGTAATGTAGCAGGTAATTCCTTGATATTCTGGTGGCTCTTGTACTCTGGTTTTCAATTATTCTTGTATGGTAGCCCTGATTCAAAAAGGTCTTTCTGAGGCAACCAAGGTGTTCATCCCTATCCATTGGGTTGGAACATATACGACTGTATCTGATGGCTTGGCTGTAGACAATAGAGTTTTTTATGTGTTTTGGATGGAAACTGTCCCATTTAAGGTATGTTGGACGGTCGATTGGCTTCTGATACAGGGATGTCTCTATTTTATTGTTCTGCAGCTTAATGATGGTGTCCAAAAAGTTAATTTCAGTGCAGGAGTAGTTGAGTGTCAAGTCGATGGTAGGATGAAATTGATTAAACTGTTCATGGAACGGCTTTAGCTGTGGCTCAGACTCCGCCCAGATGATTAAAATGTAATCAATGTAGTGGTAGTACGCCAGAGGCCTGATGGGACATGAGGACAAAAAGTCGCTTTCAAGCTTGGCCATGAAAAGATTTGCATACTGTGGAGCCATTTTACTTCTAATTGCGGTGCCAGTCTCCTGTAGATAGATCTTCTTGTCAAACTCAAAGTAATTGTGGGTGAGGATGAATTTTATAAGTTTCACCACAGAATATGCATCAGTCCCTGCGTTTTCCAGGAAGAATTTTCAGGCATTTAATCCATCCTGGTGTGGGATATTGGAGTACAAAGATTCCACATCCATGGTGGCCAGAATGGTTCCTTCTGGTAGAGGACCTATTGCTGATAGTTTATTAAATAGGTCAGTTGTGTCCTGAATGAAGCTGGGTGTATCATTTAGCAGGGGTTTAAGAATACCCTCTACCGATCCAGATACCTGCTCAGTAAGGGTGCCCACACATGAAATAATTGGTCTTCCTGGGTTTCCAGATTTGTGGATTTTGGGAAGCATGTAGAATGTCCCTGTTCTTGGACTTTCTGGTATCAGGTCATTGGCTCTTATGGATTCGTTGGGCAGACAAGATACCAACTTGTTTAGTTCCTTGTAATAATCCTGTGTAGGATCCGACTCCAATTTTTTGTAGTAGCATGTGTCCATAAGTTGTCTGTTTGCTCCCCTCATATAGTCTGATGTGTTCATCATGACTATTGCACCTCCCTTGTCAGCAGGTTTGATGATCATTTCTTTGTTGGTTTTCAGAGACTGTATGGCCTTTCTCCCCTGGGCACTGATGTTGGATGCTTGTTGTTATGAACTGGTGATTCAGAAACACAATGGACCTGGTGGTTAAGAGCACACAAAGTGACCTGATAGTTACTAATAACATAGGACAAGCTCTGAGACGTGGGAACTCTGCTGACCGCAATCCCTAATCCTATCACACCACACTAGAGGTAGCCGTGGAGCGCTCCTGACCAGACCTAGGCGCCTCGGGCACAGCCTGAGAAACTAGCTAGCCCTGAAGATAGAAAAATAAGCCTACCTTGCCTCAGAGAAATTCCCCAAAGGAAAAGGCAGCCCCCCACATATAATGACTGTGAGTAAAGATGAAAATACAAACACAGAGATGAAATAGGTTTTAGCAAAGTGAGGCCCGACTTACTGAATAGACCGAGGATAGGGAAGATAGCTTTGCGGTCAGCACAAAAATCTACAAACAACCACGCAGAGGGCGCAAAAAGACCCTCCGTACCGACTAACGGCACGGAGGTGCTCCCTCTGCGTCCCAGAGCTTCCAGCAAGCAAGAAAAACCAATATAGCAAGCTGGACAGAAAAAATAGCAAACAAAAGTAACACAAGCAGAACTTAGCTTATGCAGGGCAGACAGGCCACAAGAACGATCCAGGAGAGAGCAAGACCAATACTGGAACATTGACTGGAGGCCAGGAACAAAGAACTAGGTGGAGTTAAATAGAGCAGCACCTAATGACTTAACCTCGTCACCTGAAGAAGGAAACTCAGAAGCCGCAGCCCCACTCACATCCACCAGAGGAAGCTCATAGACAGAACCAGCCGAAGTACCACTCATGACCACAGGAGGGAACTTGACCACAGAATGCACAACAGCTTGTCTCTTGTTAGTATTTATGATGGCGGATTTTATCAAATACATTTTTGTCTCCCAAATCATAACATTATGGACATGAAATTACTTGTGTTAAAAGGTAGCTTCAAATCGCAGAGAGATAGAAGAGTCTGGAATATAAACTGATGATGATCTTTGACACTCACACTGCAGGAATTATTGTGTCGCATGGATTTATGTCTTTTTACATCAACTAAGGAACTTTCTCCTCAGACCATGTGGGGTCATCACAACAGAGACCCTAATCACAGGACAATAAAACAATCCTTATCTAAGATTTGGCCCAATATTTATGGACGTAACTGTTTATCACCCATGGTAATTCTGCTTCATGTCACCTGTCTTATCTTTTCAGTTGGCCATTAAAAGGTATCAACCACTGAGGACTCTCAATTCTAAATATTTTTCTATCTACTGGCTAACATGGTATCAAGATATATATCTTTACTTTTAATACCAGCAATTTCATGTCCACGATGCTGTGATCAGGGCTACAAAAATATTTGGCCACATGGAACCATCTTTTCAGTTATCCATTAAAAGGTATCAACTACTGAGGACTTTCCAATTTTAATATTTTTCTACATACTAGCTAACACAATAGAAAAATATATTTCTCTTGTACCTTTAGCATAAAAATCTGATTTAATCAGTCGGTCATTTTCTGATAATATAAAAGGGAGTATTCTGCAGTATTGAGGAGTTCAAAATGTGATATATTGTATTACATAATAACTAACAGATAGCACATTGGCTCGGGATATGTATTCTGTAATACAGAGGTACTCAGTCTTTTTCACAGCAGCCCCTTAAAAACATTAAAAGATTCAATTGTCTACAGGTAAATGTCCTTGACAAGACACAAACAGAGGGAACAATCACAACACTGCAATCCTTGATTTTTCCAATTCATAAAATAATGCCTAAGAGCATGTCTTAATGGAGATATAAGTAAGTGAAGCAAACACAGTCATGCACATTGGCAAGTACCCTGTGGAATCTCACTTGCTGCTTTGTTTCTCCTCTCTGAGCCTCCATTTCTCTGGCCATTGTTAACAAATGAAAGCAGGATAAGTCTCATTTCATTCTTTGAGGAAGAGAAGCCATAAGAAAAGGAAATAGAGGCAGACAGCAAAGATCTCTTTGATCTGATATTAACAGACCTCTGCAGTCTGAAAAGGCTACAGACCAGACATGCAAATTATTCCTGCCATTCACCCAGGAACATATTCTATCTCAGAAGAAGAGCTGAATATTATTGATTAAATACATGATATTTGATGGAATATAAAAAATAAGCTGCATTTGTCCTATAGATGTCTATAGATAACACTTTTTGGCCATTATTAGGCTACTGAACGAACGGTAGCTGATAGGCAATGCATATTAACATAGTGTATTTTGAATAGAGTTACCTGTCCTCCAAAATATCTTCAATAGAACACAATACCTTTAAATTCTAGTTCCAATTGTATTGTTTGTAGTGTTTTCTTGAATTAAAGGGAATCTGTCACCTCATTTTGCCGCTATAAACTGCGGCCACCGCCATTAGGGGCTTATCTACAGCATTCTGTAATGCTGTAGATAAGCCCCCCGATGTAACCTGAAAGATAAGAAAAGCAAGTTAGACTATACTCACCCTGGGGCGGTCCCGCTTCGGTTCGGGTCCGATGGGCATCGCAGGTCAGGTCTGGCGCCTCCCATCTTCATGTAATGACATTCTTTTCCTTGCTTCTGTTGTGGCTTCTGCGCAGGTGTACTGATTTGCCCTGTTGAGGGCAGCGTAAAGTACTGCAGTGCGCAGGCGCCGGGCCTCTGTGTCCTTTCCCAGCGCCTGCACACTGCAGTACTTTGCTCTGCCCTCAACAGGGCAGAGAATAATGCCTGTACAGGAGCCGCGACAAAAGCAAGAAAGAGGATGTAATCGCATGAAGACGGGAGGCACCATACCCGGACCTGCGACGCCCATCGGACCCAGACTGCACCGGACCACCCCTGGGTGAGTATATTCTAACTTGTTTTTCTTATCTTTCAGGTTACTTCGGGGGGCTTATCTATAGCATTACAGAATGCTGTAGATAACCCCCTAATGGCGGTGGCTGCAGTTTATGAGCTGACAGATTCCCTTTAACTCCTTAATGACCGCCAATACGCATTAAAATGGCGGCCATTAAGGGGCCTTGTTCCCTCATTGCAATTTTAAAACGACCTCCAATGTCGGAAAATCTCCAGGGTTTCAGCTACCTGGCTAGGTGAGACCCTGGAGAACATGAACAGGGCTGTTTTTTCAGGTTCCCGATCACATGTTCACCATTATTATTATTATTATTATTATTATTATTATTATTTATTATTATAGTGCCATTTATTCCATGGCGCTTTACATATGAGGAGGGGTATACATAATAAAAACAGGTACAATAATCTTGAACAATACAAGTCACAACTGGTACAGGAGGAGAGAGGAACCTGCCCGCGAGGGCTCACAATCTACAAGACCATTATTCAAAGATTAACGGTGATCATGTTAAAAAAAGTATCCCAGCTATTAAAAATATTTATCTCTCTTCTGACATGATATACATATCAGAGAAGAGAGAAATGAGGTCTCCAGCTACTCCTCCTGGTAGCTCCACCATCCCCCCTCCCTCAAGCTCTGTCCACCAGCCCTACACCTCCTCTTCCTGAAAATAAAATTGCTGTCGCATGTGCAGTGCATCCGCCAAGATCTGCCAGCAAGCACCAAACAACACCAGGGATTATTCCCATTTGTTCATTTTGATCACTGTGATAGAACTTATCAAAAATGATGAAAAGCCAGTAATTCGTATTTCATCTCCCCGTGTCATACATTTTTTCTATTTGATAATTTTTATTTCTTTCATTCTGCCATATTCATCTACCATTGGGCTTATCGTTAGGATTGGGATTATGGTTAGAGTTGGGCTTGGGTTAGAGTTGGGCCAGGGTTAGGGTTAGGGTTGGGCTAGGATTAGGAATAGGGATGGACTAGGGTTAGGTTTGGGCTAGGGTTAGGGTTGCACTTGGGTTAGAGTTGGTCTAGGGTTTTTTCAAAAGATAAAAAAATTATATCAATATGATGACTAGCGTTGAAACTGCTTTATACTCGAATTTGCAGTGGGTCACTCGAACACCCACGATACTTGCTGCATATCGGTGCACCAAGATGCAAACTCGAGTGGCAAGCACTTGCACTTAACACTAATGACTACATATTCAATATAATGACCTAATGTTATCAAATTCTGTGTAGTAACGTTGAGTTAAAAATCTTTACTATACCCCTGGATAAAATCCTTGAGGGTTTTAGTTTCCAAATGGGGACACTAGGGTTGGAGCTAGGGTTAGGGTTGGGCTAGGGTTAGGATTGGGGCTAGAATTAGGGTTGGAGCTTTGGTTAGGGTTGGGGTTAGGGTTGAGTTAAGGTTGTGTTAGAGTTAGGGTTGTGGTGTTGGGGTTATGGTGATGTTGGGGTTAGGAATGTGGTTATGGTTAGGGTTGACATTAGGGTTAGGGGTGTGTTGAGGGTAGGGTTGGGGTTAGGGCTGTGTTAGGGTTGGAGTTAGATTTGAGGGGCTTCCACTGTTTAGGCACATTAGGAGCTCTCCAAACGCAACATGGCATCCACTAGAGATTCCAGCTATTTTTGCACTCAAAAGGTCAAACAGTGCTACTTCCCTTCCGAATCCTGCCATGTGCCCAAACAATAGTTATCCCCCACATATGGTGTATACTCAGGAGAAATTGCAAACAAATTTTGGGGTCCATTTTCTCGTGTTATCATTGTGAAAGTAATGTGGGGCTAAGGCAAAATTTCTGTGACAAAAAGTTAAATATTATTTTTTTACTTCCATATTCCATTAATTCCTTTGAAGCATTTGAAAAGTTAAGAAACTTCTTGAATGTGGTTTTGAGGTCTTTGAGGGGTGCAGTTTTTACAATGGTGTAACTTTTTTGTAATTTCTGTTATATAGACTTCTCAAAGTAATTTCAAATGTATTCACTGCGGATTCACTGCATCCAATACATTGTAGGGGTGATATTTATCTTGCTGAGACAAAGATAAATTGACTTGCTGCAGTCTGGAAAGACGCGTTGCATGTCCGTCTCCGGGGGTGAGCTGCCGGCGTCTGTGCACGCATAGTGGGCATGGGATTTCTTGAAATCCCATCCATCATGCGGTAAAATCTGAACACTGCACAATTATGCAACGTTCAACCCTGCATTGTTTACTTACCATGTGCACCTACCCTTACTCTGGCTGAGGAAGAATGATTGGTACAGATAGTCCTCGATACAGTATAATGCAGGTCCCATATAGTACATATAGTAAAATGCACTCCCCATGGTCCTTGGTAGAGTATAATGCAGCCCCCTTAGAGTATACTGCAGCCCCCTCATAGACTATACTGAAGCCCCCCTCATAGAATATAATGCTGCCCCCTCAGAGTATAATTCAGCCCCCCACACACAGTATAATGCAGCCCTCTCAGAGTATAATGCAGTCCCACACACAAAGCATAATGCAGGCCTCACCCCCACACAGTATAATTCAGCACCCCCCACAACACAAACAGTGTAGTTAAGCCCCCACACACATTATAATGCAGCCCCCTTCACACACAGTATAATGGAGTTCCCCACACACAGTATAATGCAGCCCCCACAGAGTGTAAAGCAGCCCCCTCAGAGTATAATGCAGTCCCCAGAGTATAATGCAGCCCCCTACAAACACACAGTATAGTGCAGCCCCCATACACAGTATAATGCAGCCCCCCACACAGTATAGTGCAATCCCCCACAAATAGTATAATGCAGCCCCACAACACACAGTATAGTGCAGTCCCCCACACACAGAATAGTGTGATGGAAATATATATATCATGTAGATCTCACTTGCATGTATACTCCTTTATAATTATATATACTCATATAAACACAAATATAGCTATATACTTAGCTAGTTTATAATCAATTGCTCAACTTGACCACATGAGCTAGGTGACCACATGAGCTAGGCCAGATGGTTCATCGGTACTTTCCAGACACCCAAAAACCGAAATTTAGGCCAGATGTCTTGAACTAATGTCTAAAAATCCAGCTGAATAGCAGGATAAATGTGAAAGCTAAATTTTAGTTGCTTAATCAGCATTCATATGTGCATTAATCACAATATTCCATATATATATTTAGATAACCAATAACAGAGGAGCTAGACAATATGGTAATTAACCCCTTCCCGACCTATGACGCATGCGCTGCGTCATGAAAGTCGGTGCCAATCCGACCTGTGACGCAGCATATGCGTCATGGAGGGATCGCGTCCCTGGAGATCGGGTGAAAGGGTTAACTCCAATTTCACCCGATCTGCAGGGACAGGGGGAATGGTACTTCAGCCCAGGGGGGTGGCTTCACCCCCCCCCCCCCGTGGCTACAATCACTCTGAAAGTGAAACAGCCAATCAAAGTGATTTGTAATATTTCACCTATGAAAACTGGTGAAATATCACAATCCAGCCATGGCCGATGCTGCAATACCATCGGCCATGTCTGGAAACCCTGATCTGCCCCCCAACCACCACCGATCTTCTCCCCAGTCCTCCGTCCTGTGCTTCGCTCCCCTCCGTCGTTCTGTCCGCTCCCCCATCCACCTGTCCGCTACCCCCATGCTCCGATCCCATCCTCCCATGCTCCAATCCCCCGTGCTCCGATCTCCCTTCTCATACTTACCGAGCCTCCCAGTGTCCGTCTGTCTTCTCCATGGGCGCCGCCATCTTCCAAAATGGCGGGTGCATGCTCCGATTCCACCCTCGTGCTCCGATCCTGCCCCGTGCTCCGATCTCCCCGCCTAATACTTGCCAAGCCTCCTGGTGTCCGTCCGTCTTCTCCATGGGGGCCGCCATCTTCATCAGCCGGCAGATTCGTTCCAGGTACATTTTGATCACTGTGATAAAACCTATCACAGTGATCAAAATAAAAAAAATAGTAAATGAACCCCCCTTTTATCACCCCCATAGGGACAATAATAAAAAAAAAATTTCCACTAGGGTTAGGGTTAGAACTAGGGTTAGGGTTAGGGCTAGGGCTAGGGTTAGGGTTAGAGCTAGGGTTAGCGTTAGAATTACACTATGTGCACCCTGTGCGGATTTGACTGTGGATCTGTGGAAAAATCTCACACGAATCCGCAACGTTGGCACATAGCCTTAGGGTTAGGGTTGGAATTAGGGCTAGGGTTGGAAATAGGGTTAAGATTAGGCTTGTGGTTAGGGTTATGGTTAGGGGTGTGTTGGGGTTAAAGTTGTGGTGAGGGTTGGGATTAGGGGTAGGGTTTGGATTAGGGTTGGGATTAGGGTTACGGGTGTGTTGGGGTTAGGGTTGTGATTAGGGTTATGGCTAGAGTTGGGATTAGGGTTAGAGGTGTGTTGGGGTTAGTGTTAGAGTTAGAATTGAGGGGTTTCCACTGTTTAGGCACATCAGGGGTCTCCAAACGCAACATGGCGCCACCCTTGATTCCAGCCAATCTTGCGTTCAAAAAGTCAAATGGTGCTCCCTCCCTTCCGAGTCCTTTCGTGCGCCCAAACAGTGGTTCCCCCCACATATAAGGTATCGGCGTACTCAAGACAAATTGTACAATAACTTTAGGGGTCCAGTTTCTGTTTTTACCTTTGGGAAAATTAAAAAATTGTTGCTAAAAGATCATTTTTGTGACTAAAAAGTTAAATGTTTATTTTTTCCTTCCATGTTGCTTCTGCTGCTGTGAAGAACCTGAAGGGTTAATAAACTTTTTGAATGTGGTTTTGTGCACCTTGAGGGGTGCAGATTTTAGAATGGTGTCACTTTTGGATATTTTCAGCCATATATACCCCTCAAACTGACTTCAAATGTGAGGTGGTGCCTAAAAAAATGGTTTTGTAAATTTTGTTGTAAAAATGAGAAATCGCTGTTCAAATTTTAACCATTATAACTTCCTAGCAAAAAAAATTTTGTTTCCAAAATTGTGCTGATGTAAAGTAGATGTGTGGATAATGTTATTTATTAAGTATTTTGTGTCACATAACTCTCTTGTTTAACAGAATAAAAATTCAAAATTTGAAAATTGCAAAATTTTCAAAATTTTCGCCAAATTTCCATTTTTTTCACAAATAAACGCAAAAATTATCGACCTAAATTTACCATTATCATGAAGCCCAATATGTCACGAAAAAAACAATCTCAGAACCGCTAGGATCCGTTGAAGCGTTCCTGAGTTATTACCTCATAAAAGGACACTGGTCAGAATTGCAAAAAATGGCCAGGTCATTAAGGTCAAAATAGGCTGCATCATGAAGGGGTTAACTAACCACCCCTAACCACCTCCTTTCTATATGCAATTATAAAACTATGTATGTACAATAAATCATCAGTACTGATGGAATGTTTTTCTGTCACAATGGTGTACAATCCATTCTTGATGAGCACTCAAAATACTCAGTCTTATTGGGAACAGCCGCAGCACACTCAGAGATAGATTTATCCAAACCAAATTTCCATAACAATAGTGCAGTCCACGAACACAGTGTGATGCAGCTCCCTAACAGTATAATGCAGCCCCACACACACAGTATAATGCAGCCCCAGAGTATAAAGCAGCCCTCTCAGAGTATAATACAGCCCTACACACAATATAATGCAGCCCCCCCACAAACACACAGAGTATAGTGCAGCCCCCCACACACACAGTATAAAGCAGCACCCCCACAACACACACAGTGTAGTGAAGCCCCCACACACATTAGGTAGCCCCTTCACACACAGTATAATGCAGCACCCAACAAACACAGTATAATGCAGCCCCCATAAAAGGGTAAAGCAGCCCCTCAGAGTATAGTGCAGTCCCCCAGAGTATAATGCATCCCCCACAAACACACAGTATAGTACAGCCCCCATACACAGTATAATGCAGTCCCCCCACACACAGTATAGTGCAGTCACCCACACACAGTATAATGCAGCCCCCACACACAGTATAGTGCAGTCCCCCACACAGAGTATAGTGCAGTCCACGCACACAGTATAATGCAGCTCCCTAAAAGTACAATGCAGCCCCACACACACAGTATAATGCAGACCCCCAGAGTATAGAGCAGTCCCTCAAAGTATAATGCAGCCACACACACAATATAATGCAGCCCCCCACAAACACACACACAGTATAGTGCAGCTCCCCACACAAAATATAATGTAGCCCCCCACAAACAGTATAATACAGCCCCCCACACACAGTATAGTGCAGTACCCCCACACACACTATTGTGCAGCAGACACACACTATAATGCACACCCACAAAATTCTTACCTCTCCTCCTTGTTCCCCAGCTACTCTGACTTCTGCAGAGCATCTCAGCATCTCAACAGCTCCACTGCTGAAGCACGCTGTGTCAGAGGCAGAGGGGGGGTGATGGGAGGGGGAGTGATGGGAGAGGGAGCATCACATTACGCTCTCTCCTCCATCACTGCTTTCAACTTTATCAGCATCTATGATGCCGATAAGTTGAATGCGGGATGCGGGGAGGGGTGGCGCTGGGCTCTTCTTACTAAGGGGCACCATAGCAGCAACTGGCTGAGCCCCTGGAGCAGCAGGGGCGCTAGGCGGCTGCCTGGTCTGCCTGCCCCTAGTGCCAGTCTTGAATATAACGAATCAGAGGCCTGTAGTGTTTATACTGGTGCTCAAGCTGTGCCATCATACTAACAGCCCTTCTAAGGCCTAATCATTTTCTTTGATGTTTGCATCACATACATTTTGAATTTAGTCTAGTGAGGGAGAGAGAGTCACAGGTGCAGGGAGAGCTGCTAAATACAATCAGTAGGCAAGGGTTAGGGCTGTGAAGTCTATTGGCAAATATATAGCTTCATTTTTGGGGGAGGGATGAAAATATTGAATATATTTTAATCCATTGAGTATTACGCACTTTGTCTTACTTTTATGTGTTATATAACACTACAAAAAATCAATTAAATTTTTTCCTGGATTAAATTTCTTACCCATACACTATACTGTGTTTTGGGGTACATTTTTTTAAAATATAACACAGCAAAAAAGCATATAAAACTTTTGCAGGGTTAATTTGTTACCCTTACAGTATTACGTGGTATGCGGTACATTTCTGTGATCTATAAACTGATAAAAAGTGTTAAAAAATTTTGCAGGCTTACATTTCTCAGCCATACAGCATCACATATTCTGTGGTACCTTTCTGTGATAGCTAACATTCCAAAAAAAGCATTGAAAAAAATTGGCTTGATTATATTTCTCACCTATACATTATTCCGTAGTCTGGGGTACATTTCTGTGATATTATCTAACACTATTCTGTGGTTTGGGTACATTTCTGTTACCTATAAAACTAAAAAAAAGCATAAAATTTTTTTGCAAGCTTACATTTCTCAGCCATACAGTATTACGTAGTCTGGGGCAGGGGTGTCAAACTGCATTCCTCGAGGGCTGCAAACAGGTCATGTTTTCAGGATTTCCTTGTACTGCACAGGTGATAATTTAATCACCAACTCATTATTTGTGTAGGTGATTAAATTATCACCTCTGCAGTACAAGGAAATCCTGAAAACATGACCTGTTTGCAGCCCTCGAGGATTGCAGTTTGACACCCCTGGTCTGGGGTACAATTCTGTGATATATAACACCAAAAAGCGTTTAACAATTTTTGAGGCTTAAATTTCTCACCCACATAGTATTACGTGCTTTGTGATACATTTCTGTGGCATACTAAACTCAAAAAAGGATTGAATCATTTTTCTGGATTTAATTTGATTGTCATCCATGCATTTTTTCATTCTGTTACATTATGGTGGTATTAAAGTCCCAAAAACTGCTTTGACTGCTGCAGGTGACCAAATTTTTCCTTTTATTAAAATAAACTTGGTTTCAAGAGTTAGGCTACGTTCACACTAGCGTTATGCTAGTGTGCGTCGGGTTAGCGTCGGGCGACGCAGCGGCGACGCACGCGTCATGCGCCCCTATATTTAACATGGGGGACGCATGCGTTTTTGTTTGTTGCGTTGTGCGACGCATGCGTCTTTTTTGCCGCAAGCGTCGGACCAAGAAAACGCAACAAGCTGCATTTTTCTTGCGTCCGATTTTCGGCAAAAAACGACGCATGCGTCGCAAAACGCAGCGTTTTTGCGTGCGTTTTGCCGCATTTTTGCGTGCGTTGTGCGTTGCGTCGCCGACGCAGCGGCGCACAACGCTAGTGTGAACGTAGCCTAAGGCATGCAGTAAGGTACGAGAAAGTGGAAGTGCTGATGATGGTGCACGCAGATTCTGTGAACATGGGGCAGGTGCGACAACACCTGTTGCTGGAGCACAAGAAATGTCCCCATCCACGACACAGGTTCGCGTCTCACTTTGCAGGGAGGCATGGTACACCACTTCTGAAGTCAGAGCAGTGTGAACAGGTAATCAGTATAATAGCAGATAATGCTTCCAGCAGGCAAGACAGCAATATCCCAGGGTCTTCCACACTGTCCAGTGTCACCAGCCTACAGTCTGGATCACCCTGATCCTCCTTCCTCCCACCATGTTGAGTACCAGGAGACTTTTTATCCCACACTTGGACACTCCAAGGAGTTCTTTACAACATTTCTTGATTGTGGCCTCTCAATCTGTATGCTCTAAGAGTGACATGAGGATATGCTGTTTAGTGATGCACAAACCTTAGAGCAGCCACATCCACAAAAAAATGACAGTGGGAAATGGCAAATTTTGGCTAAGGAGAAAGATGATAATGAGACACAGTTGCCGCTAAGTCTTGTTGTTAAGTCATGAAGTCAAGAGGATCAGGGTGCTGGGATGGAAGATGAGGTGGTAGATGATGACGTCACAGACCCAACCTGGGCAGCTGACATGCAGAGTTAGGTCAGCAGTGCTGAGGGGGAGGGATCGGCTGCACCAAAACAGACAGGAAGATGCAGTGGGGTGACCAGAGGAAAAAGGCGGGCAACTGTTCCACAAAGCACTGACATTCCTGAATTTCTCTGTCAAAGAGTTAGGTGTTCCCCAGTCTGGGACTTTTTTAAAGAGAGTTCTTAGATAAACAAAATGGCCATTTGCAACCTGTGACATGCCAAGGTCAGCAGAGGCCTGACCACTAAGAACCTAACCACAACCATCATGATCAGGCACATGTCATCTAAGCACCCAACTCAGTGGGCTGAAACACCTGAGTCCACAATTGGTGCCATCAGGTGATACTACTTGCTCTTCCTCTATGCTAGATGCTTCACAGTCCCCTGTCCAATACACTGATGTAGATGCCTTCTGTCCTGCACCTATCCTTGCACATTCTGACTTACAATCATCAGAAAATTCAAAATCCTTATCTCAGCACAGTGTTCAGCTGTCACAGCTGCAGCCTTGGAATGAAAGGGAAAGTGTGCAGCCAACCAACCACAGGCCCAGTGGCTTAACAGAAACATTTCATGGCTGCTTACCGTGGAAATGTTGCTGTTTCGGCTTGTTGACAATGAAAATTTTGTGGAAATGTTGCTGTCTCGGCTTGTTGACAATGAAAATTTTCGACTCATGGTGGCAGCCGTTCCTTGGTACTCGGTCTTCAGCTGCCACTTTTTCTCCAGGTGTGACATCCCAGCCTTATACCAGCCTGTGTCCAGGAACATGACCCATGCCCTTACCAACAAACTTACTGTGATTGTCCACTTAACGATTGACACGTGGACAAGCTCTTGTGGCCAGGGATGCTACATTTTCTTGAAGACACACTGGGTGAACATTGTGGAGGCTGGGGCTGAGTCATACCCTGCCATGGCACATGTGCTCCCAACACTGAGAATTGCTGGCCCTACTTCAATCAGGGTTTCCTCCACCTCCTCCTACAACATTTCCTGTACTCCCTCCTGCTCCTCATTGTTCTCCTTCTCTGATGTGCTGTCTCAGAGTACGTTGTCCACATCAGCTGGAAGCTGGAAGATCTTCAGCTCTGCCTCATCGAAGCGGCAACAGGTTCTGCTGAAACTAATTTGTCTAAGTGTCAAACCACACACCGCTGCAGAGTTACTTAAAGGAATAACAGACCAGACAGATATGTGTTTTTTTGCCACTGAACCTCCAACCAGGCATGGTTGTGTGAGATAATGGGTGAAACTTGGCAGCGGCTGTGAAGCTTGGCAAGCTCACAGACATACCATCCTTGACACGTGCTCAACTTGGCAGTTCAGCATTTTCTGAAAATCTACTCAGATTTGCCAGAACTTCTGGTCTAGGTATGCCATGTCAGCACCCATTTCTGAGAGTCACTTACAGCTGCCGCCACTTTGGCAGTGCTGAAGCAGTGCATGCAAGTGGCAGCGCAACAACTGGTGTGCGATATCACCATGCGCTGGAACTCCATACTGCACATGTTGGCAAGCCTTTGTGAGCAGTAGAGTTCAGTGGTTGAGTACCAGCTCCAACATGCTCGTCAGTATTCTGTTTAGACTCTGCACATAACATCTGAAGAGTTGGCATGGATGACTGACATTTGTGTGGTTCTCCAAGACTTTGAAAACGCCACAAAGATAGTCAGTGAGGGCATAATCAGAGCAACAATCCTGGTTCTGTGCCTACTTAAACAGTCACTGCTGACAATTAAACATGAAGCTTTGCATGCAGACAAGGTGGAGATGGAGGAAGACATAAGACAGGGAGATACTCCCCGACCTCATCTCATCTGCTCACTGCAGATTGGGTAACAATGATGAGGTGGAGGCTTAAGAAGGAGGGGAACAGGAGCTGGCTGAGCACAAAAGAGGCTAGTACCCACACAAGCTTTGCCCCGTCTCTCCTATATGGATGGGCTGAGGAAGGCAATGAGTACGAAGAGAGTGAGGAGGAGATGGAGAGTAGTTATCATGGTGGAGACAGGGAAGTGTTGGCTGTAGAAACCTTGGCACATATGGCAGAGTTTATGCACCGCTTTCTTTCCTTTGACTCACGCGTTACATTCATCTTGGCCAAAAAAAGAGTACTGGTTGTTCACCCTCCTAGACCCACGCTACAAGGAGAACTTTGTATCTCTTCTTCTTGTGGCACAGAGGTCTTCTAAAATGGTGCTATACGAGAAAGCTATTGTGGAAAATATGTTGAAAAAATTCCCATCAGACAACGCTAGCGGCAGGAAGCACATTTACTGGCCCAACCAAGGAGGAGAGGTGAGAGAGACACACACCAGGTACAGCAGCGGCAGGGGTTCACTTTGAAAGGCCTGGGCCAATTTCATGACACACTCCCAGTGTCCATGCCCGCATGACAGGGCATTTTAGACAAGGAGGGAAAAGTTTTAAAAGTTGGTCAAGCAATACCTGCTGTCCAAACCAGCGCACTCACTAATTCCTTTGTGACTTTCAGCTTTTGGGTTTCAAAGCTGGATACCTGGCTTGAGCTGTTCCTCTATGCTTTGGGCTTTGGAGATGTTGGACTGCCCTGCCACCATTGTCTTGTCTGAGCTGAGTTTTAGTGCCACAGTGGGGTCATAACAGACACTTTCACCTGTCAACAGAAAGTGCTGACAGGCTCACTCTGATAACAATGAACAAAGCCTGGCTTAGACCAGACTTTTGCACACAACTAAACGATAGCAGCACATAAAGTGTTTTTATATTTGAATGAGTCCCTCCAGTTGTTGCCTTCTAGAGTCTATAAATGACTCTACTTATAATTTTTTCCTGGCATTGTACTTTGTGCAAAGCCTTTATGAGTGTAGAAGTGCCACAACTAAACATTTTCATAATATTTGAATGAGGTAATACAGCTGGTGCGTTTAAGGGTGTACGTATGATCTTGCTGGAAATGTTTGGCAGGATTTTAATAAAAAATCAATTTTAGTTTACTTAAATTATAATTTTTTAAAAACACTTTTTCAATTTTGCATTTTAGTGCTCACTCATCTCTAATAATATGACTTAAGGGCATAAAAATTTAAAGTTTGAAAATTGCGGAATTTTCAATTTTTTTTTCCTATGCACTGATGAGAAGGTCCCATTCCAAAGACATACTGATAGGGAATATAGATTGTGAGCCTCAACGGGGACAGCGATGATAATGTGTGCAACCTGTAAAGCTCTGCGGAATATGTTAGCGCTATATAAAAATAAAGATTATTATTATCATTATGTTGACCTCGAAAGGCATTGACTTTATAAACCTGCTAAAATAAAGTTTTCAAGGAAAATATTCATTGGATATAATTATCAGCAGCACATCAAGTGACACTTCACCCGGATATGCTCTTTCTCAGTCCTTTGGACTTGTGTGTGTCTTGCAGCAGATGATATATGTGTTTGACACATATTGCTTTGTTGCAACACCACCAGGTGAGCAGATCCACGTTGGTTTCTGTAGTGTTTTAACATTTATAACCCTATTGTTCGCTCTTTCTTTTCCCAGTTTTCCTTACTATTACAACATAAAGTGACACTGGTCAGATTTAAAAAATTTGGCCTAGTCATTAAGGTCAAAATAACTCTGTCACTAAGGGTTTAAAGCATGTCTCATAGTTCTAGCTATGCATATAGATTAGTGTGGATTGCTATTGGAATCAACCAATTAAATTGAGCAGCATGATACTGCATTCATTTTTTAGCATCAAAACACCCAATACATGAACAAAAGGCTTGTTCATCAGGTACAATGATTTTTTTTAACATTAAAGGACCATCAATTGGCTTGTATATAACTAATCATAGGTTATTTAACAGTCTCGGACAGCTCATGTGAAAGGGCCAGTGCTGGTTTAACCCCTTAGTGACAGAGTCAATTTTGTACTTAATGACCAAGCCAACTTTTACAATTCTGACCACTGTCATTTTATGAGGTTATAGCTCTGGAACACTTCAATTAATCCCACTGTTTCTGAGAATGTTTTTTCATAACATATTGTTCTTATGTTAGTGGTAAAATTTCTTCAGTATGACTTGCATTTATTTATGAAAAAAGTGGAAATTTGGCAAAAATGTAGAAAATTTAGCAATTTTCAAACTTTTAATTTTGGTGCCCTTAAATCAGAGAGACATATCACACAAAATAGTTAACAAATAACATTTTCCACATGTCTACTTTACATCAGCACAATTTTGGAAACATATTTTTTTTTGTTAGGATGTTATAAGGGTTAAAAGTTTACCAGCGATTTCTCATTTTTTCAACATAATTTACAAAACCATTTTTTTTAGGGACCGCCTCACATCTGAAGTGAGTTTGGGGGGTGAAAATAGCAGAAAATACCCAAAAGTGGCACCATTCTATAAACTGCACCACTTAAGATGCGCAAAACCACATTCAAGAATTTTATTGACCCTTCAGGTGCACAGGTGCTTCACGAGGATGTGGCGGAAGCAATGTGGACGGAAAAAATGAACATTTTACTTTTTTCATAAAAAAATTACTTTGGAACCAAACTTTTTTATTTTCACAAGGGTGTCAGGAGAAAATGGACCATAAAACTTGTTGTGCAATTTCTCCTGAGTACACTGATACCCCGTATGAGGGGGAAAGCCACTGTTTGTGTGCATGGCAGGGCTCAGAAGGGAGCACTGTTTGACTTTTTGAACGCAAAATTATCTGGAATCAATGGCGGGTGCCATGTCGCATTTGTAGACCCCCTGATGTTCCTAAACAGTGGAAGCCCCTCAAATCTAACTCCAACCCTAACACAGCCCTAACCCCAACCCTACCCTCAACACACCCCTAACCCTAATGCCAACCCTAACCATAACCACATTCCTAACCCCAACATCACCATAACCCCAACACCACAACCCTAACTCTAACACAACCTTAACTCAACCCTAACCCCAACCCTAACCAAAGCTCCAACCCTAATTCTAGCCCCAATCCTAACCCTAGCCCAACCCTAACCCTAGCTCCAACCCTAGCCCCAACTCTAGCCCAACTCTAACCCTAGCTCTGACCCCAACACTAAATCTAGCTGAAACCCTAGCCCCAAATTTAATCCTAGCTCCAACCCTAATGCTAGCCCAACCCTAACCCTAGCTCTGACCCCCAACCCTAACTCTAGCCCCAACCCTAGCTCCAAATCTAGCCCTAGCTCCAACCTTAATGCTAGCCCAAACCTAACCCTAGCTCTAACCCTAGCCCCAACACTAACCCTAGCCCAACCCTAACCCTACCTCTAATCCCAACCCTAACCCTAGCCCCTACCCTAACCATAGCCCCAATCCTAACCCTAGCACCAACCCTAACCCTAACTCTAACCCTTGTCCAACCCTAATCCTAGCTCTAACCCCAACAATAACCCTAGCCCCAACCCTAACCCTAGCCCCAACGCTAACCCTAGGCCAACTCTAACCCTAGCCCCAATCCTAACTCTAACCCTGCTATAACCCTAACCCTAGCTTCAACCATAACCATAGCTCTAACCCCAACCTTAAACCTAGCCCCAACTCTAACCTTAATGGAAAAATGGGGGTTTGATTTACAATTTTTTTGTTTTGATCATTGTGATAGGGTATATCACCAGGGGATGCAGGAGGTGTTGGAGGTATCAGGGTGCTTGGGGGACCCCATTTCTCTCTCCTCTGATGTTCTTGATCATGTCAGAGGAGAATGAAATAAATAGGAAATCAGACTATTTTTTGCAGTCGCCATTATTCAGTAAATATCAGTGATCACAACACTAGGGTCGGTAAAAAACGACCCAAATCATGTTCTCTGGGGTATCAGCTACCCCTGGTAGTCAAGATCTGGAGAATTTCAGACGCTGAGGGAGCACTACAACCTTATTTCTCAGCACCGTTAAAAAGGTGTTAAGGGGTTAAGGACTACATGACCATTTGTAGATTGAAGTTGGCGATACAGATTAGATGGCTGTCGGCTAAACATACTTCAGCCGATTGCTTTGCTGGCAACAATCACTGCTGACTCTCCTATAGACAGGACACTATTTTGCTCACGTGTTCTTCATGAGAAAATTCTGACTGACATGTATGCTCTTATCAGGGCAAACAATTTGATCAGGAGTAGGGTTGAGCGAAACGGGTCGGCCATTTTCAGAAGTCGCCGACTTTTGGCAAAGTTGGGTTTCATGAAACCCGACCCGACCCCTGTGTGGGGTCGGCCATGAGGTCGGCGATTTTCTGAATCTGGTATAGGAATTCCGATACCGAGTTCCGATATGTTTACAATATTGGAAATCGGTATCGGAATCCATATTAAAGTGTAAAATAAAGAATTAAAATAAAAAATATTGCTATACTCACCCTCTGACGCGCCCTGGTACTAACCGGCAGCCTTCCTTAGAATCAGCGCGTGAAGGGCCTTAGATGACGTCGCGGCTTGTGATTGGTCGCGCGACCAATCACAAGCCGCGACATCACCGAAGGTCCTTCAAGCGCTGATTCTTAGGAAGGAAGGCTGCCGGAAAGAAGCAGGGCGCATCCGAGGGTGAGTATATACCTAATAGGAATATATATAATTATAAATAATTCTTTATTTAACACTTAAATATGGATCCCAGGGCCTGAAGGAGAGTTTCCTCTCCTTCAGACCCTGGGAACCATTGGAAACCCAATGCACTGCATTGGGTTTCGTGTTTCGGCCGACCCCAACTTTTTTATAGGATCGGCCGATTTCGCTTGACCCGACTTTTGAAAAAGTCGGGTTTCGTGAAACCCGACCCGATCCTATAAAAGTAAAAGTCGCTCAACCCTAATCAGGAGTCCAGAATGGGACATGCCCAATAGACATCTCTCCTGACTATCAGTAGACTGGTGCCTCCATATACATTGAACTATCTTCCAAACCTGTCAATATCGGCAGGTTCGGCTGACATTAGTCTAATGAATATGGGTAACTTTAGGTTCAGACACCAGTAGACTTGTGAATGCAGTTCTGTATGAGAACATGCAATAACAGATATTTTCCTCAAGGTGGGTAGAATTCAAGGAAAGGGAAATTACTCAACTAAAAGTTACTTAATGGAAGTTACTCAAGATTAGTGTGCATTTTTTAGAATGTTAAGATTATGTGTCAAACAGAAAAACCACTTCTTTGTTTTCACTTTATACACTGCTCAAAAATATAAAAGGAACACTAAAATCCCACATTCTAGATATCACTGAATGAAATATTCCAGTTGTAAATCTTTATTCATTACATAGTGGAATGTGTTGAGAACAATAAAACCTAAAAATGATCAACGTAAATAGCAACTAATATCTCATTGAGGTCTGGAGTTGAAATGATGCTCAAAATCAAAGTGGAAAATGAAGTTACAGGCTGATCCAACTTCAGTGGAAATGCTTCAAGACAAGGAAATGATGCTCGGTAGTGTGTGTGGCCTCCACATGCCTGTATGATCACCCTACAATGCCTGGGCATGCTCCTGATGAGGTGGCGGATGGTCTCCAGAGGGATCTCCTCCCACACCTGGACTAAAGCATCTGCAAACTCCTGGCCAGTCTGTGGTGCAACATGACGTTGGTGGATGGTGCAAGACATAATGTCCCAGAAGTGTTCAATCGGATTCAGGTCTGGGGAATGGGCAGGCCAGTCCATAGCTTTAATGCCTTCATCTTGCAGAAACTGTTGACACACTCCAGCCACATGAGGTCTGGCATTGTCCTGCATTAGGAGGAACCCAGGGCCAAATGCACCAGCATATGGTCTCACAAGGGATCTGAGGATCTCATCTCAGTACCTAATGGCAGTCAGGTTACCTCTGGCGAGCACATGGAGGGCTGTGCCGCCCTCCAAAGAAATTCCACCCCACACCATTACTGACCCACTGCCAAACCGGTCATGCTGAAAGATGTTGCAGACAGCAGATCGCTCTCCACAGAATCTCCAGACTCTGTCATGTCTGTCACATGTGCTCAGTGTGAACCTGCTTTCATCTATGAAGAGCACAGGGCACCAGTGGCGAATTTGCCAATCCTGGTGTTCTGTGGCAAATACCAAGCGTCCTGCACAGTGTTGGGCTTTGAGCATAACCCCATCTGTGGGCATCGGGCACTCAGACCATCCTCATGGAGTCAGTTCCTAACCGTTTGTGCAGACACATGCACATTTGTGGCCTGCTGTAGGTCATTTTGCAGGGCTCTGGCAGTGCTCCTCCTGTTCCTCCTTGCACAAAGGCTGAGGTAGCGGTCCTGCTGCTGGGTTGTTGCCCTCCTACTGCCCCTTCCACATCTCCTGGTGTATTGGCCTGTCTCCTGGTAGCACCTCCAGCCTCTGGATACTATGCTGACAGGCACAGCAAACCTTCTTGCCACAGCTCGCATTGATATGCCATCCTGGTTGAGCTGTTCTACCTGAGCCACTTGTATAGGTTGTAGAGTCCGTCTCATGCTACCACGAGTGTGAAAACACAACCAACATTAAAAAGTGACCAACAAATCAGCCAGAAAGCATTGGTGCTGAGATGTGGTCTGTGGTCCCCACCTGCAGAACCACTCCATTATTGAGTGTGTCTTGATAATTGCCAAAAATTTCCATCTGTTGTCTATTCCATTTGCACGACAGCATGTGAAATTGATTGTCAAACAATGTTGCTTCCTAAGTGGACAGTTTGATTTCACAGAAGTTTGATTTACTTGGAGTTATATTCTGTTGATTAAGTGTTCCCTTTATTTTTTTGAGCAGTGTTATCACCCACAAAGCTCTCCACACTGCTACACCCCCCTAATCTACTTCCTCATCTTTGTCAACAATCTTACCCAATCAAGCAGTTCTGCTAATGAGATAAAATTAACATTTTCAATAATCCGAACCTCTCATTCCCATCTCCAAGACTTCTCTGGTGCTGTGCCAATTGTCTGGAATGCACTATCCCAGGCAATTCAATTAATTCCCAGTAGCCACAGTTCTAAGCATTCCATGAAATCACATTTCTTTAGACTGGCCTATCACCTCACCTCACTGATCTAACTATTTCAGTTTTGCCCATGCAAAATCTTTCTCAGAATCCGTTGGTTCATATATCTGCTTATGCACCCTCCATTCACTAAATAGCCCTCTGTGTCTGTACTGTACAGATAGTGGTTGGTGATTATTTGAATTCAGCGTTATTTGAAAACCCTATTTACTATATTGATGGCTGGACCAGATAATATAAGCACTTTTTACCATTTACCTTTCACATCTTCCCTATTTCCTAATAGATTGTAAGCTTGTAAGCAGGAACCTCATTCCTCTTGTTATCTGTTGCGTTGTGTTAAGGTTAGTGTTGAGCGATATCGTCCGATATTTGAAAGTATCGGTATCAGAAGGTATCGGCCGATATCCGAAAAATATCGGATATCGCCGATACCGATTTCCGATACCAATACAAGTCAATGGGACACAAATATCGGAAGGTATCCTGTAATGGATCCCAGGGTCTGAAGGAGAGGAAACTGTGCGGTCATTCTTAGGAATGAGCGCGTTAATGACATTCGATGACGTCGCGGCTTGTGATTGGTCGTGTGAGCGGTCACATGACCGCTCAGCGACCAATCACAAGCCGCGACATCATCAAAGGCCCTTTACGCGCTCATTCTTCGGAACGAAAGCAAGGCGGTTGAAGCGGTGACGACCAGGGCGCGTCAGAGGGTGAGTATATCAATATTTTTTATTTTTATTCTTTATTTTACACATTAATCTTAATCCCGATACCGATTCCCGATATCACAAAAATATCGGAACTTGGCATCGGAATTCCGATACCGCAAATATCGGCCGATACCCGATACTTGCGGTATCGGAATGCTCAACACTAGTTAAGGTCAGGGCCGCCATCAGGGCATTACAGCCATTACTGCTGTATGGGGCCCGGTCAGCAGCAGTACACAGAGGGGCCCGCAGATCCGGGGCCCCACTGTTGTGCTTCTACTGATCGGGCCCCATCATGTAGTAAAATACTGTGCACTGCGGCGCTGGGGCCCGGGAGCCTTTTTGGAGCTGTGCACGGCCGTCTCACCTAGTCGGCTGCACAGCTCCTGCTCGGCTGTGGCTAGAATGTATGGGCTCCCTGCAGGTCCTGACTACAGCCCATACATTCTAGCCGTCTCAGTAGTGAATGTGCTAGAATGTAGGGGCTCCTGTCAGGTCCTCTCAGCAGCACATACATTCTAGCTGCTGCTTCACTGCTGGAAACACTAGACGCCCCGGGAACGACTGAGGTAAGTATAAAAAACATTTTTGTTTTTTTAATAGGTGAGGTGAGGTGGGGGGGAGTGAGACTGCAGATGATGGGGTGTGTTTTAGGGAGTACTGTACATGATGAAATAATAGGGGGCTGCAAATGATAAAGTGTATTTGAGGGGGTACTACACATGAAATGATTGGGGCTGCAAATGAAGTAAGGGGGACTGCAGATGAAGTGAAGGGGGGATAGGGGACTGCAAATGATGATGTGGGGGTGATGGGGACTGCAAATGATGTGGGGGGACTGCAAATGATGATGTGGGGGTGATGGGGACTGCAAATGATGATGTGGGGGTGATGGGAACTGCAAATGATGTGGGGGTGATGGGGACTGCAAATGATGATGTGGGGGTGATGGGGACTGCAAATGATGTGGGGGGACTGCAAATGATGATGTGGGGGTTATGGGGACTGCAAATGATGATGTGGGGGTGATGGGGACTGCAAATGATGTTGGGGGACTGCAAATGATGTGGGGGTGATGGGGACTGCAAATGATGTGGGGGTTATGGGGACTGCAAATGATGATGTGGGGGGGATGGGGACTGCAAATGATGTTGGGGGACTGCAAATGATAATGTGGGGTGATGGGGACTGCAAATGATGTGGGGGTGATGGGAACTGCAAATGATGTGGGGGTGATGGAGACTGCAAATGATGTGGGGGTGATGGAGACTGCAAATGATGATGTGGGGGTGATGGGGACTGCAAATGATGTTGGGGGACTGCAAATGATGATGTGGGGGTGATGGGGACTGCAAATGATGTTGGGGGACTGCAAATGATGATGTGGGGGTGATGGGGACTGCAAATGATGTGGGGGTGATGGAGACTGCAAATGATGATGTGGGGGTGATGGGGACTGCAAATGATGTTGGGGGACTGCAAATGATGATGTGGGGGTGATGGGGACTGCAAATGATGTGGGGGTGATGGGGACTGCAAATGATGTGGGGGTGATGGGAACTGCAAATGATGTGGGGGTGATGGAGACTGCAAATGATGTGGGGTGATGGAGACTGCAAATGATGATGTGGGGGTGATGGGGACTGCAAATGATGATGTGGGGGTGATGGGGACTGCAAATGATGTTGGGGGACTGCAAATGATGATGTGGGGGTGATGGGGACTGCAAATGATGTGGGGGTGATGGGGACTGCAAATGATGTGGGGGTGATGGGAACTGCAAATGATGTGGGGGTGATGGAGACTGCAAATGATGATGTGGGGGTGATGGGGACTGCAAATGATGTTGGGGGACTGCAAACGATGTGGGGGTGATGGGGACTGCAGATGATGATGGGGGGTGATGGGGACTGCAAATGATGTGGGGGGACTGCAAATGATGATGTGGGGGTGATGGGGACTGCAAATGATGTGGGGGTGATGGGGACTGCAAATGATGATGTGGGAGATGGGGACTGCAAATGATGTGGGGGTGATGGGAATTGCAAATGATGTGGGGGGGATGGGGATAGGTAATGATGTTGGAGTGATAGGGACTGCAGATGATGAAGTGTGTTTGAGGGGGTTCTGCACATGATGAAATGATAGGGGGCTGCAAATGATGAAGTAAGGGGGACTGCAGATGAAGTGACGGGGGGGATAGGGGACTAAATGATGATAGGGGACTAAATGATGAAGTGGGGGTGATGGGGACTGCACATGAAGTGAGTGTGAGGGACGTGGACAGCAATTGAATTGAACTTGGGGGTGGGAAGAGCAAATGATGTATTGAAGGTGGGGAGAGCAAATAATGAATTTTGAGGGTGGGGAAGATCAATTGATAATGAATAGAGGGTGGGAGAGAGAGAAGACGTGGCAATGAATTGAGGCAGAAGGGGCATGTAACTATAATGAATTGGGGTAAGGGTTAGAGCGGGAGGTACATAGTGGGTTCGTTGAGGATAAAGTAACTGGTAATAAATTGGAAGAATACAGGTGCTAATTAATTTATATATTAAATGAGGAAAGTGGCTATATACAGATAGTGGGGGCACAGTGGCGGATTATAATTTATATTTGGAATGGTGGGTTGCATAATAACCAATTATATATTAATGGTGGGTGAACGTCTGTAGTCAGATGTGTAGTGTAGAAGAAAGGGAAAAAATGGGGAATGTGCTCTGGAAGCGGTGCTCTAGATAACTGTGTTATTTTATGCAGATGAGACGAGTCCTGGCAGAAAGAAGTGATAGCGGTCTGCGCTGGATTAAAAAGAAACGCAAAGATGAAGGACTTTAGCTAGAGACGTCACTGGTGAGTATGTTACCTGTACACTGACACCATACACTGTATATTGTATACAGTGCTCCTGTGTATAATGTCACTGGTGATCACTATACTATCTGTACACTATACACTATATACAGAGCTCCTTTGTATAATGTCACTAGTGATTGCTGTATTACATGTACACTGTATCCTATATACAGAGCTCCTGTGTATAATGTCACTAGTGATCACTATATTATCTGTACACTATACACTATATACAGAGCTCCTGTGTATAATGTCACTAGTGATCGCTGTATTACATGTACACTATACACTATATACAGAGCTCTTGTGTATAATGTCACTAGTGATCGCTGTATTACATGTACACTGACACTATATGAAGAGCTCCTGTGTATAATGGCATCGGCGACCACTGTATTACCTGTACACACACTGCATACTAAGTACAGATCTCCTGTGTATAATGGCATTTATGGTGATAGTATTTTTTTTTTTATTAATGATCAGTATTGTACTATTCAGTCACAATGTGGTGGTAATATGTTGTCCGGCCATGGTGTAGCGGTATTTGTTCCTTGTATGTGCTATTATTCGGTCACTGTGTGGTGGTAATATGTGGTCTGTTCATGTTGTGTTGGTATTTGTTCCTTGTATGTAGTTGGTCACCATGTGATGGTAATATGTGGTCTGGACATGCTGCGGTGGTATTTGTCCCTTGTATGTGATATTGTTCAGTCACTGTGGTGGTAATATGTGGTCTGCACATGGTGTGGCGGTATTTGTTCCTTGTAGATAGTATTATAGGTCACTATGTGGTGATAATATGGTGTCTGGTCATGGTGTTGTGGTATTTGTCCCTTGTATGTGGTATTATTGGTCAATTGAAAAATAAATAAAAATACACCTAAATTGTATTGCATATTTTAACAAATGTTTAATAGATTAGAGTAGAGTAGGGCTCGGCCAAAAGAGTCTACCTTGTTGTCGTCTCAAATTTAAAAAAACCTTTTGGCCAAAACAAAAGCTGCTGGCTATGTGTTTGATCTGGTAATGGGAACTGTTAATGTGTGATTTGTGAGAAGTGGAGTTTTGGCAAGAGACAGCGGTGGGGCTGTTGACAGTTCGAGGGGTGGAGGCGGGGCTGGGGTGGAGCCTGGGCGGAGTCTTAAGGGGCCCTGAAAATTTTGCCAGTATGGGGCCCTGAAATTCCTAGTGGCAGCCCTGGTTAAGGTACCTTCACACTGAACAACGTAACAACGATAACGATAGCGATCCGTGACGTTGCAGCGTCCTGGATAGCGAAATCGTTGTGTTTGACACGCAGCAGTGATCAGGATCCTGCTGTGACATCGCTGGTCGGAGCTAGAAGGCCAGCACCTTATTTCGTCATCAGGTCACCCGCTGACATCGCTGAATCGGCGTGTGTGACGCCGATCCAGCGATGTCTTCACTGGTAACCAGGGTAAACATCGGGTTACTAAGCGCAGGGCCGCGCATAGTAATCCGATATTTACCCTGGTTACCATTGTAAATGTAAAAAAAAACAAGCACTACATACTTACATTCCGGTGTCTGTCACGTCCCTCGCCATCAGCTTCCCGCACTGACTGTGAGCGCCGGCCGTAAAGCACAGCGGTGACGTCACCGCGGTGCTCTGCTTTACGGCCGGCCCTCACAGTCAGTGCGGGAAGCTGACGGCGAGGGACGCGACAGACACTGGAATGTTATGGCCCCGTCACACTGAACGACGCAGCAGCGATCCCGACAACGATACGACCTGTCCGGGATCGTTGCTGCGTCGCTATGAGATCGCTGGTGAGATGTCAAACAGAGCGATCTTCCCAACGACGCAGCAGCGATGCGGCGACCTGTAGCGACCTGTACAATGACATCGTTGGTCGTTGTGACCCTGTCACATGGCTGCTATGATAACGATACAGACCTCGATGAGGGACGTCTTGTGTGACGTTGTAGTCACACAGGCGTGCCTTTGTGTTCCCTTTTCCGCCCCCATTCAGTTAATTGGTGGTCGCTACTGCGTTCTGATTGGTAGGCGGCCTAGCCATATGAGGCGTCACGATAGCTCTTCCGTCCTTTGTTCCTGAGCGCGTGGTGGTGGATTGCAGATCGTTGTAGAGTTCTCCGGCCTGCGACTTCTAGCGCGTGGTGTATTGCAGATCGTTGTAGAGTTCTCCGGCCTGCGACTTCTAGCGCGTGGTGTACTGCAGATCGTTGTAGAGTTCTCCGGCCTGCGACTTCTATTCGTTTCTATTCTTCAACGGTTCTTTGGATATCTATACTTTGTGCATGGTAGGTATCGTTTGGGGTCTCAAATGCGTTTCCATTCCCTTTCCATTCCCTTGGCACCTATTATTCTTATATTTTTGCTCTGGAAGGAGGGAGGGAGTGCTTTGTTGGTATCTGTGTATATATATTTTAGCACATGGAGCCATTTTAAGTAGTCTCGTGGGCACAGATAGGGTTACTAGGCCTTATTTTTTAAATAATAAATTTGGCTCTATGCCGGTTCCATTTGCATGGCAGGGGTACACAGCCTGCACTGGTGTGGTCAGTGGAGGACTATTGGAAGGAGGGACTGCAGACTGGCTGAGATTATTAGCAGTCCAGGCGAATTGTTCTCTATTTTACATTCACAGTAGTGTGGCTCATACATAACTCTTTTGAAATTCAAAATGTTGTTCAAAATTTTCCATATATGCTCACTGTATGCTATTCTTTCTTTCAGATGTCTTTCAATACCGAGGAGTTTGTTCGGGAATTGATTGAGATGTATAGATCCCTGCCCTGCCTTTGGCAGATTAAATCCGCTGAGTACAGCAACAGAAACAAGAAGAGGGAGGCTTTTGCCAAACTTGTTGCTCTGTTTCAGCAGCATAACCCCAGCGAGAAGGTGGATGAAAGTGTAGTCCGAAAAAAGATCCAGGGTCTAAGAACTGTTTATAAAAAGGAGCTCAACAAGGTGGTGAGGTCAAAGAAGTCTGGTGCCGCCACAGACGAGGTTTATGTGCCATCGTTATGGTACTTTGACTTACTTGGCTTCACCCGTGACCAGGAGCTCCCGCGTACAATGGCATCTTCAATGCGGCAGACCCTGGATGAAGACCCTGTGATCACGACTGACACCCCTGTTGGAGATGTAAGTACCTTCTTTGCTTGCTTCCCTGTAAAAAGCTTTAAAACTTGGTCTCTCATGCCATAGGTGAGTAGAAAATAGTAACTAAATTTTTTCCTCTTTTATTATGCTGCATTTTATCCAAGTTATCCCTTCCACTTCAGATAAGTGCAATCCTTAACTTTTTGACCCCACTCAGTACTCATACGGTTGAATTAAAAAAAATCCTATCCTGTACTACTAGTTCCTCCACTTATTTACTTCTAAATTTTCTGTTCCTGCAGCAAAATCGCCATGATGATCAGTCCACCCCGACCGGTGACAACCTGCTGGGACATGGACCAAGCCGGGTGGAGGCTAATGAGGGGTCTATTGAAGACCCTGCACCCTCAACCCCCAACACAGCTTATTTACCACGTCGAATGAAGAATGGTCATAAAAAAAAGGACACAGTGTCGCCATCGACAGAGTTGGTCAGTTTGGCCAAGCAAATGTTGAGCCAGCAGACCAACAGTACAGGGGACAGCTTCGCCAACTTTGCCGCTGACTGGCTAGGGAAGCTGCAAGCCGCACAAAGAATCCATGCCGAGAGGGTGATATTTGAAACTTTAAGTAAAGCGGCAGCTGGACAGCTCGATGAAAGTTCAAGTGTGCACAGTTTTATGGAACGTGATCCGTGTTCATGGCAGCAAATGAATGAAACACCTGAGGCAATGCGTGGGACACCAGCACACCGTCATAGATCTCATCTGAACATGCCACTTGCCCCTCCACCACAATATCCCCGGTTTTCCCATTCTTTTCTTGGGCAATTATCATCTCCGCCCAGCCAAGGATTTTTGAATGGTGAAAACCAGTATGAAGAATTATAGTTGCATTAAATAATTTGGGTTATAAGTATAATTGTTGTATAGTTTAGTTATTTGATATTAAAGAGTTAAATTTAAATGTTACTTTATGTTAAAAATTGTTATAAATAAAAATTTTTTGATAATTCAAAACTTGCAGCCTGCTTTACTGAATTCAGCATTTAGTTATTAGCAGGTCTAGTAGGTGGGGTTATGTGCTGGGTGCATGTATACAGATGCATACATATAATGAGTGTTCGCGATGGAATTTGTTTGTTGTTTTTAACAAAGCGTACACTTCAGGGGATATTAAACTTTTTTTTTTTTTATAAACAGTATTAACAACCAACATCCTAATAAAACTTTGAACAAAAGCATCAACATAACAAAAAAAAAAAATTAATGGCTGCCGCTCTGCTGTTGTGCAGCCACAAAACGATCCAGCATCACTCCGTGCTGTTTGACTTGCTCAGCCAGCCTCCTGTGTGATGCCTGGAGGTCCTCTAATGTTGGGATTTCTATGGAGGGAATGGTAAAACTTAGTTTTGTACATGCATCAAACTATCATGTACGTGTTTGTTATTTAACACTTACGGTTTTCGGGTACATCGGGTGAGGAAGAACTAAGGGACCACCCGGATCCTCTGGCATCACCGCCTAGGGAAAGATACAACACTTGATAGTACACGACAGTCCTATCCTTTACGAGTTGTATGGACCTATTTTTTAGTGCAATAATTACCGGGGGACATGACTTCACCCATGTCACGGAGTGATGCTGGCGACACTGTTGGTGACGAGCCTGTCGTTGACTCCTGCTGGGGCTCCGGGTCTGCTGGTGCTGGAGGGAAAAAAAAATTATTACATTATTACATACGAGGCGTGCGGAGCCGAGCCTGGTGTGTGTACGAGGCGTGCGGAGCCGAGCCTGCTGTGTACGAGGCGTGCGGAGCCGTGCCTGGTGTGTACGAGGCATGCGGAGCCGAGCCTGGTGTGTGTACGAGGCGTGCGGAGCCGAGCCTGGTGTGTACGAGGCGTGCGGAGCCGAGCCTGGTGTGTGTACGAGGCGTGCGGAGCCGAGCCTGCTGTGTACGAGGCGTGCGGAGCCGTGCCTGGTGTGTACGAGGCGTGCGGAGCCGAGCCTGGTGTGTGTACGAGGCGTGCGGAGCCGAGCCTGGTGTGTGTACGAGGCGTGCGGAGCCGAGCCTGCTGTGTACGAGGCGTGCGGAGCCGTGCCTGGTGTGTACGAGGCGTGCGGAGCCGAGCCTGGTGTGTGTACGAGGCGTGCGGAGCCGAGCCTGGTGTGTACGAGGCGTGCGGAGCCGAGCCTGGTGTGTACGAGGCGTGCGGAGCCGAGCCTGCTGTGTACGAGGCGTGCGGAGCCGTGCCTGGTGTGTACGAGGCGTGCGGAGCCGAGCCTGGTGTGTGTACGAGGCGTGCGGAGCCGAGCCTGCTGTGTACGAGGCGTGCGGAGCCGTGCCTGGTGTGTACGAGGCGTGCGGAGCCGAGCCTGGTGTGTGTACGAGGCGTGCGGAGCCGAGCCTGGTGTGTACGAGGCGTGCGGAGCCGAGCCTGGTGTGTGTACGAGGCGTGCGGAGCCGAGCCTGGTGTGTGTACGAGGCGTGCGGAGCCGAGCCTGGTGTGTACGAGGCGTGCGGAGCCGAGCCTGGTGTGTGTACGAGGCGTGCGGAGCCGAGCCTGGTGTGTGTACGAGGCGTGCGGAGCCGAGCCTGGTGTGTACGAGGCGTGCGGAGCCGAGCCTGGTGTGTGTACGAGGCGTGCGGAGCCGAGCCTGGTGTGTACGAGGCGTGCGGAGCCGAGCCTGGTGTGTGTACGAGGCGTGCGGAGCCGAGCCTGGTGTGTGTACGAGGCGTGCGGAGCCGAGCCTGGTGTGTACGAGGCGTGCGGAGCCGAGCCTGGTGTGTGTACGAGGCGTGCGGAGCCGAGCCTGGTGTGTGTACGAGGCGTGCGGAGCCGAGCCTGGTGTGTACGAGGCGTGCGGAGCCGAGCCTGGTGTGTGTACGAGGCGTGCGGAGCCGAGCCTGGTGTGTGTACGAGGCGTGCGGAGCCGAGCCTGGTGTGTACGAGGCGTGCGGAGCCGAGCCTGGTGTGTGTACGAGGCGTACGGAGCAACACTCACCACGATGTGGAAGGCTCTGTGACCGGATGCTGGCTAGGCGCTCACTGGACCTGTACTGCAGATCCGCCAGCTTCTTCCGGATCTGTGTACTGGAGCGCTGCACCCCAAATCTCTGGTCTAGGCCCCAACTGATCCTCCGCAGCACAGCCTGCTTATGGAGGACGGGATGCTCTTGGTGATTCTGACACCCATAATCACGGGCATCTAATTCAGTTATGAGGTAACGCACTTCAGCGTCACCCCAAGGCGTTGCACGACGCCTGGCCGCCATTTTGCCGCCACTAGTGAAAAGCAAGGCCACAGCACTGTCCTTTCACCCGCCCACAACGCATCAGCGCCGTAAACCACGCCCACGACGCATCAACATCACCGCTATTATTATAGACTACGCTGCTGCGTTCGCGAAGGAAGCGGTCTGTATTGTAATCTCCAGGTCACAACGAAGACGCTACTGCGTTCTGAATGTGACGCATTCTCAATACAACGTCTCCGGTTGCACTGGTAGACTGGAGTGTTGGTGGTTTCATGTATGGATATGTATTAACCCCTTCCCGACCTGTGACACAGCGTATGCGTCGTGAAAGTCGGTGCCAATTCGACCAGTGACGCATATGCTGTGTCACAGAATGATCGCGTCCATTTAGATCGGGTGAAAGGGTTAACTCCCATTACACCCAATCTGCAGTGTCAGGGGGAGTGGTAGTTTAGCCCGGGGGGGTGCATTTTTTAGAATGGTGTCACTTTTGGGTATTTCAGCCATATAGACCCCTCAAACTGACTTCAAATCTGAGGTGGTCCCTAAAAAAATTGGTTTTGTAAATTTCATTCTAAAAATGAGTAATCGCTGGTCAAATTTGAACCCTTATATGTTCCTAGCAACACAAAAAAAATTGTTTCCAAAATTGTGCTGATGTAAAGTAGACGTGTGGGAAATGTTATTTATTTTGTGTCACATAACTCTCTGGTTTAACAAAATAAAAATTCAAAATGTGAAAATTGAGAAATTTTCGAAATTTTTTAAAAATTTTCATTTTTATCACACACAAACGCAAAATTTATTGACCTAAATTTACCACTAACATGAAGCCCAATATGTCACGAAAAAACAAAATCAGAACCGCTAGGATCCGTTGAAGCGTTCCAGAGTTATTACCTCATAATGGGACACTGGTCAGAATTGCAAAAAACGGCAAGGTCTTTAAGGTAAAAATAGGCTGGGACACGAAGGGGTTAATGTTTAGGTAGGTGTTTAGATTTGTATGTATGTGAGTATGTATTTGTATATGTAAGTATCTGTGTAGATTTCAATGTTGATGTATATGGATGTATCAGTAGACATAGGAATACATGTATGTATATACGGGCCCTTACTGCAGAAAGAATGAGAAACAAAGCTTTTTCAAAGTAAAACAAACAGTTTATTAGACAGATCAGTGCAACAGTGTATAAATGTCAGTAGTAGCCCACTATAAGTTTTGATGCTGCCAAGTAACAGCACCAGGACCGTTAAAATATTGGCAGTAGTTGTCTCGGCAGGTCTTCGCATCGTGGGTGTTTCGGCCAGGTAACAATGGTTGAAGGCCTGCAATTGCGGGATCATTTGCGCGCCATTCACCGAGCTGCACTTCCCCATTTAATAGGCCCACAGAGTCCATGAATCCAGGAGGACTATACGCCAAAGAATCGCGACGGCGAAGGAAGTTGTGAAGCACACAACAAGCCAAAACAACAGAGTCTATCGATTCAAGCTTCATGTTAATAGGCGTGTGGAAAACTCTGAAGCGATTGGCCATGATACCGAAGGCATTTTCTACAACCCGACGTGCCCTTGACAAACGGTAATTGAAAATTCTTCTTTCCTCTGTTAGATTTTTTTGGGGGAACGGTTTGATAAGATTGGGATGAAGCGGGAAGGCCTCATCTCCGACAAAAACAAAATTAAGGTTGCCTCTAGTCTCGGAGTTGGGAGGCAAGTGAAGGTCATAGTTGTTCAAACGCTCTCCAAAGAGTGTGTGCTCTAAAACGCCACCATCGGAAACCCTTCCATTCATGCCAACATCTACATTTATAAATTCATAATTCGCGTTAACAAGGGCCATCAGGATGATGCTGAAATAGCCCTTATAATTAAAGAAGTAGGATCCGCTGTTCGGTGGTTGAGTGATCCGGACATGTTTCCCGTCCAAAGCCCCACCACAGTTTGGGAACTGCCAAAGCTGCTCAAAATCGGAGGCAATCTTTTTCCATTCCTCCTCCGTGTTGGGAAACTGCATGTAGCTACGTAGACTGTGGAAAATCGCATCACATGTCTCTGGAATTAGAACGCTGAGCAGGGTCCTTGATATGGCTGAACAAAAATGCAAGTCTTGCAGCGAGCGCCCGGTGGCCAGGAATCGCAGCGTGACTGCCAATCTTTCATCGGCCGGGATGGCAGCACGCATCACTGTATCCTTCCGTTGAATCAGTGGAGTAATTCTTTCCAGTAAATGTTTGAAGGATTCCTCAGACATCCGCAGATAGTTGCGGAAATCATGAGGATTGTTATCCTGAAGCTCTCTTACAAGTTGCATGTGGGACAAATCAGACCTCTTCTGCAGCCACTCTCTGGTCCACATGCGACGCTTTCGTTTAGAACGCCTCTCTTGCATCCGGGCCTCATCTTGACGCCGAGCTTCCTCAACCAGCAATGCAGCAAACACAACAGCACACTGCGCATTGTTCATCATGCTGCACACTGAAACACATAAAAGAAAAATAAGATAAATTTAATAAATAAAAAAAAATTCAATTACGTTACCATGCATTACAGAAAAGACCCCCTAAAATATCAGCCCGTGTAAAAGTATATCTACACAGATAGCAGACAAGCCCTCACTCCATCCCTCCACAGCAATGATAGCAGGAAATTATCTTTAGTTGCCCTGTATAAAAATTTAGGGGAAAATGAAAACGCACTTGCGACCCCAAATACATACCATACACAATGTATAAGTTGTCAGAAGAATCCTTGCAGAACAGATTATCGAAATGGAAGAGGAGTCGCAGGCCGGAGAACTCTACAACGTTCTGCAATCCACCACACGCTCAGGAACAAAGGACGGAAGGGCTATTATGTGTCGCCTTAAAGCATGGCCGCAAACCAATCAGAACGCAGTAGCGACCACCAATCGGAACAGAATGGGCGCGGAAAAGGCAACGCAAATGCACGCCTACATGTCGGTGTCTGAGTCGTCAATGGGGTCGTTGGTAGGTGTCAAACAAAGCGATGTGTGTTCCCCAGCGGGACCTCAACGATCGAAAAATGGCCCAGGCCATTCCGACATGACCAGCGATCTCACAGCAGGGGCCTGATCGCTGCTACGTGTCACATATAGCGAGATCGCTAGCGAGATCGCTGTTGCGTCACAAAATTTGTGACTCAGCAGCGATCTCGCTAGCGATCTCGCTATGTGTGACGGGGCCTTAAGTATGTAGTGTTTGTTTTTTTTTACATTTACAATGGTAACCAGGGTAAACATCGCGTTACTAAGCGCGGCCCTGCGCTTAGTAACCCAATGTTTACACTGGTTACCCGGGGACCTCAGCATCGTTGGTCGCTTGAGAGTTGCAGCGAGGCTGCAGCGATCGGCATCGTTGTCTATATCGCTGCAGCGTCGCTTAATGTGACGGTACCTTTATTCTGTAATGTCTTTATTGTCTGTAAAAATCCCCTCTAAAATGTAAAGTACTGCTGAATAAGTTGATGCTATAGAATTAAAAAGTATTATCATTATTGTTATTAGTAGATGGTGGCCCGATTCTAACGCATTGGGTATTCTAGAATATGTATCTAGTTTATTTATGAAGTTTTCAGAATAATGCAATTTACACAAAGGATTCGGCGGGCCGGGCGCGACCAAATAGCGAAGCGTGGTTCAAATTCCGTGCCAATTCGCGGCCGGACTGCGCCTGTCGCTGATTGTTCGGGGTCGGCCGGGTGTGACCAATCAGTGAAGCCAAGGCCGGCCCCAGATTTTGGAGGGCCCAGGGTGAAAGAGTCTCAGTGGGCCCCCTCTTTAACACATACCACGATTCATGATGCACAGATACAGCAGAGAAATATACCACAGTCAAGTAGCATATAACACAGCCCGCGCAGCATACAACACAGCCCACGCAGCATATAGCACAGCCATTAGACAGCACATTACGTGTAGCACAAAAAATGTCATCTATTATGCCACATGTGCTTGTCCTAAGATCTAAGTAGGCCTTACGTCTCGGGAGTTCAGGGTTAGGGTGCGTGAGCACGTTCGGGACATTGGCGCGGCCAGGGCGGTGGTCGATCCCTCCGGGCTGAAGACGATTCCGCGTCACTTCAGGATTTTCCATGATTGTGACGCGGGGTCCCTTCGGGTTAGGGGGATCGAAAGCCTACACCTGGGCGTTAGAGGTGGGAACTATAAAAAACTTTTAGCCCAACGAGAGGCAAGCTGGATAGTGCGCCTCAATACAATGGTGCCATACGGGCTAAACGAGTCGTTGAGCTTTGCGTCATTCTTATGATCTTACACATATTTCCAAACTGGTCATGAAAACGTCCCCATTTTTGTTATATCTTGCTCCCCCGGGATCTTGATTTGGATCCTTTGGGTTTGTTTTTATATTGTTTTTAATTTTTTGTTCAATTCTCTTTATATCTTCAGTTATGCTCAGGACATGGACCTTAACGCGCCTATTCGTGCCCATAGTGACTCTGTGGCACTCTATAGAGGTGGATGGAATTTGATATTATGGCAAGAATATAGGCTATGTGGAGACATCACAGCCGTTGAAGGATTACCCACTGTGAATATTATCCTGGAATTTAAATGGACAAATGGAACATGATTGCACTAGTGAATTTTCGTTATTTGTGGTGGACTTTGCACTTCGGCGGATATATGTGTGTCTTTCACCCCCTCTCTCCCTCTTCTTACGGTCATCCGGCTGTGCGCATGCGCTCGGCTGCCGCGGTTTCCTCTTCCGGTCGTGGCGTCTCTTTAGCCTCTCGCGCGTGCGCGGTGACGTTCTGTCGCCGCGCGTGCGCACTTGTGCTTGACGCCGTCGGCCGGAACGGGACCCGCGGGTTGCCGGACGCATGCGCCGTTTATGCCAAGATGATTGGCCGTCTCATGACATGTGACCGGCCTCATGTGATGCAATATGGCGCATAAAAGGTCCCTCTTGATCTATGGCGGCATCCCCTTGAAAAAGCTGCGTACTAAAGAAGCGAAACGTACGTTGGGGCGCCTGCAAGATCCGACCCGGTCCCACCAGCAACCCGGCTTTGTGTACTCATCACTTAGAAAAACTTCTTCTTGGTAAGCGCTGCGTTAGCATACTGTGCTTATATTGAACCACTTGGTTGTTGGATTTGTATGTTATATGGGGAACTAGCGCTGTACCATTGGGTTACCTTCTACAGCTATGGTGGACTGATGAGTTCCGGGGATCATCCATACATCCTTTTCTGGTTTTAGATATTTTTGTACTGTTTGTTATATTAGAGATGTTATAATAAAGTATTGTGCTTTTAACCCAGTATACTCGGTTTTCCTCCTATTTTTATATAGCACAGCCATGTAGCATATAGCACAGGCCACGTAGTATATAGCACAGGCCACGTAGTATATAACAAAGCCCACGTAGCATATAGCACAGCCACATAGCATATAGCACAGCCACGTAGCATATAACACAGCCATGTAGCATATAGCACAGCCACGTAGTATAAAGCACAGTCACATAGTATATAGCATAGCCCACGTAGTATATAGCACAGCCCACGCAGTGTATAACACAGCCCATGCAGTATATAGCACAGCCCATGTAGTATATAACACAGCCCATGTAGTATATAACACAGGCCACGTAGTATATAACATAGCCCACATAGTATATAACACAGCCACGTAGTATATAGCACAGCCAGAAGTATATTGCCTAGCACAGCTAAATAGTATATAGCATAGCCCAGGTAGTATATAACACAGCCATGTAGTATATAGCACAGCTCATGTAGTATATAGCACAGCTCACGCAGTATATAACACAGCCACATAGTATATTGCCCAGCCACATAATATATTGCACAGCCCACGTATTATAGAGCACAGAGACGCAGTATAAAGCACAGCTCACGCAGTATATAACACAACCCATGTAGTATATAGCACAACAATGTAGTATATAGCACAGCCCACGTAGTATATAGCACCGAGGTGTAGTATATAGCACAGCCACGTAGTATATAGCACAGCTCATGTAGTATCTAGCACAGCTAACGCAGTATATAACACAGCCACGTAGTATATTGCCTAGCCACCTAATATATTGCACAGCTACATAGTATATAGCACAGCTCACGCAGTATATAACACAGCCACGTAGTATATTTCCCAGCCACGTAATATATTGCACAGACCACATAGTATAGAGCACAGTGACGCAGTATATAACACAGCTCACGCAGTATATAACACAGCCCACGTAGTATATAGCACAGCGATGTAGTATATAGCACAGCCCACGTAGTATATAGCACAGAGACGTAGTATATAACACAGCCAATGCAGTATATAACACAGCCCACATAGTATATAACACAGCTCATGTAGTATATAGAAATGTGGGCACCATATCCCTGTTAAAAAAAGAATTAAAATAAAAAATAGTCATATACTGACCTTCCAGTGGCCCCCGGATCCAGGCGAGGCATTTAGCGATGCTCCTCGCGACACTCCGGTCCCAAGAATGCATTGCGGTCTCGCGAGTTGATGACGTGGCGGTCTCGTGAGGAGTGGGAAAGGCGCCGGAAGGTGAGTATATAATGATTTTTTATTTTTTTATTATTTTTAACATTAGATCTTTTTACCTGCCTATGCAGCATCACTAGAAAAATTTGAGTCACACAGGGTTATTAGCAGCATTAACGGACTGCGTTACACCGTGGAATAACACGGTGTAATGCAGCCATTAACCCTGTGTGAGCGCTGACTGGAGGGGAGTATGGAGGGGGCACTGACAGAGAGTAGGAAGGGGCGAATTCGCGGGATTTCCGTGACAGACAAACAGACAGACAGACGGAAATACCCCTTAGACGATTAAATATATAGAATAGTGCACTAACAGCAAAATGAATACTGAGAAATCAATATGATTATTGTGGAGTCATTGGGGTATATCCATGTGTCGAAAACAAACAACACACCAATTGCCTTTATCCATAGCCAGGAAATTATCCATGTGATAGTGCAATCAAATGTACACAGGTCCCAGCTCTGGTAATTCATTTAAATCCTTCCTAAGTAGTTTTGCATTTTTTGCACCTCATATGTATTCTCTTTCTCTCTTATGTCAGGTTAAGACATGTCCTCACAGAACAAGTGCGGACATGTTGAAACTGGTCTTAAAACATAATTTGCAAAACATATCCCTGAGGAGCAAACTGCAGCACATATGAAGAAGCAATTATATTAATCATATATTGTTAGGACGACATTTTGCTCATAAACAGTAAACCTGTTAATATAATGATATATTTGAGGAAATAATGTATAAAGGTTGAATTGAACAGTATATACTTATAAATGCAAAAGGAGGTGAAACAATTAAAACTCATTAACACTTGCACATACAGTGCATTGTACAATTATGTTTGACATCCACTAATAACAACCTATTATACCATATAATCTAAAAAAAACATTTTCTATTAGACTGAATATTAAAAGGCCCACAATGTTACAAACTATTTCTATTTTCTAAGCTGCACAGGCCTAACACATTCTGCCACTATTTTATTTAATAATCTCTCAATATTATGTAGTTTTTTTTATTGGATAATAAAAGTCATTGAATGGTTACTTAATCTTTAATTTATTTTATATTATAGCACTATTTAAAGTTACATGAGTTCCATATTCATGAGTAATGGTGATTCAGCTAGTGGAGCTGATGCCCTGTGGCCCTTGACCTTGAGTCCAGACCAATATGGATTCTGTATGTGCTCGCACCGCATAGGTGCTTGAATTTCCTTACACACCATAAAACTAAAACTGAAACTATTGAAATAAATGTTTTCACCCTCATGGTGTTCCCAAACAGAAATATTTAACGAAATAATGGTAAAGAGATTGTCCACTACCCTAACTCAAAAGGGTTTTCTCACGAACAAAGTTAATTTTAAAGTTGATTTTAATCAATATATAGTATCTTATTATAATAATTTCCACAATTGGATGTGTTTAAAAAAATGTTCCTGTGCGGAGATAATCAGGCTGTGTCTGACCTTGCAGGGACATGATCTGCTCATAACACAGTTCCTGAGTAAAAGTGTGTTTATTACTTTTAAATAAATGTGTAAAATGGTGTGGACATTTATTTCAAAGGAATGTATTCTTGTTTTGTGTTTACTTCAAAACTTTACTATGGGATTAGTACTGGGGGGAGTTTTATAGACGCCTCTCCATTACTAACCCTGGGCTTAATGTCGATACAAGACTTACGTGAACCTCAACCCTATTATCCCACTTGTCACCAAACCAGGGCATGTGGGAAGAGCAAGGCTAAGTACCAGAATTGGCGCATCTTATGTATGTGTGACGCCCGAGAGACCGGGGTACCCAGCACCGGACCAATGGGGTCTGTCTCTTGAGGGGGATGTCACGGGTGGCTTGACCCGGTGCTGTGGCCTCAGGCAATGCACAGTGTAAAGGGTATCGTGAGGGAACAGGCACTTACTTGATCAGCAGCAGGTTCTCCCAGCGGTGATGATCCCAATCCTGGATAGATGGCTATTGTCCAAATGAAAGACTGAGGCACTGAAACGTTTAACCAGTTTACTTTAACAAAAAAAGGATTTACAACCAGTCCTGTCACCGGAGTCTGTATGGGAACTCTGAGTTACTTTGACCCTGCCGGGGTCTTCGCCTCTTATTGTACGCAATATCTGTGTGGCCCTGCTGCTGTATGTGAACTGGCTGCCGGCCCAATCTGTCCCCTCCGGGTCCTGGTTCGACGGGCAACCTGAGTCCTTTTGTCGGCTTACCCCCTCCGGGAGTACCGCTGAACTCTGTGTCTGTTGCTGCGTCCGGCCCTAGTGAAGCTGATATCACCTCACGTTTTTCCGGTTGCTGTATTATATGTAATGAATACAGCCACGGATCCGGTATCCGTCTTTGCGCCTGTTCTGGGTAATGATTAATGCTACCCGGTTCTCACAATGTCCTTTTTCTCTATCCCTCTTCTCCTCAGGCCGGTGATTTGGGCCTGGAAACCGTCATAGGGCTGTTAGAAATTCAGCTGTATGACCTCTCACTTTCAGCTCCTTAGCCCAACTGCCCAACTGCCAGTTCTTCTCTCAGACCAGAATGGATCAAGGGGAGTCTCTGGAGCTCCCCCTTCTGGCCGGAGGAGGTACGGGTAGCATTAATCATTACCCAGAACAGGCGCAAAGACGGATACCGGATCCGTGGCTGTATTCATTACATATAATACAGCAACCGGAAAAACGTGAGGTGATATCAGCTTCACTAGGGCCGGACGCAGCAACAGACACAGAGTTCAGCGGTACTCCCGGAGGGGGTAAGCCGATAAAAGGACTCGGGTTGCCCGTCGAACCAGGACCCGGAGGGGACAGATTGGGCCGGCAGCCAGTTCACATACAGCAGCAGGGCCACACAGATATTGCGTACAATAAGAGGCGAAGACCCCGGCAGGGTCAAAGTAACTCAGAGTTCCCATACAGACTCCGGTGACAGGACTGGTTGTAAATCCTTTTTTGTTAAAGTAAACTGGTTAAACGTTTCAGTGCCTCAGTCTTTCATTTGGACAATAGCCATCTATCCAGGATTGGGATCATCACCGCTGGGAGAACCTGCTGCTGATCAAGTAAGTGCCTGTTCCCTCACGATACCCTTTACACTGTGCATTGCCTGAGGCCACAGCACCGGGTCAAGCCACCCGTGACATCCCCCTCAAGAGACAGACCCCATTGGTCCGGTGCTGGGTACCCCGGTCTCTCGGGCGTCACAATGTCCTTTTTCTCTATCCCTCTTCTCCTCAGGCCGGTGATTTGGGCCTGGAAACCGTCATAGGGCTGTTAGAAATTCAGCTGTATGACCTCTCACTTTCAGCTCCTTAGCCCAACTGCCCAACTGCCAGTTCTTCTCTCAGACCAGAATGGATCAAGGGGAGTCTCTGGAGCTCCCCCTTCTGGCCGGAGGAGGTAGTGCAGTCTTGCTATTTTAGTATTTGTATTCAGTGTCAGTAACTATATTTGTGGCAAATACCTCTAGGGGTGCCACATATGCAACATTCCTGGGGCAGCTGAGGGCTGATCTTATTAGCCTCGGAGGGGAGCAGTATCCAAGACCCCTTCCCTGGCTATTATGATCAACCCACAGCTGTCTGCATAGCCTTTGCTGGTTAGAATTTATAGGGGTACTCTGCATTAATATGTTTATGGGGTCCCCCTATAATTTAGCCAGTAAACGCTTATCAACCAGCTGTGCCTGTGATCTGTTATTAATAGCCCTGAACATTAGTCAGAACTCTAATGTTCGGGATCTGTACCAAACACACTGTGCTGTGTGCGGTATGGACCCCGAATATGTTCTTTAAAACTAAAGTGAAAGTAAATCAGCTGCACCTACTAAAGCTTGTCGAAAGGCTGCATCACAGCCAATCAAGAAACTTTATGACGGTAGGCAATTCCTGCTCTATCACAGCAATGGAAAGTATTTGCATGGCTGTGTTTGGGCTGCACAACACCGCCACTATCAGCATTCTGTATGTGCGGAGAATAGAGTGTAGTGCAGCCTAGTGCTATAAAAAGAGATGGGCAAATGCGAACAGTAAAGTCCAGCATCCCTACCGAACACCTACTGTTCGGGCACGGACATCAAACACGTACTTCATCAGGAAGTCCGTGTTACTGTTCAGATTTAGCTCTCCGAACATCAGGCGTTTGTTGCGCTGTCATGTGCATGACAGCGTGGCAAACACTGTTTCTACTCAGAGGTAAAATCATTACCGCCATTTAGACAGCCGCGGTTCACACGCTGACAAATGACAGTGTGAGCCCGCAGCTGTGATCGGAGGTAAAAAGGTTAACTCTGGTCAGTAGCCTTGGCTGATGGGACTACTGCTCTAACTAGCCTACGCCTGCTGCCGCTAATAACAGTGAGATCAGGCGGCGGCTGATGGGAGGGTGCCGGTTCCCTAAATAAATAAATGAAAAAAAATGTTTTGATAGCCAATCAAGCAAAACTGACAGATGGGGGGCTGCCACCCTCACCTGTCAGTGTTAGCAAGGTTAGTTATCAAGAATAGAGTGATTCCCATGCTTTTCTAAAATGTATTTAAAGGGACACTGTCACCTGAATTTGGAGGGAACAATCTTCAGCCATGGAGGCGGGGTTTTGGAATCTTACCTTGCGCAGGCGTGTACTATGGAGGACAGAGAATGAACTTCAATCCAGTATTGCAGCCAGCATGCAGCCAGCGGGTAAGGAAAGGGTGAATCAAACACCCAAAAACCCCGCCTCCATGGCTGAAGATTGTTCCCTCCAAATTCAGGTGACAGTGTCCCTTTAACTAAATAATAGTGATGGGCAAGCACTAAAATGCTCGGGTGCTCGTTGCTCGGGTCGAGCAAATTGGAATACTCGGGTACTCAGCCAGAACAACGCGCCCAATGTAAGTCTATGGGGAATCCCGTTTATTTTTATAGCCATTCCCCAGGGGTCTGTTAGTAGTGTAGCATACCCATCATTCATCAAACTCAATCTGACAGGTGCCCCGCCCCCTATCAAAGTGTATCAAAATGTGTAACCCCTCCCCTCCCCTTGTCTGACGGCTGGTATCCAGCTGTCCCTCCTTGTTTGATTTCCCCCTTTTGATATAGTTTGATATATTTTAATTTGTTGCAGTTTGATATTATTCCCCGTATTTTGTTTTATATTAGATGTTCGAGCTTGATTCTGTAAGCTGTGTTTTATTCACAGTGTACACATATAGTGCAGAACTTTTGTTTTATAACACACCAAGCTGTTTATTTGTGAGGGGTCCTTTATATATATATATATATATGCTTTACACATATAGTGCAGAACTTTTGCTTTATAACACACCAAGCTGTTTATTTGTGTCTCTACTGACCATTAACTAAATGCTGGTCACCTTATTTACACAAACAGAAAAGTTATTTGTGTCTCTACTGACCATTAACTAAATGCTGGTCACCTTATTTACACAAACAGAAAAGTTATTTGTGTCTCTACTGACCATTAACTAAATGCTGGTCACCTTATTTTCACAAACAGAAAATACAGATTTTCTGTTTGTACCTGTAGGGTTATGTAGGGTTATCTGCGGGTCAGTGGTTTATAACACCTAGGTCATTTGTTTTTTGTATTCGCTTTCTCAGAAAAGTTATTTGTGTCTCTACTGACCATTAACTAAATGATGGTCACCTTATTTACACAAGTAGAAAAGTTATTTGTGTCTCTACTGAGCATTAACTAAATGATGGTCACCTTATTTTCACAAACAGAAAAGACAGATTTTCTCTTTTGTACCTGTAGGGTTATGTAGGGTTATCTGCGGGTCAGTGGTTTATAACACCTCGCTCATTATATGGGCATATTATGTATGTGGTCATGTTACAACACAAGCAAGTAAGAAGCGGTGTGTTTTATACGAATATAAAACCAAAGACACGATATTGTAAAAATGTAAAAAGATTTTATTTCTCACAATAAAACAACATCTCAAAGACATTTCAATACTATAAAAATTCTTACAGAATATAAAAAGTAAAAACATTCAATAGTACAATGAACACACATCATTACACTTCTTACAAAATAATTAATATAGCGTTACAAGGCGAGTACAGCATTTTAGCCAGTACATTCTTTACATCGTGAGCCACATGGTTTGTAGCATCGGTAGAGACCTTTTTTTAGGTAGCAGAGTTCCACGTGTGGTACCTAATGACGGGGAATGTAAAGATTGAATTGTACGGGGAGCCGCCGCTAACTTCAGCGGTGTAGATACAGAGCGTGTCTCACTGTTGGTAATTTTTAATTCATCTAAAAGCTTCCTAGTAGCGGTGTTACCCACAACTGTAGACGGCATATTTAGCTCGGCCATAGCCTGCATAAATGAATCCCAACCCGACGGTAAATTTCTACTGTTCAGAGCATGGCTCTGCGTTGTACTACGTACCAAATCCAGTAAGTTAGACCCTGGTATTACGGATCCTTTGAAAATAAATTCAGCATTATTATTCCATGCTGTGACATTTTTATTCTGCAGCAGCCTGTTTCGTAAAAATTCAGCATTCTTTTTATATCTTTGGTTTATATGGCTGACAATTTCAGCGATCTCATGATTTTTATCAGAGTCGGTATTTGGCAATTGCTGCTGACCAGGATCAGGAGGGCTAACGAGATTTAAAGCCGTTACTTCTTTTGAGCTGTGTCGCGTATGTACCAAGTAGCGTTGCAGCACAGAGCTATACATTTTAATTTTCACATCATCGGGAATGTCACGATGCTGTAAAATGTCGCTAATTTCACCATCAAGGCGTCGAATAACACTGTCGCGTATGTTATCTGTAGTACCGGGTCTTAGTTTGTCTAGCTCCTGTTTGGGGACTAGATACATTTTCGCTGCATGCTCCATTATCTTCCGGCGATCAGGCTTGTTATTATTGGAATTGCAAAAGCTAAAAGAGGTCCGATAAACCCGCCGGCCTGTTTTAGTAGTCGCTTCTTTTTCCTTATGGGCTGAGATCTGTCGCTCAGGGTTCTTATAGCTTTACGCCACTTCTTTAATATACCTTTTTGGCGCTCTTTCAGCGGAATCCTGCCTTTTAAGATATTTAAAGCAATCTCGCCTATGGCTGTAATTAAATCATTGCTTGCATCGCGCAAAAAAGACTTTCTGACAGCGGGGGTTGCTTTCACTAGGGTTTTTAAGAGAGCCCAGTTACGCCGGAGCCTCTCAGACATCTTTACATCACAACGCACACAGCGTAGAATGTCTGATACCGGGTAAAATTCACTTTTTAGAAGTGTTTTTCTTTTGAACATAGACAGCGGGCAACGCGGGTGGAAACAACCCAGTCCTTAAACGCAGATCCTCAGGCGTATTAGCTCTCAAATCTACAAGCAAATACCCGTAAGGCTCCCGCGTGGCATCCTCAAAAGCTTCTAGGAAAAAACGTATTTTTCCGGGATACATCTGACGAGCTAGAGTTAAAATTTGTAATTTATCTCGGGGGTTATTAAAAAGCACCATGTACTTTGTGTTTAAATTTATCGTACGGCTTTTCTTGCCCTGACAAAATATGTTTTGCACCAGGTAGAAAATGCTGAGATTTCTGTGGTGCACATACTTGGTAAAGGCTTTTTCTATCTGACAATTCTCACTAGCACTCTCCATGAGATCATCAACAATCGCCAAATTCACCTTCTCCGGTGGAAATAATTCGTCATCTACGAATGTATTCGGCAGACCCTCCACAAATCTGGCGTGGGGAAAAGAGAGAGAGATTTCATCATATAGTTTTTGCCAACACGAATAAAACCATACAATATTATCAGGTTTCTGAGAAAAATTAGCTTCAATATTATATAGCAACTGTTTTACAAAATAGCTCTTTCCAGAATTAGACGGGCCTGCTAGAATGCATGAGAATGGGTGCTGCAGATGCGTATCCATCACAATACTCGACTAATATCCAAAAGGTAATGTTGTGAAATCGTCTAATAGTCGCCGCTTTGTATAAACGCACTTTTGTGTTTTGCGTAATGGCCTTGTTTCAATATCCCAGTACTTTTTATTTCTCACAATGGACGCCTGCTGTACGACAATACGTTTCTGAGTTTCTGCGGCAGAATTGCGCGGGTAGTCCAGAACTAGATCTTTCAGACTGTTGAAATTAATAGATTGAGAGTTACCAACATTTAGTGTTATTCCCTTAACTTTTAAGACAGTTTTACCGGTGTTGGGTTTGTAGCCGTAAGTTTTGGGTTCCGCGGATACAAATTCTGTGATGTGTGTACCATCGGGTATTTCACTGGTCAGCTCCCCCAGGTAATCGCCTAAAGGCGATTGCCACTCACCATCTCTCTGTACAAAAATAACTGAATCTGTGTCGTGATAAAGGCACCTCTTCTGCAGTCGGTCCAGCAGCGAATAGAGCTCTAACCGAGCATACGCTGTTGTAAAACACGCTATAAAAATGTTTGTGTTTTTGTTGAGTGTGTGGTGGCCTTTTGCATATTTCCAGTTAATGGTTGCGGTGTCATCATCAAGGAAATGTAACATCGAAATGTCATAGTAAGGCAGGAACAAATACTTAAAAAGCTCATCTGGATCCCGAACAATGCTGGTACATGATAGATTAGATCTCTGAGCAAACTTTCCCCATAAAGAATTTAAGAAAAGCTTGGAGATCTGTCGCTTAGCAGGATTGACAGCTATATTTTCAGGCCGTAATTGGACACCTTCTTTTTCAAGAAAAGAGTCAATGTACTGCCGTTTCTTGGCGTCATCAGTGCACCAGCTAGGATAACCAGAGGCTTCCTGCTTATCCCTAAGATGTAATTTAATGTAAGGCGCAAACAGATCATCAGTGGTTTTAGGAAAATGCCATATTTCATAGATGTGGGCGATCCGATACCCTTTTTCTATAGCCATCTCGAGCTCTATAGTGCACCAGGTGCCTGTCAGCGCCCGTTCTTCATCACTGTGGGCACAAATATCTGCCTGGGAATTTGCAGCGCATGTGTAACAAAGGGGAAACATTAATTTTTTGTTGAGTTTTACCGGTAGAACTGGAAAAAATAAATCTCTCGGCGGGTAGACCTTGACTCTAGCAATGCCAAAGTATTTTTTAATGAATCCAAAATTGTCGTAGATGATGTCTGGATGGCCTACAGGGTATGTTTTAGTTTTGTTTACAAAGGGGTACAGACTGGTGAAATCGTAGTAATGTAAAGTCTCCCCTTCTTCCAGATGGTGATAGAGCTTAATGGCGTTAGTTCGCCCGCCATAAAGCGCATCACGGGGGTCTAAAGGAACGGGGAATTCCATCTGGCGAAGAAATGTTTGAAGGTTAGAATCATTTTCAACCATTTCATTCCACTCATGTTCCCACAGCAGTCTTACTGTGTACCCGCAACACTGTAAGTAACGCTTTTTAGCTAAAAAGGTGTAATATAACTGGCCGTAGGACGTACTTGTGACCTTATTCGTGTCATTTTCATTATAGCACACGGGACATCCGTGGTAAAAACACCCCTGAAATTCAAAGGCTATGTGCTGGCCGCTAACATAGGCATAACCATCTAGAAAATACTTCCCGACCTGTTTTTCACCGCCTCTCAAAGCGTGCTGTATGTCGATGTTCTCGGAGTGGGCTACATACATGAGCCACTGTATAGCGGGTGTCGAGTAACGCTTTTTTGCCTTGTGATATTTATCACCTGGTAAAATGGCGATTGTCTTTTTTGGAAGAAATTTAAACCGGTACACTGTCATACACACCGAGGCCAGGGTGATGAGCTGAAAAGGATCAACACATCTGCTCACTACAATCCTTTGCTTTTGACGCTTACAGTATTTTTTAACATTTTTCTGCGTCATCTGCATAATACGCTCTCTATAGATCTCGCAGGCGTGTCTCAAAATTTCAACATCTTGTTTGCAATAAGATTTTAGCTCGGCCTTGAAGTCAAAAGTTGTATTTACCTGTGTCTCATACCACTCCAGGAACTCTACCTTCTCACCAGGTGACATGTACTCCACCCCATAATATTTTACATCAGGTATGGGACCTACATAATTTTGGTTTTCTCGGGTATTGAAAAAGTGTGGAAAATGTCCTTTACCGCCTGAAAAGCCCATGGCCTGTGGTAATTTACTGAGTTTCATGGGGATAAAATTTAGAGAGCCTATGAACCTTATAGACAAATCGGGTAGCGACACACACAAGAGACGACCACCTTGGGTTATCAACTGTACTTGTAGTTTTTCAGAAATCAGTTCCTTAACAATAAAGTATGCGTCGTATCTTCCACCATTGTGGGCAATAAATGTATAATCTGAAAATTTGCCGCTTGTAAAGAACTGTACAAAGTCATGTGTACAGGTATCACCCTCAAATTCCCAGGAGGGGTGGCCATACAGCGTTGTAGCATAAATGTAATTCGGGATGTCGTGCCTGTCTCCTGCATACATTCAAAATCATAAAAGATATAACAATCTGACTCATCCTGTGCTACATAATTCCGCATGTAACAAAGATGGGCATCAAATTTATTTACACGCCTGCGACATACAGGACAGCGCAAACCATTACATATATGCTCTGTTTCGCTATTTCTGGGAACAAAACGGTTGCATTTATCACAAAATGTTTTAAGTCTGCAGAATGCTGGGTCGCCTAAACCCAATTGTTTGTGATAATCTAAGCACTCGCTCGAGCGGCAATAAACTCTGCAAACAGGACACCTGGGTTGCTGGACGGCACTGCTTTCTTCATAATTCTCTCTCTGACAGGTTTTACAAAAATACTGGCAGGAGTGATTGTTTTTGTGGTGAAACACTGAATTGCAGAGCTCACAAAAGTGCTTAGCACCGATAAAACCCTTCATATTTTTGATACCGTAGTAGTGATTATCATGGAACAATATGAATACGGTTTTACCACTAGCTGTATTGGCACCCTGAAAGTAACGCCAATCACCCTGACTATAGTACAGTACTTTAATGGTGACCCCCAAATATTTTTCAAATGCCGGGATGTCGCTAAAACTCACTAATTGATCATCAGGGATGCCCAGTGCTGCGTGTATGTTTTTAGAGCGGCTCAGTAAAACACCATCAGTGACATCCGTGTCGTCCATCAGGGCGCACACACTAGCAGCTAAACACAGATTTGTCGTGTAATTGTTAAAATCATACAGCCATTGTCTCTTTTGTTTAATGATCTGACTGCTAGCTATAGATTTCAAGCGCCTTTTTACACCACCGCGTCGGTTTTTAATGATGGTGACGACTAGCTTTAGCGAATTGGATGCTATGCATTCATTGTTACTTTGAAGGGCGCTGGCAACAGCATTTAAAAAAGATTCGGAATTAAAATCTTCACGGGTTTGTTTTGTAGTGAAAATAGGGTCTAAAGTATCGCCGGCATCAAACCTTAACTGTACAAAGTCGCCAGGTTCAATGTCCCTGATGATTCTATCCAGTAATGCCTGAATGCCTTCATGAACAATATTCAAGCCCTCTTCAAATGATCGTACACGCTCCAAATTTACAAATCTAAAATGATCTGTATGTATATGGCCGTTGAAATTGCAGAGGGCCCTTTCATGATGATGGATGTGTTGCAAAAATACTGTATGATCGGGGCGCCGCACATTACCAGCAGCGTCAGCGTCTGCGGCTTGTGAATTTTGTGTAGATGCATGTGCGGCATCTGCAGAGCTGCCTGGGCTATGTGAGTGCTGTTCTGGCTCTTGTGACGACGGCAGGGGTGTCTGTAGAGGCCCTGCAGGACACATGCCACCACGACGCCTCCTAGAGCATAGCGCCCGTCTAGCGCTGACCAACAATTTTAGAGCCCTCTTTATAACTCTAGCCCTATTATACCTGGGTAGTGTTAGTTTAGGTGGTTTATGCATGCCGTAGCCGACCATATTTAGTCATAATGGGGTCGCTGTAGTTGTTATCTCGCCATCCAGTAGCAGGCTCCGGAGTGCGTATAGTTCGGCCTTATTAGCCTGTGTTGGGCTTTGTGTTGATAATAATTTTTCAAAAGTATCACAAAAAAACATTATTTTGGGGGCCCATAGTTTGTAGCGTAAGTAGCGGACGAAGTGTTCCTGAAACACAAGCATTTCAGCGGGGCCCCAGCTGCGGGATTCATGCGGCAGATCTGTAGCTGGCGCATAAATCCTTGGCTTTTTACACACCTTAAGCTCTTTACACACCTTAACATCCGCCGGTAGCGCCCTCTTTGGCCGTTTCTTAACATTAACAGAGTTAGATACACAGACATGAGATGGGCCGCCCAAATTAGAGGCTCCTGAGGGACCGGACCCAGAGGCATTAGTAGGTACAGTTAGACATGTCGCTTTCGGTTGCATAGTGTGGGGCATACGTATAATGAGCGGTTCTACGGATGATTGCTTACCATCAGCGAGCTGATCAATCTCGCGATCATACTCTTCACGAGTCAACGTGGCTGTGGCACCCACGGCGCAGGATGTGGTTTGTGGCTCTGTAATATGCTTTGTTTTTCGCTTATGTTTTCGGGGTGCCTCGACCACTTCTGGATATAGTAGCGTGGAGTCATTCTCACGGTTGGTCGATGGTTGTCCGGTACTTGAATGGAGTATTTCACGATGGTACGACGGTACAGTGTTTCCTGCGCCCTGCACCACGCAGATCGGTGATAGCAGAAATGTTCTAACAGCTCCATTAGCCGTCTGTATTGCCGTCCACACTGGTGATGCGCCATTCTCAGTGATCTGTAATGGCTGTAGAGGTACTGGAGATGTTTTTCTCATGACTTTGCGTTTAGCTGCAGGAAAGATTATACATGTGTCAGATATGTGCGAGACCGCCACAGGTCGCTGCGCGTAGCTGCATGAAAGATTATACATGTGTCAGATATGTGTGGGCCCTGGATCTCAATGGTGAAGCACGTGTATCATTGATTGTACAGAGACTGTGCATGTATACCAAAATATACACTTACGGGCTAGCGATGTGTGGTGAATGATTGCCGGGGCGTCTTCTGTAGCTTCTGCGAGGCTCTCCATTAGCTGCGGTATATTCTCTTTTGTGAAAATTCTTCTAGGCTTCAGTTTACAAGCTATAAATAAAGATATAGGCCTTAGTAGAGGCGTGGTGGATTTTCTCAGAGCTGTTGTGCAAAAACACGTTTTCATATGATTCTTACCTTTTCCTTTCTTGCCCTCCGGTCCGAGCTGTTTTTTAGGGGCTCTAGAAACAGGGCTGTTTCTCGGTGTGGGGGTCTGGTACATCAGTTCCTCAACAGGCATCTGATTGTGTTCCGAGGTGGTTGGTTCTGGAAACATGTCGACATCTGTAAAGAATTAATATATATATATTTACACGTCTAAATACTTAAAAGCTATATACACATACACACACACACACACACACACATACACGCAGACACACAACGCACCTATGATGTCCTGAGCCAAATCCCACACAGCAGCGTCACCTGCATTAGTGTTACTATACTCAGCTCCAGGTGTATCACACTCCAGAGTAGGTACGCTGAAGCTGATTAAAAAATCATCGCTGAAGTCCCTGATAAATTCATCTACAGCATCGGCGTTGTTCCTGGTAAATTCATCTACATTATCGGGGATGTTCCTGATAAATTCATCTTAAACAAGAAAGAATAAACAATATAAAGATAATATATAAAACAGTCCTTACTTAGAATGGGACACTAGCAGATACATGTATATAAATCTTGAAACATACCTATTACCGAATCCTCAACTTGACTGGAAAAAGCCGAAAAATTTTGGGATTCCATCTAAAATAAATTATCTGTGTAAATTTTTTGTGCAATCTATATTAACCACACACCACCACTCGTCAAACTCATTTATATACCCCAACAAATAAAACTGTGCCCCGTGTATAAATATGCTTATACTAAGCAAATCATGGGTAATACGGCTAAGTCTTTCTATATTAATTATGCGCCACAAATATGGTTTATGCAGTAAAACTATATTATACAGCACCACTAAATATACCGCTACTGTATAAATATGACTATAAATATGTCTATGTTAAACAAAACACAGGTAGTAAGTAAGCGCTGCATACGCTAGTTAGGGCGTATTAACAGTTATTAACTACTGTATTACATAAATTATGTTATAATAGCTGCCCGCGGATAAGTCTTTCTATATTAATTATGTACAACAAATATGGTTTATGCAGTAAAACTAAATATGCAGCTATCCTCCAGTATAACACTAACTTATTAAACAAATAACATTCTTAATTATGGTTTTAGAGATGCGTAGTTAAATATAATTAAGCATTTGCGAATAATAAGACAACTGTCTTATATACTTACATTTAGAATAGCTCGGCTTTTAGTCTAGTCTGGCTTCTGGTGGATGTCTGCTGTACTTAGTGGTACAGCCAGCTGTATTTATCCTGAGTGTCAGAAAACAGCTCACCTGTTAACACCCAGAAACACACCCAGTTACGCCCCATCACACGCCTTCTGTTAACACCCAGAACACAACCATACATGCAATTAATGCATGCATTAACTCACGCATGATATAGCCGGATTAAAACAGGAATTTTTATACAGCTGAATTTCTGAAAGAAGCAGGCTGTTGATTAACGAGCCACAATCATTTTAATCAATCATGACGTCTAAATCGTATGATGCCATATTAGAAAAACAATATTTTACAAGCAAGGCTCCCGGATCATTCTCTGGTATTGACAAATTATTTAGAGCTGCAAGAGAGCGCGGAATAAAGAAATCTGATGTGATTGCTTGGTTGAATAAGCAAGACACCTACACGCTACACAAGCCTGCTAGAAAACGCTTTTTGACAAATAAAATTTACGTCTCGGCCATTGATGCGCAGTGGCAGGCGGATCTCGTAAGTTTAATTGACTATTCAAGGGAAAATGATAATGTCAAATACATCCTGACGGTGATTGATGTTCTATCGAGATACGCATGGTGCGTGGCCTTGACAAACAAGACAGGCGCTAGTGTCGCCAGATCGTTCGAATTAATATTTCAAAATGATAAGCGCATACCGAAGAAACTGCAGACGGATCGCGGCAAAGAATTTATAAATTCATCACTCAAGCAACTATGTAATACGCACAATATTCATCACTTTTTTACAAACAATGATGTAAAAGCCGCTATGGTCGAGCGTTTTAATCGCACATTAAAAACCCGTATGTGGCGCTATCTTACGCATCATAATACCTTTAGGTATATTGATATTTTACCGGATTTGCTGCATAGCTACAACCATAGGTACCACTCAACGATCCGCTGTAGTCCCGCGTCTGTGTCACAGAGAAACGTGATGCATATCTGGCGCAATATTTCAGTTCTACTATTACTAATAAACCGATTAAACCGTTTTTAACGGTTGGCTCTCATGTCAGAATATCGCGCTATAAGGGGCCCTTCTGTAAGGGCTATGAGAAGACGTACAGCGAAGAGATTTTTTTAATTACCGCCGTCTCCAATAAATTTCATAAGCCCCTTTATAAAATCAGTGATTTAGCCGGGGAGGCTGTAGAGGGGTCATTTTATAAGGAAGAGCTGCAAAAAATACCTATGGATGAGGATCGTGTCTAAAGAGTAGAAAAAATTTTGAGAAAAAAACGTGTCAGGGGTGTGAGTCACTGCTTTGTCAAATGGCTGGGCTACCCCGAAAAATTCAATAGTTGGATCCTGGCCTCGGAGTTGGCAGATATATAACCATGGAAGCGGGCTCGTTTTTCGTGACATTACCCAGTAATTCGTCAATTAAAATCTACCCTGAAAACACAATATCGGAGTACAATACCAAGTTAGCGCGGGCCGTTCATCTTTCAGCAGATTATGAGGTGGCGTTAACGGAAATACAGTACCCCCATACGTGGAACACGTTTGATGCTTTTGAAGGTAGCTTCTACGCGGCTAAACACGGCGAACCGTTAGTACAGTATCACATAAAATCAGGATTTTACTCATCCATTCCTAAGCTAGTTGGCGCAGTCAATGCCCGAATAGAAGCGCTGTATTTATCTACGCCTGCCTACAGAATACGGTATGATGAGCTACGCCGCGAGGTGATCCTGCCCGACCCATCCCCTATACAGTTTGCTCTGGGTACTAAGCTAAAATTTATTTTCGGACTGCAGACCGTCGATGACTCCCCCGTTGCTTTAATGCCGTGGAATCGCCGCTTTTACCCCGATTCAAAGGCTGGTTTTTATTCGCTTTTTGTATACACTGATATAATTCAACATCAACTTGTAGGTAACAGTTACGTTCAACTGCTACGAACCGTAGAAGTTAGCGGCGATGATAATGATATTGTCATGGTGCGCTACTCACGGCCCGATTACATACCGCTGTGCAAGCAACACTTTGACTCCATAAACATTACAGTCATGTCGGACCAGGGCACGCCGGTTAAATTCAGATACGGCAAGTGTATAGTGCGATTACATTTTAGACCTCGCCAGCATTGACACGATAAAATGCTGTCTCAAAGGGTGTATGGAGATCCTGCTGTTTATGCCCGCTACTATACTGCCCAGTCGGGGCACGGGCTAGAGGGATTCCGCGGGAGCGAGTACATGTATGGCTCTGGCCTGGCAGGGCTATTTAAAGGCTTATTTCGTCGCGCCGTGCTGCTTTTCAGAAAAGGCTTAGAATTAGTAAAACCACACGTTCGGACGGCTGCCCGGAACATCGCTGCAGATGCCGTGACATCAGCATCGACTGCCCTTATGAAAAGGATAAATACACCAACCCAGCAAGACGGCTCTGGGATAATCTATGTCGCTAAAAAAGCCCAAAAAAGAAAGAGGCGCGTTTGCCCTCCTTTACCGCCGATGCTCATGAATAAAACTACATCCAAGAAACGACCCCGCCAGAAACGAGTAAGACGCTCTGCGGACGACATCTTCTAATCAGTTATCATGGCTTTCCTGCATGACGCTTCTGTAGAGTGCGCAAAATCTGAACTGGATATTTTTGCCGTACCACCGACTCAAACAAGTATCGAGAAATCTCTATTTGTAGAAATACAGCCGGTTGCTGCTCTGTCAGACAATGGACCATTGGAGTTTTACATATCTGGTAGTGGCGATTATTATTATGATCTGAACAACACGCTGCTGTACATAAGCTGTCGCATCGTGAAGCAGGATAATACGGCCATCGCCGATGGTGCGCGTGTGGCGCTCATAAACTACCCTCTAGCCATTCTTTTTAACCAGGTCGATATTACTCTGGGAGACCGACTTATCTCACAATCGGACAATCTCTACAGCTATAGAGCGTACATAGAGACCCTTTTAAATTACAGTTCACAGACGCTGGCATCACAATTTACAGCCGGTTTGTTCTATAAAGACACTGCGGGGCATCATAATGACAGGCGCCTGGATGGCGCAAATGCGGGATTTATCAAAAGAGCCAGTGCCGCTTCTCGCTCAAAACCCATCGACCTTTTGGGGCCCATTTTTGGGGATATATTTAACCAGCCAAAGTTAATATTGAACGGCCTTGACCTTAAGGTTAAGCTGTCAAGAAATAAGGATACTTTCTGCCTCATGTCCGCAGAAGCCGAGCCGCTGAAGGTACAAATCTCACAGGCGGCTCTCTATGTGAAAAGAGTGCAGGTATCTCCGGCTGTCCGAATCGGCCACAGCCAGGCCTTCCTAGCTGCAACAGCCAAGTACGCTGTTGACCGAACATGCCTGAAAGTGTACAGCATCGCCACAGGGACCCGGATCACGAACCACGAGAACCTCTTCCTAGGACAGATACCAAAAACTGTTATATTGGGGTTTGTAGATAATGAGGCCTTCAGCGGTTCTTATACAAAAAACCCACTGGACTTTCACCACTACCACGTCAACCACGCGGCATTATATCTGGATGGTCAGCAGATACCCGCGAGGCCTTATAATCCTAATTTTAATGCTGATTTAGCCATCAGAGAATATATGGCGCTTGCCCATATATCGGGCAAGCAAAAGGCTGATTGTGCCATGGCGATAGATCGTGAAGAATTTATGGCTGGCTTCACGCTATTTGCTTTTGATTTATCGCCTGACCAAGAGCCTGGAGGCCATTTCTCGCTCATTAAAACAGGTAATCTGCGTGCTGAAGTCCGCTTTGCGCTAGCAACACCCCACTATGATTGTCTTTGCAGTCAACCACACCATTCTGGAAATTAATAACAGGCGAGAGATCTTGTACGATTTTAATTAAGCAACGATGGACAGTCTGCAGCTTACAGTTGTAGCGCGGTCCAATAATTATACAGACCGCATATTCGCCGGTGTGTTTCCGTGTGATTTGCTTCCGGAAGAAAGAGTGACTCAGAGACCCGCGGCATATATTGTGAATACAGACCCGGCGAATCAAGCTGGTCGCCACTGGATATTAATCGTACTCTGCGACGATAAGACGGGCATATTTTTTGACAGTTACGGCTTCCGTGCGGACAATATTATCTTTCCACGCGCTTTTGTGACATTTCTGAACAAGAATTGTTATTCTTATTGTTATCAGAGCGCGCAAATTCAGGATTTGTATAGCCGTGTATGCGGTCATTATTGCATATATGTATTATACCATTTAGCGCGAGGCTTTCCATTTAAGAAGGTTTTACAACATTTCACGTCTCACTTGCAGAATAATAATCGAATCGTATCAGGTTTTGTGACATCAAGATTTTCAGGCTCAGTCCTTTGTTCATCGTGTCGTTATCAGATACCGCAAAGATGCATTTGTCAGCATCACGCTGTTAGCTAACTTAAAATTTGAGATGCTGTTTTATTGTGAGAAATAAAATCTTTTTACATTTTTACAATATCGTGTCTTTGGTTTTATATTCGTATAAAACACACCGCTTCTTACTTGCTTGTGTTGTAACATGACCACATACATAATATGCCCATATAATGAGCGAGGTGTTATAAACCACTGACCCGCAGATAACCCTACATAACCCTACAGGTACAAAAGAGAAAATCTGTCTTTTCTGTTTGTGAAAATAAGGTGACCATCATTTAGTTAATGCTCAGTAGAGACACAAATAACTTTTCTACTTGTGTAAATAAGGTGACCATCATTTAGTTAATGGTCAGTAGAGACACAAATAACTTTTCTGAGAAAGCGAATACAAAAAACAAATGACCTAGGTGTTATAAACCACTGACCCGCAGATAACCCTACATAACCCTACAGGTACAAACAGAAAATCTGTCTTTTCTGTTTGTGAAAATAAGGTGACCAGTATTTAGTTAATGGTCAGTAGAGACACAAATAACTTTTCTGTTTGTGTAAATAAGGTGCCCAGCATTTAGTTAATGGTCAGTAGAGACACAAATAAACAGCTTGGTGTGTTATAAAGCAAAAGTTCTGCACTATATGTGTAAAGCATATTTTATATATATATATATATATATATATATATATATATAAAGGACCCCTCACAAATAAACAGCTTGGTGTGTTATAAAACAAAAGTTCTGCACTATATGTGTACACTGTGAATAAAACACAGCTTACAGAATCAAGCTCGAACATCTAATATAAAACAAAATACGGGGAATAATATCAAACTGCAACAAATTAAAATATATCAAACTATATCAAAAGGGGGAAATCAAACAAGGAGGGACAGCTGGATACCAGCCGTCAGACAAGGGGAGGGGAGGGGTTACACATTTTGATACACTTTGATAGGGGGCGGGGCACCTGTCAGATTGAGTTTGATGAATGATGGGTATGCTACACTACTTCTGTTTAAGGTGTAAAAACGTCTGAAAATGATGGAAACACTGCTCCAATGACACAGGAACCTCATGGGGATCGCCCCTGGAAGCATTTCTGACTTCTAGGTCACAGCTGTAAGCAATGTTGTCAGAGTTTCACGCCATTTTTATAGGGGCACCAAAAAACATACAATAACGAAACCAAAATGGATTTTGCTGGGGAATATGTTCAGGTACATCCTTTCTAGGGTAATGACTTGTATATAAGGCAAAATAATTTACCCCAGACCAAAATGTTCCTCCACCATTTGGGCTATGTTCACATGCAGCGTTTTTGATGCGTTTTTCAACTTTAACATTGCTTTCAATCAATACAAATGCATTCAGTGGGAAATGTCATTGTAACATTTAACAACCCTAACTGGTCATGTGTTATGTGACACATAACGAGACACATCTTTTTTCATTTAGGAAGGAGGGACTCTTAAAGCCACAAAGCCTATTTTTAAAGGTGCATCAGGCGGCATTAATATTCTTAAAGGGCCATTATTAAACAGTGGGTCTCCTACGCTGTTATTGCCTACTAGATGGTAGCCCGATTCTAACGCATCGGGTATTCTAGAATATGTATGCGTAGTGTGTAACAGCCCACGTAGTGTATAGCACAGCCCACATAGTATATAGCACAGCCTACGTAGTATATAGCACAGCCACGTAGTATATTGCACAGCATATGTAGTATATTGCACAGCCCACGCAGTATATTGCACAGCCCAGGCAGTACATTGCAAAGCCCACGTAGTACATTGCACAGCCCACGTAGTACATTTCACAGCCCACGTAGTACATTTCACAGCCCACATAGTACATTGCACAGCCCACGTAGTATATTGCACAGCCCACGTAGTATACTGCACAGCCACGTAGTATATTGCAGAGCCCACGTAGCACATTGCACAGGCCACATAGTACATTGCCCAGCCCACGTAGTACATTGCCCAGCCCATGTAGTACATAGCGCAGCCCACATAGTACATTGCGCAGCCCACGTAGTATATTACGCAGCCCACGTATTATATTCTGCAGCCCACGTAGTATATTGCGCAGCCCACGTAGTATATTGTGCAGCCCACGGAGTATATTGCACAGCCCACGGAGTATATTGTGCAGCCCACGGAGTACATTGCTCAGCCCACGGAGTATATTGCACAGCCTATGTACTATATTGCACAGTCCATGCAGTATATTGCACAGCCCACGTAGTATATAGCAATGTGAGCATCATATCCCTGTTAAAAAAATGAATTAAAATAAAAAATAGTTATATACTCACCTTCCGTTGGCCCCTTGATCCAGGAAGTGGTTACCGACGCTACTCGTGCGCTCCGGTCTCAAGAGTGCATTGTGGTCTCGCGAGATGATGACGTAGCGGTCTCGTGAGATCGCTGCGTCATCATTTCATGAGATCGCAATGCAAGGCACGGTCACCGGAGCGTCGCGAGGAGGGGTGTTATGAACTGGTGCTTTTATGAGCAGCATGGGACGAGCTCTGAAGGAGGTGGTACCTGTACTGACCGCAGTCCCTAAGCTCAACACAACACTAGAAGTAGCCGTGGGATGCTCCTGTCACTCCCTAGGCACCTCGTCACAGCCTGAGAATTAACTACCCCTAAAGATAGAAACAGGAAAACTATCTTGCCTCAGAGAAAATCCTCAAATGATAGATAGCCCCCCACAAGTAATGACTGTGAGTGGAGAGGGAAAAGACATACGTAGAATGAAACCAGGATGTAGCACAGGAGGCCAGTCTAGCTAGATAGATAGGACAGGACGGAATACTGTGCGGTCAGTATTAAAAACTACAAAAATCCACACAGAGTTTACAAAAATCTCCACACCTGACTAAAGGTGTGGAGGGTAAATCTGCTTCCCAGAGCTTCCAGCTTAACTGAATTAATCCATACTGACAAGCTGGACAAAACAAAGAATGCACAGAACGAACAAGTCCACAACATGTGGACAGGAAAGAGCAAACAAAGGACTTATCTTTGCTGAACTGGTCAGGATATCAGGGAAATCCAAGAGAGATGTGAATCCAACCAGGAACCATTGACAAGTGGCACTGGCTGAAGGGAAGAGCCAGGCATAAATAGCCGAGCAGAAAGACAATCAGTGGAAGCAGCTGCAGACTGCTAAATCCAAGGAGCAGCCATTCCACTTAAAACCACCGGAGGGAGCCCAAGAGCAGAACTCACAAAAGTGCCACTTACAACCACCGGAGGGAGCCCAAGAGCGGAATTCACAACAGTACCCCCCCTTGAGGAGGGGTCACCGAACCCTCACCAGAGCCCCCAGGCCGATCAGGACGAGCCAAGTGAAAAGCACGAACCAAATCGGCGGCATGTACATCTGCATCCAGTACTGAGGTTTATCCTTGGCCAAGGGTTTAGCATCAATGCCCCTCAAAGGAATAGGGCTCTGCAAAGGCTGCAAGGAAAAACCACAGCGCCTGGCGAATTCCAAGTCCATTAAGTTCAGGGCAGCGCCTGAATCCACAAATGCCATGACAGAAAAGGACGACAATGAGCAAATCAGGGTCACAGATAAAAGATATTTAGGCTGTACAGTACTGATGGTAACAGACTTAGCGACCCTCCTAGTACGCTTAGGGCAATCAGAAATAACATGAGCAGAATCACTACAGTAAAAACACAGCCTATTCTGATGTCTGAATTCCTGCCGTTCTGTTCTAGTCAAAATCCTATCACATTGCATAGGCTCAGGACTCTGCTCAGAGGACACTGCCATATGGTGCACAGCTTTGTGCTCGCGCAGACGCCGATCAATCTGAATGGCTAGAGACATAGATTCGCTCAAACCAGCAGGCGTAGGAAAGCCCACCATAACATCTTTAAGGGCTTCAGAAAGACCTTTTCTGAAAATAGCAGCAAGAGCATCCTCATTCCATTTAGTGAGCACAGACCATTTCCTAAATTTCTGGCAGTATAATTCTGCCGCTTCCTGACCTTGACACAGGGCCAACAGGGTTTTTTCTGCATGATCCACAGAATTAGGTTCGTCATACAATATTCCGAGCGCTTGAAAAAATGTGGAACATCCAGCAATGCCGGATCCCCTGATTCAAGGGAGAATGCCCAGTCCTGAGGGTCACCACGCAGCAAGGATATGATGATTTTAACTTGCTGAATGGGATCACCAGAAGAACGGGGTTTCAAAGCAAAAAACAATTTGCATTTATTTTTAAAGTTCAAAAACTTGGATCTGTCCCCAAAAAACAAATCAGGAGTAGGAATTTTAGGCTCCAAAGCCGGAGTCTGGACAACATAATCTTGGATACTCTGTACTCTTGCAGCAACTTGATCCACACGAGAAAACAAACCCTGCACATCCATGCCAGAGCATAAATCCTGAACCACCCAGAGATCAAGAGGAAAAAAAAGACAAAACAGAGCACAGAAAAAAAATGGCTCAGAATTTTTTTTTTCCTTCTTTTGAGATGCATTTAATTCATTTTTGGCCACTTGTACTGTTATGAACTGGTGGTTTAGGAGCAACATGGGACGAGCTCTGAAGGAGGTGGTACCTGTACTGACCGCAGTCCCTAAGCTCAACACAACACTAGAAGTAGCCGTGGGATGCTCCTGTCACTCCCTAGGCACCTCGTCACAGCCTGAGAATTAACTACCCCTAAAGATAGAAATAGGAAAACTATCTTGCCTCAGAGAAAATCCCCAAAGGATAGATAGCCCCCCACAAGTAATGACTGTGAGTGGAGAGGGAAAAGACATACGTAGAATGAAACCAGGATGTAGCACAGGAGGCCATTCTAGCTAGATAGATAGGACAGGACGGAATACTGTGCGGTCAGTATTAAAAACTACAAAAATCCACACAGAGTTTACAAAAATCTCCACACCTGACTAAAGGTGTGGAGGGTAAATCTGCTTCCCAGAGCTTCCAGCTTAACTGAATTAATCCATACTGACAAGCTGGACAAAACAAAGAATGCACAGAATGAACAAGTCCACAACATGTGGACAGAAAAGAGCAAACAAAGGACTTATCTTTGCTGAACTGGTCAGGATATCAGGGAAATCCAAGAGAGATGTGAATCCAACCAGGAGCCATTGACAAGTGGCACTGGCTGAAGGGAAGAGCCAGACATAAATAGCCGAGCAGAAAGACAATCAGTGGAAGCAGCTGCAGACTGCTAAATCCAAGGAGCAGCCATTCCACTTAAAACCACCGGAGGGAGCCCAAGAGCAGAACTCACAAAAGTGCCACTTACAACCACCGGAGGGAGCCCAAGAGCGGAATTCACAACAGAGGGGCCGACGGACGGTGAGTATATAACGATTTTTTTTTAAAATTATTTTTAACATTAGATAATTTTACTATTGATGCCGCATGCGCAGCATCAATAGTAAAAAGTTGGTCACACAGGGTTAATAGCAGCGGTTACGGAGTGCGTTACCCACGGCATAACGCAGTCCGTTACCGCCGGCATTAACCCTGTGTGAGCGGTGAGTGGTGGGGAGTATGCAGGCACCAGAAACTGACTGCGGGGAGTAAGGAGCGGCCATTTTCTTCCAGACTGTGCCAGTCGCTGATTGGTCGTGGCTGTTTTGCCGCGACCAATCAGGGACTTGGATTTCCATGACAAACATAGGCCGCGACCAATGAATATCCGTGACAGACAGACAGACAGACAGACAGAAGGACAGAAAGACGGAAGTGACCCTTAGACAATTATATAGCAGATGCAGTGAGTGGCTGGGCTGCCAAGAATTACAACGCACCCCAATACCCCTTTCACGAGAGGTACAGGAGGGCTTCCTGAAAAAATGTTGCATTGAATGCAAGGCCTGCCCTGATATCAATTCATATGCACCCCAACAATCCTTTGAACCCAGGTACTGGATGGCCACAGGAAAACCCACTTCACATTATTCAGTTGGTCCTGCCATGCTGTTTTCTTATGTATTGACTGCAAGGCCTGCCCTGCTACCAGTTATATGCATCACAATAAGCCTTTGAACCCAGGTATTGGATGGCCACAGGAAAACCCACTTCATATTCTTCAGTTGGTCCTGCCATACTGTTTCCTTATGCTTTGAATGCAAGGGCCACCTTGACCCAAATTTGCACACAACACAATCACCCCTTGGAACAAGCATATGTAATAGAAATAAATAGTTTTAATGTTAATACATCACTTTGCATGACTCTTTCTTGTGTGAGCTTTGATTTTAAATGAGACTCCTGGGGGGGTTTTCTGTCAATGTTTTGGAAGATTTTTAAGACAAACTCCCACCTTGGTATGAAAAGAGCTGCCCTGTTTTCAGATTAATCTCTCAAGCATGTAATAAGTTTTATGATTCATTACATTCATTTGTATTCTTTGCTGAGCTCTTGATAAAGCAAATGCGCAGCACTTCAAAATGGTCATTGGATCCTGGTATTTTAGCAAAGATTATGAACAGTGAAATTATCCAATTCACTGACATGAGGCCTGGTGCCCATATAATCTTTGATACTTGTTCTTTTTTCAGCAAAAGATTATAGCAAGATTTGTATATTCATTTAATATTGCCTTCATACATGTACCTACCCTTATTATTTTATTTTTCTATCAAAGGAATATAAGTATGAAATTATTTATGAGAAATATATTTTTTAAATAAGGAGTAGGGTGTTAAGACAGGAGAAATTTTAGTTTAAGGAAAGAAGATAGGTCCACATTGATTTAGGATTAGTATACTGCTTGTGTGTGTGCCATGGATCTCTTTTCCTTGCTGGTGTGATGCTGAGTTACTTCTCATGGACAAACCATGAGTCGGGATAATCAAGAAGTCCGAGGTCAAAAGCAAGGAGAGTATGTCATAAACAGAGGGAAGAGACAAATGTGTAGTCAATTAAAGGTTCAAGGTCAAAATACTGGGAAGAAAGCCGATCAGAGCAAAGAATTAGACAAACAAATGGTCGGGTGGAGTCTTTACAGCTGAACCTTGTATATGTGGAACTGTTTACACTAAGCATCACTAGAGTGCTCATGTTGGCTGACAACCCCTAAATATTAGGGGTCACTGTCTGTGATAACAAATTTAATTGATAATCTAGAACTTTATATATAAATAACAGTCAATGTACTTAATTCAACTTAACTCTGTATTTATTGAATATAACTTTCACCTTATTATAAAGAAGCAAAAACTGACCAGGACTTTTAAACAATAATCCTAGCAAAATTAAGCAGAGATGAACAGGTATAAACTGCTGTGACTGTAATATACGCTATCTACAGACTGTAGCAGCATACAATCTGCACAAAGACATATGTGGAGTGCCCGCTAGGGCCTTGGGGATACTCGGAACAGGGCCAGTTCTTAAAGGGGTGGTCACAGTGTGAGCAACCCGATAAGTGGCCCTGGGCGTCCAATAAAAGGGGAATAAAGTTTATGAAACTTATTTGTTTGTGATGTCACCTGTGGCATTCGTTCAGGGGTGACTGACACTGCTTAAAGGGGTCCACTGGGGATGATGGTACTGCAGCAGGGATGGCATGACCCCACAGGTGAAGCTTAGTCCCCAGGGCTCCTGGTGTCGTGGGTACAGCTGACAGACGGTGTAATGCCGGAAAGAATTAGAGGACATAAGGTTGCTCTCTCTTTACCTTTTACTTGTAGTAGGCAGCCACAGTCCAGGGTACGGATTACAGGTAATGGTGCGGTCCAGCCAGCCTGGAAGTGATTCAGAGATCCCCTAGCCAGGCAGGGTTGGAAGTCTTCCTTACTGCGCTGTGTTGCTGTTCCTTGCTGCCTAAGGCTTCACACAAGGTCCTCATTTTCTCTCTGTTCCTTTAGGTAGGACACTACTTTTTACAGGTGTCTCTATAATAATAATAATAATAATTTTTTATTTATATAGCGCCAACATATTCCGCAGCGCTTTACAAATTATAGAGGTGACTTGTACAGACAATAGACATTACAGCATAACAGAAATACAGTTCAAAACAGATACCAGGAGGAATGAGGGCCCTGCTCGCAAGCTTACAAACTATGAGGAAAAGGGGAGACACGAGAGGTGGATGGTAACAATTGCTTTAGTTATTCGGACCGGCCATAGTGTAAGGCTCGGGTGTTCATGTAAAGCTGCATGAACCAGTTAACTGCCTAAGTATGTTGCAGTACAGACACAGTGGGCTATTAACTGCATAAAGTGAATGAGAACATGATGCGAGGAACCTGATAGTTTTTTTTTTTTTTTTATAAATAGGCCACACAGGGATAGTTAGGTTAATGCATTGAGGCGGTAGGCCAGTCTCTATCATGACTCCAGGCTCTATGTGCTGCTGTGCCTTCACGTGTAATGGTGGACAGGAGACTTGCAATCTCCTGTCTGCCGGTTTCTGCTATGGAGCATACAGTTACCCCCACAACCTTGGTCTTCCAGACACTGGTTTCTTGCGCTTCAGCGTGGAGAAAGCTCAGTCACAGCTCCCCTCCAGCTCTTCACTTCCCCTTTGCTCCTTCCTCCTTCACAGTTTTCCTACAATCTGCTCTGTTCCTCTCTTCTCTTTCCAGGAACTGCACAACCACGTGTCTGCACAGCCCCAGCTTTCCTCACAGGAGCTGCAGAGCCTCACATCTGCACAGCTCCAGCTCGCTTCCTGACTGAACTGCTAACTCTTCCTCCAGTCAGAATATATAGGGAAGCCACCCACAAACTGGATCAGAGCTCTCCCTTCTGGCCTGGAGTCAGAACTGTGTTGTATGTACATGTTACCTGTTAAAGGGATCTTTCCTAGCTTCCAGGCATGGCATCACGCTCCCCGTGAGGAAGGCAATACCACTGTGACAGCCGAACTCCTGGGGTGTCACATATGCAAACTGTCATAAATGGAGTTATAGTTATAGAGATAAAAGGCTGGGGGCCTTGGATCACTGCCTGCACCCCACCACAGGTGAACAGGTAATTGAAGCAGGTTAGCTGATGAAGAGCAGAATTGAAGTGTGTACACAGAGTAATTAACAAGCAGCTGACAGTTGTTGGAATGGCACACTTTTACTGTGCACATCCTAATTACTAAAGAGGGGCTAATCAATGCAAGATGAATACTACCCAAAGGCAGACTTCATGGCTCAATGTCAGAGGCCTTACCTGACAATGAAAGAACAATTTTTTCATGCCATAACTATAAAATCCGAGTATAACACAATCCATGGATATATCTATGACCAGGAAACATATTCACATCTGTGGGTAAAAGTGCTAATGTTTTAATACTGACAACTAGGGTTGAGCGACTTTTACTTTTTTAAGGTCGAGTTGGGTTTCGCGAAACCCGACTTTCTCAAAAGTCGAGTCGAGTGAAATCAGCCGATTATCACGAAAAGTCGGGGTCCGGGATCGACCGAAACACGAAACCCAATGCAAGTCCATGGGAAATCTCTCTCTCTCTCCATTTATTTATATTTACTTCAGCGCGATATAGCAGAAAAGCCGGTAATTCAATTGCCGGCTTTTCATTTCTCCTTCCTATACCCGACATGATATGAGACATGGTTTACATATGGTAAACCATGTCATATTCCCATTTTTTTTTTGCATATTCCACACTACTAATGTTAGTAGTGTGTATGTGCAAAATTTGGGCACTCTAGCTATTATATTTAAGGGTTAAATCGCGGAATAAATTGGCTTGGGCTCCCGCGCAATTTTCTCCACCAGAATGGTAAAGCCAGTGACTGAGGGCAGATATTAACAGCCTGGAGAGGGTCCACGGTTATTGCCCCCCCCCCCCACCCGGCTAAAAACATCTGCCCCCAGCCACCCCAGAAAAGGCACATCTGGAAGATGAGCCTATTCTGGCACTTGGCCACTCTCTTCCCATTCTCGTGTAGCGGTGGGATATTTGGTAATGAAGGGTTAATGTCACCTTGCTATTGTAAGGTGACATTAAGCCAGATTAATAATGGAAAGGCGTCAATTATGACACCTATCCATTATTAATCCAATTGTTTGAAATGGTTAAAAAACACACACACATTATTGCAAAGTCTTTTAATGAAATAAAGACACAGGTTGTTGTAATATTTTATTAGACTCTTAATCCACCTGGAGATCCTCGCTCTGTAACAAAGGAAAAATAAAAAAACAACAATATCCCATACCTTCCGATGATCTGTCACGTCCCACGCTGTAAATCCATCTGAAGGGGTTAAATAATTTTACACCAAGGAGCTCTGCTAATGCAGCTGTGCTCATGGCTGTAAAACCCCAGCGAATGAATGGAAACTAGCTCAATGACCTGTAGTTACCTTCATTCGCAGTGATGAGCCCTCTGCTGGATGTCCTCATATGACCTCGAGCGTGGGAAAATATGCAGAAAAGTTCCCAGGCTCGAGTTCATATGAGGACATCCAGCAGAGGGCGCATCACCGCAAATGAAGGTAACTACAGGTCATTGACCTAGTTTCCATTCATTTGCTGGGGTTTTACAGGCACGAGCACAGCTGCATTATAGCAGAGCTCCTGCCTGTAAAATATTTTAACCCCTTCAGATGGATTTACAGCGTGGGACATATCGACGGAAGGTATGAGATATTGTTGGTTTATTATTTTTAATTTGTTACAGGTCGAGGGTCTTCAGGTGGCTTGAGAGTGGAATAAAATATTAAACAACCTGTGTGTTTATTTCATTGAAATACTTTGCAATATTGTGTGTGTTTTTTTTAACCATTTCATGCTATTGGATTAATAATGGATAGGTGTCATAATTGACGCCTCTCCATTATTAATCTGGCTTTATCTCACTTTACAATGGCAAGGTGACATTAATCCTTCATTACCCCATATCCCACCGCTACACGGGAATGGGAAGAAAGTGGCCAAGTGCCAGAATAGGCGCATCTTCCTGATGGGCCTTTTCTGGGGTGGCCAGGGGCAGATGTTTTTAGCCAGGGGGGGCCAATAACCATGGATCCTCTCTAGGCTGTTAATATCTGCCCTCAGTCACTGGCTTTACCACTCTGGCGGAGAAATATGCGCGGGAGCCCATGCCAATTTTTTCCGCGATTTAACCCCTAAATATAATAGCTAGAGCGTCCAAATTTTGCACATACACTACTAACATTAGTAGTGTGGAATATGCAAAAAAAATGGGAATATGACATGGTTTACTGTATGTAAACCATGTCTCATATCATGTCGGGTTTAGGAAGGAGAAATGAAAAGCCGGCAATTGAATTACCGGCTTTTCTGCTATATCGCGCTGAAGTAAATATAAATATATATATGTGTCTCAATGATATATATATATATATATATATATATATATAAAAACGAAACCCGACTTTGGTGCGAAGATCAGCGCCGCATGGCCGATCCCACACTAGGATCGGGTCGGTTCATGAAACCCAACTTTGCCAAAAGCCGGCGACTTTTGAAATTGTCCGATCCGTTTCGCTCTACCCTACTGACAACCCACCAAAGTGCAGTATCTCCCTGAATTATGGATATTAGGATATATCATAGTCATGTGTGGTAGGTACAGAATGCTGTAAGGATGATTCGTAAGATGACTGCCATGTTGTGTCTTTAGTTGGTTCCTGGGGGAAAATTTGACTGCCCAAGTAAGTATGGACTGAAATGGCTTAGAATATAATCTAATCAGCCATAGCTCTTTTACCTCAGTAGAGAGGGGGGTGAGGCTCTGGTAGATCCTATATAAAATCTTATCTACGGAATATCAGCTTTAAACCCCAGGAGAAGCAATGAGCATTGCAGATCTGTCCATATATCACGTGGTATTTTCCTCCACAAGAAACTCTCCTAGATCCAATTTGTAAGCCTTAACTTATTAATAATGATAATAATAATCTTTATTTTTATATAGCACTAACATATTCTGCAGTGCTTTACAGTTTGCACACATTATCATCGATGTCCCCGATGGGGCTCACAATCTAAATTCCTTATCAGTATGTCTTTGGAATGTCGGAGAAAACTGGAGTACCCTGAGGAAACCCACACTAACACAGGGAGAACATACAAACTCCTTGCAGATGTTGTCCTTGGTGGGATTTGAATCTAGGACCCCGGTGCTGCAAGGCTGCTGTGCTCACCACTGAGCCATCTTTACTTTATCCCTTTTTTATACTGTTTTTGCCTGTATAAAATATAAGAAAAAAGTTCATTAGCTCACCCTTGAATTGTCCACAGCAGGTGCAGTTATCCACAAATCAAACATTTCAAAAACCTGACCTGCACATCCAAACATAGACTGAGTGTGAACAGGTGCTGAACCCAGAGTCGCCAACTCGTATATAGTTAAGTAAAAAGGGCAGCACACTGCAGCGCCAAAACATGCAAACTTGAAAACACGAAATTTGAACTGCATTACTGCACTAGAAATATGAAAAATGAGAGCTTTTAGCGCATAAAAATGGCCATATTTATGTGCACCTCGTAGCCACTTTACGGCATCTCTCTTATACGAGGTCCTACGCTTGACCTACCTCACCGAGAATAAACGTCTCCATCTGAATGGGTACATGTGAAACCTCTTCTTGGACTCAAATTCTCTCTTTCTGTGGAGGGGTATTGGACCTACTATAATTAAAACACCTGTGGCTAGGAGGCGGGGAGTGCACGATCAGAAGGCTAAAGAATACATTTCAGAAACCTGACCTGCACATCCAAACATAGACTGAGTGTGAACAGGTGCTGAACCCAGAGTCGCCAACTCGTATATAGTTAAGTAAAAAGGGCAGCACACTGCAGCGCCAAAACATGCAAACTTGAAAACACGAAATTCGAACTGCATTACTGCACTAGAAATATGAAAAATGAGAGCTTTTAGCGCATAAAAATGGCCATATTTATGTGTACCTCGTAGCCACTTTACGGCATCTCTCTTATACGAGGTCCTACGCTTGACCTACCTCACCGAGAATAAACGTCTCCATCTGAATGGGTACATGTGAAACCTCTTCTTGGACTCAAATTCTCTCTTTCTGTGGAGGGGTATTGGACCTACTATAATTAAAACACCTGTGGCTAGGAGGCGGGGAGTGCACGATCAGAAGGCTAAAGAATACATTTCAAAAACCTGACCTGCACATCCAAACATAGACTGAGTGTGAACAGGTGCTGAACCCAGAGTCGCCAACTCGTATATAGTTAAGTAAAAAGGGCAGCACACTGCAGCGCCAAAACATGCAAACTTGAAAACACGAAATTTGAACTGCATTACTGCACTAGAAATATGAAAAATGAGAGCTTTTAGTGCATAAAAATGGCCATATTTATGTGTACCTCGTAGCCACTTTACGGCATCTCTCTTATACGAGGTCCTACGCTTGACCTACCTCACCGAGAATAAACGTCTCCATCTGAATGGGTACATGTGAAACCTCTTCTTGGACTCAAATTCTCTCTTTCTGTGGAGGGGTATTGGACCTACTATAATTAAAACACCTGTGGCTAGGAGGCGAGGAGTGCACGATCAGAAGGCTAAAGAATACATTTCAAAAACCTGACCTGCACATCCAAACATAGACTGAGTGTGAACAGGTGCTGAACCCAGAGTCGCCAACTCGTATATAGTTAAGTAAAAAGGGCAGCACACTGCAGCGCCAAAACATGCAAACTTGAAAACACGAAATGTGAACTACATTACTGCACTAGAAATATGAAAAATTAGAGCTTTTAGCGCATAAAAATGGCCATATTTATGTGTACCTCGTAGCCACTTTACGGCATCTCTCTTATACGAGGTCCTACGCTTGACCTACCTCACCGAGAATAAACGTCTCCATCTGAATGGGTACATGTGAAACCTCTTCTTGGACTCAAATTCTCTCTTTCTGTGGAGGGGTATTGGACCTACTATAATTAAAACACCTGTGGCTAGGAGGCGGGGAGTGCACGATCAGAAGGCTAAAGAATACATTTCAAAAACCTGACCTGCACATCCAAACATAGACTGAGTGTGAACAGGTGCTGAACCCAGAGTCGCCAACTCGTATATAGTTAAGTAAAAAGGGCAGCACAGTGCAGCGCCAAAACATGCAAACTTGAAAACACGAAATTTGAACTGCATTACTGCACTAGAAATATGAAAAATGAGAGCTTTTAGCGCATAAAAATGGCCATATTTATGTGTACCTCGTAGCCACTTTACGGCATCTCTCTTATACGAGGTCCTACGCTTGACCTACCTCACCGAGAATAAACGTCTCCATCTGAATGGGTACATGTGAAACCTCTTCTTGGACTCAAATTCTCTCTTTCTGTGGAGGGGTATTGGACCTACTATAATTAAAACACCTGTGGCTAGGAGGCGGGGAGTGCACGATCAGAAGGCTAAAGAATACATTTCAAAAACCTGACCTGCACATCCAAACATAGACTGAGTGTGAACAGGTGCTGAACCCAGAGTCGCCAACTCGTATATAGTTAAGTAAAAAGGGCAGCACACTGCAGCGCCAAAACATGCAAACTTGAAAACACGAAATTTGAACTGCATTACTGCACTAGAAATATGAAAAATGAGAGCTTTTAGCGCATAAAAATGGCCATATTTATGTGTACCTCGTAGCCACTTTACGGCATCTCTCTTATACGAGGTCCTACGCTTGACCTACCTCACCGAGAATAAGCGTCTCCATCTGAATGGGTACATGTGAAACCTCTTCTTGGACTCAAATTCTCTCTTTCTGTGGAGGGGTATTGGACCTACTATAATTAAAACACCTGTGGCTAGGAGGCGGGGAGTGCACGATCAGAAGGCTAAAGAATACATTTCAAAAACCTGACCTGCACATCCAAACATAGACTGAGTGTGAACAGGTGCTGAACCCAGAGTCGCCAACTCGTATATAGTTAAGTAAAAAGGGCAGCACACTGCAGCACCAAAACATGCAAACTTGAAAACACGAAATTTGAACTGCATTACTGCACTAGAAATATGAAAAATGAGAGCTTTTAGCGCATAAAAATGGCCATATTTATGTGTACCTCGTAGCCACTTTACGGCATCTCTCTTATACGAGGTCCTACGCTTGACCTACCTCACCGAGAATAAACGTCTCCATCTGAATGGGTACATGTGAAACCTCTTCTTGGACTCAAATTCTCTCTTTCTGTGGAGGGGTATTGGACCTACTATAATTAAAACACCTGTGGCTAGGAGGCGGGGAGTGCACGATCAGAAGGCTAAAGAATACATTTCAAAAACCTGACCTGCACATCCAAACATAGACTGAGTGTGAACAGGTGCTGAACCCAGAGTCGCCAACTCGTATATAGTTAAGTAAAAAGGGCAGCACACTGCAGCGCCAAAACATGCAAACTTGAAAACACGAAATTCGAACTGCATTACTGCACTAGAAATATGAAAAATGAGAGCTTTTAGCGCACAAAAATGGCCAATTTTATGTGTACCTCGTAGCCACGTTAAGGCATCTCTCTTATACGAGGTCCTACGCTTGACCTACCTCACCGAGAATAAACGTCTCCATCTGAATGGGTACATGTGAAACCTCTTCTTGGACTCAAATTCTCTCTTTCTGTGGAGGGGTATTGGACCTACTATAATTAAAACACCTGTGGCTAGGAGGCGGGGAGTGCACGATCAGAAGGCTAAAGAATACATTTCAAAAACCTGACCTGCACATCCAAACATAGACTGAGTGTGAACAGGTGCTGAACCCAGAGTCGCCAACTCGTATATAGTTAAGTAAAAAGGGCAGCACACTGCAGCGCCAAAACATGCAAACTTGAAAACACGAAATTTGAACTGCATTACTGCACTAGAAATATGAAAAATGAGAGCTTTTAGCGCATAAAAATGGCCATATTTATGTGTACCTCGTAGCCACTTTACGGCATCTCTCTTATACGAGGTCCTACGCTTGACCTACCTCACCGAGAATAAACGTCTCCATCTGAATGGGTACATGTGAAACCTCTTCTTGGACTCAAATTCTCTCTTTCTGTGGAGGGGTATTGGACCTACTATAATTAAAACACCTGTGGCTAGGAGGCGGGGAGTGCACGATCAGAAGGCTAAAGAATACATTTCAAAAACCTGACCTGCACATCCAAACATAGACTGAGTGTGAACAGGTGCTGAACCCAGAGTCGCCCACTCGTATATAGTTAAGTAAAAAGGGCAGCACACTGCAGCGCCAAAACATGCAAACTTGAAAACACGAAATTTGAACTGCATTACTGCACTAGAAATATGAAAAATGAGAGCTTTTAGCGCATAAAAATGGCCATATTTATGTGTACCTCGTAGCCACTTTACGGCATCTCTCTTATACGAGGTCCTACGCTTTTACGCTAGGTGTTTTAATTATAGTAGGTCCAATACCCCTCCACAGAAAGAGAGACTTTGAGTCCAAGAAGAGGTTTCACATGTACCCATTCAGATGGAGACGTTTATTCTCGGTGAGGTAGGTCAAGCGTAGGACCTCGTATAAGAGAGATGCCGTAAAGTGGCTACGAGGTACACATAAATATGGCCATTTTTATGCGCTAAAAGCTCTCATTTTTCATATTTCTAGTGCAGTAATGCAGTTCAAATTTCGTGTTTTCAAGTTTGCATGTTTTGGCGCTGCAGTGTGCTGCCCTTTTTACTTAACTATATACGAGTTGGCGACTCTGGGTTCAGCACCTGTTCACACTCAGTCTATGTTTGGATGTGCAGGTCAGGTTTTTGAAATGTATTCTTTAGCCTTCTGATCGTGCACTCCCCGCCTCCTAGCCACAGGTGTTTTAATTATAGTAGGTCCAATACCCCTCCACAGAAAGAGAAAATTTGAGTCCAAAAAGAGGTTTCACATGTACCCATTCAGATGGAGACGTTTATTCTCGGTGAGCTAGGTCAAGCGTAGGACCTCGTATAAGAGAGATGCCGTAAAGTGGCTACGAGGTACACATAAATATGGCCATTTTTATGCGCTAAAAGCTCTCATTTTTCATATTTCTAGTGCAGTAATGCAGTTCAAATTTCGTGTTCTCAAGTTTGCATGTTTTGGCGCTGCAGTGTGCTGCCCCTTTTTACTTAACTATATACGAGTTGTCGACTCTGGGTTCAGCACCTGTTCACACTCAGTCTATGTTTGGATGTGCAGGTCAGGTTTTTGAAATGTATTCTTTAGCCTTCTGATCGTGCACTCCCCGCCTCCTAGCCACAGGTGTTTTAATTATAGTAGGTCCAATACCCCTCCACAGAAAGAGAGAATTTGAGTCCAAGAAGAGGTTTCACATGTACCCATTCAGATGGAGACGTTTATTCTCGGTGAGGTAGGTCAAGCGTAGGACCTCGTATAAGAGAGATGCCGTAAAGTGGCTACGAGGTACACATAAATATGGCCATTTTTATGCGCTAAAAGCTCTCATTTTTCATATTTCTAGTGCAGTAATGCAGTTCAAATTTCGTGTTTTCAAGTTTGCATGTTTTGGCGCTGCAGTGTGCTGCCCTTTTTACTTAACTATATACGAGTTGGCGACTCTGGGTTCAGCACCTGTTCACACTCAGTCTATGTTTGGATGTGCAGGTCAGGTTTTTGAAATGTATTCTTTAGCCTTCTGATCGTGCACTCCCCGCCTCCTAGCCACAGGTGTTTTAATTATAGTAGGTCCAATACCCCTCCACAGAAAGAGAGAATTTGAGTCCAAGAAGAGGTTTCACATGTACCCATTCAGATGGAGACGTTTATTCTCGGTGAGGTAGGTCAAGCGTAGGACCTCGTATAAGAGAGATGCCGTAAAGTGGCTACGAGGTACACATAAATATGGCCATTTTTATGCGCTAAAAGCTCTCATTTTTCATATTTCTAGTGCAGTAATGCAGTTCAAATTTCGTGTTTTCAAGTTTGCATGTTTTGGCGCTGCAGTGTGCTGCCCTTTTTACTTAACTATATACGAGTTGGCGACTCTGGGTTCAGCACCTGTTCACACTCAGTCTATGTTTGGATGTGCAGGTCAGGTTTTTGAAATGTATTCTTTAGCCTTCTGATCGTGCACTCCCCGCCTCCTAGCCACAGGTGTTTTAATTATAGTAGGTCCAATACCCCTCCACAGAAAGAGAGAATTTGAGTCCAAGAAGAGGTTTTACATGTACCCATTCAGATGGAGACGTTTATTCTCGGTGAGGTAGCTCAAGCGTAGGACCTCGTATAAGAGAGATGCCGTAAAGTGGCTACGAGGTACACATAAATATGGCCATTTTTATGCGCTAAAAGCTCTCATTTTTCATATTTCTAGTGCAGTAATGCAGTTCAAATTTCGTGTTTTCAAGTTTGCATGTTTTGGCGCTGCAGTGTGCTGCCCCTTTTTACTTAACTATATACGAGTTGGCGACTCTGGGTTCAGCACCTGTTCACACTCAGTCTATGTTTGGATGTGCAGGTCACGTTTTTGAAATGTATTCTTTAGCCTTCTGATCGTGCACTCCCCGCCTCCTAGCCACAGGTGTTTTAATTATAGTAGGTCCAATACCCCTCCACAGAAAGAGAGAATTTGAGTCCAAGAAGAGGTTTCACATGTACCCATTCAGATGGAGACGTTTATTCTCGGTGAGGTAGGTCAAGCGTAGGACCTCGTATAAGAGAGATGCCGTAAAGTGGCTACGAGGTACACATAAATATGGCCATTTTTATGCGCTAAAAGCTCTCATTTTTCATATTTCTAGTGCAGTAATGCAGTTCAAATTTCGTGTTTTCAAGTTTGCATGTTTTGGCGCTGCAGTGTGCTGCCCTTTTTACTTAACTATATACGAGTTGGCGACTCTGGGTTCAGCACCTGTTCACACTCAGTCTATGTTTGGATGTGCAGGTCAGGTTTTTGAAATGTATTCTTTAGCCTTCTGATCGTGCACTCCCCGCCTCCTAGCCACAGGTGTTTTAATTATAGTAGGTCCAATACCCCTCCACAGAAAGAGAGAATTTGAGTCCAAGAAGAGGTTTCACATGTACCCATTCAGATGGAGACGTTTATTCTCGGTGAGGTAGGTCAAGCGTTGGACCTCGTATAAGAGAGATGCCGTAAAGTGGCTACGAGGTACACATAAATATGGCCATTTTTATGCGCTAAAAGCTCTCATTTTTCATATTTCTAGTGCAGTAATGCAGTTCAAATTTCGTGTTTTCAAGTTTGCATGTTTTGGCGCTGCAGTGTGCTGCCCTTTTTACTTAACTATATACGAGTTGGCGACTCTGGGTTCAGCACCTGTTCACACTCAGTCTATGTTTGGATGTGCAGGTCAGGTTTTTGAAATGTATTCTTTAGCCTTCTGATCGTGCACTCCCCGCCTCCTAGCCACAGGTGTTTTAATTATAGTAGGTCCAATACCCCTCCACAGAAAGAGAGAATTTGAGTCCAAGAAGAGGTTTCACATGTACCCATTCAGATGGAGACGTTTATTCTCGGTGAGGTAGGTCAAGCGTAGGACCTCGTATAAGAGAGATGCCGTAAAGTGGCTACGAGGTACACATAAATATGGCCATTTTTATGCGCTAAAAGCTCTCATTTTTCATATTTCTAGTGCAGTAATGCAGTTCAAATTTCGTGTTTTCAAGTTTGCATGTTTTGGCGCTGCAGTGTGCTGCCCCTTTTTACTTACTCAGTTATCCACAAAGGCGCATGGAATAGCGTTTAAGCCCGCATGCAAAGTTAATCCATAATGATATAGCACATCTTCTTGATAATAAAAAACATTTACTTTTATTCAAATCCTCTTAAAAATAATTGTTACAGATGTGCCATTTCTGGGTGGCTGAGGGCAGATGTTTTTAGCCGGGTGGGGGGCAATAACCATGGTCCCACTCTAGGCTATTAATATCTGCCCTCAGTCATTGGCTTTCTCTCTCTGGCGCAGAAAATTCCGCGGGAGCCCACGTCAGTATTTTCCGTGAATTAATCCTTTAATTTAACACCTACAGCTCCAAAATTTTACACACACACACACACTACTAACATTATTAGGGATGGATATATAAAAATATAACGGATATGCAATAGTTTATTGTATGTAAACCATGCCTCATAACCTGTCGGGTTCATTAATGATTTATCAAAAGCCGACAAATGAATTACTGGATTTTCTGCTATCTAGCTCTGTATGAAATATAAATATATACACTCTCGCACCCCTCCAATCTATTCTAAATTCAGCTGTCTGACTAATCCACCTGTCCCCCCGCTATTCTCCGGCCTCTTTCCTCTGTCAATCCCTTCACTGGCTCCCCATTGCCCAGAGACTCCAGTACAAAAGCCTAACCATAACATGGGGGGGGGGGTGTCTGCTGTTCTGAAACACAGGGGCTCTGCCAAAGTGACATGGCCCTTTCAAACCATTCCAGCAAAATGTGAACTCCAATATGGCGCTTTGCACTGTGCCTCAAAAGTAGTTTCCAACCACATATAGGGTATTAGCGTACTCATGAGAAATTGGCACATTGTACCATTCATTTTCTCCTATAATCCCTTTTCAAAATTAAAAACTTGGAGCCAAACCAACATTCTGGTGAAAAAAAAAAAATTGTCATTTACTCGTTCTAATGTTATACAATTCTGTGAATCGCCTGAAGGTTAAAAATGCCCACTACAACCCTAGATGAATTTCTCAAGAGGTGTAGCTTCCCAAATAGGTTCAGCTGTAGGGTGATGTGGTCCCTGCAAAAATTGGTTTTGCGAATTTTGTTGGAAAATTGAGAAATTGATTATCAACTTTTACCCATTTTAACGTCTTAACAATACATTAGCATCATTTTTAATTCATCATAAAGTATACGTGTGGTAAATGTTATTTACTGTATTTTCTGGCGTATAAGACTACTTTTTAACCCCTGAAAATCTTCTCAAAAGTCAGGTATCGTCTTATGCGCCAGGTGTCGTCTTATAGGGCAGGTGCAGAGTAATCTGCGGTTGCCACATATTGTGGGGGGAGCGACCCCAATGACGAGGTGAGGGGGCACCTGACTGGGAATGTGTAAGTGAAGCAGAGGCAGAGAAGGAAATAATAGGATACAAGGGCGAGCCAGATGAGTGAAAGAAGAGTGTTTTTCTAGGCACAGCACCGCTCTCTCTCTTTTTTGCATAACCCTGGCATTCCAGACGCTGACAGTTTGCTTCACTCGTTTGCCCTCACCTCGTCATCGGGACCACTCCCCCCCACTATATATGTCGACCGCAAATTGCTCCGCACCCACCCTATAAGACGACACCCAGCATATAAGACAACCCCCGACTTTTGAGAATATTTTATATTTTAACTGGAAAAGTTGGGGGTCGTCTTATACGCCCAGTCTTATACGCCGGAAAATACGGTATTTACTATTTTGTGTGATTTAACAATCTGGCTTAAGGACATAAAAATGTAGAAATTTTCGCCAAAATTCAAATATGTTCACAAATAAGAATAAAAAATATCAGCATAAATTTACCACTATCATGAAGTATAATATGCTACGAAAAAAGTCTCAGAATCACTGAGATCTGTTGAAGCGTTCCAGAGTTATTGCCTCAGAAACTGACTTTGGTCAGAATGTTAAAATTTGGCCAGGTAAGGAAGGTGAAAACAGACTGGGGGTGAAGAAGCTAAAGTGGTTTCCACTACAAGTTATTTATATATTTTACTTATATAGTACCATTAATTCCACAGCGCTTTACAGACATTATCTGCACTGTCCCCAATGGGCTCACTGTTGTGAATTCTGCTTTTGGGCTCCCACCGGTGGTTGTAGGTGGTAATGCAGTTGTCTCTGGGCTGCAGTCCTGGACAGGTGTATCTGCTGATTGCAATTCTGACTGGGGTATTTAGGTTTGCAGGACTCATTAGTCCTTTCCAGTTGTCAATGTTTCTTGGGAAGTGTTGGATCTCTGTCTGGCTTCTCCTGCTTAGCTGCCAATTCAGCAAAGATAAGTGTCTGTTTCTTTTTCTATGGCACACAAGCTGTGTGCTTGTTTTTTTATTGTATTCCTGCTCTGAGTTTAGTAGTCTCTGGAGTTGCAGATATACGTTCCACGTCTTTAGTTAGATGGAGGAATTTTTTGTATAATCTGCTGGGGATATTTTTGGAAGGGTTTTAATACTGACCACACAGAACTCTGTCCTATCCTTTCCTATTTTAGCTAGAGTGGCCTCTTGTGCTTAATCCTGTTTTCTGACTGTGTGTCTTTCCTCTCCTACTCACAGCCAATATTTGTGGGGGGCTGCCTATCCTTTGGGGTTCTGCTCTGAGGCAAGGTAGTATTCCTATTTCCATCTTTAGGGGTATTTAGTCCTCCGGCTGTGACGAGGTGTCTAGGACTTGTTAGGTACACCTCACAGCTACTTCTAGTTGCGGTGTTAAGATCAGGATTTGCGGTCAGTATAGTTACCACCCACTCCAGTGAAAGTTTTCATGCTGCTCCAAGGTCACCGGATCAAAACAGTACAACTGGCCAATAATTAGTTAGATGCATCTCAGAAGAAGGGAAGAAAGGTGTTGAGCAATTTTTTTTTCTTCAGTCTGCTTTATCTTCTCTTCCCTCTTTATCTCTGGGTGGCTGAGGAGCCTTGTGCAAGCATGGATGTTCAGGAATTAGTTTCTCGTGTAGACCAGCTTGCTGCTAGGGTACAGGGTATTTCTGATTATATTGTTCAAACTCCTGTTTTAGAGCCGAAGATTCTTACTCCTGATTTGTTTTTTGGTGACAGGTCCAAATTTTTGAGTTTTAAAAACAACTGTAAACTATTTTTTGCTCTGAGACCTCGATCCTCTGGTGATTCAATTCAGCAGGTTAAAATCGTCATCTCCCTGCTGCGTGGCGACCCGCAGGATTGGGCGTTTTCCCTGGAATCTGGGAATCCGGCTTTGCTTAATGTAGACTCCTTTTTTCAGGCTTTAGGATTATTATATGATGAACCTAATTCTGTAGATCAAGCTGAGAAGACCTTGTTGGCCCTGTCTCAGGGTCAAGAGGCGGCAGAATTGTATTGTCAGAAATTCAGAAAATGGTCTGTGTTGACTAAATGGAATAATGATGCTTTGGCGGCAATTTTCAGAAAGGGTCTTTCTGAATCCGTTAAAGATGTTATGGTGGGGTTTCCCACGCCTTCCGGTCTGAGTGATTCTATGTCTCTGGCCATTCAGATTGACCGGCGCTTATGGGAGCGCAGAACTGTGCGCGCTGTGGCGTTGTTCTCAGAGCAGACTCCTGAGCCAATGCAGTGTGATAGGATTCTGTCCAAGACGGAACGACAAGGATTCAGACGTCAGAATAGGTTGTGTTATTATTGTGGCGACGCTTCTCATGTCATTTCAGTCTGCCCTAAGCGGACAAAGAGGATCGCTAGTTCATTTACCATCAGTACTGTACAACCTAAATTTCTGTTATCTGTGTCCTTGATCTGCTCATTGTCATCATTTTATGTCATGGCGTTTGTGGATTCAGGCGCCGCCTTGAACTTAATGGACTTTGAGTTTGCCAGGCATTGTGGTTTTCCCTTGCAGCCTTTGCAGAACCTTATTCCTTTAAGGGGCATTGATGCTACACCCTTGGCTAAAAATAAGCCCCAGTTTTGGACACAGGTGACCATGCGCATGGCGCCAGCCCATCAGAAAGATTGTCGATTTCTGGTGTTGCATAATTTGCATGATGCTATCGTGCTGGGTTTTCCGTGGTTGCAGGTACATAATCCTGTGTTGGATTGGAAGTCCATGTCTGTAACTAGTTGGGGTTGTCAGGGGGTTCATAATGATGTTCCTTTGATGTCAATCTCCTCTTCTTCCTCTTCTGAAATTCCAGAGTTTTTGTCTGATCTTCAGGATGTATTCGATGAGCCCAAGTCCAGTTTCCTTCCACCGCACAGGGACTGTGATTGTGCTATTGACTTGATTCCAGGCTGTAAGTTTCCTAAGGGTCGAATTTTCAACCTGTCTGTGCCTGAACATACCGCCATGCGGAGCTATATTAAGGAGTCTTTGGAGAAAGGGTATATTCGGCCATCTTCTTCACCGTTGGGAGCGGGGTTCTTTTTTGTTGCTAAAAAAGATGGTTCCTTGAGACCCCGTATTGATTATCGCCTCTTGAATAAAATTACGGTCAAGTTTCAATACCCTTTACCTTTGCTTACCGATTTGTTTGCTAGGATTAAGGGAGCTAGTTGGTTTACGAAGATTGACCTTCGGGGGGCATATAATCTTGTTCGTATTAAGCAGGGTGATGAATGGAAAACTGTGTTTAACACGCCCGAAGGCCATTTTGAATACCTTGTGATGCCATTCGGGCTCACTAATGCTCCATCTGTTTTTCAGTCCTTCATGCATGATATTTTCCAGACTTATATTGATAAGATCTTGATTGTATATTTGGACGATATTTTGTTTTTTTCCGATGATTGGGAGTCTCATGTGGAACAGGTCAGGATGGTATTTCAGATCCTTCGTGACAATGCCCTGTTTGTGAAAGGGTCTAAGTGTCTCTTTGGGGTGCAGAAGGTTTCTTTTTTGGGGTTTATTTTTTCTCCCTCGTCTATAGAGATGGATCCGGTTAAGGTTCAGGCCATTCATGATTGGATTCAGCCCACATCCGTGAAGAGCCTTCAGAAATTTTTGGGTTTTGCAAATTTTTATCGCCGTTTCATTGCTAATTTTTCCAGCGTGGTTAAACCCTTGACCGATTTGACGAAGAATGGCGCTGATGTGGCGAATTGGTCCTCTGCGGCTGTCTCTGCCTTTCAGGAGCTTAAACGTCGAATTAACTTCTGCTCCGGTGTTGCGCCAACCGGATGTTTCTCTTCCGTTTCAGGTTCAGGTTGACGCTTCTGAGATTGGGGCAGGGGCCGTTTTGTCTCAGAAGGATCCTGTTGGTTCCTTAATGAAACCGCGTGCCTTCTTTTCTCGTAAGTTTTCGCCTGCTGAACGCAATTATGATGTCGGCAATCGGGAGTTGTTGGCTATGAAGTGGGCGTTTGAGGAGTGGCGACATTGGCTTGAGGGAGCTAAGCACCGTATTGTGGTCTTGACCGATCATAAGAATTTGATTTACCTTGAGTCTGCCAAATGGCTGAATCCTAGACAGGCTTGATGGTCCTTGTTTTTTTCCCGTTTTGATTTCGTGGTCTCGTACCTTCCGGGTTCTAAGAACATTAAGGCTGATGCCCTCTCTAGGAGTTTTTCGCCTGTTTCTCCTGAGGTCTTAGAACCGGTCGGTATTCTGAAAGAAGGGGTGGTCCTTTCTGCCATTTTCCCTGATTTACGACGGGTTCTTCAGGAATTTCAGGCTGACAAACCTGACCGCTGTCTTGTGGGGAAACTGTTTGTTCATGACAGATGGACTAGTAGAGTGAATTCTGAGGTTCACTGTTCCGTATTGGCTGGTCATCCTGGCATTTTTGGTACCAGAGACTTGGTTGGTAGGTCCTTTTGGTGGCCTTCTTTGTCGCGTGATGTGCGTTCTTTTTGCAGTCCTGTGGGACTTGTGTGCGGGCCAAGCCTTGTTGTTCCCGTGCTAGTGGGTTGCTTTCGCCATTGCCGTTCCCTGAGAGGCCCTGGACGCATATTTCTATGGTTTTATTTCCGATCTTCCGGTTTCCCAGAGGATGTCGGTTATCTGGGTTGTTTGTGACCGGTTCTTTAAGATGGTTCATTTGGTGCCTTTGCCTAAATTGCCTTCCTCTTCGGATTTGGTTCCATTGTTTTTTCAGCATGTGGTCCGTTTGCATGGTATTCCGGAGAATATTGTGTCCGACAGAGGTTCCCAGTTTGTTTCTAGATTTTGGCGGGCCTTTTGTGCTAGGCTGGGCATTGATTTGTCTTTTTCTTCTGCGTTTCATCCTCAGACAAATGGTCAGACCGAGCAAACTAATCAGACTTTGGAGACTTATTTGAGATGCTTTGTGTCTGCTGATCAGGATGATTGGGTGGCTTTCTTGCCATTGGCCGAGTTTGCCCTTAATAATCGGGCTAGTTCGGCTACTTTGGTTTCACCTTTCTTTTGTAATTTTGGTTTTCATCCTCGTTTTTCTTCTGGGAAGGTTGAGCCTTCTGACTGTCCTGGTGTGGATTCTGTGGTTGACAGGTTGCAGCAGATTTGGGCTCATGTGGTGGACAATTTGGTGTTGTCTCAGGAGGAGGCTCAACGTTTTGCTAACTGTCGTCGGTGTGTTGGTTCCCGGCTTCGGGTTGGGGATCTGGTCTGGTTGTCTTCCCGTCATTTTCCTATGAAGATTTCTTCTCCTAAGTTTAAGCCTCGGTTTATTGGTCCTTATAGGATTTCTGAGATTATTAATCCGGTGTCTATTCGACTGGCGCTTCCGGCCTCTTTTGCTATCCATAATGTCTTCCATAGACCTTTATTGCGGAAATATGTGGAGCCCGTTGTTCCCTCTGTTGATCCTCCGACCCCTGTGTTGGTTGATGGGGAGTTGGAATATGTTGTTGAGAAGATTTTGGATTCCCGTTTTTCGAGGCGGAAGCTTCAGTACCTTGTCAAATGGAAGGGTTATGGCCAGGACGATAATTCTTGGGTTTTTGCCTCTGATGTCCATGCCGCTGATTTGGTTCGTGCCTTTCATCTGGCTCATCCTGATCGGCCTGGGGGCTCTGGTGAGGGTTCGGTGACCCCTCCTCAAGGGGGGGTACTGTTGTGAATTCTGCTTTTGGGCTCCCTCCGGTGGTTGTAGGTGGTAATGCAGTTGTCTCTGGGCTGCAGTCCTGGACAGGTGTATCTGCTGATTGCAATTCTGACTGGGGTATTTAGGTTTGCAGGACTCATTAGTCCTTTCCAGTTGTCAATGTTTCTTGGGAAGTGTTGGATCTCTGTCTGGCTTCTCCTGCTTAGCTGCCAATTCAGCAAAGATAAGTGTCTGTTTCTTTTTCTATGGCACACAAGCTGTGTGCTTGATTTTTTATTGTATTCCTGCTCTGAGTTTAGTAGTCTCTGGAGTTGCAGATATACGTTCCACGTCTTTAGTTAGATGGAGGAATTTTTTGTATAATCTGCTGCTTCTGACTGCATAGAACTCTGTCCTATCCTTTCCTATTTTAGCTAGAGTGGCCTCTTGTGCTTAATCCTGTTTTCTGACTGTGTGTGTCTTTCCTCTCCTACTCACAGCCAATATTTGTGGGGGGCTGCCTATCCTTTGGGGTTCTGCTCTGAGGCAAGGTAGTATTCCTATTTCCATCTTTAGGGGTATTTAGTCCTCCGGCTGTGACGAGGTGTCTAGGACTTGTTAGGTACACCCCACGGCTACTTCTAGTTGCGGTGTTAAGATCAGGATTTGCGGTCAGTATAGTTACAACCTACTCCAGTGAAAGTTTTCATGCTGCTCCAAGGTCACCGGATCATAACAGCTCACAGTCTAGATTAGTAGCTATCAGTATGTCTTTGGAGTGTGGGAGGAAACCGAAGAACCCAGAGGAAACCTATTCAAACACAGGGAGAACATACAAACTCCTATGATATTAATTGCCTATCTTTGGGAAAATACATCAATATCACATTAGTGGGAGTCTGGTACTCAGCACCCACATGATCATCTTTTACGAGCTCTGACAATGACCAGATGTAAGCACAGTATGGAGAGGAACACCTCACTCATTTAAATAGGAGCTACAGGAACTGGGATCATCCTCTAAAAAGTGTCCTCTAAAAGCTGGAATGTTTTGCTCTGAACACAGTTTACATCTACCTGCTGCTAGAGCCGTTAGCATAAATTTGATGGAAGTTCAGCATTTCAGCCCCCAAACCAATTTGATATTGATAACCTATTCAACCGAGGACAATTTAAAGTAGATGACAACTCCCTTCAGTTATCAGAACTAAATTTAACTATTCAGATTCTATATAGTCCCTTTAACCCCTATCCGACATGTGGTGTAATAGTACACCCCTGTAGGACTCCCCCTGTTTGGTGTGGGCTCTGGCGCTGAGCCCGCACCTTTCCAGGCACATGACAGCTGATCTACATAGCTGAAATGTGACCGTGGCTGTTAACTAGTTAAATGCTGATGTCAATCTCTGACAGCGGCATTTAACTCGCACCTACAGGAAGCGTGTCACTAATTCTGTTCATCGGTGACCCTGTCACACAGGCAATCAAAGTACTGCTGCTTCTAGTCTCTCAGTGAAACTATTGAAGCATGTAAAAAGTTAAAAAAAGTTGTTGTTTTTTTAAATAATAAAAATGTAAATGTTCAAATCACCCCCCTTTTGCCCCATTCAAAATAAAACAATTTTTAAAAATTTATTTTGTATCGCTGTTTTCAGAATCGTCCAATCTATCAATATTAACAAAGCATTAACCTGATCGCGAAACGGCATAATGAGAGAAAGAATATTAACCCCTTTACCCCCAAGGGTGGTTTGCACGTTAATGACCAGGCCAATTTTTACAATTCTGACCACTGTCCCTTTATGAGGTTATAACTCCGAAACGCTTCAACGGATCCTGGTGATTCTGACATTGTTTTCTCGTGACATATTGTACTTCATGATAGTGGTAAAATTTCTTTGATAGTACCTGCGTTTATTTGTGAAAAAAACGGAAATTTGGCGAAAATTTTGAAAATTTCGCAATTTTCAAACTTTGAATTTTTATGCAATTAAATCACAGAGATATGTCACACAAAATACTTAATAAGTAACATTTCCCACATGTCTCCTTTACATCAGCATAATTTTGGAACCAATTTTTTTTTTTGTTAGGGAGTTATAAGGGTTAAAAGTTGACCAGCAATTTCTCATTTTTACAACACCATTTTTTTTTAGGGACCACGTCTCATTTGAAGTCATTTTGAGGGGTCTATATGATAGAAAATGCCCAAGTGTGACACCATTCTAAAAACTGCACCCCTCAAGGTGCTCAAAACCACATTCAAGAAGTTTATTAACCCTTCAGGTGTTTAATAGGAATTTTTGGAATGTTTAAATAAAAATGAACATTTAACTTTTTTACACAAAAAATTTACTTCAGCTCCAATTTGTTTTATTTTACCAAGGGTAACAGGAGAAATTGGACTCAAAAAGTTGTTGTCCAATTTGTCCTGAGTACGCTGATACCCCATATGTGGCAGTAAACCACTGTTTGGGCGCATGGGAGAGCTCGGAAGGGAAGGAGCGCTATTTGACTTTTCAATGCAAAATTGACAGGAATTGAGATGGGACGCCATGTTGCGTTTGGAGAGCCACTGATGTGCCTAAACATTGAAACCCCCCACAAGTGACACCATTTTGGAAAGTAGACCCCCTAAGGAACTTATCTGGATGTGTGGTGAGCACTTTGACCCACCAAGTGCTTCACAGAAGTTTATAATGCAGAACCGTAAAAATAAAAAATCATATTTTTTCACAAAAATTATATTTTTGCCCCCAATTTTTTATTTTTCCAAGGGTAAGAGAAGAAATTGGACCTCAAAAGTTGTTGTCCAATTTGTCCTGAGTACGCTGATACCCCATATGTGGCAGTAAACCACTGTTTGGGCGCATGGGAGAGCTCGGAAGGGAAGGAGCGCAGTTTGACTTTTCAATGCAAAATTGACAGAAATTGAGATGGGACGCCATGTTGCGTTTGGAGAGCCACTGATGTGCCTAAACATTGAAACCCCCCACAAGTGACACCATTTTGGAAAGTAGACCCCCTAAGGAACTTATCTAGAGGTGTGGTGAGCACTTTGACCCACCAAGTGCTTCACAGAAGTTTATAATGCAGAACCGTAAAAATAAAAAATCATATTTTTTCACAAAAATTATATTTTTGCCCCCAATTTTTTATTTTTCCAAGGGTAAGAGAAGAAATTGGACCTCAAAAGGTGTTGTCCAATTTGTCCTGAGTACGCTGATACCCCATATGTGGCAGTAAACCACTGTTTGGGCGCATGGGAGAGCTCGGAAGGGAAGGAGCGCAGTTTGACTTTTCAATGCAAAATTGACAGAAATTGAGATGGGACGCCATGTTGCGTTTGGAGAGCCACTGATGTGCCTAAACATTGAAACCCCCCACAAGTGACACCATTTTGGAAAGTAGACCCCCTAAGGAACTTATCTAGAGGTGTGGTGAGCACTTTGACCCACCAAGTGCTTCACAGAAGTTTATAATGCAGAACCGTAAAAATAAAAAATCATATTTTTTCACAAAAATTATATTTTTGCCCCCAATTTTTTATTTTTCCAAGGGTAAGAGAAGAAATTGGACCTCAAAAGTTGTTGTCCAATTTGTCCCGAGTACGCTGATACCCCATATGTGGCAGTAAACCACTGTTTGGGCGCATGGGAGAGCTCGGAAGGGAAGGAGCGCCGTTTGACTTTTCAATGCAAAATTGACAGAAATTGAGATGGGACGCCATGTTGCGTTTGGAGAGCCACTGATGTGCCTAAACATTGAAACCCCCCACAAGTGACACCATTTTGGAAAGTAGACCCCCTAAGGAACTTATCTAGAGGTGTGGTGAGCACTTTGACCCACCAAGTGCTTCACAGAAGTTTATAATGCAGAACCGTAAAAATAAAAAATCATATTTTTTCACAAAAATTATATTTTTGCCCCCAATTTTTTATTTTTCCAAGGGTAAGAGAAGAAATTGGACCTCAAAAGTTGTTGTCCAATTTGTCCCGAGTACGCTGATACCCCATATGTGGCAGTAAACCACTGTTTGGGCGCATGGGAGAGCTCGGAAGGGAAGGAGCGCCGTTTGACTTTTCAATGCAAAATTGACAGGAATTGAGATGGGACGCCATGTTGCGTTTGGAGAGCCACTGATGTGCCTAAACATTGAAACCCCCCACAAGTGACACCATTTTGGAAAGTAGACCCCCTAAGGAACTTATCTGGATGTGTGGTGAGCACTTTGACCCACCAAGGGCTTCACAGAAGTTTATAATGCAGAGCCATAAAAATAAAACAAAATTTTTTTCCCACAAAAATTATTTTTTAGCCCCCAGTTTTGTATTTTCCCTAGGGTAACAGGAGAAATTGGACCACAAAAGTTGTTGTCCAATTTGTCCTGAGTACGCTGATACCCCATATGTGGGGGGGAACCACCGTTTGGGTGCATGGGAGGGTTCGGAAGGGAAGGAGCGCCATTTGGAATGCAGACTTAGATGGAATGGTCTGCAGGCGTCACATTGCGTTTGCAGAGCCCCTAATGTACCTAAACAGTAGAAACCCCCCACAAGTGACACCATTTTGGAAAGTAGACCCCCTAAGGAACTCATCTTGATGTGTTGTGAGAGCTTTGAACCCCCAAGTATTTCACTACAGTTTATAACGCAGAGCCATGCAAATAAAAAATATTTTTTTTTCCACAAAAATTATATTTTAGCCCCCAGTTTTGTATTTTTCCAAGGTTAGCAGGAGAAATTGGACCCTAAATGTTGTTGTCCAATTTGTCCTGAGTACGCTGATACCCGATATGTGGGGGGGAACCACCGTTTGGGCGCATGGGAGGGCTCGGAAGGGAAGGAGCATCATTTGGAATGCAGACTTAGATGGATTGGTCTGCAGGCGTCACATTGCGTTTGCAGAGCCCCTAATGTACCTAAACAGTAGAAACCCCCCACAAGTGACCCCATATTGGAAACTAGACCCCTCAATGAACTTATCTAGATGTGTTGTGAGAACTTTGAACCCCCAAGTGTTTCACTACAGTTTATAACGCAGAGCCGTGAAAATAAAAAATCTTTTTGTTTTCCCACAAAAATTATTTTTTAGCCCCCAGTTTTGTATTTTCCCAAGGGTAACAGGAGAAATTGGTCCACAAAAGTTGTTGTCCAATTTGTCCTGAGTATGCTGATACCCCATATGTTGGGGTAAACCCCTGTTTGGGCACACAGGAGAGCTCGGAAGGGAAGGAGCACTGTTTTACTTTTTCAACGCAGAATTGGCTGGAATTGAGATCGGACGCCATGTCGTGTTTGGAGAGCCCCTGATGTGCCGAAACAGTGGAAACCCCCCAATTATAACTGAAACCCTAATCTAAACACACCCCTAACCCTAATTCCAACGGTAACCCTAACCACACCTCTAACCCTGACACACCCCTAACCCTAATCCCAACCCTATTCCCAACTGTAAATGTAATCTAAACCCTAACCCTAACTTTAGCCCCAACCCTAACTGTAGCCCCAACCCTAACCCTAATCCTAGCCCTAACCCTAGCCCTAACCCTAACCCTAACCCTAGCCCTAACCCTAGCCCTAACCCTAGCCCTAACCCTAGCCCTAACCCTAGCCCTAGCCCTAACCCTAGCCCTAACCCTAGCCCTAACCCTAGCCCTAACCCTAACCCTAGCCCTAGCCCTAACCCTAGCCCTAACCCTAGCCCTAACCCTAGCCCTAACCCTAACCCTAACCCTAGCCCTAACCCTAGCCCTAGCCCTAACCCTAGCCCTAACCCTAGCCCTAACCCTAGCCCTAGCCCTAACCCTAGCCCTAACCCTAACCCTAATGGGAAAATGGAAATAAATACATTTTTTTTTATTTTTCCCTAACTAAGGGGGTGATGAAGGGGGGTTTGATTTACTTTTATAGCGAGTTTTTTAGCGGATTTTTATGATTGGCAGCCGTCACACACTGAAAGACCCTTTTTATTGCAAAAAATATTTTTTGCAATACCACATTTTGAGAGCTATAATTTTTCCATATTTTGGTCCACAGAGTCATGTGAGGTCTTGTTTTTTGCGGGACGAGTTGACGTTTTTATTGAAAACATTTTTGGGCATGTGACATTTTTTTATCGCTTTTTATTCCGATTTTTGTGAGGAAGAATGACCAAAAGCCAGCTATTCATGAATTTCTATTGGGGGAGGCGTTTATACCGTTCCGCGTTTGGTAAAATTGATAAATCAGTTTTATTCTTCGGGTCAGTACGATTACAGCGATACCTCATTTATATAATTTTTTTATGGTTTGGTGCTTTTATACGATAAAAACTATTTTACAGAAAAAATAATTATTTTTGCATCGCTTTATTCTCAGGACTATAACTTTTTTATTTTTTTGCTGATGATGCTGTATGGCGGCTCTTTTTTTGCGGGACAATATGACGCTTTCAGCGGTACCATGGTTATTTATATCTGTCCTTTTGATCGCGTGTTATTCCACTTTTTGTTCGGCGGTATGATAATAAAGCGTTGTTTTTTGCCTCGTTTTTTTTTTTTTTTTTCTTACGGTGTTTACTGAAGGGGTTAACTAGTGGGCCAGTTTTATAGGTCGGGCCGTTACGGACGCGGCGATACTAAATATGTGTACTTTTATTGGTTTTTTTTTTTATTTAGATGAAGAAATGTATTTATGGGAATAATATTTTTTTTTTTTTTTCATTATTTTGGAATATTTTTTTTTTTTTTTTTTACACATTTGGAAAATTTTTTTTTTACTTTTTTACTTTGTCCCAGGGGGGGACATCACAGATCAGTGATCTGACAGTTTGCACAGCACTCTGTCAGATCACTGATCTGATAGGAGTGCAGGCTGCTTCACAGTGCCTGCTCTGAGCAGGCTCTGTGAAGCCACCTCCCTCCCTGCAGGACCCGGATCCGCGGCCATCTTGGATCCGGGGCTCGAGCAGGGAGGGAGGTGAGGAGACCCTCGCAGCAACGCGATCACATCGCGTTGCTGCGGGGGGCTCAGGGAAGCCCGCAGGGAGCCCCCTCCCTGCGCGGTGCTTCCCTGCACCGCCGGCACATCGCGATCATCTTTGATCGCGGTGTGCCAGGGGTTAATGTGCCGGGGGCGGTCCGTGACCGCTCCTGGCACATAGTGCCGGATGTCAGCTGCGATAAGCAGCTGACACCCGGCCGCGATCGGCCGCGCTCCCCCCGTGAGCGCGGCCGATCGGCTATGACGTACTATCCCGTCCAGGGTCAGATAAGCCCAGGGCACCTCGACGGGATAGTACGTCTAAGGTCACAGAGGGGTTAAAAAGTCAGAATTATGTTTGGTCCCTGCTACATTGCAATAAAATGCAATAATCAGGGATCAAAAGATCTGTACCTATACCAATATGATATCAATAAAAATGTCAGCTCGGTGTGCCAAAAATAAGCCCTCACCCAGCTCCATATCACAAAAAATGGAGACGCTACAGGTCTCGGTAGAGAGCACCATTTTTTTAAAAAAAAATTGGATTTTTTTTACCACATAAATAAAGAAGAACCTAAACATCTTTGGTGTTTTTGAACTCATGATGATCTGGATAATTATAATGGCAGGTCAGTTTTAGCATTTAGTGAACATTGCTTTAAAAAAAAAAAAAACTAAACTGTTGGAATTGCACTTTTTATGCAATTTTACCGCATTTGGAATTTCTTTCCCACTTTCCAGTACACAATATGTTAAAACCAATTTTGTCGATCAAATGTACAACTCCTCCATCAACAACAAGCCCTTACATGGCCATATTGACCGAAAATGGTCAGACATCACTTTGCTTGAAAAAGTTTGAAGGGTGCACACACAGGATATGAGTCCATAAATATTAATCAAATATCATAGCACTCCATTCAGGATCAACATTAAATGTGTTTTCTTTATTGAAATCCAGTATAATTTTTAAGTTTTGGTCAATCAGACTTTCATCAGAATAAGCCGGATTACAGGTAGGTATGGATGAGCACAAGTGAAGACACCAGTCTGTTTCTGTGGGGAGGTGTGCCGAATTTAAAAGGTATTGTGTGGTGTAGAAAATCCATTTCCAAATTTCTTATCTTATTCCCATCAGTTAGATACTAGAGGAGAAATATAAAGCATCTGTATTGTTGAGGGACCTCGGATATCTAGACATTATCTCAACACCTCACTTACTATGGGTACAAAGGAACGCTCCAGTTATTCTATGATAGTGTTTTCTCACCAATAGTACTTCTATTTTTGGGGGTCCTTCCAACAAAATAATGATTGCCCAAAGCAAACAACCACATTTATATAATACCTGAATGTTTTCTTATTTGCTGTTTGCAAGACAATGGGCTCAGTTCACAAAGGTTCTGATTCATGAAGATGTCAGATGAGTGGTGTGTATCTCTGTGTGCACCCTGCCACAAATCTCACTTCATCCCATTCAGAAGATTTGTGACATAGCAAATGGTGCTGCTTATCATGAATTTGATAATTGGTGGTCACCATACTCCTCTCTCGCCTATTTTGGTGGAGCCTGGAGAAGATGAAGTGAAGACACCAGAAGTCGCAAAATCTAGGCGTATCTTTGAGTTGAGCCTAAATTTTGCTACTTTACACAGTTTTAACATTAGATTTCTGGCCTGAAAGCTTTGATGCAATGGGCTTAATATATTTTGTTAAAAATGTTACCTTTTCTGCAGGGCATACAATACGAACCAAAGAAAGTATAATTAAACTATTGCAAAATGCTTTTCGAAATAAGGGTAAGTGTATGTGTTAGTGTGACCCCCCAGGGTCCTGGTTGTCACAGGGGCATTGCTTTCCTCACGGAGTGAGTGATGTCACGCTTGGAAGCGATGAAGGATTCCTTTTGACAGGTAATCAGCAAATACAATACCATTCTGACTCCAGGACAGAAGGGGGAGCTCTACACCTGACTTCAGGGGGGAGCTGCTCTCTCCGGTTGGGAGGAGGAATCAGTTGCTAGGCAGTTGTTAGGCAGTTAGGAAGAGTTGACAGCTGGTGCAAGACAGCAGACTGAAGTGTTGTAGCTCCTAGATAACGAGAAACAGAAGGAAGAACAGCTTTTAGTGAATGTGTCAGAGAGCGAAGCACAGGAGATTGACAATAAGGGAGAATAGCTATGACTAGGCTACCTGACAAAGCGCAGATACCTGTAACCGGAAGACCAAGATTGTGTCGTACTCTAGGAGGCACAGCAGAAACCGGTAGGACAGCGAGACTACATGTAACCTGTCCATCCTAACAACCAGGAGACACAGTGACACAAAGAGCCCGGGTCATAATAGAGACCCTGTAAAAAGGCTCGAGTCACCTGTCATACGAGTTTGTGTCCTAACCTACATGGCGGACAGAGAGAACTGAGAGGACCTTGCGAGAAGCCATAGGCAGTAAGGGACTACAATACCACCGCTCTATTAGGAAGGCTTTTAACTCCACCTGCTTAAGAGGACTCTGAACTCGCTTCTAAGCTGGCTGGACCCTGCCTGTACTTGCGATCTGGTACCCTGGAATGTGGCTGCCTGCTACCATCAGTAAAACCGGTAAAGAGACTGCACAACTGTGTCCTTCGTTCTTACTACACCACTCACCTTCCTCTAGCTATACAACATCGGGAGCCCAGGGGACCCAGATTCACCTGTGGGAAGCCATACCATCTCTGCTGCCATAACACCACCACAGTGGACCCCTTTAAGCAGGGTCGGTCCCTACTGACCAAATACCACAGGTGGCATCACAAACATCTATTATTTTACAAATCCCTTTAAAGACCCTTCCTTTAAAATGGGCGCCCAGGGCAAAGGACCGGGTCGCCGCTGTGACACATCCCTTTAAGTACCGGACCCGGTACCAAGTACCCTACGGCCCTGGTGGGCATTCCATTTATTGCAGACATTTCTGATTCAAAAACGTGTCTCTTGGCAGGAAAAACACTGTATAAAACCAAGCATTTTTGCTGAATTAGAATGGGCAAAAAGTTAAAATAGAGAAAACAAGACAGTAAAAAAATTAACTAAAACTAACAATAACCAACCCTACCTAAGACTGTGGTCTATGAAGGAATGATATCTACCACAAGTAACTCACGGTGCTCAGCACTTTTGCTTCCAGTCAATAGAATCATTACTCATAAGTTTTCCAGTGATACTTTAATCTGTAGCCACATATTGACCAGAAATAATTCCATTTACAGTTATTTATTGTGCAGTAATCACATTTCTAGCAGTATACTGCACAGATATACTGAGTCATATGTATATGTATAATAGTGTAGACCATGATATATTTCATTTTGCCTACTCAGTACTTCCAATCTCAAGATCAATTTGCACAAAAATACAACCATGTGTATCAAAAACACCCAGAAGAAAACTCTTTGTGATTTCTTATATTCCAGAGAAGTTGTAACATTTAAATCTTTCTTTAAATAGTTCTATTTTTCGGTAAACTACAATGAAGGAAACAAGAGTGCATCACTTTAGGCATACGGTATATGACGGTGTCTCAATGGATAATTTACTTCTTAGAGTTTAAAAAGTGGCAAGATATTTCACAACACTGTACAGACATCATTATCACACTTGTCCCTGCTCCCAGAGCTCTCACAGTCTAATTTTCCTGTTTTATTATAACAGTACAGTACATTTAATAATATGTCGAAAGTTATTTCTCTGCAAATGGTTTATTTCTAGGAAAAATATTGAACAAATATTGAAGTCTAAACACATTAGACCTTTATCCATTTCCACAAAAATTGTCAGTTTTGGCTGGCTTTAAGATACAATAGTGTGATTGATAGCATGCGACCTTAGGGTATGTGCACACGTCAGGATTTCTTGCAGAAATTTCCTGAAGAAAACTGGAAATTTTCTGCAAGAAATCCGCATTTTTTTGGGGGGGTTTTTTTCCCGTTTTTTTTTTGCGGTTTTCTTAGCATTTTGCAAGCGTAATTAGCTTGCAGAATGCTAAAGTTTTCCAAGCGATCTGTAGCATCGCTTGGAAAACTGACTGACAGGTTGGTCACACTTGTCAAACATAGTGTTTGACAAGTGTGACCAACTTTTTACTATAGATGCTGCCTAAGCATCAATAGTAAAGGATATCATGTTAAAAATAATTAAAAAAAATAAAAAAAATGGTTATACTCACCCTCTGCAGACAGCCGATGTCCTCAGCGGCGTTCGTTCCTATAGATGGTGCGCTCAGGACCTTCGATGACGTCGCGGTCACGTGAGCGGTCACATGAGCGGTCGCGCGACCAATCACAGGACCGCGATGTCATCACAGGTCCTTCACACAGAGCATCTATAGGAACGGAACCGGCAGCGTGCACAGCTGAGAGGCGGGAAGACATCGAGGGTGAGTATATCACTATTTTTTATTTTAATTCTTTTTTTTTTACCAATTATATGGTGCCCAGTCCGTGGAGGAAAGTCTCCTTTCCTCCACCCTGGGTACCAACCGCACAGCCCCATGCGGAAAGTAAGCAGATCAATGCATTCCTAGGTGTGCGGAGTCACCGCAATTCCGCAAATTTAATGAACATGTTGCTTTTTTTTCCGCGATGCGATTTTTCGAGGAAAAAAATGCAACATCTGCACAAAAAATGCAGATTACATTGTAAATAATAGGAGGCATATGTAAGCGTTTTTTTCGTGTTTTTATTACGTTTTTATAGCGAAAAAACACGAAAAAAATGCGAAAAATACTGTACGTGTGCACATGGCCTTAAAGGGACTCTGTCAGCACGACATTATTATTTTTTTATTATTATACATTTTTATAGCGCCATTTATTCCATGGCGCTTTACATGTGAATACGGGGCAAATATAGACAAATACATTAAACATGAGCAGATAACAAGGCACACGAGTACATAAGGAGGGAGGACCCTGCCCGCGAGGGCTCACAGTCTGCAGGGGGTGGGTGAGGATACACTAGGAGAGGAGAGACATCACTGTTTAAACCAAGTACAAGTGCTGGGTGCTTTACGGCAGGGCCAATCATTTCAATACACCTTCCCACGTGCTTGGTTTCCATTTATCTCCACCCTTCTCTGGCCCTATGAAGACAGAGCTGTCAATTAAAAGGAAGGGGGTGGATATAGAGGGAAAACAAGCAGGTTGGAAGGTGTATTTAAATGACTGGCCCCACCTTGAACTTGAAACACAGAGCAACGGAACTTAATTTGAACAGTCATTCTGTGCTTGTTTTCTTCTGGGGCTTACTCACACTGCCGTATCAACCGGACAAGTGCAATGCGAGAAAACATCGCATTGCACAGTGAGCAATGTTGGTAAATGAGTCAGTGCTCATCTGCAAGTTTTTTCTCAGCTCAGATCGCACTGAGAAAAAAAATTGCAGCATGCTGCGATTGCCTGCGAGATTCGGAACGCTTTCGCCAATGCAAGTCTAAGGGTGCAAGAAAAAAGACCAATGAGTGCAAAATCTGATTTTTAAAGAGAACTTGGGTGTCCACTACTGATTTGAGCATGCATCTTTCTTCTTTTGCCTAATCCATTGCTATTCAGCATGCTCCAGGAGAACCCCTAAATTAAATAATGTTTTAGTGGTGCCCTCCATTTCCATTTTCTTCAATGAAAATTAGATGCTGATTACATGTAGGGTATTGGTGTACTCGGGGAAAAATTGCACAACAAACTGTGAAGTCCATTTTTTTTCTATTAGCCCTTATAAAAATGTAAAATTTGGGGCTAAAACATTTTAGTGGTAAACATTTAATTATTCTTTCTTCACCGCCCAATGGTATAAATTTCTGTGAGGCACATGTGGTGTCAACATGCTCACTGCCCCTATATGAATTCACTGAGAGGTTTACTTTGTAAAATGATGTCACTTATGGGGGATTTCCATTGTTCTGATACCTCAGTGGCCTTACCAATATGACATAGCATCTGCAGTGTCAATATGATCACTGCACCCTTAGATGAACTCATTGAGATAGTTTGTAAAATTGGAGATTAAAGAACATTTTTGTGGGAAAAAAATGATTTTTTTATTTTCACAGCTCAATTTTTTAAACTTCTGTGAAGCTCCTGGTGGGTCAAAATGGTCACCACACATCTAGATACATTCCTTGAAGAATTCCTTGAGGAGCTCACAGCTGTCTGCTTTCCCTCCGCTGGTTAAAAAAAAGGGGGTATCCAACGCAAATTCATGTAATTTCTTTAATAGGTTAAAGCAGATATGGTTGACTTTTCAAAAACAGAAAATGTGCCTAGAACTAACAGGCAGGTAATTGTAGCTTATCTGCCTGTTGTGCACAGCGCCATTCTTCCACGGGTACAGAGTGGTCACAGACATTGCTGTCACAGACAACAGGGCAGACAAAGTACACCTTTGCCGGAGCCGCAGCATGAATACAAGAAGAGGACGTCATCGTAAGAAGATGGGAGGCCCCGAACCAGAAAGCGACTCCCATCAGACCCGGACTGCAGCAGGACCGCCCCTGAGTGAGTATAATCTAACCTCTTTTTCTCATTATTCAGGATACATCGGGGGCTTATCTACAGCATTCCAGAATGCTGTAGATAAGCCCCTGATCCCGGCGGGCTTAGCTCATCTTCGATTTGGGGGTGATAGGTTCCCTTTAAATGACATAATTACAGGATGTAAAAGCTGATGTTAAATATGCATTGCATGCGAATTGCATATGCATGTCATAAGAATGCTAGGTGAGAAAAATGAATTGTACTCGTCACTCGTCCTACTTTTCTGGATTAACACGGGACCAATTTTTTATACACTAGTGTGACTCTAGCCAAAGGAGATATTCAAGATAGGAGAAAGGGTGGACTTATTATTTATAAAGATTGACCCTCTTGTCTATTGGTTTTATTGGTTTTATTTGGCATTGCAGCTAATATCCATCCAAATAATTAGGGCTGAGATCAATACTAGAGTACAAAAGTGGTGCGTGTTCCAGAAAACATAGACCCTTTTATTAAATATTGGACTACACTATTCTTTTTATGAATCTCACAAGTTTATTCAGGGAATATCTAGGCAATGTCAAGTGAATACGCGGAAATCTTATACAACACTATGAGTCATCTGTCTTTTATCGTTACATAGCAAATTATCTGCCTTGATTTCCAAGAATCTGAAGGAAGAAATGTTTCCACAGAGATATGCCATGTGTTTAATGCTGTCAGATGCATTCCATAATTGTTTCACCATTTTCTTGTGTTGTGAACCAAATAACAATTCCCTTAAATACTGCAGAAAATGCAGCAAGCTGGAAATATAACCTAATGTACACTAACATATTATGGCGTTGTACAACTTGAATATGGCAACCAAAATTCACTAGAAACCTACAAAACCTATGTATATCTCAAAATGTTCAGTGACTTGAAAAATTATTTAAATCTTATTAACTTTACCATATTTTTTCACTTTACACCCACAAACCGGAATGTATTTGATTGAGATTCTACATATGTACAAGGGGCGTTTATTAAAGATTTCTCCTGACCCACTTCTATTTATGACAGGATGCTGAAACTGCACAGGTGTAATGATACAAGTCTTTAAAGGTTACGTGCCAATTTGCAACTCAGAACTGATAGCAGTCTTGATTTTACAGGTGCTGAAGTGGTGTGAGGTTTTATAATGGACCCAGTGCAATACAGAGCAGTCATCAAGTTATTTTGGCTGCACACCAAAGGAGATGTTCAATGAGATTGAAGAGGTTTATGGTGATGATTCTCCATCATATGATGTAGTCAATAACTGGTGTAGGGGGGTGGTGCCGTTATGGACAGCGTGGTTATGGGGCAGCACGGGTATCACAGCAGCCTTGCAGCGCTGGAGTCCTGGGTTCAAACCCCACCAAGGACAACATTTGCAAAGAGTTTGTATGTTCTCTCCGTGTTTGCGTGGGTTTCCTCCGGGTACTCCGGTTTCCTCCCACATTCAAAAAGACATACTGATAGGGAATTTAGATTGTGAGCCCCATAGGGGACAGTGATGATAATGTGTGCAAACTGTAAAGCGCTGCGGAATATGTTAGCGCTATATAAAAATAAAGATTATTATTATTATGGACAGTAGGAACACGCTGCCACTTTAAGAGACAGCATCCCTTTGTCTGGTGTGATGGAATGCTCTGCTCCCCCTGCAATAGACTGTGTGAATGAACTGCCCTGTGCTGAGGGGAGAGCTTGAGCCTTTAGAGCGTGTGAGCAAAAAGCTGCTGGAGAGAACATCTGTGCTTGTAGCTGTGAAAGAGGACCTACAGCCTGGGGCGAAGTGGACTTGTGAAATTGGACAAACTCTTCAGGTGCAGCAAGGGTGGCTGTCCTGTGCTAGCTTGAGAAGCCCCGAAGATACTGAGAAAGGGATTCACAGTTTCTAGGAGCACCTCCTGGACCCAGAAGCAAGGAGAAGACCACGTTTCACGGAGCTGGCAGAGAGCTGTGCGCACCACCATACTAGACTGTTGGGGGCCCCCGGGACTGGATCTGTGTCCCCAACATCACCGTGAGTTTGTTCCTGTTTTGTGAACATGTCAGGGCCTAGTGTAGGCTTCAAGAGACAGAACACGGCAGCCGTGTGGCCTGCTTAGAGAGGCCAGGGAGGCTATACCTAGAGTAGCATCATTCTTTGTTTATTGTTTGCATTTGCTTGTGTATGTATATTGATTCTGTAATAGTTGGAGCACCATGCTATTTGATGGCTCAGCTAAAGAATACAACTCTTGCAAATCGCTTCACTGGCATCGTCAATTCAAATGTGGTTGGACTTCAGTGCAAACAGCTCCAATTCCAGTGTGACCCCACTCTGCTATTGATGAACACACTATCCGGCAAGTGGAGGTCGCCATTTTGGAAAATCACCATATAAGCATTCTCCACCTAGGATTTCCTAGCAAAGGGTACCATGATCACTGGGGCATACTATGCTTCACTGTTGTGGAAATTGGGGGAGGCCATCAAAACCAAGAGACATGGCATGCTCACCAAAGGTGTCCACCTTCTACAAGACAATGCACCAGTTCACAACTCACATGTTGCCCAAATAGACGCATGCTCCTGTTACTTTGAAATTCTACCGCATCCCCCTTATTCACCCAACCTTGCACCATCGGACTTCCACTTCTTTCCAACAATGAAGTTATTTTTGAAGGGCAAGCATTTTCCAGATGATGAGACTGATTTTCAAAGTCACAATGTGGCTTTTGGACCAACCTGTCGACTTCTACAAGCAAGGTGTTTACAGTTGCTTAAAGAGATGAAAGAAGTTTACGTCCCTAGGTGTCACCTATGTAATGAAGACCAATAACTGTGCCAAGTTTCATTGCACTCAGTGGACAGAAAATGGGTCAGGGGAAATCTTTAATGAGCACCCCTTGTATATCAACAGAAAGTAGCAAGTATTTGTGAAGTAGAAAAGAATTGATACATGATTTTCTAAATATTTTTAAAATATAAATCCAAACATTTTGACTTGCATTGGTATTCAGGTCCCCTTGTTTGTAGGACCACCTATCGCTGCAATTACTGCTGCAAGTCTTTGCGGTTATGTCTCTACCAGCTTTCCTCATCAAGAGACTGAAATTCTTCAAGAAAAAAACAAAATGAGCAAATACACTGCATTAAATAAATAAATAGCAACAGTGCATAAAAATAATAAAGAGTGCTTGGTTTACATATTTTTGATTAAAAAAATGTAAAATCCATCCCACCACATCACAGTGACCCTTCTCGGGATGGTCCTAACCTCTAATAATATTAAAACATTGCCATGTGTTTAAAGACAGTTGTGTAAATAAGGACTGAGAAAAACCGAGGACCCGACTAATAGACACCCAGCAGTGGGGGGATTTTAAACGTAATGTCCAGCTCAAAGAAAAAGAAGGCTACGCACTTACAAGCTACACGCACATTAACTTATATCCCAGTTCATGGATTCTTTTTTCTGTTTGTCTCTGTACCCAGAGGATAAGACCACCCCGAACAGGGTCACTGTGACATGGTGGTTTGACTTTTACGTTTTTTAATTAAAAAAAATACATGTTAACCATGCACCCTATATAATATTCATGCACTTTTGCTATTTATTTACCACTGGGTATGTGCTCATTTTGTTTTTCTCTTGGGTTTTTGTCTGTTTAGTGGCCAGTGTGAACATGCACTCACATGCTGCATACACACGAGCTTACATTTCATTGATTTGGCATACTAAAACGTTTGCCTATTCCTGTTTGCACACTGGGTCTAGCTCAGTGAGATTGGATGGAGAGTAGGGTTGAGCGAAACGGGTCGAACATTTTCAAAAGTCGCCGACTTTTGGCTAAGTCGGGGTTTCATGAAACCCGATCCGACCCCTGTGCGGGGTCGGCCATGCGGTACGCGACTTTCGCGCCAAAGTCGCGTTTCAATGACGCGAAAAGCGCCATTTCTCAGCCAATGAAGGTAAACGCAGAGTGTGGGCAGCGTGATGACATAGGTCCTGGTCCCCACCATCTTAGAGAAGGGCATTGCAGTGATTGGCTTGCTGTCTGCAACGTCACAGGGGCTATAAAGAGGCGTTCCCGCCGACCGCCATCTTACTGCTGCTGATCTGAGCTTAGGGAGAGGTTGCTGCCGCTTTGTCAGAAGCAGGGATAGCGTTAGGCAGGGTCCATTAACCACAAAACCGCTTGTGCTGCAGCGATTTGCACTGTCCAACACCACCCTCGGTGTGCAGGGACAGTGGAAGTTTTTTTTTTTTTTTTTTTCCCTCAGCGCTGTAGCTCATTGGGCTGCCCTAGAAGGCTCCCTGATAGCTGCATTGCTGTGTGTACGCCGCTGTGCAAACCAACTGCTTTTTTCAAAGCACAAATCCTCTTGTTCCTTCCTTTCTGCACAGCTATCTTTTTTGTTTGTCCACACTTTTTATTTCATTTGTGCATCAGTCCACTCCTTATTGCTGCCTGCCATACCTGGCTGAGATTACTGCAGGCAGGGAGATAGTAGCTGCCTGCCATACCTGGCTGAGATTACTGCAGGCAGGGAGATAGTAATTGTAGGACATTCCCTGTTTTTTTTTTTTTTTTTTTTTTTGGTGGGAGATTAAGATTGGCAATTTGGCATTTCTGCTAGAGTGCCATCCCTGTGTGTGCCATCTCTCTCACATAGTGGGCCATAGAAAGCCTTTTCATTTTTCTGTATTTTTTTTTGTGGGGTGTATAAATTCTCCCTGATAAAAATACAGTGGGAGATTAATATTGGCCTTTGGGCTTGTGTGCCAGTCCTGAGTGTGCCATCTCTCTCACAAATAGTGGGCCATAGAAAGCCTATTTTATTTTTTTTTGGGTTTTATAAATTCTCCCTGAAAAAAAGGGAGATTAATATTGGCCTCTGGGCTTGTGTGCCAGTCCTGAGCGTGCCATCTGTGCCAGCCCTGAGCGTGCCATCTCTCTCACAAATAGTGGGCCATAGAAAGCCTATTTAATTTTTTTTTTGGTTTTATAAATTCTCCCTGAAAAAAAGGGAGATTAATATTGGCCTCTGGGCTTGTGTGCCAGTTGTGAGCGTGCCATCTGTGCCAGTCCTGAGCGTGCCATCTCTCTCACAAATAGTGGGCCATAGAAAGCCTATTTAATTTTTTTTTTGGTTTTATAAATTTTCCCTGAAAAAAGGGAGATTAATATTGGCCTCTGGGCTTGTGTGCCAGTTGTGAGCGTGCCATCTGTGCCAGTCCTGAGCGTGCCATCTCTCTCACAAATAGTGGGCCATAGAAAGCCTATTTAAATATTTTTTTGGTTTTATAAATTCTCCCAGAAAAAAAGGGAGATTAATATTGGCCTCTGGGCTTCTGTGCCAGTCCTGAGCGTGCCATCTGTGCCAGTCCTGAGCGTCCCATCTCTCTCACAAATAGTGGGCCATAGAAAGCCTATTTAATTTTTTTTTTGGTTTTATAAATTTTCCCTGAAAAAAGGGAGATTAATATTGGCCTCTGGGCTTGTGTGCCAGTTGTGAGCGTGCCATCTGTGCCAGTCCTGAGCGTGCCATCTCTCTCACAAATAGTGGGCCATAGAAAGCCTATTTAAATATTTTTTTGGTTTTATAAATTCTCCCAGAAAAAAAGGGAGATTAATATTGGCCTCTGGGCTTCTGTGCCAGTCCTGAGCGTGCCATCTGTGCCAGTCCTGAGCGTCCCATCTCTCTCACAAATAGTGGGCCATAGAAAGCCTATTTAATTTTTTTTTTGGTTTTATAAATTTTCCCTGAAAAAAGGGAGATTAATATTGGCCTCTGGGCTTGTGTGCCAGTTGTGAGCGTGCCATCTGTGCCAGTCCTGAGCGTGCCATCTCTCTCACAAATAGTGGGCCATAGAAAGCCTATTTAATTTTTTTTTTGGTTTTATAAATTTTCCCTGAAAAAAGGGAGATTAATATTGGCCTCTGGGCTTGTGTGCCAGTTGTGAGCGTGCCATCTGTGCCAGTCCTGAGCGTGCCATCTCTCTCACAAATAGTGGGCCATAGAAAGCCTATTTAAATATTTTTTTGGTTTTATAAATTCTCCCAGAAAAAAAGGGAGATTAATATTGGCCTCTGGGCTTCTGTGCCAGTCCTGAGCGTGCCATCTGTGCCAGTCCTGAGCGTCCCATCTCTCTCACAAATAGTGGGCCATAGAAAGCCTATTTTTTTTTTGGGGGGGGTTTTAGAAATTCTCCCTGGAAAAAAAAAGGGAGATTAATATTGCCCTTTGGGCTTGTGTGCCAGTACTAAGCGTTCCATCTCTCTCTCTCTCTCTTAGTCAGTGGGCCATAGAACGCCTATTTTTGGTTTTATTTGTTTTCTAAATTCTCCCTGAAAAAATCATTTTATTTTATTTGGTTTCTAAATTCTTCCTGATAAAATCATATTTTTTTTATTATTTTTTTTTCTAAAGTCTCCCTGAAAAAAAAAAAAAAAAAACAACCAAAAAAAACAGTGGGAGATTAATATTGGCCTTTCTGCTTGTGTGCCAGTCTTGACTCCTGGGTGTGCCATCTCTCTCTCTCTCTCTCTCTCTCTCTCTCCAATTGTGGTCCATAGAAAGCCTATATTTTTTTTCCTTGATTTGGGTTCCAAAATCTACCAGAGAAAATAACTCCATCAATCATTGGTAGAAAAATATTGGCCTCTGGGCTTGTGTGCCACTCCTGATTCCTGTGTGCGTCATCTCTCAGTCAGTGGGCCATAGAACGCCTATTTTTGGTTTTATTTGTTTTATAAATTCTCCCTGAAAAAATCATTTTATTTTATTTGGTTTCTAAATTCTTCCTGATAAAATCATATTTTTTTTATTATTTTTTTTTCTAAAGTCTCCCTGAAAAAAAAAAAAAAAACAACCAAAAAAAACAGTGGGAGATTAATATTGGCCTTTCTGCTTGTGTGCCAGTCTTGACTCCTGGGTGTGCCATCTCTCTCTCTCTCTCTCTCTCTCTCTCTCTCTCTCTCCAATTGTGGTCCATAGAAAGCCTATATTTTTTTTCCTTGATTTGGGTTCCAAAATCTACCAGAGAAAATAACTCCATCAATCATTGGTAGAAAAATATTGGCCTCTGGGCTTGTGTGCCACTCCTGATTCCTGTGTGCGTCATCTCTCACTCAGTGGCCCATAGAAAGCATATAGTTTGTTACATTTGTTTTCTAAATTCTCCCTGCAAAAATCAATTTTTTTTTTTTGGGGGGGTTTCTAAAGTGTTCCTGAAAAAAATAAAAATAAAAAAAAAATAATAGTGTGACATTAATATTAACATTTGTGCTTCAGTGACAGTCCTGCGTGTGGGGCATCTCTCTAATTTGCAGCCACCAAAAAAAGAGTGTGTAACATTGGGCCTGATTTTCGCTGTGGTCTCACCAACCTGTAAAGGGGTAGCTAAATCATACTGAAGTTATAGCTCACCGTGTAAGTTGTGTGACTGCAACAAATAACGTTAGTTTGGTTACGTTTTTAAAACAATGAGGAAGTCTAGTGGAAGAGGTCGTGGCCGGGGGCGTTCATTGTCAGCTGGTAATGAGGGTAGTGGTAGTGGTGGAGCATCAGGTGGTCGTGGGGAAAAAAATATTGCACCTAAGTCTGGAGCTGTGGAGCCAGGTTCGTCGTCCGGCTACACAAGGCCTCGAACGCTCCCTTTTCTGGGATTAGGAAAACCGCTTTTAAAGCCGGAGCAGCAAGAGCAAGTTTTGGCTTATCTTGCTGACTCAGCCTCTAGCTCTTTTGCCTCCTCTCGTGAAACTGGTAAAAGTAAAAGCAGCGCGTCGTTAGTGGATGTTCACGGTCAGGGACAAGTCACTTCCTTGTCCTCTTCAGCAAAAACAACAACAGAGAAGAATGCAGCAGGCGACACAACGGGTTACTCCATGGAGCTCTTTACACATACCGTCCCTGGCTTAGAAAGTGAAGCAGTTAACAGTCCATGCCCATTACAAATTGAATCTGACATGGAGTGCACTGACGCACAGCCACAGCCAGACTACTATGCTGGTCCTTTGACTCAGACCACAACATTGCCCTCACAGGGTGCTGATCAAGAATCAGACCCTGATGAGACTATGTTGCCCCATCACGAACGCTATACCACCGAACGACACGGTGACACAGACGAAGTTGCGCAGGAGGTACAAGAAGAGTTATTAGATGACCCAGTTCTTGACCCCGATTGGCAGCCATTGGGGGAACAGGGTGCAGGCGGCAGCAGTTCTGAAGCAGAGGAGGAGGAGGGGCCGCAGCAGGCATCAACATCGCCACAGGTTCCATCTGCCGGGCCCGTATCTTGCCCAAAACGCGTGGCAAAGCCAAAACCTGGTGGAGGACAGCGTGGCCATCCGGTTAAAGCTCAGTCTGCAATGCCTGAAAAGGTATCCGATGCTAGAAAGAGTGCAGTCTGGCATTTTTTTAAACAACATCCAATTGATCAGCGCAAAGTCATCTGTCAAAAATGTTCTACTTCCTTAAGCAGAGGTCAGAATCTGAAAAGTCTCAATACTAGTTGCATGCATAGACATTTGACCACCATGCATTTGAAAGCTTGGACTAACTACCAAACGTCCCTTAAGGTTGTTGCACCCTCGGCCAATGAAGCTAGTCATCAACGCAACATCCCTTCCGGCAGTGTAGGACCACCATTTAGCGCACCACCTGCTGTATCTGTGCAGGTATCTTTGCCAGGCCAAAGCAGTCAGGGTCAGGGAATCACCAGTTTCGTAGTAGGAAACACTGCATCTAGGGCACCGGCGGCAACAATACCATCTCCCACCGTCTCTCAGTCTGCCATGTCCACCGGCACCCCCGCTAGTTCCACGATCTCCATCTCTCCAGTCCAGCTCACCCTACATGAGACTATGGTTAGAAAAAGGAAGTACTTAGCCTCGCATCCGCGTACACAGGGTTTGAACGCCCACATAGCTAGACTAATCTCGTTAGAGATGATGCCCTACCGGTTAGTTGAAAGCGAAGCTTTCAAAGACCTGATGGACTACGCTGTACCACGCTACGAGCTACCCAGTCGACACTTTTTTTCCAGAAAAGCCATCCCAGCCCTCCACCAGCATGTTAAAGAGCGCATCGTCCATGCACTCAGGCAATCTGTGAGCACAAAGGTGCACCTGACAACAGATGCATGGACCAGTAGGCATGGCCAGGGACGTTACGTGTCCATCACGGCACACTGGGTAAATGTGGTGGATTCAGGGTCCACAGGGGACAGCAAGTTTGGGACAGTTCTGCCTAGCCCACGGTCTAGTAAACAGTTGTCTGTAGCCGTTCGCACCCCCTCCTCCTCCTCCTCCTCCTCGTCCTCCTGCAGAAGCAAGAGCTCGTCCACAGACCGCAGTCGCACAAACACTCCATCCGCACCTGCCACTGTTGCACACCAGGTCTCCCATTATGGGGCAGCTACTGGCATACGTCAGCAGGCTGTATTGGCTATGAAGTGTTTGGGCGACAATAGACACACCGCGGAAGTTCTGTCCGAGTTCTTGCAGCAAGAAACGCAGTCGTGGCTGGGCACTGTAGATCTTGAGGCAGGCAAGGTAGTGAGTGATAACGGAAGGAATTTCATGGCTGCCATCTCCCTTTCCCAACTGAAACACATTCCTTGCCTGGCTCACACCTTAAACCTGGTGGTGCAGTGCTTCCTGAAAAGTTATCCGGGGTTATCCGACCTGCTCCTCAAAGTGCGTGGACTTTGCGCACATATCCGCCGTTCGCCTGTACACTCCAGCCGTATGCAGACCTATCAGCGTTCTTTGAACCTTCCCCAGCATCGCCTAATCATAGACGTTGCAACAAGGTGGAACTCAACACTGCACATGCTTCAGAGACTGTGCGAACAGAGGCGGGCTGTTATGTTTTTGTGGGAGGATACACATACACGGGCAGGCAGTAGGATGGCAGACATGGAGTTGTCAGGTGTGCAGTGGTCGAAGATTCAAGACATGTGTCAAGTCCTTCAGTGTTTTGAGGAATGCACACGGCTGGTTAGTGCAGACAACGCCATAATAAGCATGAGCATCCCCCTAATGCGTCTGCTGATGCAAAGTTTGACGCACATAAAGGATCAGGCGTCTGCACCAGAGGAAGAGGAAAGCCTTGATGACAGTCAGCGATTGTCTGGTCAGGGCAGTGTACATGACGAGGTACCGGGCGAAGAGGAGGTGGAGGATGAGGAGGATGATGGGGATGAGTATATTTTTAATGAGGAAGCTTTCCCGGGGGCACGGGAAATTGGTGGCGTGGCAAGGCCGGGTTCTGGTTTTTTGAGGGACACAAGTGACGTAGATTTGCCTGCAACTGCCCCTCAACCAAGCACAACCGCAGATTTGACAACGGGAACTTTGGCCCACATGGCGGATTATGCCTTGCGTATCCTCAAAAGGGACACACGCATTACAAAAATGATGAACGATGACGATTACTGGTTGGCCTGCCTCCTTGATCCTCGCTATAAAGGCAAATTGCAAAATATTATGCCACATGAGAACTTGGAACTAATATTAGCAACAAAACAATCAACTCTTGTTGACCGTCTGCTTCTGGCATTCCCTGCACACAGCGCCCGTGATCGTTCTCACACGAGCTCCAGGGGCCAGCAGACCAGAGGTGTTAGAGGGGCAGAAATCAGAAGTGGCGTTGGCCAGAGGGGTTTTCTGACCAGGTTGTGGAGTGATTTTTCTATGACCGCAGACAGGACAGGTACTGCAGCATCAATTCAAAGTGACAGGAGACAACATTTGTCCAGTATGGTTACAAACTATTTTTCATCCCTTATCGACGTTCTCCCTCAACCGTCATTCCCATTTGATTACTGGGCATCCAAATTAGACACCTGGCCAGAATTGGCAGAATATGCATTGCAGGAGCTTGCTTGCCCGGCAGCTAGTGTCCTATCAGAAAGAGTATTCAGTGCTGCAGGTTCAATACTAACAGAAAAAAGGACTCGTCTGGCTACCCAAAATGTAGATGATCTAACCTTCATTAAAATGAACCACAACTGGATTTCAAAATCTTTTGCCCCACCCTGCCCAGCTGACACCTAGCTTTCCTATGAAAAGGTCTTGCCTGTGGACTATTCTGAATGACTTTTCCAATCTCGTAATTTTCTTCACCTGATTGTCCAGCATACGACATGTTTCCACCTCACGAAATGGCCAAACTCCCCACACGGGGCCGTGCTATCGCCACTTTGCGCTTGGACCCTTGAGAGTGCTGTTTGTCTGAAGAGGTGGGTGTGGCCGCTTTTGGTCGACGGCACTGCCACTGGGTCCCTCATAGTACAATAAAGTGTCTCTGGCGGTGGTGGTGCGCACCCAACGTCAGACACACCGTTGTAATATGAGGGGCCCTGTGCCTGTACCGCCGGCCACAAGCCAGTTCCCCCCCCCCAGCTCAAACAGTGCTCTACCACTAGCAAAATTATCTCTCACAGCTTCACCAATGTGTAGTCTAGGCGCTGACATCCTTCAATGCCTGGCACTGACAATACCATTGTTTTGACATTTTTGTTATGTTAGGCCTTCGAAGCCTGTCTGCGGTCCCTTCTTTCTACAACTACTACACTGACCAGGCCACTGCTGGCCGTGTTACCCTGGAACCAATTTAAAAGTGCCTACAGTCAGCCCAATTTTGTTATGTTAGGCCTTCGAAGACTGTCTGCCGTCACTCCTTCCACTAGACTTCCACTGACCATACACTGCTGCCCATGTACCCCTGGAACCAATTTAAAATTGCCTACAGCCAGCCCAATTTTTTTATTTTAGGCCTTCGATGCCTGTCTGCGGTCCATTCTTTCAACTACTACTACACTGACCAGGGCACTGCTGCCCAAGTACCCCTGGAACCAATTTAAAATTGACTACAGCCATGTGTTAATATTTTAGGCCTTCGATGCCTGTCTGTGGTCACTCCTTCCACTAGGCCTCCACTGACCACACCACTGCTGCCCGTGTACCCCTGGAACCAATTTAAAATTGCCTACAGCCATGTGTGATTATTTTAGGCCTTCGATGCCTGTCTGCGGTCACTCCTTCCACTAGGCCTCCACTGACCACACCACTGCTGCCCGTGTACCCCTGGAACCAATTTAAAATTGCCTACAGCCAGCCCAATTTTTTTATTTTAGGCCTTCGATGCCTGTCTGCGGTCCATTCTTTCAACTACTACTACACTGACCAGGGCACTGCTGCCCGTGTACCCCTGGAACCAATTTAAAATTGCCTACAGCCATGTGTTATTATTTTAGGCCTTCGATGCCTGTCTGCGGTCACTCCTTCCACTAGGCCTCCACTGACCACACCACTGCTGCCCGTGTACCCCTGGAACCAATTTAAAATTGCCTACAGCCATGTGTGATTATTTTAGGCCTTCGATGCCTGTCTGCGGTCACTCCTTCCACTAGGCCTCCACTGACCACACCACTGCTGCCCGTGTACCCCTGGAACCAATTTAAAATTGCATACAGCCAGCCCAATTTTTTTATTTTAGGCCTTCGATGCCTGTCTGCGGTCCATTCTTTCAACTACTACTACACTGACCAGGGCACTGCTGCCCAAGTACCCCTGGAACCAATTTAAAATTGACTACAGCCATGTGTTAATATTTTAGGCCTTCGATGCCTGTCTGTGGTCACTCCTTCCACTAGGCCTCCACTGACCACACCACTGCTGCCCGTGTACCCCTGGAACCAATTTAAAATTGCCTACAGCCATGTGTGATTATTTTAGGCCTTCGATGCCTGTCTGCGGTCACTCCTTCCACTAGGCCTCCACTGACCACACCACTGCTGCCCGTGTACCCCTGGAACCAATTTAAAATTGCCTACAGCCAGCCCAATTTTTTTATTTTAGGCCTTCGATGCCTGTCTGCGGTCCATTCTTTCAACTACTACTACACTGACCAGGGCACTGCTGCCCGTGTACCCCTGGAACCAATTTAAAATTGCATACAGCCAGCCCAATTTTTTTATTTTAGGCCTTCGATGCCTGTCTGCGGTCCATTCTTTCAACTACTACTACACTGACCAGGGCACTGCTGCCCGTGTACCCCTGGAACCAATTTAAAATTGCCTACAGCCAGCCCAATTTTTTTATTTTAGGCCTTCGATGCCTGTCTGCGGTCCATTCTTTCAACTACTACTACACTGACCAGGGCACTGCTGCCCGTGTACCCCTGGAACCAATTTAAAATTGCCTACAGCCATGTGTTATTATTTTAGGCCTTCGATGCCTGTCTGCGGTCACTCCTTCCACTAGGCCTCCACTGACCACACCACTGCTGCCCGTGTACCCCTGGAACCAATTTAAAAGTGCCTACAGTCAGCCCAATTTTGTTATGTTAGGCCTTCGAAGACTGTCTGCCGTCACTCCTTCCACTAGACTTCCACTGACCATACACTGCTGCCCATGTACCCCTGGAACCAATTTAAAATTGCCTACAGCCAGCCCAATTTTTTTATTTTAGGCCTTCGATGCCTGTCTGCGGTCCATTCTTTCAACTACTACTACACTGACCAGGGCACTGCTGCCCAAGTACCCCTGGAACCAATTTAAAATTGACTACAGCCATGTGTTAATATTTTAGGCCTTCGATGCCTGTCTGTGGTCACTCCTTCCACTAGGCCTCCACTGACCACACCACTGCTGCCCGTGTACCCCTGGAACCAATTTAAAATTGCCTACAGCCATGTGTGATTATTTTAGGCCTTCGATGCCTGTCTGCGGTCACTCCTTCCACTAGGCCTCCACTGACCACACCACTGCTGCCCGTGTACCCCTGGAACCAATTTAAAATTGCCTACAGCCAGCCCAATTTTTTTAATTTTAGGCCTTCGATGCCTGTCTGCGGTCCATTCTTTCAACTACTACTACACTGACCAGGGCACTGCTGCCCGTGTACCCCTGGAACCAATTTAAAATTGCCTACAGCCATGTGTTATTATTTTAGGCCTTCGATGCCTGTCTGCGGTCACTCCTTCCACTAGGCCTCCACTGACCACACCACTGCTGCCCGTGTACCCCTGGAACCAATTTAAAATTGCCTACAGCCATGTGTGATTATTTTAGGCCTTCGATGCCTGTCTGCGGTCACTCCTTCCACTAGGCCTCCACTGACCACACCACTGCTGCCCGTGTACCCCTGGAACCAATTTAAAATTGCATACAGCCAGCCCAATTTTTTTATTTTAGGCCTTCGATGCCTGTCTGCGGTCCATTCTTTCAACTACTACTACACTGACCAGGGCACTGCTGCCCAAGTACCCCTGGAACCAATTTAAAATTGACTACAGCCATGTGTTAATATTTTAGGCCTTCGATGCCTGTCTGTGGTCACTCCTTCCACTAGGCCTCCACTGACCACACCACTGCTGCCCGTGTACCCCTGGAACCAATTTAAAATTGCCTACAGCCATGTGTGATTATTTTAGGCCTTCGATGCCTGTCTGCGGTCACTCCTTCCACTAGGCCTCCACTGACCACACCACTGCTGCCCGTGTACCCCTGGAACCAATTTAAAATTGCCTACAGCCAGCCCAATTTTTTTATTTTAGGCCTTCGATGCCTGTCTGCGGTCCATTCTTTCAACTACTACTACACTGACCAGGGCACTGCTGCCCGTGTACCCCTGGAACCAATTTAAAATTGCATACAGCCAGCCCAATTTTTTTATTTTAGGCCTTCGATGCCTGTCTGCGGTCCATTCTTTCAACTACTACTACACTGACCAGGGCACTGCTGCCCGTGTACCCCTGGAACCAATTTAAAATTGCCTACAGCCATGTGTTATTATTTTAGGCCTTCGATGCCTGTCTGCGGTCACTCCTTCCACTAGGCCTCCACTGACCACACCACTGCTGCCCGTGTACCCCTGGAACCAATTTAAAAGTGCCTACAGTCAGCCCAATTTTGTTATGTTAGGCCTTCGAAGACTGTCTGCCGTCACTCCTTCCACTAGACTTCCACTGACCATACACTGCTGCCCATGTACCCCTGGAACCAATTTAAAATTGCCTACAGCCAGCCCAATTTTTTTATTTTAGGCCTTCGATGCCTGTCTGCGGTCCATTCTTTCAACTACTACTACACTGACCAGGGCACTGCTGCCCAAGTACCCCTGGAACCAATTTAAAATTGACTACAGCCATGTGTTAATATTTTAGGCCTTCGATGCCTGTCTGTGGTCACTCCTTCCACTAGGCCTCCACTGACCACACCACTGCTGCCCGTGTACCCCTGGAACCAATTTAAAATTGCCTACAGCCATGTGTGATTATTTTAGGCCTTCGATGCCTGTCTGCGGTCACTCCTTCCACTAGGCCTCCACTGACCACACCACTGCTGCCCGTGTACCCCTGGAACCAATTTAAAATTGCCTACAGCCAGCCCAATTTTTTTATTTTAGGCCTTCGATGCCTGTCTGCGGTCCATTCTTTCAACTACTACTACACTGACCAGGGCACTGCTGCCCGTGTACCCCTGGAACCAATTTAAAATTGCCTACAGCCATGTGTTATTATTTTAGGCCTTCGATGCCTGTCTGCGGTCACTCCTTCCACTAGGCCTCCACTGACCACACCACTGCTGCCCGTGTACCCCTGGAACCAATTTAAAATTGCCTACAGCCATGTGTGATTATTTTAGGCCTTCGATGCCTGTCTGCGGTCACTCCTTCCACTAGGCCTCCACTGACCACACCACTGCTGCCCGTGTACCCCTGGAACCAATTTAAAATTGCATACAGCCAGCCCAATTTTTTTATTTTAGGCCTTCGATGCCTGTCTGCGGTCCATTCTTTCAACTACTACTACACTGACCAGGGCACTGCTGCCCAAGTACCCCTGGAACCAATTTAAAATTGAATACAGCCATGTGTTAATATTTTAGGCCTTCGATGCCTGTCTGTGGTCACTCCTTCCACTAGGCCTCCACTGACCACACCACTGCTGCCCGTGTACCCCTGGAACCAATTTAAAATTGCCTACAGCCATGTGTGATTATTTTAGGCCTTCGATGCCTGTCTGCGGTCACTCCTTCCACTAGGCCTCCACTGACCACACCACTGCTGCCCGTGTACCCCTGGAACCAATTTAAAATTGCCTACAGCCAGCCCAATTTTTTTATTTTAGGCCTTCGATGCCTGTCTGCGGTCCATTCTTTCAACTACTACTACACTGACCAGGGCACTGCTGCCCGTGTACCCCTGGAACCAATTTAAAATTGCCTACAGCCATGTGTTATTATTTTAGGCCTTCGATGCCTGTCTGTGGTCCCTCCTTCCACTAGGCCTCCACTGACCTGTCTACTGCGGCCCGTGTACCCCTTGAACCAACCTAATAAAATATTTAAAAAATTAATTTGATTATAAAAAATAAGATCGTGTTGAGATCTCAAATGCAGACATTTTAACAATCAAAACAAACACACAACAAATATCTGGAACTGTACTACAAAGGTCCAACAGCTACAATTTCTTTCTCCTGCAAGAAGTTAACTGAAAGTTTTTTGGAGTTGTTAACACAGATATGGCATCCACCGAGTGTTGTCCTGTCGCGTCTCCTTTAAATTATTTCCAATAAGATGTTAAACTATTAATTTAATAAAATCAATAATTAAAAAAATAATTGAGTAAGTCAAAAGCACATTGCAAATAAACATTAATTACAAATCAAGAAGCATGGCGCGTCCGAGGGTGAGTAGATACCGAATAAGAATATAATCACCCTCGGACGCGCAATGCTTATTTACAACAGCCTTCCTTCCTAAGAATCAGCCCTTCCGTGGTGTAGAGAGAGGTTGTTGTTACACTCCAAGGTGTTCCCCAGGTTGCCTTTCCTGAGCTTCGATCTTCCGGCTCTCGTTTAGTAGCTGTTGGAAACTACGCTGCATTAGGCCTACTAATTGTGTATGGGTGAAACAGTGGCGCATCTGCGGTCCCTCCTTCCACTAGGCCTCCACTGACCTGTCTACTGCGGCCCGTGTACCCCTTGAACCAACCTAATAAAATATTTAAAAAATTAATTTGATTATAAAAAATAAGATCGTGTTGAGATCTCAAATGCAGACATTTTAACAATCAAAACAAACACACAACAAATATCTGGAACTGTACTACAAAGGTCCAACAGCTACAATTTCTTTCTCCTGCAAGAAGTTAACTGAAAGTTTTTTGGAGTTGTTAACACAGATATGGCATCCACCGAGTGTTGTCCTGTCGCGTCTCCTTTAAATTATTTCCAATAAGATGTTAAACTATTAATTTAATAAAATCAATAATTAAAAAAATAATTGAGTAAGTCAAAAGCACATTGCAAATAAACATTAATTACAAATCAAGAAGCATGGCGCGTCCGAGGGTGAGTAGATACCGAATAAGAATATAATCACCCTCGGACGCGCAATGCTTATTTACAACAGCCTTCCTTCCTAAGAATCAGCCCTTCCGTGGTGTAGAGAGAGGTTGTTGTTACACTCCAAGGTGTTCCCCAGGTTGCCTTTCCTGAGCTTCGATCTTCATGCTCTCGTTTAGTAGGTGTCGGAAAGTAGGCTGCATTAGGCCTACAAATTGGGTATGGGGTGGAGAGAGATGGTGTGTTACACTCCAAGGTGTTCCCCAGGTTTCCTTGCCATTGCTTCGGTCTTCCGACTCTCGTTTAGTAGTTGTAGAAAAGTACACAGCATTAGGCCTACAAAATGGGTATGGGGTGGAGAGAGATGGTGTGTTACACTCCAAGGTGTTCCCCAGGTTGCCTTTCCTGAGCTTCTATCTTCAGGCTCTCATTAAATTGTGGTTAAATGGAACAACTGCATTTGGCGTACTAGTTGGTTTGGGGCCTACTATCGGTGTCTGCCACTCCTTGCTGTTCTCCTGGTTTCCTGTCCTGAAATTCCATTTTCAGCCTCTCGTTAAGTAGTTGTTAATGTTAGACTGCATTTGGCCTACTAGTTGGGTTGGGGCCTACTATCGGTGTCTGCCACTCCTTGCTGTTCTCCTCCACTGAACAAAGCTGTGCCGCCTGTTTACTACGGTTGCCAATTTTGAACTGCATTTCGACTACTTACTGATTTGGCCCTACTCTCTGTGTCAGCCTCTCATTCCAGTTGTCCTCCACTGCAATGCCCCCTGGTTATTCCTGTGTTACCAATTTTGAACTGCATTTAGCCCACTTTCTTCTTTGGGCCTATATCTGTGTTTCCACTTCATCGTGCCCATTGCCCAGCCAGTGATAGATGAGTCTGCTGGTACATTGACCCATAACGCAACATTCCCCGTGCACGCTACACAACAACATTGTGACCCTGCTGAAAGTCAGGTTGCTCTTCCCGCATACCATACCACCTTACACGGGGACAAAGAGGAAGGTGCAGATGAAAGTGCAGGTTCCTTCATCAGGTGGGGGGAGGAATACTAGTTGGCGACGTCACTGGCACAGGGCCTCTCATAGTACGCAAAAGTGTTGCTGCCGGTGGGAGGCGCCCCCGCCGTGCAAACACACCGCTGTACTTTGAGGGGCCCTGTGCCAGTGCCAATGCCAACGAGTGGGCCCCCCCTGCTTGCTCAGGATCACAGCACTTGCAAAGTTGAAATACTTACCTCTCCCTGCTCCACTGCCGTGACGTGGTCCAGATTTACTGGGCCCACTAATTACTTGAACCAGCCCTACCCCCCACAACTTTAGCCAAATGACCCCCAATTTCAAATGCCTTCCAATTATTTTAAGGTAAATTACGCTTGACAAGCTTCATTAAGAAGAATGGATGGTTTTGACATTAAAATGGGCACTCTAGGTGTTTTCCTGGCCCCCACTCACTGCCGACTATGCTGCCCCATTGACTTGCATTGGGTTTCGTGTTTCGGTCGATCCCGACTTTACGTCATAATCGGCCGATTTCACTCGACCCGACTTTGGACATAGTCGGGTTTCGCAAAACCCGGCTCGACTCTAAAAAGGTCAAGGTCGCTCAACTCTAATGGAGAGTGTTTGTAAATAGCAATTTTCAAGTCTTGCCACAGGTTCTGAATGGTATACATGTCTGGACTTTGACTGGGCTGTTCACACACATGAATATACTTTGATCTAAACCATTTCATTGTAGCTCTGGCAGTATGTTTAATGTCATTGAGCACTGGAAGGTGAACCTACGCTAACAGGTTATCTTCCAAGATTGTTCTGTATTTAGCTCCATCCATCTTCTTTTCAACTCTGACCAGCTTCCATGTCCTTGCCAAAGAAAAGCATCACCACATCATGATGCTGCCACCACCATGTTTGATGTTTGGGATGGCGTTTCCAGAATGATGTGCAGTGCTAGTTTTCCCCACACAGAGTTTTGCATTTAGGCCAAAAAATTCTACTTTGGTGTCATCAGACCAGAGCACCTTCTTCTACATGCTAGCTGTGTCCCCTACATGGCTTTTTGAAAACTGCAAATTGTACTTCTAATGGCTTGCTTTTAAAAATGACTTTCTTCTTGCCAATCTTCCATAAAGGCCAGATTTGGGGAGTATATGATGACATCATCTCCAGAGTGACCATGGTCCTCTTGGTTGCTTATCTAATTAGTGCTATCCTTGCTTGAGATGTCAATTTAGCTGGACAGCCATGTCTTGGTATGTTTGAAGATGAGCCATACTCCTGTTTATCAATTATGGATTGAACAGTGCTGTGTGAGATGATAAACCCCATGTGACATCAAACCAGCAGAATTTAGAATTTAGCACTCTGTCTGAACAACAAAGAGAAGGGCTACAAAATAACTTTGGCAATGCAAAATTAAAATTGCAACGTATCTCTCCTAAAATAGTAACTAATGATATTGAATGTGATGTTAAAAAAACTTATCACTTGCCATATTTAGCATTACTTTTCTTTTGCTCCTGCACTTCTTAGTTCCTGAGATATGACCCTTTCTTCCTGGTAATTAAATCTAGTTTTGTTAAGGTACCTTCACACTAAGCGAAGCTGCAGCGATACCGACAACGATGTCGATCGCTGCAGCGTCGCTGTTTGGTCGCTGGAGAGCTGTCACACAGACCGCTCTCCTGCGACCAACGATGCCGGTAACCAGGGCAGGGCCACGCTTAGTAACCCGATGTTTACCATGGTTACCATCGTAAAAGTAAAAAAAACAAACACTACATACTTACCTTCAGCTGTCTGTCCCAGGCGCTGTGCTTCTTTGCACTCCTCCTGCATCCTGTGTCAGCGTCGGCCAGCCGGAAAGCAGAGCGGTGAACGCGTTCCAGCCGCCGGGCGCCGCTCCATCTTCCCGGCGCCTCCATCTTCCCGGCGTCTGCGCTCTGACTGTTCAGGTCAGAGGGCGCGATGACCCATATAGTGTGCGCGGCGCCCTCTGCCTGATCAGACAGTGCAGAGACGCCGGGAAGATGGAGGCGCCGGGACCGGACACTGGGAGCTGCAAGCAAGAGAGGTGAGTATGTGTTTTTTTTTTTTTTTATTGCAGCAGCAGCGGCGGCACAGATTTATGTGGAGCATCTATGGGACAAAATGAACGGTGCAGAGCATTGTATATGGGGCACAGATATGGGGCAATAATGAACGGTGCCGAGCACAGTATGGGGCACAGCTATGGGACAAAATGAACGGTGCAGAGCACTATATGGGGCACAGCTATGGGACAAAATGAACGGTGCAGAGCACTATATGGGGCACAGCTATGGGACAAAATGAACGGTGCAGAGCACTATATGGGGCACAGCTATGGGGCAATAATGAACGGTGCACAGCACTATATGGGACACAGCTATGGGACAAAATGAATGGTGCAGAGCACTGTATGGGGCACAGCTATGGGACAAAATGAACGGTGCAGAGCACTATATGGGGCACAGCTCTGGGACAAAATGAACGGTGCAGAGCACTGTATGGGGCACAGCTTTGGGGAAATATGAACGGTGCAGAGCACTATATGGCACAGCTATGGGGAAATAATGATCTATTTTTATTTTTGAAATTCACCGGTAAATGCTGCATTTCCACCCTAGGCTTATTCTCGAGTCAATAAGTTTTCCCAGTTTTTTGTGGCAAAATTAGGGGGGTCGGCTTATACTCGGGTCGGCTTATACTCGAGTATATACGGTATTTCAGTAACCACTGTGGGTTTTTCTTATTTTAACATAATGGTACTAACAATTTTGTAGACATCTGTATGACAATTATGGCATGGATTTTAGATGTTGGTTTCATTTCTAAGATTCCAATCTATAGAGAAAATGGTGGAACCCTTTCCAAGTTTTCTTGAAAAAAAGAAGTGATCATGCATAAATGGTTCTGTCTATGAGACTTGTTGAAATAGCTAAGTGCACATCTCCCATAAAACTGCAACATAGTCACACACATACATGTTTTAGAAAATGGACATGCTGCACATGTTTCCTTCTTGAAGAAACAAGTATTTTTGTGTTTTGTAAAGTGTAATGTGTCATTTCATGTGTTATGCGTTAATGATGTTCGCATTTGTGAAGAGTATAGTTTGACTGTAGGCTAGTGTAGGGGAAAGTAACAATTTTCCTGTTAGGAGGGCAGATAGTCTCTGGAGTGCAGAGTGGCAGTGCCACTTACAAGGGTGACCCTAAATGAGAGGAGACCGAACAGGAGGGATAGCAAGATCCTGAGGATAAGAGACAGAGAGACAGTGTGACCTTCCGGAGATGGGTCCTAGGAGAGGACACCTAACTATGAGACCTTGGGCTTGTAACCATGAGAGGTAATGAGCCTAAAGAGTACTGTAAGGCTATGTGCACACGTCAGGATTTCTAGCAGAAATTTTCCTGACAAAAACCTGACATTTCTGCCAGAAATCCGCATGCGTTTTTTTTGTGTTTTTTTGCGCATCTTTGATGCATTTTTGATGCGTTTTTTCTTGCGTTTTTTCCAAATACATAGAATAGCAGGAAAAATGCGAAAAAAACGCAAAATTAATGAACATGCTGCTTTTTTTTACCGCGATGTGGAAAAAAACGCATCATGTGCACAAAAAGCCTCACCATGTGGTAAATCTAGCGTTACTCTTTGTTAACCCCTTCCCGACCTTTGACGCATACACTGCGTCATGAAAGTCGGTGCCATTCCGACCCATGATGCAGCGTATGCGTCATGGCAGAATCGCGTTCCTGCAGGCCGGGTGAAAGGGTTAACTGTAATTTCACCCAGCGTGCAGGGACAGGAGGAGTTGTACTTTAGCCCAGGGGGGGTGGCTTCACCCCCCCGTGGCTACGATCGCTCTGATTGGCTGTTGAAAGTGAAACTGCCAATCAGAGCGATTTGTAATATTTCACCTAAAAAACTGGTGAAATATTACAATCCAGCCATGGCCGATGCTGCAATATCATCGGCCATGGCTGGAAACACTTATGTGCCCCCACCCCACCCCACCGATCGCCCCCCCAGCCCTCCGATCTGTGGTCCGCTTCCCTCCGTCCTGTGCTCCGCTCCCCCGTCCTCCTGTCCGCTCCACCCGTGCTCCAATCCTACCCCCCGTGCTCCAATCCACCCCCCCTGCACTCCGATCCACCCCCCGCACTGCGATCCACCCCCGCACACCGATCTACCCGCCCGCACACCGACCCACCCCCCATGCTCCGATCCCTCCTCCCTGTGCTCCGACGCCCCCCCGTGCCCTGATCTCCCCCCTTATGCTTACCGAGCCTCCCGGGGTCCGTCCGTCTTCTTTCCTGGGCGCCGCCATCTTCCAAAATGGCGGGCGCATGCGCAGTGCGCCCGCCGAATCTGCCGGCCGGCAGATTCGTTCCAGAGTGAATTTTGATCACTGTGAAAAAACCTCACAGTGATCAAAATAAAAAAAAAACAGTAAATGACCCCCCCCCCCCTTTGTCACCCCCATAGGTATGGACAATAATAAAATAAAGATTTTTTTTTTCCCCCACTAAGGTTGGAGTTAGAACTAGGGTTAGGGTTAGGGGTAGGGTTAGGATTAGGGTTAGGGTTAGGGGTAGGGTTAGGGGTAGGGTTAGGGGTAGGGGTAGGGGTAAGGTTAGGGGTAGGGTTAGGGTTAGGGATAGGGTTAGGGATAGGAATGTGCACACGTATTCTGGTCCTCTGCGGATTTTTCCGCAGCGGATTTCATAAATCCGCAGTGCTAAACCGCTGTGGATTTATCGCGGATTTACCGCGGTTTTTCTGCGCATTTCACTGCGGTTTTACAACTGCGATTTTCTATTGGAGCAGTTGTAAAACCGCTGCGGAATCCGCAGAAAGAAGTGACATGCTGCGGAATGTAAACCCCTGCGTTTCCGTGCAGTTTTACCGCAGCATGTGTACAGCGATTTTTGTTTCCCATAGGTTTACATTGAACTGTAAACTCATGGGAAACTGCTGCGGATCCGCAGCGTTTTCCGCAGCGTGTGCACATACCTTTAGAATTAGGCTATGTGCACACGGTGCGGATTTGGCTGCGGATCCGCAGCAGATTGGCCGCTGCGGATCCGCAGCAGAGTTCCATCAGGTTTACAGTACCATGTAAACATATGGAGAACCAAATCCGCTGTGCCCATGGTGCAGAAAATACAGCGCGGAAATGCTGCGTTGTATTTTCCGCAGCATGTCACTTTTTTGTGCGGATTCCGCAGCGTTTTACACCTGTTCCTCAATAGGAATCCGCAGGTGAAATACGCACAAAAAACACTGGCAGTCCGTGGTAAATCCGCAGGTAAAACGCAGTGCCTTTTACCCGCAGATTTTTCAAAAATGATGCTGGAAAATCTCACACGAATCCGCAACGTGGGCACATAGCCTTAGGGTTAGGGTTGGGTTGGAATTAGGGTTGTGGTTAGGGGTGTGTTGGGGTTAGGGTTGTGATTAGGGTTACGGCTACAGTTGGGATTAGGGTTAGGGGTGTGTTGGGGTTAGTGTTGGAGGTAGAATTGAGGGGTTTCCACTGTTTAGGCACATCAGGGGGTCTCCAAACGCAACATGGCGCCACCATTGATTCCAGCCAATCTTGTATTCAAAAAGTCAAATGGTGCTCCCTCAATTCCGAGCCCCGACGTGTGCCCAAACAGTGGTTTACCCCCACATATGGGGTACCAGCATACTCAGGACAAACTGCGCAACAATTACTGGGGTCCAATTTCTCCTGTTACCCTTGTGAAAATAAAAAAATGCTTGCTAAAACATCAACATCAACATCAAAGAAAAATGATTTTTTTATTTTCACGGCTCTGCGTTGTAAACGTCTGTGAAGCATTTGGGGGTTCAAAGTGCTCACCACATATCTAGATAAGTTCCTTGGGGGGTCTAGTTTACAAAATAGGGTCACTTGTGGGGGGTTTCTACTGTTTAGGCACACCAGGGGCTCTGCAAACGCAACGTGATGTCCGCAGACCATTCCATCAAAGTTTGCATTTCAAAAGTCACTACTTCCCTTCTGAGCCCCGACGTGTGCCCAAACAGTGGTTTACCCCCACACATCAGGTATCAGCGTACTCAGGAGAAACTGGACAACAACTTTTGGGGTCCAATTTCTCCTGTAACCCTTGGGAAAATAAAAAATTCTGGGCTAAAAAATTATTTTTGAGGAAAGAAAACGTATTTATTATTTTCACGGCTCTGTGTTATAAACTTCTGTGAAGCACTTGGGGGTTGAAAGTGCTCACCACATATCTAGATAAGTTCCTTTCGGGGTCTAGTTTCCAAAATAGGGTCACTTGTGAGGGCTTTCTACTGTTTAGCCACATCAGGGGCTCTGCAAACGCAACGTGACGCCCATAGAGCATTTCATCAAAGTCTGCATTTCAAAACGTCACTACTTCACTTCCGAGCCCCGGCATGTACCCAAACAGTGGTTTACCCCCACATATGGGGTATCACTGTACTCAAGAGAAACTGGACAACAAATATTGGGGTCAAATTTCTCCTGTTACCCTTGGGAAAATTTAAAAATTCTGGGCTAAAAAATTATTTTTGAGGAAAGAAAACGTATTTATTATTTTCACTGCTCTGTGTTATAAACGTCTGTGAAGCACTTGGGGGTTCAAAGTGCTCACCTCACATCTAGATAAGTTCCTTTCGGGGTCTAGTTTCCAAAATGGGGTCACTTGTGGGGGCTTTCTACTGTTCAGCCACATCAGGTGCTCTGCAAACGCAACGTGACGCCCGCAGAGCATTCCATCAAAGTCTGCATTTCAAAACGTCACTACTTCACTTCCGAGCCCCAGCATGTGCCCAAACAGTGGTTTACCCCCACATATGGGGTATCAGCGTACTCAGGAGAAACTGGACAACAACTTTTGAGGTCAAATTTCTCCTGTTACCCTTGGGAAAATAAAAAATTGCGGGCTAAAAAATCATTTTTGAGAAAATAAATTTTTTTTTTATTTTCATGGCTCTGTGTTATAAACTTCTGTGAAGCACTTGAGGGTTCAAAGTGCTCACCACATGTCTAGATTAGTTCCTTTGGGGGTCTAGTTTCCAAAATGGGGTCATTTGTGGGGGATCTCCAATGTTTAGGCACACAGGGGCTCTCCAAACGCGACATGGTGTCCGCTAATGATTGGAACTAATTTTCCATTTAAAAAGCCAAATGGCGTGCCTTCCCTTCTGAGCCCTGCCGTGCGCCCAAACAGTGGTTTACCCCCACATATGGGGTATCTGCGTACTCAGAACAAACTGGACAACAAAATTTGTGGTCCAATTTCTCCTATTACCGTTGGCAAAAAAGGAAATTCCAGGCTAAAAAATCATTTTTGAGGAAAGAAAAATTATTTTTTATTTTCATGGCTCTGCGTTATAAATTTCTGTGAAGCACCTGGGGGCTTAAAGTGCTCAGTATGTATCTAGATAAGTTCCTTTGGGGGTCTAGTTTCCAAAATGGGGTCATTTGTGGGGGAGCTCCAATGCATAGGCACACAGGGGCTCTCCAAACGCGACATGGTGTCCGCTAACAATTGGAGCTAATTTTCCATTCAAAAAGTCAAAAGGCGCGCCTTCCCTTCCGAGCCCTGCCGTGTGCCCAAACAGTGGTTTACCCCCACATATGAGGTATCGTCGTACTCAGGAGAAATTGCTCAACAAAGTTTACGATCTATTTAATCCTATTGCCCATGTGAAAATGAAAAAATTGAGGCGAAAAGAAATTTTTTGTGAAAAAAAAGTACTTTTTCATTTTTACGGATCAATTTGTGAAGCACCTGAGGGTTTAAAGTGCTCACTAGGCATCTAGATAAGATCCTTGGGGGGTCCAGTTTCCAAAATGGGGTCAATTGTGGGGGAGCTCCAATGTTTAGGCACACAGGGTCTCTCCAAACGCGACATGGTGTCCGCTAACGATGGAGATAATTTTTCATTCAAAAAGTCAAATGGCGCGCCTTCCCTTCCAAGCCCTGCTGTGTGCCCAAACAGTGATTTACCCCCACATATGAGGTATCAGCGTACTCAGGACAAATTGGACAACAACTTTCGTGGTTCAGTTTCTCTTTTTACCATTGGGAAAATAAAAAAATTGTTGCTCAAAAATCATTTTTGTAACTAAAAAGTTAAATGTTCATTTTTTCCTTCCATGTTGCTTCTGCTGCTGTGAAGCACCTGAAGGGTTAATAAACTTCTTGAATGTGGTTTTGAGTACCTTGAGGGGTGCAGTTTTTAGAATGGTGTCACTTTTGGGTATTTTCAGCCATATAGACCCCTCAAACTGACTTCAAATGTGAGGTGGTCCCTAAAAAAAATGGTTTTGTAAATTTCGTTGTAAAAATGAGAAATCGCTGGTCACATTTTAACCCTTATAACTTCCTAGCAAAAAAAAATTTTGTTTCCAAAATTGTGCTGATGTAAAGTATACATGTGGGAAATGTTATTTATTAACTATTTTTTGTCACATAACTCTCTGGTTTAACAAAATAAAAATTCAAAATGTGAAAATTGCAAAATTTTCAAAATTTTCGCCAAATTTCCGTTTTTATCACAAATAAACACAGAATTTATTGACCTAAATTTACCACTAACATGAAGCCCAATATGTCACGAGAAAACAATCTCAGAATTGCTAAGATCCGTTGAAGCGTTCCCGAGTTATTACCTCATAAAGGGACACTGGTCAGAATTGCAAAAAATGGCAAGGTCTTTAAGGTCAAAATAGGCTGGGTCATGAAGGGGTTAACACAGCATGGATCCAATACCGTTGGCCGCAGGAGAAAATTGACAAAACAATGAAGAAAGAATCCACATGTCGGTGTCAATGAAAATTTGTAGCTTTATTTCACGTGGTTAAAAAAGGGATGTCCAGACAATTGAAAAACCATGCCTATTCTCACACGTGTTTCTGGACAAAGCCCTTATTTCTTCCTTTTTTTATAGCAACGTTTAGGATAATGTACCATCAACCTATGAATATGGTAGGTGTGGAATTTCTTTCTTGGACAAAAAAAAATCCAGAATATCCACTTGTCCCAGTATATGAACAGATAACATCTCTGGTCTGTCTATGAATTATACATTTTGTGTGAAGAAAATGCACAAAAAACACCCTAAAATGCTGTGGTTTGATGAAAACACAACTTGCCCCTTAAAGGGACACTGTCACCTGAATTTGGAGGGAACAATCTTCAGCCATGGAGGCGGGGTTTTTGAGTTTTAGATTCACCCTTTCCTTACCCGCTGGCTGCATGCTGGCTGCAATATTGGATTGAAATTCATTCTCTGTCCTCCATAGTATACGCCTGCGCAAGGCAAGATTGCACTGTGCAGGCATGTACTACGGAGGATAGAGAATGAACTTCAATCCTATATTGCAGCCAGCATGCAGCCAGCGAGTAAGGAAAGGGTGAATCAAACACCCGAAAACCGCGCCTCCATGGCTGAAGATTGTTCCCTCCAAATTCAGGTGACAGTGTCCCTTTAAGTGCCACTAAAATGTCACAAGCTCTAAAGCTATACTTGATATAGACTGTTTTAGTGAAATTGTTATTGTAAGGCCGGGGTCACACTTGCGTGTGCAATGTGAGTCTCTCGCATCAATACTCGGCACCGAAGTGTGCGGCTGCATAGAAATCCATGCAGCTGAATGTTCCGGTCCCGAGTGCCGGGTATTGATGCGTGAGTTTCTCGCACTCCACACGCAAGTGTGACTCTGGCCTAAGCAAAACTCTGTCCATGACATCTGTGTGACTGGTGCCCTATACAAGCCTTATCCATGTGCAATTCTAATACTAGACAGCAACGATCTCCGCGAACTGGTAGGTTGTGAGTGATTGTTTCATCAGTATTTTGCACCTGTGTTGCCTCCACCTTTATCAAGGGTGGATGCTGCAGCCTAAAGGTACTGTCACATTAAGCGACGTTGCAGCGATCTAGACAACGATGCCGATCGCTGCAGCGTCGCTGTTTGGTCACTGGAGAGCTGTCACACAGACCGCTCTCCAGCGACCAACGATGCCGAGAACCCCGGGTAACCAGGGTAAACATCGGGTTACTAAGTGCAGGGCCGCGCTTAGTAACCCGATGTTTACCCTGGTTACCATTGTAAAAGTAAAAAAAAAACAGTACATACTTACATTCCGGTGTCTGTCCCCCGGCGTCAGCTTCCCTGCACTGTGTAAGCGCTGGCCGGAAAGCAGAGCGGTGACGTCACCGCTGTGCTCTGCTTTACGGCCGGCCGGCGCTGGCACTGGGGGACGCAGGGAAGCTGACGCTGATGAACGTGACAGGAATGTAAGTATGTACTGGTTTTTTTTTTACTTTTACAGTGGTAACCAGGGTAAACATTGGGTTACTAAGCGCGGCCCTGCGCTTAGTAACCCAATGTTTACCCTGGTTACCAGTAAAGACATCGCTGGATCGGTGTCACACACGCCGATTCAGCGATGTCAGCGGGTGATCCAGCGACGAAATAAAGTCCTGGACTTTCCCCAGCGACCAACGATCTCCCAGCAGGGGCCTGATCGTTGGTCGCTGTCACGCATAACGATTTCGTTAACGATATCGTTGCTATGTCACAAAAAGCAACGATATCGTTAACGATATCGTTATGTATGACAGTACCTTTAGGCTATGTGCCCACGTTGCAGATTTCTGTACAGATTTTTCCACTCATTTTTTGAAAAATCCACAGGTAAAATGCACCTGCGTTTTTACACCTGTGGATTCCAATTGAGGATCAGGTGTAAAACGCTGCGGAATCCACACAAAGAACTGACATGCTGCAGAAAATAAACTGCAGCGTTTCAGCGCTGAATTTTCCATAGCATGTGCACTTCTGATTTTGTTTTCCGTAGGTTTACATGGTACTCTAAACCGGATGGAAAACAGCTGCGAATCCGCAGGGCCAATCCGCTGCGGATCTGCTGGCAAATCCGCAACATGCGCACATTCCCTAATAGTGCATTCGTTTTGTGACCTATGCTGGAAAATACAGCTGTCTTTTCTCTGCTTTTTTTATTTTATGTCCTTTTTCTGTGTTTTTTTAAATTGTTAGTCACAGTAAATTTGAGTTTTTATAAAAATTGGGCATTTACACAGAAATTGTAGACAAAATTGTGGCAAAAACTGTATTTCCACTGCAACTTGGGAATATAATTAAAAATGGAAATCAGACATGATAGTCTTTGGTCATTTCCTACTGGAACAAAGAGAGAAGGCCTGATTAACACACAATGTGGGTTATAACTTAGATGTTGGCTGGCTTTAAAGGGAATATGACACGTCTCACACACATTGGGGCATACTAATCAACACAATTATTCCAGACTTTTGTTCCATTGTGTTGAACAGAATAGTTCAGACTGAGCTAGATACTTATAAAGTTCCAAATCCTTTCTTTCAACACTTGCAAAGTTTTGGAAAAAGGAGTGTGACTTTTTAGTTGTTTGAGCTGTAATCTGTTAAAGTGGGAACTTGGTAGTGAGTTAAGGTACCGTCACACTTAGCGACACTGCAGCGATACCGACAACGATCCGGATCGCTGCAGCGTCGCTGTTTGGTCGCTGGAGAGCTGTCACACAGACCGCTCTCCAGCGACCAACGATCCCGAGGTTCCCGGTAACCAGGGTAAACATCGGGTAACTAAGCGCAGGGCCGCGCTTAGTAACCCGATGTTTACCCTGGTTACCATCGTAAAAAAACAAACAGTACATACTTACATTCAGCTGTCTGTCCCTTGCCGTCTGTTTGCTGCACTGACTGCTGGCCGCAAAGTGAAAGCAGAGCACAGCCACAGCGGTGAGTCACCGCTGTGTGACTCACCGCTGTGCTGTGCTTTCACTTTCACTTTGCGGCCAGCAGTCAGTGCAGCAAACAGACGGCAAGGGACAGACAGCTGAATGTAAGTATGTAGTGTTTGTTTTTTTACGATGGTAACCAGGGTAAACATCGGGTTACTAAGCGCGGCCCTGCGCTTAGTTACCCGATGTTTACCCTGGTTACCAGTGAAGACATCGCTGAATCGGTGTCACACACACCGATTCAGCGATGTCTGCGGGGAGTCCAGCGACGAAATAAAGTTCTGGACTTTCTTCCCCGACCAGCGATCTCCCAGCAGGGGCCTGATCGCTGCTGCCTGTCACACTGGACGATATCGCTAGCGAGGACGCTGCAACGTCACGGATCGCTAGCGATATCGTCTAGTGTGACAGTACCTTTAGATAAGCAGCTCAGTAGCTGCATGAATTGTATCTGTGGGGTCTAATCTATAGTCTGCAAATCACGTAGCGCTGTATGGAAACAAATTTGCTGATTAATTTTTTCACTTAATTTTTTTACCTGATGGTATTATTTTGTAAACTCCAGAATGCTTTGGACCCCAGTTATTTAAAAAAGTGGTAATTTACTGAGTGATCATCGACGTTTTTTTTTAACCCATAGTGGCTGTGACAAAGTTTCGGTTCTGAAGTGTGAACCTTTCTCAAGCAGTGAGAGCGTACAAATGCCATATATACAACTAGCTATTGAACCCATTCTACGCCAGGGTGGCGAGCATTTATATTAGTATATGGTCTCCATCCTGTCATGTGCTGCACCATCCTGCGTCCCCATCCTGACATGTGCTGCTCCCATCCTGCGTCCCCATCCTGTCATGTGCTGCTCCATCCTGCGCCCCCGTCCTGTCATGTGCTGTTCCCATCCTGCACCCCCATTCTGTCATGTGCTGCTCCCATCCTGCGCCCCCATTCTGTCATGGGCTGTTCCCATCCTGCACCCCCATCCTGTCATGTGCTGCTCCCATCCTGCGCCCCCATTCTGTCATGGGCTGCTCCCATTCTGCACCCCCATCCTGTCATGTGCTGCTCCATCCTGCGTCCCCATCCTGTCATATGCTCCCATCCTGCGTCCCCATCCTGTCATGTGCTCCCATCCTGCATCCCCATCCTGTCATGTGCTCCCATCCTGCACCCCCATCCTGTCATGTGCTCCCATCCTGCACCCTCATCCTGTCATGTGCTCTCATCCTGCACCCCCATCCTGTCATGTGCTCCCATCCTGCACCCCATCCTGTCATGTGTGCGCCCCCATTCTATCATATGCTGCTCCCATCGTGCACCCCCATTCTGTCATGTGCTGCTCCCATGGTGCGCAACCGTTCTGTCATGTGCTGTTGCCATCCTGTGCCCCCATTCTGTTGTAATGTGCTGCACCCATTCTGCCTGTTCCAGTTTCCATTCTGTCATATGTTGCTCCCATCTTTCTCTCTCCGGCTCTACTGCCCGAGTGCGGGTGGCTGTGCTGGGGGCGGCTGTGCGTGGCTGTGCTGGGGGCGGCTGTGCGTGGCTGTGCTGGGGGCAGCTGTGCTGGGGGCGCTGTGCTTGGCTGTGTTGGGGGCACTGTGTGTGGCTGTGCTGGGGGAGGCTGTGCGTGGCTGTGCATGGGGCGGCTGTGCGTGGCTGTGCATGGGGCGGCTGTGCGTGGCTGTGCTCGGGGCTGCTGTGCGTGGCTGTGCTGGGGGCGGCTGTGCTGGGGGCGGCTGTGCGTGGCTGTGCTGGGGGCGGCTGTGCGTGGTTGTGCTGGGGGCAGCTGTGCTGGGGGCGCTGTGCTTGGCTGTGTTGGGGGCACTGTGTGTGGCTGTGCTGGGGGAGGCTGTGCGTGGCTGTGCATGGGGCGGCTGTGCGTGGCTGTGCATGGGGCGGCTGTGCGTGGCTGTGCTCGGGGCTGCTGTGCGTGGCTGTGCTGGGGGCGGCTGTGCTGGGGGCGGCTGTGCGTGGCTGTGCTGGGGGCGGCTGTGCGTGGCTGTGCTGGGGGCAGCTGTGCATGGCTGTGCTGGGGGCGGCTGTGCGTGGCTGTGCTGGGGGCGGCTGTGCGTGGCTGTGCTGGGGGCTGGGAGCGGCTGTGCTGGGGGCGGCTGTGCGTGGCTGTGCTGGGGGCGGCTGTGCGTGGCGGGGGTGCCCGTGCGTGGCTGTACTCAGGGCGACTGTGCGTGGCTGTGCTGGGGGCGGCTGTGCGTGGCTGTGCTGGAGGCGGCTGTGCGTGGCTGTGCTGGGGGCGGCTGTGCGTGGCTGTGCTGGGGCAGCTGTGCGTGGCTGTGCTGGGGCGGCTATGCGTGGCTGTGCTGAGGGCGGCTGTGCGTGGCTCTGGCTGTGCTGGGGGCGGCTGTGTGTGGCTGTGCTGGGGGCGGCTGTGGCTGTGCTGGGGGCGGCTGTGCGTGGCTGTGGCTGTGCTGGGGGCGGCTGTGCGTGGCTGTGCTGGGGGCGGCTGTGCGTGGCTGTGCTGGGGCGGCTGTGCGTGGCTGTGCTGGGGGCAGCTGTGCGTGGCTGTGGGCGTCTGTGCGTGGCTGTGGCGGCTGTGGCTGTGCGTGGCTGTGCTGGGGGTGGCTGTGCATGGCTGTGGCTGTGCTGGGGGCGGCTGTGCGTGGCTGTGGCTGTGCTGGGGGCGCCTGTGCGTGGCTGTGCTGGAGGCGGCTGTGCTGGGGGCGGCTGTGCATGGCTGTGCTGGGGGCGGCTGTGCTGGGGGCGGCTGTGCGTGGCTGTGCTGGGGGCAGCTGTGCGTGGCTGTGGGCATCTGTGCGTGGCTGTGGCGGCTGTGGCTGTGCGTGGCTGTGCTGGGGGTGGCTGTGCATGGCTGTGGCTGTGCTGGGGGCGGCTGTGCGTGGCTGTGGCTGTGCTGGGGGCGCCTGTGCGTGGCTGTGCTGGAGGCGGCTGTGCTGGGGGCGGCTGTGCATGGCTGTGCTGGGGGCGGCTGTGGTGGGAGCGGCTGTGCGTGGCTGTGGCTGTGCTGGGGGCGGCGGTGCATGGCTGTGGCTGTGCTGGGGGCGGCTGTGCGTGGCTGTGCTGGAGGCGGCTGTGCGTGGCTCTGGCTGTGCTGGGGGCGGCTGTGTGTGGCTGTGCTGGGGGCGGCTGTGGCTGGGCTGGGGGCGGCTGTGCGTGGCTGTGGCTGTGCTGGGGGCGGCTGTGCGTGGCTGTGCTGGGGGCAGCTGTGCGTGGCTGTGCTGGGGGCAGCTGTGCGTGGCTGTGGGCAGCTGTGCGTGGCTGTGGTTGTGCGTGGCTGTGCTGGGGGCGGCTGTGCATGGCTGTGGCTGTGCTGGGGGCGGCTGTGCGTGGCTGTGGCTGTGCTGGGGGCGGCTGTGCGTGGCTGTGCTGGAGGTGGCTGTGCTGGGGGCGGCTGTGCGTGGCTGTGCTGGGAGCAGCTGTGCTGGGGGCGGCTGTGCGTGGCTGTGCTGGGGGCAGCTGTGCGTGGCTGTGGCTGTGCTGGGGGCGGCTGTGCGTGGCTGTGGCTGTGCTGGAGGCGGCTGTGCTGGGGGCGGCTGTGCTGGGGGCGGCTGTGCGTGGCTGTGCTGGGGGCGGCTGTGCGTGGCTGTGCTGGGGCGGCTGTGCGTGGCTGTGGCTGTGCTGGGGGCGGCTGTGCTGGGGGCGGCTGTGCTGGGGGCGGCTGTGCGTGGCTGTGCTGGGGTGGCTATGCGTGGCTGTGCTGGGGCGGCTGTGCGTGGCTGTGCTGGGGCGGCTGTGCGTGGCTGTAGCTGTGGCTGTGCTGGGGCAGCTGTGCTGGGGGCGGCTGTGCGTGGCTGTGGCTGTGCTGGGGGCGGCTGTGCTGGGGGCGGCTGTGCTGGGGGCAGCTGTGCTGGGGGCGGCTGTGTGTGGCTATGCTGGGGCGGCTGTGCGTGGCTGTGCTGGGGCGACTGTGCGTGGCTGTGGCTGTGCTGGGGGCGGCTGTGCAGGACGTGTAAAACACATACCGCACACGAACATTGTCCGTGTGCAGTCCGTGTGCAGTGCAGGAGACAGCGCTACATTAAGCGCTGTCCCCCCCACTGGTGCTGAAGCCGCGCTTGCTGCAGGGAACATATGAATATTAGTGTTTAAAATGCAGATCCAGGTACCCCCCCTCCCACCCCCGGTGCGCCCACTCCCCTCCCACCCCCGGTGCGCCGCCCCCCCTGTGCGCCCCCCCGCTGTGATTAAAATACTCACCTAGCTTCCGGATCCCTCGCAGCAGCGTCCTCTTCTGGCTGTAGCCTCTCCTGTATGCGGTCACGTGGGGCCGTCGATTAAAATCATGAATATGCGGCTCCGCCTCCCAAAGGGGCGGAGCCGCATATTCAGTACTGTAATCGGCGGCCCCACGTGACCGCATACAGGAGAGGCTGCGGCCAGACGAGGATGCTACGGCGAGGGATCCGGAAGCTAGGTGAGTATTTTAATCACAGCGGGGGGGGGGGCACCTGGGGGGGGCACACAGGAGGTGGGTGGGGGGTGCGCACAGGGGGTGGGAGGGGGGGTTGAGCCCCCACGGCTGGTATATTATGGGGGGATAATTAAGTTCGGCTGCGTCAATCTGGTCCAGACTGCGCAGGTGCGGTGCGTCGCGCTTGCGCAGTCTATAAAGGCTTCGGACAGAGTGACGCTCCCACCGTTATATTATAGATGTTATAGAAAAATGCATAACATTACAATTACAAAGTGAATCTACAATATACAGATATGTAACTGTATACATTAACGATAACCATAAGTGAAGGTATTATAATAACACAGTGTACAGAAAAAATGCAATAATGTTTAATTATGCAAGCAAACTCCAAGTGAAAAAAAATCACAATAATTACATACTAGTTGGCCAGTGCGAAATTTTCGCACATCGGTTGTCGGGGGCACAGGCAATTTCAGGAAAATCAAGCTGGTCCAATGTAAATGTATTTAATGAGATGATGAACACAGAGAGGTGTTTGTCTCACTGACATATATATATATATATATATATATACACTGTATATTTAGACTGTATATATGTTTTCACGAATATTTGAGCCCATGAATCCATTATATGCCCATTTTGTAAGCCGGCGAGAAAGTCTCACCATGCGGATGTCACATACGGATCACTGTTCAGGGAACATTTATGCGATTCTCGTCCATGTAAAACGGACCGATTTTTTATATGTTGTGTGTGACTCCAGCCTAAAGGAGATCCCCCAACATTAAACATAATGGTATTTTACTTACTGATCAGAAGGGGTCTGATTGTCACCACCTTGAAAAAGAACAGGGGCAGCAGCATTTTTTTCCCTCCACAGCAGCACTGCCATTTATCTGCAGTGCAGAGAAGTGCAACACAGCCCTATGTATGTGAATGGAGCAGCTCCCTGTACAGCAGTGCCACTTTGACAGTAAAAATGATGAAGGAGAATTGACCCCATAACTGATCGTATTTACACCATTGTATAATGATTGGTAAACATCCATTTAAAAAAAAAAAATAACATCTGCAGATTATTTTACCTTTTTCCCCTACGGTTGGATTTTTTTTTTCAATTTTTGCAAGGTTGCTTCCAGCAATTTCTCCCATCGGGAAACAATGTACAATCTGAGTTATGTCAATGCTGAAGCTTTTTACTTGGAACCAGAGGTGACTCCAGGTCACCAATAAGCTGCAATCTTAGAAGACAGATAGACCTTCCAATGACTGTCCAATAATACAGAAAATCTGATGGTTCAGAACCTGTCCAGTCCCTTTTAGGCTTCATTCATTTATATTTTCAGTTTTAAAGCTGCAGTCTTAAACAGGTAAAGTTTTACTTTTATTCTACTTCCACATACGTAGCAAATATTTTATATATACCTGCCTGAAATCGGCTTTGCAAGGATTTCGGCAAGCTGGAAAGCCCCAAGGCAAATGTTAGGATTTGTTTCAGCTTTGTATTAGTATGCTTTGGGGTAGTGTGGTGCCACCTGCTGGTCATTTTTTCTTACTGCAGGTTCATGAAAATTAATGTTTAAAGTGTATTTTGTTATCACATCGTGGATGTGTGGTTTGTTTGGCTATTTTCTTGCTGAAGGGGGCAAGTGTATCTTTCAAATAGTGTATAATTTGTGTGTGTGGGTGCAGTATGAACGGAGATACAAAGTAATCACCGAAAAAGAGTGTTTTGAAATAATATAGGATAACTCAGATAGCTCCCTGTATAGGTCACAGGAAGATCTATATAGCAAACCACCGCATTCAGCGTTTTAATTAACCCACTTCACATCTCTGAACAAAAAGTGGGTGTGCACAGAGTTTCACACATAAACAGTAGTGATTGAGGTCAGCAGCTCCATCTTGGTGGAGTGAGTGCTGTGCATGCACATGTCCGCACTCATTCATTAGAATAAAAGGGATATGAAATTACATCAGTGTATAGAGGAAGCCAGATGCATTGCTGTACATTCAATGGTGTTCAAAACGCCATCTTGCTGAAAGGCAAATATGCTGAAAATACAGTACAACTCTATAAATAGGCAGGAAAAATCCCAAGCTGCAAGGCAAATATAGGAATGACCCAGGAGAATCCCAGGGTACCCCCAGTAACTGGGGCTGGTACAACTGAGATAAAAGGATATGTGAGGAGGGCTGGACCTAACTAAAGATACAGCTCTGCACTCACAAGCCCTAAAGGGCACAAATTACCTAAGGAAACTGAGCATAAAGGCATCAATTCTAATACCAAAAAGTGATTTACTGTACATCCCACACAGGACTTGTTATTCACAGGGAGTCTTCCATCCTAGAACTAACCAGGCCCAGACCAGATTAACTTTAAAGAACAGATATGTTTCAGGTGATGTGGCCATTGATAAAATATATTACAGAAATTATTTTAAAGGTAGTAAATCTTCAAAAAATAACATTTCTTGTATAAGATGAGTCATCAAAATTATGAATAATATACAATATACAATCAATATTTCTAAAAGAAAAGAAAAAAATAATAACCACTTCAAATATACTGCAGCACTCCCAGGAGGGGCACTACAGGGAACATTTTAGGCCACGTTCACACTTTCAGCATTTGGTCAGTATTTTACCTCAGTACTTGTAAGTCAAAACCAAGAGTGGAATAATCAGAGGAAAAGTATAATGGAAACATATCACCACTTCTGCATTTTTCACTCATGCCTGGTTTTGGCTTACAAATGCTGAGGTAAAATGCTGAAAAAATACTGAACGTGTGACCACATTACAATATATATTCGTATCATCTAATTGTTGATTTCAGATATGTAGGTATGTCCATCAAAACATTAAAAAAATGGCATAAAGACACTGAGGATTACCGCTGATAATCAAAAGAGTAGCCCAATTTATGCCAACAATTTAGCACACTCCTGGGTTTTCTGCTGTATCTTTTCCCAAACAAATTAATCTTGCAAGTATCAGTTGGAAGGAATGCCAGCTTTGGCGCATTCTGTCCTTCAGAGTTCCTTCTGCGGAGGTGCTTCTAGAGCAACGGTGATCCAGTTTATTCTTGGGCTACTTAGCCTGCACTCATACATGGTCTCCTGACTGGAGCTGTTCACTTGAATGTTCCAGCTCTCGAGAGTTCTGCTCTGTCATATGCCTCAATACCGGTCTTCCGTATCAAGTTCCAGTTTAGTAATCTCCTGTCCAATCTGTCCAAACAGCAGCACATATGGTGTGTTGCCGGTAATCACTTGGATTTGATTATTGTAGACCTATACCAACTTGAAAATGAATTTGGGCCACTTCATTTTCTTGTCTTCTTCTAAGGTCTGTAACATTTGTAACAAGGTCTGATTGAAGTGTTCACAGGCACCATTTCCCTGTGGGTGATATGGTGTGTTCTGAGACTTACCAATTCAGTAGAGACGATGCAGCGCTTCCATTACTTTTCAATTGAAGCAAGTCCATTGGTCTGAATGAATCCTTTTTGAGTTCCCATATACATGAATAAAGTCTTGGCAGATGGCTCTGGCACCCGCTTCTGCTGTCTGAGTTACATAGTAACATAGTTAGTAAGGCCGAAAAAAGACATTTTTCCATCCAGTTCAGCCTATATTCCATCATAATAAATCCCCAGATCTACGTCCTTCTACAGAACCTAATTGTATGATACAATATTGTTCTGCTCCAGGAAGACATCCAGGCCTCTCTTGAACCCCTCGACTGAGTTCGCCATCACCACCTCCTCAGGCAAGCAATTCCAGATTCTCACTGCCCTAACAGTAAAGAATCCTCTTCTATGTTGGTGGAAAAACCTTCTCTCCTCCAGACGCAAAGAATGCCCCCTTGTGCCCGTCACCTTCCTTGGTATAAACAGATCCTCAGCGAGATATTTGTATTGTCCCCTTATATACTTATACATGGTTATTAGATCGCCCCTCAGTCGTCTTTTTTCTAGACTAAATAATCCTAATTTCGCTAATCTATCTGGGTATTGTAGTTCTCCCATCCCCTTTATTAATTTTGTTGCCCTCCTTTGTACTCTCTCTAGTTCCATTATATCCTTCCTGAGCACCGATGCCCAAAACTGGACACAGTACTCCATGTGCGGTCTAACTAGGGATTTGTACAGAGGCAGTATAATGCTCTCATCATGTGTATCCAGACCTCTTTTAATGCACCCCATGATCCTGTTTGGCTTGGCAGCTGCTGCCTGGCACTGGCTGCTCCAGGTAAGTTTATCATTAACTAGGATCCCCAAGTCCTTCTCCCTGTCAGATTTACCCAGTGGTTTCCCATTCAGTGTGTAATGGTGATATTGTCCTAGGATCTGGGTGGGTCTGGACTCTTCTGTAGACTTTTTTGTGGCTTCAAGTTCTTCATCCACATCTCTCTTTGGACCCAATTGAGTGACTCGGGACAGAGCATCTGCATGCATGTTCTCAGATTTGGACCGGTAGATCTGCAAAATATTCTGCAAACTTTTCAGTCATAACCCACACCAGTGCCAGCAACTTGAGCTGAAGCGAACTGTAGTTGTCTGGGTTCTGTTCAGTCTCTCTCAGCGACCAGCTGGCATAGGTGATCACCCTTTCTCTTCCTTCCTGCACTTGAGTCAGCACCACCCCTAGTCCATACAGGCTCCAATCAGTTAACAGCATGAATGGCTGAGAGATATCAGAATTGACCTAAATGGGAGCATCCATTAACGTAATCAATTCCTGAAAAGCTTCCTCTTGCCTAGGATCCCACTGTATTGGCTGCTGCTTAACTCCCTCCTGCAGCTCCCCTTAGCAACTCATTGAGTGGTGCTATGATCTTAGTGAAGGTTTTGATACATCTGTGGCTTACTAAATCTCAGTTCTCTCAAATTGGTAGAAGTGAGCCACTTTTGCATTGCAGCCACCATCTACATTGTGGGGTAGACTCTGGCGGTGGAAACAGTGTGCCCCAAATATGCAATATCATCTTAAAACAAGTGATATTTCTGGGGTTTGGTCTTTAGTCCATGACTCCAAAGCCACTTCAACACCTGTTCCAACTGGATAAGATGGTCTTCGAACTAGGGTGAGTAGGTTATCATGTAATTAAAATATGTCAGGATGGCTTCACAATGCAAATTCTCCAGGCATCTTTCATTCGGGAGATGAAACATTCCTGGTGCATTTGTCAGCCAGAAAGGCATCCAGTTAAATTCGAATAGGTCCATAGGGAGGAAGAATGCAGTTAGAATGCATCAGAAACTACCACAGGCTAGATCAGGAAAAGAGAAGTATTTTGCCTTTCCCAAAGCAGACAGGGATCCCTCGATCCTGGATAAGGGGTAGGAGGCCCGCATGGTGCAAGCATTCAGCAGTTGATAGTCTATACTGAGCCTCAGCGTACCATCTTTCTTCTGAACTAACACAATGGGTGTAGCCCAGGGACTTTGGCTTTTATATATCACTCCATTATATAGCAAGTGCACCAGCAGTTTTCACTTCTTGGAATATCTGTGGTGGGATTAGCCAATACCGCTCTTGAATAGGGGCTGTGGTCCCTATGGGGATCTCACGCTGTATGGCTTGGGTACATCCAAAGTCATCTTTGTGTTGTGCAAACATTACTCGGTATCACTGCAACAGCTAATCAACATGCCCAATGTAGCAGAAGCAGTGGTGGAACCACTGTGCCATGATCCTAGGAGAGCCTGGAGGGGCGTAACTAGGGGAAAACCTGACTCTTCACTACAGCCCATGATAGTGGGGTTAGACTTGGCTCCAGATGGACACTAGGATGGACCTTAGATGCACAGCAGCTGACCCCAAAGGGGCAGGAAGCTGAAACAACCTAGAACCTGGAAGATCAGTGATAAAGTCCATCGTGATATGCTGCCATGGAGCAGATGATATGGGCAAGGGAAGTAACCGGCTGACAGAAAGATGTTTCAGAGTCTTATTCTGGGCAAAGAAGGAATAGGCCAAGACGAAATCTGTGATATCCTTGCGCAGTGATGATCACTGATAGTGCCGTGAAATTATAAGAGCTGTTTTCTTCTGCCTAGCATGGCCACCTAATTTTGACGAGTGACCCCATTGAAGCATCCACTTCCTATCTGGGTCGGAGATAAAAGTTTTTCCATGTGGGCTCCAAGACAAGTCTAGTGGAGCAACAGTAAGCATCTTGGAAGCATCAATGATGCTCTGAGGTTCCACCTAATGGTCAAAAGATAGAAAATACATGGAAAGAGGGTCCGCATTTATGCTCTTGTCTGCCAGCCGGAAGTCGAAGACAAAATCAAAGCGACAGAAGAAAAAAGACCATCTGGCTTGAAGTGGATTTAGGAGCTGTGCGGACTAGAGGTAGGCCAAGTTCTTGTTGTCCGTATACATAATAACAAGATGAACTGCTTCCTCAAGTAGAAAGCACCATTCCTCCAGAGCCAGTTTTATTGCCAACAGTTCTCGATCACCAATTGAATAGTTGTGTTCTGGAGCTGAGTGAGGCTTTAGAGAAGAAACCACAGGTCACCATACGGCCGGAAGGACATTTCTGGGTGAGGATGGCTCTGGCACTGGAGAAAGTGGCATCCACCTCCAAAAAGAATTGTTTATTGTTATCCGGCCAGTGCAGTACTGGAGCAGAGGCAAAGTTCTGGTTTAAGGAGACTAAGGTGCGTTTATTTTGGTTATTTTTAATTTTGTTGGTATTTTTGCTATTTTTAAAGGGAACTAATGAAAATAACAGAAATTAAATACAAAAACAAAGTATTATCTTGAACCAGGTGGTCGAAGTCCAAGTGGAGGATGAGCTAGATGTTGTCATGTAAGTTTAGCAGTCGAAGTAAGAGGTTTTTGGGGCAGTTTTTTTGTGGGTTGTTTTTATTTTTTTTTGGGTACTTTTTACATTTGAATGGGAAATAATGAAAATAACATAAATTAAATACAAAAAAACAAAGTATTATCTTGAACCAGGAGGTCATGGTTTAGGTGGAAGTGGAGGTGGACGTGGCAGAAGCGAAGCAGGATGCAGCCAACACTTTTTTTATTTTATTTTTTGTCTGTGGTGGAGGAGGCCCCAAACTTAAATGAATGGAAAATAGAGTCTAACCATGGTTAGTTGCTGCTGGTATAGTTGTCTACTCAGTCAATGGCACAGACAATTCTTTTGTGATCCATGCATGGCTAATTTTAATGAATGTGAGCTTGCCCACATTGGCTGTGGACAGGTGGATGCGCATATCTGTGATATACCTGCCATGCTAAATACACAATCTGACAGTACACTTGCCACAGGGCAGGCCAGCACCCCCAAGTTGTAAAGAACAAGCTTAGGTCATGTGTCCAATATGGAAACCCAAAAGTTAAATGGGGCAGACCCAGGAGTTATAACGAGGCGATGTATGGACCAGTACTCTTCCTCTATGTAGTGGAAATGCGGCCTCCTGCTGATATGGACCATTTCAGCTGGTGGTACCGGATGTTATGTCTTGCAGAAGAAGTGTTTCCACATTTTGACCATGCTAACTCTGCCTTCCGAAGTTCTTGGGTGCAAGAGCTGCGTTGGTGACTTTCTCCTTCACCACTGCCTTGTTCTTCCACTGAGCTCCCGCTGTCAGGTGGGAAAGCCATTAGTAGTTTCTCTATGAATGTGTGCTTGTATTCACGTATTTTGTGATTCTGGTTCAAAGATGAAAGAAAGGATCATACATTGTCCTTGTTGCGGGGACCAGCAGGGTGGCAACCCAATAATCAGAAGCAGTAATAATTGGACAATTCAGCGGTCCTTGCGTAGCCACAGCAGCATGTATGAGCTCATGTGTGCCAGGCTGCCCAGAGTCAACAACAAGCTGTCCTCAGTGGGTGTTATATGACCTAGATCCTGTGTATCCCCCCCCCCAGCAACGCTAGAGTGACACCCGTGAGCAGCTTGGAGTGCCATCCTGTTGGAAACCCAGTTCCTCAACATCCTCCTCCTCATCCTCCAAAACTATCACTTGGTTAGACCCTTGTGTACCACGCCTCTGTGGGTCCAGGAACCCATCATCTGAGTCATGTGTGGATGACAAGCTTGATAAAGCTTGTAGATTGTGAGCCCTCGTGGTCAGGTTCCTCTCTCCTCCTGTACCTGTCGTGATATGTGTTAAGATTACTGTACTTGTTTTTCATTATGTACACCACTACTCACATGTAGAGCGCCATGGAATAAATGGTGCTATAATAATAAATAGTAATAATAAAGGTGGGAATGTTCCCTAGTCCTTCCCTGCTCCTCTTTCTCCTGTGCCACCATCTCATCCATCATTATTATTATTATTATTATTATTATACATTTTTATAGCGCCATTTATTCCATGGCGCTTTACATGTGAATACGGGGCAAATATAGACAAATACATTAAACATGAGCAGATAACAAGGCACACGAGTACATAAGGAGGGAGGACCCTGCCCGCGAGGGCTCACAGTCTGCAGGGGGTGGGTGAGGATACACTAGGAGAGGGTAGGGCAGGTTGTGCGGCTGTTCAGTAGGTTGAGGATCACTGCAGGCTGTAGGCTTGTCGGAAGAGGTGGGTCTTCAGGTTCTTTTTGAAGGTTTCTATGTTAGGCGAGAGTCTGATGTGTTGGGGTAGAGAGTTCCAGAGTATGGGGGAAGCACGGGAGAAGTCTTGGATGCGGTTATGGGAAGAAGAGATGAGAGGGGAGTAGAGAAGGAGGTCTTGGGAGGATCGGAGGTCGCGTGTAGGTAGGTACCGGGAGACCATGTCACAGATGTATGGAGGAGACAGGTTGTGGATGGCTTTGTATGTCAGTGTGAGGGTTTTGAACTGGAGTCTCTGGGCGATAGGAAGCCAGTGAAGGGCTTGACACAGGGGAGAGGCTGGGGAATAGCGGGGGGACAGGTGGATTAGTCGGGCAGCAGAGTGTAGGATGGATTGGAGTGGTGCCAGAGTGCTAGAGGGGAGTCCAGAGAGTAGGAGGTTGCAGTAGTCGAGGCGGGAGATGATAAGGGCATGCACTAGCGTTTTTGCAGTGTTGCGGTCAAGGAAAGCACGGATCCGGGAAATATTTTTGAGTTTGAGACGACAGGAGGAGGCAAGGGCTTGGATATGTGGCTTGAAAGAGAGGGCAGAGTCGAGGATCACCCCGAGGCACCGGGCGTGTGGGACTGGGGATAGTGAGCAGCCATTGACATTGATGGATAGGTCTGGTGGAGGGGTAGAGTGAGATGGGGGAAAGATGATGAATTCTGTTTTGTCCATGTTCAGTTGTAGAAAGCGAGCAGAAAAGAAGGCTGAAATGGCAGACAGACAGTGCGGGATTTTGGTAAGCAAGGAGGAGAGGTCAGGTCCGGAGAGGTAGATCTGCGTGTCGTCAGCGTAGAGATGGTACTGCATACCGTGGGATTCTATGAGCTGTCCCAGGCCAAAAGTGTAGATGGAGAAGAGTAGGGGTCCTAGAACAGAGCCTTGAGGAACACCGACTGACAAGGGGCGAAGTGAGGAGGTGGTGTGGGGGAGGGAGACACTGAATGTTCGGTCTGTCAGATATGACGAGATCCAGGAAAGGGCCAAGTCTGTGATGCCAAGGGATGAGAGGATTTGTAGCAAAAGGGAGTGGTCTACAGTGTCAAAGGCAGAAGACAAGTCCAGGAGAAGGAGGACAGAGTAGTGTCGCTTGCTCCTGGCAGTTAGTAGGTCATTGGTGACTTTAGTTAGGGCAGTTTCAGTTGAGTGATGGGAACGGAAGCCTGATTGTAACCGATCAAAGAGGGAGCAGGAGGAGAAGTGGGAGGACAGTTCAAGATGGACATGTTGCTCCAGCAATTTGGAGGCATAAGGGAGAAGAGATATAGGGCGATAGCTAGACACAGAGGATGGGTCGAGGGAGGGCTTTTTGAGGATGGGTGTGATCTTGGCATGCTTGAAGGATGAGGGAAAGACACCTGTTGTGAGTGAGAGGTTGAAGAGGTGTGTTAGGGTTGGGATGAAGACCGTGGAAAGGTTAGGGATGAGGTGGGATGGGAGCGGGTCAAGCGTGCAGGTGGTGAGGTGTGATCTTGACAGGAGGGTGGAGAGCTGATCTTCTGTCATGGTGGAGAAGCTGGTTTTGGAGGAGCAGGGTTGAGCAGCTAAGAGGGGCAGTGGGCGCTGTGGGCCAAAGCTTTCTCTGATCGTATCGATCTTCTGTTTAAAGAATGAGGCGAAGTCATCAGCAGAAATGAGGGGGGAGGGAGGAGGTGCGGGGGGACGGAGTAGAGAATTGAAAGTGTTGAAAAGCTGTTTAGGGTTGTGGGACAGGGAGGATATGAGGGATGAGAAGTAAGTTTGTTTTGCGGCAGTGAGCGCAGACTTGAAGCTGGCGAGGGACTGCTTGTATGCAGTGAAGTGGTCGGCAGAGTGGGATCGCTTCCATCTCCGCTCAGCAATCCTGGAAGCCCGTCTCAATTCTTTGGTCAGGCTGGTCAGCCAGGGCTGCCTGTTAATTGTACGAGTTTTACTATGCATGAGTGGGGCGGCCGAATCGAGTGTTGCTGTTATTGTGGTGTTATAAAAAGTGGCAGCAGCATCTGTGTCATGAAGGGAAGCTATGTCTGTGAGAGGGAGAAGGGACTCAGAGAGTGATTGTAAGTTGAGATGTTTGAGATTTCTGCGAGGGTGAGTGAGTTTGTGGAATGGAGGTTGCACACTAGGAGAGGAGAGGGACGAGAATGTCAGTAGGTTGTGGTCAGACAGGGGGAGGGGTGTGTTAGTGAGGTTAGTAAGGGAGCAGAGGCGGGTGAAGATGAGGTCCAGCGTGTGGCCATCTTTGTGAGTGGCCTCAGAGGACCATAGAGTGAGGCCAAAGGAGGCAGTCAGTGATAAAAGTTTAGATGTAGCTGAGGTGAAAGTGTCAATGGGGACATTGAAATCACCCATGATGATAGTGGGGATGTCAACAGAGAGGAAATGAAGTAGCCAGGTGGTGAAGTGGTCGAGAAAGGTGGAGATGGCTAGTTCTGGGGGGCGGTAGATGACAGCCAGCTGGAGGTTGGAGGGGGAATAGATGCGGACAGAGTGCACCTCAAACGAGGGAAGAGTAGCGGAGGGTGGTAGCGGGATTGGAGTAAAGGAGCAGGTGTCGGACAGGAGCAAGCCAACTCCTCCACCGCGTTTGTTGCTGGGGCGAGGGGTGTGAGAGAGGTGGAATCCGCCATAGGAGAGCGCAGCTGGAGAGGCCGAGTCAGAGGGGGTGAGCCAGGTTTCAGTGAGGCCGAGGAAGGAGAGTTTGTTGGTGATGAAGAGGTCATGGATAAATGGCAGTTTGTTGCAGATGGAGCGTGCGTTCCATAGTGCTCCAAGTAGGGGGAGCGGGGGAGTGGGGGCTGGATGAATGGGTATGAGGTTGTCGTGGTTGGGAAAACGTGCGGAGGATCGTGGCAGGGGGTTAGAAACGAGTGTGGGGATGAATTGGGGAAGGCCGGGATTTGGGGATATGTCACCAGCAATGAGGAGTAACAGACAGATCATTAGAAGGTGGGAGCAGGATAGGACATGATGTGGCCGTGTGTGTCTGGATAAAAAGGATTGTATGTGGAGGAACAGTTCTGAGGGGAAGGTGAGATGGCTGGGGAGTATGGAGGAAGAAATGACTAGTTCCTTACTAGGAGGAGGGATTGCAGGAGATTGTAAGAAGGAAAGTAGTATGGGGGTGAAAGAGAAAAGAAACTGAAACATTGTAGTGGTCGGTGTTCTGTTACCTTCCAGTCAATTCCAGTCCAATTCAGTCTAATTCAGAATCATAATTAAAAAGATGGAAGTTAAAAGATGATTTGCAGCAGACTGAGTCTATAGCAGACTCCTGCATGTGAATATATCCCCAGTTAAGGGCAATCAGGTGTGAATGAGGGGGTGGCTGGGTATGGGAGACCAGATGTAGAGAGTTAAGCAAAGGTCATAAAGTGAGGGAGGGGTAAGACTGACCACTCAAAGAGATGCCAGGATCACACAATGAGAGACATGAAAACAGGTCGTGGAAACAAGCTCATAGGTGAGAAAGCATACTAAAAGGATTATATGTGCTGCACCAAGACACTCAGATCCTGGGGAAGCATAGAAAAGCCAGTGCAATATACAGAGACATTCAGAAGCCAGGGAGAGCTGGGTAAAGTCAGTGCATACCATGGAAAATCAATGCAGTATACAGAGATATTCTGGAGCCAGGGAGAGCTGGGTAAAGTCAGTGCATACCATGGAAAATCAATGCAGTATACAGAGATATTCTGGAGCCAGGGAGAGCTGGGTAAAGTCAGAATTGTCATGCTTTTTAAAGTGTGCATTCCACTGCAGTTTGTGCCTTGCTTAAGGTTTTGATGGCACAGTGTGCAAATGACCTGCCACTTGTCTTCACTACATTGAATCTGGCTTTTGGGGGCTTACCATGTATCATAGTGACTTCTGTGTGAACAAAGGCTGAGAAGGACCTAGTCCCGAACATGGACAGGAAGGGATACAACACTGTTGCTGGTATGCATACACTATAGGAGCATATTCACATTTGCCATAAAACAGACAAAAGACTAAAACAAAATAAATGTACACCCTGCTGCAAGTAAATAAGTAAAAGCAACAGTGCATTTAAATAACATTAGGTACTTAGTAAACACCATTTTTTATAAAAAAAAATTAAAAAAAGCCTAAAAGTCATTCCACCAGCTTTAAGGTGTTCCCAAATTCTGTCTGGACCTATCCTTTAATATTAAAACCTTACCATGCATCATGGTGACTTCTGTGTGAATAAGGTTTGAGCTGGACCTGAACATGGACACACAGCAAATGGAAAGCTGTTTAAATGTAATGTCCAGCTCAAAGAAAGGGAGGCCACGACGTTTGCTGTGTGTCCATGTTCAGTTCCATAAATGTCATAAGTGTGACATTCTTGTGGCATCCATGTGACACGTACCAGAATAGAATGCAAAATAGAAATTCCAGATTTTTATGTGTTAAAGATGTGGAAAGATAGAGATAGCTAGAAACATATAAAGATAGACAGACAGACAGATAGATAGATAGATAGATAGATAGATGGATAATTGAATGGATGGTGGATGAATAGACAGATAAGTGTATGATGGCTGGATGTAGATAGATATGTACATAGTTAGGTGGATAGAGAAAGAGTACAAGATAACAGATGTGGTGTCAGTCCTCTAGGATCCTTCCTCTGACAGACGCCCCTGTCTACATGTATGTAAATGCTTTGAAAAGAAAGAACAACAATAAAGATTACAGAACCCTGGGATCAAACTGTGTTCTCAACTTTAAAGTGAGAGACAAGTAGAGGAGGTGGCCCGGCAGTTCTTATCTGCCATCAATCCCCTCTTCTGCTGTTCTCCTGAGAATCCGTACAGACAGAACGCTGAAGTGAATTGTCATCACTTACTGCCTGTTCTGCGCCTTTATTCTGCCAGTCTCCTTTCCTAGGGCCAGTTACATGAAGAAAAGACGTCATCCAATCATTGTTGTCTGCACTAGGAAACTACCCCTATTTTCTTCACAAAAGCACCCTGCTAATTAACAGCAGAGGACTAGAGAGGCTGCCATCGCCGTTGCCATGGCAATTGTATGGCCCTATTTAGCGGCCAGCTGGTCGTCTTTTGTTGCTACTGGCAGCTGAGGACTTAGTTTTATGTGATTCGTGGACCACATATGTCCCCATTAAACAGTCATTTCACCAAAAAAATATCACACCTAAGGGATCAGCATGAAAAATACAATGTAAAGCAACAAAGACTATCCACAATAGAGGAGCTGCGTGAAACGCGCCATTCTGGAATATTTGTTTTATGAATACAAAATATTTAAAGCATTATAATATATCAAACTATTCTTTGCCGAACACAGATCATTGTGCGATTTCACATGAGCCGTGTATTATTCTATTACACCGTAACTGGTTAATGGTGTTCAGCTGTCAGTCTCCGCTCTGGTATCTGCGCTTTGTACCGTGTCGCACCTCATGTCAGAGCCACACATTGTACTTATGTATTGCGTTGAACAGAATTTTAATGCTTTTCTTTAATCCAGCGCTTTTTTTTTCTTTATTAATATGACAACATATGTTCTAGTTGTTGTGATTTTTATGTATTTTTTCTCCTGCAAATCTACATTTAAAAAAAAAATGTTAAAAATCTAACAGCATTGTTTGCACTGTCCTACTGGTCTATGTATATAGAAGAGGTATGCGTGTGAGCTCTTGGACAGGAGGAGTTACATTTTTTGCATCATTTCTGGGACAGAATCGGCACTGACATTGTGCAACAAAGCACCGTGTTAGTATTTTATGAAACTTGTATTTTTTGTACAATTTCTGTTGTGAAATTCTGCAATAAAGTACTAGGCAATATTACTGTTTTAAGAAAATCCTAGCCAACCTCAGCAGAAAAAAAAAATTGCAAAAGATTCTCAGAATTCTAAAAATCTGTTATAGAATTGCAGTGGAATCATTGCAATACAATCCATAAATAATTCCACATCAAAATCCACAATGAAGTCTGCATGTAAAATATTCGGATATCATTTAGAATTTTGATACAGGTTTTTAGACTGGTTCCACAGAGAAGCATTTGTTTTTACACTGTGTAAATCAAGTTTTATGGGGATAATAGTGGCACTGAAAGGGGAATGTGAAAACCATATTGCATTTGAAGCTAATTTTTTTCTCCTGTGGTTCTGGGACTGCAGTTGTACTTTCTTTTCATTCCAAATCAGTGGAACCCCAGTATAAGGCCAGTGTCACACTAGCGAGTGCAATGCGAGAAACTTGCATGAGTCTCTTGCATCAATACCTGGCACTGCCACCGGCACTTGGGTCTGGAGTGTGCAGCTGCATGTATTTCTATGCAGCCGCACGCTCTGGTCCCGAGTGCCGGCGGCAGTGCCAGGTATTGATGCACAAGTTTCTCGCATTGCACACGCAAGTGCAGACCTCCCGGCTCCAGTGGGACAGTCCCGATGCTGAGACTCTGTCCCTCTGTCCCGGCCGGGATCTTACTTTTCCCACACTGCACTGAGGTTGTACCAGCCTCAGGAGAAAAGAAATTACAGAAGCAGCTCACGGACACGTGGGTCACATGACTGCGATAAGTCAGAACTTGTCTAGTCGGGAACCTGAACCTCGCCCCCTCTAGTGACGTCACTCACCTATTTCCGCCGCATCTGGTAGCTGCAGGAGCTCGGAGTCACTGATGAGGAGTCTTCATTCTTCTCACACGGTGCCCGGTCTGCCCGTCCTGTGGCATCTGTCACTGTTACCGGGAGGTGATGTGTATTCACCCGAGCCACTCCTGATGTGCTCCCTCCTGAAATGAAGTCGCTTACAACCTGGAGTGAGGTGTGTGTGAGGGTGTCCAGGGTCACGTGGTGTAAACATCAGTGTAGTTTTACCACAGATTAGTAGCACAGCATGCAGTGTTAGTATTCTGTAGCAAAACTACCACTACCAGCATGCAGTGTCAGTAATCTGTAGTAAAACTACCACTCCCAGCGTGCAGTGTCAGTAATCTGTGGTAAAACTACCACTCCCAGCATGCAGTGTCAGTAATCTGTGGTAAAACTACCACTCCCAGCATGCAGTGTCAGTAATCTGTGGTAAAACTACCACTCCCAGCGTGCAGTGTCAGTAATCTGTGGTAAAACTACTACTCCCAGCATGCAGTGTCAGTAATCTGTGATAAATCTACTACTCCCAGCATGCAGTGTCAGTAATCTGTGGTAAAACTATTACTCCCAGCATGCAGTGTCTACTCAGTAGTTTTTACCATGCTGTGAGTAGTAGTTTTATCATGTGTCACTGACACAGCATGCTGGGAGTAGTAGCTTTACCACAGATTACTGACCTAGCATGCTGGGAGTAGTAGTTTTATATATAGTGTACAGGGTATATGTACAGAGGGAGGGGAATAGTGTGAGGAGACAGTATGGGGAGAAAAGTGAGTGGGCACAGAGTAGAAACTGAGTAGTGAGGGCGTAGCATGTACTTTAATTCATTACTTGTAAATAAAAAAAAAATTTTCTGCTTATAATTATTGTTTATGAAACAGTGTGATCAGCAGTGCTAAATGGGTAAATGGGTGTGGTTGGGGCGTGGATATGGGTGTGACTAGTTGGGAAACGGGTGTGGTCGGGGGCTTGCCTTAAATTTGCCGCGGCGTGCTGTGCGCATCGCAAACTTTGTCCCTCTTTCCCTTCGTCAAAAATTGGGAGGCATGCAAGTGTGACCCCGGCCTAAGTGTAAAGCCCCATTCATGCTTCCATTTTTCATGAACAACTGCTCTCCATTCTAATAAAAGGAGGACAGCACATGGGCACATTATAGCTTTTGGCCCCTTGCACATATCAGCTTTTATTTTTTTTACAGACCATTGGCAGACAGATGTGTCCAAAATCAGATTATTATTATTATTATTTATTATTATTATAGCGACATTTATTCCATGGCGCTTTACATGTGAAAAGGAGTATGCATAATAAAAGCAAGAACAATAATCATAATCAATACAAGTCACGACTGGTACAGGAGGAGAGAGGACCCTGCCCGCGAGGTCTCACAATCTACAATAGTACAGACTTCAAGCATGTTTCTTGTATGTAAAGCAAAGCATCTTCTTGCTGCCCAAATTGCTACACTGTTCTGCTACATTGTTGCATGCGCTGTAACTTGCTGTCCACTGTAGGTAGTTTCTTATCACCAGCATTCTACCAGTACTATGAGTATAGGAATTTCCCTTTTACACACCTCCACCTTTTTATCCAATAGCTTGCCTGGCATCAACGGACAGCCCATCTGGTTTTTATGCCTGTATGAGTAATATATAATTCCGTCCATTTTACCATACATGCCAGTAGGAGGTGAACAGAAAAAAAGAACAATATCCCCAATTCATAATAAAATAATTTTTTAATAGATAATTAAAGATATAAACTTGACTACAATACAGACTAATTCATCAATACCTCAGATGTGAGGGACTGTAAGGCTACTGATCTCATTAAACACACCGAATATCCACAATTAATCCACAGATGGTAACTGATTCCCTTTTATAATTAATAGTATCTCTGAGACCCATAGATAATAATAGTGTCAAACCAAAGCCATAATACAGATTTATACAGCATATAGTAAACACATAGTCCACTTATTGTAGACTCATAATGTAATAATGCATATACTTATGGGTATCCATACATCTAACTCCTATTTGCGGGAGGCAGAAAATCTCTATGTTGCCATCTAAATAAATGAATAAACAAGACAATGCTTACAATATGTGAGAGGAGTGCCAAGTCCCTCGACCCCGACGTGCGTTTCGTCCACACTTCTTCAGGGGGCGCCCTGAACAAGAGATCCTATGAGACTATTGAAGCTAGTAAGAAGTAAAAAAAAGTTTTTAAAAATATTTTAAAAAATGTATAAAAATAAAAGTTTAAATCACCCCCATTAACCCCATTAAAAATAAAACAATAAAAAAAAAATGGGGGTTTGTTCCAGCTCCAAAATTTAAAATGAAGTCCTTTATTAATACATGGTAAAAGCGTAAGCTGAATAACTCTCCACAGCACAATAGGAAACGAGCTGGCATTTTGCTCTTTTCTATGTGAATAAAAAAAAATGCCACATATTTGGCATCGCCACTTTCATAATCGCTCGATCTACCAAAAAAAACAAAGTCAAAACAGCAGAATTAAGTTTTTAGGTCACCGAAACATTGCAATAAAATGCAATAACGGGAGATCAAAACATTGCATAAAAAAAACGTCAGCTCGGCTCTCAAAAAATAAGCGCTCACCTAACCCCACATCCTGAAAAATGGACATGCTACAGGTCTTGGAAAAAGATGCAATTTTTAATAAAAAAATAAAAAAACTTTAGATGTTTTTTTTCACCACTTGCATAAAAAAGATCCTAAAGATGTTTGCTGTCTATGAACTCCTAATGACCAGGAAAATCATAATGGCAGGTCAGTTTTAGCATTTGGTGAACATTGTAAGGGTATGTGCACACGTTGCGGATTCTCTGCGGATCCGCAGCATTTTTTGCAATGCCGAAATGCTGCAGATCCGCAATTGATTTACAGTACAATGTAAATCAATGAGAAAAAAAAATGCTGTGTACACTTTGCGGAAAATCCGCTGCGGAAACGCTGCAGTTTAAAAGAAGTACATGTCACTTCTTTTTTGTGAATCTGCAGCATTTTTGTACCCATTCCATTATAGAAAACTGCAGGGGTAAAAAAAAGCAGCAAATCCGCAAGAAAACCGCAGGAAAAATGCACAAAAATTGCTGCGGAACCGCACAAAAACGCGACAAATCTGCAGGTGCATTTTCTGCTAGGAGAGGCAGAATCCGCACCAGAAATTACTAAGCCTAATCCGCAACGTGTGCACATAGCCTAAAAGAAAAAAACAATTGTGGAATTGCACTTTCACCGCACTTGGAATTGTTTTCCTGTTTTGCAGTACGCTATATGGCAAAAAGAATGGTGTTTTTAAAAAGTAAAACTCGACCCGCACAAAACAAGCCCTCATATGACCATGTTGACGGAAAAATAAAAAAATTTTTAGTTCTTGGAAGAAGGGGAGCAAAATACAGAAACTCAAAAACAGGAAATGGCCTGAGGAGTCAAGGGTTTAAGCTTTTTTTCATGTCCAAAGCATGCCCCATCTGTGGCTGAACATACTGTGAATTGCACACACTCCAATAAAAAGTCTGCAGCCAAATCCTCAACACATTTTCAAGGGGTAATGTTTCTCCTTGCAGAGAGTGGAATGTCAAGCCTACCATGCCAAGGTGAGGAGACTTTTAAGCCCTGCAATGCACCTCTGGGAAATGAAATATTATTATTATTATTTATTTATATAGCACCATTGATTCCATGGTGCTGTACATGAGAAGGGGTTACATACAAGTTACAAATATCACATACAGTAAACAAACTAACAATGACGGACTGATACAGAGGGGCGAGGACCCTGCCCTTGCGGGCTTACATTCTACAGGATTATGGGGAAGGAGACAGTAGGTTGAGGGTTGCAGGAGCTTCGGTGTTGGTGAGGCGGTAGCTCCGGTGTTGGTGAGGCGGTAGCTCCGGTGTTGGTGAGGCGGTAGCTCCGGTGTTGGTTATGCAAATAGTCTCTCAGGAAAGAAAGATGACTAGAACTTTAGTGCCAACTATTGGATGCAGCAATCCTAAAAGTCAATGTTGACCCTTCAACTAGCCTTGTCATATGACTTAGGATGAAAGCCAAACCAGAATCTCAATTTTTCAGATGTGGTGTTTCGAGGTGCTGACTCTCATCAGTGCAAAGTGTGAGATCTGGTTTGGCTGGGTGAGAGGCGTCTGACCGGGACGGTCTCCATTCACTAGGATCCTATCCTCCTGGAAATAACTGTCTTTACACATAGGAACCATTCATTACTTAATGTGATCACATACTTAGCTGGTATGTGCAGAAAAAAAGGCATTTTAGCAGTATTACTCTCAAGGCCGAATGCTCATATAATTTCATGTGGAAAAGGCTGCGAATGCTGCACATCGAAAGAGGAATCTGAGATCATAAAGGCTTGTTTAATTGTATCTGCTTGTTTGCTGCATTTTTCTCCTCTCGTTAAATACTAAGGTGCTTGTCAGATGATTGTCCAATTAGTAGCTTTAATGACTGCCTGTAATGCGATTACCAAATCCCATTCCAAAAAGCTCCATTCTAACTCCATAGCAACTGGAGCTCCGTCTGTGCAAGATTACAGTTTGTGTACCCCCAAAAGAAGTTTAGGTGCACTTAGTGGTCTCACTGAAGGGATCACACATCTATAATCTCCTTAATAAAAGATCTGATTTGTAGGATTTAGAAGAAATTGCTGACAGAAGGACAGAAAAGAAACAAAATAAGATGAGAAAAGCAATAGTAAAAGGCAGAGAAGTGGTATGAATGAAAGATCACAAGAGGCTTCGAGAGATCAATGTATATTGAATGAAGAAGCTATTCTCAAGCTGCCTATCAATATCAGATTATTGTTTGAAGTCTTTACCATATTCAGATGAAGAGTTCTGAGAGTTTTGGGTTGTATTTAAAGGGAACCTGTCACTTCTAAAAAATGTTAATCGCTTGCAGATATACTGGTAATTTGCAGGTAAACAGGGTTCAATCGCTTAGCGCATATATATTCCAGTACTTCTGTGTTTGTGTCTGAAATTGTGGAGAGGGCTCTAGAATAGAGCTCCCTCCACAGTCTTAAAGGCTTGGTCCACACTGTGTCTGTGTACAACAGGGGTGGGGAACCTCCGGCCCACGGTCGTTTACGTAAGTGGCCCAAGGTGTTATTTCTTCTCACCCCTGGATAGATCCCTTGGGACCACTGTGCTTGGGCCACTGAGTACACGCAAGTAGCAGCACACGCAACAAATGAATAGGTCCTGATGCTGGCCAGTGCCAGAACGTACTTTTGTATGTGATTGTATGCTGCAGACCTCCCAGTATTTGAGTTCTATCAATGTAACATGAGCAGTCATAAATTTCCCACCAAAAATCTGCACCAAAAATCTCAACATTTTTTCACCAGTAGAGCATTGATCCCCCCATTTCTATTTTATAAATTATTTTTGTGCCTTGTATAGTGCAAGCCTACACATTGGCACAGTACAGAGTACTAAGGTCTTGAGTGACACATATCTACAATTTTTGACCATCTTAGGACGTTGCTTTGTTCAAGGCCAGTTTCTTGTCTGGCATTCACAGTATGAGAGAGAATCACAAGGCCGTGGGTCTCCTGACCCGAACATAACAGCCTCATAGTAAGAGCCTTTTTGAGTATGGGTCAGGAAACCTGCAGACAACGTGGACATTAAGGCTTGCACTTAAACCGTGGATCACGGACATGTGAAACAAGCCTGGGTGACTTATCTGTACGGACACACATTTCTTTTACAATTTTAATAAATAGTATAAGAAAGTGAATATCTGCAGGATTCTCACTTACATCATTACTCCTGCAAAGATCCAAAACACTGCTATACAAATACAAGTTGGGTTTATAGCTAATGCACCCAGAGGGACCTGGGAAGCATTAAATCTACAGATAAAGGATTTAATGAAGTTAACCTGCTGAAACGAGCAGCGAGCTTGTAGGAAGTGTAAGCTGTTCAAAGAAATCCATTCTCTTCTTTTATGACCGCTACATTTATATGCTGCTAAATTTAGGCAGCTGGAGACCTGTTATATTCCTGCACAGAGTCTGTGAAGAAAAAAAAGAATATACCTTCAAACAGCGAGTGTGCTCCAAAGCAGTCTTACTTCACCTAGTGCAGTGGTAGAGTCTTAGACCTTTTAATATACTGGCAGGACCTCACATCCACAGACTACACCTACACCACTATGCTAAAATGTGTTAGTTTAATATGCTACATAGGAAAAAAGAATATACTAGCATATTTCTGTATGCTATTTCGTACTGAGACCCATAGTTATTTTTTGTTAGATTCCATATTCCATATAAATCCAATATGATAAGAAACATCTTGCGGTTTCCATTGGATGTGGTTTGGATGGAGACACTTTCTAGAAGTACTGCTTCTATTCGAGAAAATCTCTACACATTCAACACTCAACTTAGCCTATATGACATTGCACAGAGACTGTTGAGTAGTAATTTGTCCAAAACATTACAGGATTCATGCTAATGTGCTAATGTACACAAGCCAAAACTCGCCATCCATTTGGGCTCCAATCCTGGTTTGGGCTGAAACTGATATTTGGAAGAATATATGAAATTCACATACCAATCAATTACATTCTAATACAAGGCATCCCATATTGGTAACTGAGATACAACTGAGGAATGATGGCAGGCTGTACCAGATATTGTTCACCGTGTCGTTTCAGAAAAGTGATATTTGGCATTGTAAATCGGCAACACAGTCCCGAATCACAAACAGTCTGTTTATCTCTCTATGATAAGGAACAGGTTTGTGCTTCGAGGGGGCCTGTGGGCATGTCTTTCCTTGCTTTGATGACTGCTTTGCACACTCTTGGCATTCTCTTGATGAGCTTCAAGAGGTAGTCACCAGAAATGATTTTCCAACAACCTTGAAGGAGTTCCCAGAGATGCTTAGCACTTGTTGGCCCTTTTGCCTTCACTCTGCGGTCCAGTTCACCCCAAATCATCTCGATTGGGTTCAGGTCTGGTGACTGTGGAGGCCAGGTCATCTGGCGTAGCACCCCATAACTCTCCTTCTTAGTCAAATAGCCCTTACACAGCCTGGAGGTGTGTTTGGGGTCATTGTCCTGTTGAAAAATAAATGATGGTCCAACTAAGCGCAATCCAGATGGAATAGCAGGCCGCTGCAGGATGTTGTGGTAGCCATGCTGGTTCAGTATGCCTTCAATTTTGAATAAAACCCCAACAGCGTCACCAGCAAAGCACCCCCACACATCACACCTCCTCCATGCTTCACGGTGGGAACCAGGCATGTAGAGTCCTTCCATCCACCTTTTCTGCGTCGCACAAAAACACGGTGGTTGTAACCAAAGATCTCAAATTTGGACTCATCAGACCAAAGCACAGATTTCCACTGGTCTAATGTCCATTCCTTGTGTTCTTTAGCCCAAACAAGTCTCTTCTGCTTGTTGCCTGTCCTTAGCAGTGGTTTCCTAGCAGCTATTTTACCATGAAGGCCTGCTGCACAAAGTCTTCTCCTAAGGGCTTGTTTCCATTTGCGAGAAACACGTCTGTGTCTCACATGTGAAAACCAAGCTCTGGCGCCAGCACTTGGGAGTGGAGCGTGCAGTTTCATGTGTTGCTATGCGGCCACACGCTCTGCTCTGGAGTGCCGGCGCCAGAGCTTGGTTTTCACATGCGAGACACGGACGTGCTTCTCGCAAATGGAAACAAGCCCTAACAGTTGTTGTAGACATATGTCTGCTGCTAGAACTCTGTGTGGCATTGACCTGGTCTCTAATCTGAGCTGCTGTTAACCTGCGATTTCTGAGGCTGGTGACTCGGATAAACTTATCCTCAGAAGCAGAGGTGACTCTTGGTCTTCATTTCCTGGGGCGGTCCTCATGTAAGCCAGTTTCTTTGTAGCCCTTGATGGTTTTTGCAACTGCACTTGGGGACACTTTCAAAGTTTTCCCAATTTTTCGGACTGACAGACCTTCATTTCTTGATGAGATTAATCATTAATGATGGCCACTCGTTTTTCTTTACTTAGCTGCTTTTTTCTTGCCATAATACAAATTCTAACAGTCTATTCAGTAGGACTATCAGCTGTGTATCCACCAGACTTCTGCCCAACCCAACTGATGGTCCCAACCCCATTTATAAGGCAAGAAATCCCACTTTTTAAACCTGACAGGACACACCTGTGAAGTGAAAACCATTCCCGATGACTACCTCTTGAAGCTCATCAAGAGAATGCCAAGAGTGTGCAAACCAGTCATCAAAGCAAAAGGTGGCTACTTTGAAGAACCTAGAATATAAGACATATTTTCAGTTGTTTCACACTTTTTTGTTAAGTATATAATTCCACATGTGTCAATTCATAGTTTTGATGCCTTCAGTGTGAATTTACAATTTTCATAGTCATGAAAATACAGAATCTTTAAATGAGAACGTGTGTCCAAACTTTTGGTCTGTACTGTATATATATCTCAAACAAACGGACAATTTTTAAATGGTTCAACACAACTAATGTGGTTACTAAGTGGTTAATACAAATTTAAAAAGAAGGAATATAAACCAGCTCACCAGTGATGCATAAGCTGAGTTTCGGGAGTGCGGATCCTCTGTGTCCAGGCGTGTAGAATGCAAAAGAAAAAAATGTCCAGCTTCACCGAATCCGTAACCAATCATGATTAAGGGAGCTTAGTCTCCAGAAACGTGTTGAGATTTTTACCCATATGGTTTGTGCTGAAGTTTGATGTTTAAGTTTTTGAATAAAGAAAACATTTTTTCACGGACTTGGTGAAGCTGGACATTTTTTTCTTTTGAATACAACTTTAACACAAATTGCCACTTTTACTGACTATTGCAATCTCAGAATTATTTAAAGCCTTATTGAGAAGTTTCTTTAGTACGTGTCTGTTATAACCTGCTGCATATGTGATGTACAGGTCCTTCTCAAAAAATTAGCATATAGTGTTAAATTTCATTATTTACCATAATGTAATGATTACAATTAAACTTTCATATATTATAGATTCATTATCCACCAACTGAAATTTGTCAGGTCTTTTATTGTTTTAATACTGATGATTTTGGCACACAACTCCTGATAACCCAAAAAACCTGTCTCAATAAATTAGCATATCAAGAAAAGGTTCTCTAAACGACCTATTACCCTAATCTTCTGAATCAACTAATTAACTCTAAACACATGCAAAAGATACCTAAGGCTTTTATAAACTCCCTGCCTGGTTCATTACTCAAAACCCCCATCATGGGTAAGACTAGCGACCTGACAGATGTCAAGAAGGCCATCATTGACACCCTCAAGCAAGAGGGTAAGACCCAGAAAGAAATTTCTCAACAAATAGGCTGTTCCCAGAGTGCTGTATCAAGGCACCTCAATGGTAAGTCTGTTGGAAGGAAACAATGTGGCAGAAAACGCTGTACAACGAGAAGAGGAGACCAGATCCTGAGGGAGATTGTGGAGAAGGACCGATTCCAGACCTTGGGGAACCTGAGGAAGCAGTGGACTGAGTCTGGTGTGGAAACATCCAGAGCCACCGTGCACAGGCGTGTGCAGGAAATGGGCTACAGGTGCCGCATTCCCCAGGTAAAGCCACTTTTGAACCATAAACAGCGGCAGAGGCGCCTGACCTGGGCTACAGAGAAGCAGCACTGGACTGTTGCTAAGTGGTCCCAAGTAGGGTTGAGTGAAACGGGTCGAACATTTTCAAAAGTCGCCGACTTTTGGCAAAGTCGGGTTTCATGAAACCCGATCCGACCCCTGTGCGGGGTCGGCCATGCGGTACCCGACTTTCGCGCCAAAGTCGCGTTTCAATGACGCGAAAAGCGCCATTTCTCAGCCAATGAAGGTAAACGCAGAGTGTGGGCAGCGTGATGACATAGGTCCTGGTCCCCACCATCTTAGAGAAGGGCATTGCAGTGATTGGCTTGCTGTCCGCGGCGTCACAGGGGCTATAAAGGGGCGTTCCCGCCGACCGCCATGTTACTGCTGCTGATCTGAGCCTAGGGAGAGGTTGCTGCCGCTTCGTCAGAAGCAGGGATAGCGTTAGGCAGGGTCCATTAACCACCAAACCGCTTGTGCTGTAGCGATTTCCACTGCCCAACACCACTTTCGGTGTGCAGGGACAGTGGAAGCTACATTTTTTTTTTTCCCCTCAGCGCTGTAGCTCATTGGGCTGCCCTAGAAGGCTCCCTGATAGCTGCATTGCTGTGTGTACGCCGCTGTGCAAACCAACTGCTTTTTTCAAAGCACAAATCCTCTTGTTCCTTCCTTTCTGCACAGCTATCTTGTTTGTTTGTCCACACTTTTTATTTAATTTGTGCATCAGTCCACTCCTTATTGCTGCCTGCCATACCTGGCTGAGATTACTGCAGGGAGATAGTAATTGAAGGACAGTTTCTTTTTTTTTTTTTTTTTTTTGTGGGAGATTAAGATTGGCATTTCTGCTAGAGTGCCATCCCTGTCTGTGTCATCTCTCACTCAGTGGGCCATAGAAAGCCTATTTATTTTTTTGCTTGATTTGGGTTCTAAAATCTACCTGAAAAAATCACTACATCAATCAGTGGGAGAAAAATATTGGCCTCAGGGCTTGTGTGCCACTCCTTACTCCTGTGTGTGCCATCTCTCAGTGGGCCATAGAAAGCCTATTTATTTTTTTGCTTGATTTGGGTTCCAAAATCTACCTGAAAAAATCAATAAATCAATCAGTGGGAGATTAATATTGGCCTTTGGGCTTGTGTGCCAGTCCTAAGCGTGCCATCTCTCTCTCTCAGATAGTGGGCCATAGAAAGCCTATTTATTATTTTTTTTATTGGGTTTATAAATTTTCCCTGGAAAAAAAAAAAAAGTGGGAGATTAATATTGGCCTCTGGGCTTGTGTGCTAGTCCTGAGCGTGCCATCTCTCTCACAAATAGTGGGCCATAGAAAGCCTATTTATTTTTTTGGTTGATTTGGGTTCTAAATTCTACCTGAAAAAATCAATAAATCAATCAGTGGGAGATTAATATTGGCCTTTGGGCTTGTGTGCCAGTCCTAAGCGTGCCATCTCTCTCTCTCAGATAGTGGGCCATAGAAAGCCTATTTATTATTTTTTTTATTGGGTTTATAAATTTTCCCTGGAAAAAAAAAAAAGTGGGAGATTAATATTGGCCTCTGGGCTTGTGTGCCAGTCCTGAGCGTGCCATCTTTCTCACAAATAGTGGGCCATAGAAAGCCTATTTATTTTTTTGGTTGATTTGGGTTCTAAATTCTACCTGAAAAAATCAATAAATCAATCAGTGGGAGATAAATATTGGCCTCTGGGCTTGTGTGCCACTCCTGACTCCTGTGTGCGTCCTCTCTCACTCAGTGGGCCCTAGAAAGCCTATTTTTTGTTTTATTTGTTTTCTAAATTCTCCCTGAAAAAATCATTTTATTTTATTTGGTTTCTAAATTATTCCTGAAAAAGATCATTTTTTTTGTATTTTTTTTTTCTAAAGTCTCCCTGAAAAAAAAACAAAAAACAAATCAGTGGGAGATTAATATTGCCCTTTCTGCTTGTGTGCCAGTCTTGACTCCTGGGTGTGCCATCTCTCTCTCTCCAATTGTGGGCCATAGAAAGCCTATTAATTTTTTTGCTTGATTTGGGTTCCAAAATCTACCTGAAAAAATCACTAAATCAATCAGTGGGAGATAAATATTGGCCTCTGGGCTTGTGTGCCACTCCTGACTCCTGTGTGCGTCCTCTCTCACTCAGTGGGCCCTAGAAAGCCTATTTTTTGTTTTATTTGTTTTCTAAATTCTCCCTGAAAATATCATTTTATTTTATTTGGTTTCTAAATTATTCCTGAAAAAAATCATTTTTTTTTGTATTTTTTTTTTCTAAAGTCTCCCTGAAAAAAAAAAAAAAAAAAAAATCAATGGGAGATTAATATTGCCCTTTCTGCTTGTGTGCCAGTCTTGACTCCTGGGTGTGCCATCTCTCTCTCTCCAATTGTGGGCCATAGAAAGCCTATTAATTTTTTTGCTTGATTTGGGTTCCAAAATCTACCTGAAAAAATCACTAAATCAATCAGTGGGAGATAAATATTGGCCTCTGGGCTTGTGTGCCACTCCTGACTCCTGTGTGCATCCTCTCTCACTCAGTGGGCCCTAGAAAGCCTATTTTTTGTTTTATTTGTTTTCTAAATTCTCCCTGAAAAAATCATTTTATTTTATTTGGTTTCTAAATTATTCCTGAAAAAAATCATTTTTTTTGTATTTTTTTTTTCTAAAGTCTCCCTGAAAAAAAAAAAAAAAAAAAAATCAATGGGAGATTAATATTGCCCTTTCTGCTTGTGTGCCAGTCTTGACTCCTGGGTGTGCCATCTCTCTCTCTCCAATTGTGGGCCATAGAAAGCCTATTAATTTTTTTGCTTGATTTGGGTTCCAAAATCTACCTGAAAAAATCACTAAATCAATCAGTGGGAGATAAATATTGGCCTCTGGGCTTGTGTGCCACTCCTGACTCCTGTGTGCGTCCTCTCTCACTCACTGGGCCCTAGAAAGGCTATTTTATGTTTTATTTGTTTTCTAAATTCTCCCTGAAAAAATCATTTCATTTTATTTGGTTTATAAATTCTTCCTTAAAAAATAATTATTTTTTTTTTTTTTCTAAAGTCTCCTTTTTAAAAAAAAAACACAAATCAGTGGGAGATTAATATTTACATTTGCGCTTCAGTGACAGTCCTGCGTGTGTGGCATCTCTCTCATTTGTTGCCACCAACAACAGAGTGTGTAACATTGTGCCTGATTTTCGTTGTGGTCTCACCCACCTGTAAAGGGGTAGCTAAATCATACTGAAGTTATAGCTCACCGTGTAAGTTGTGTGACTGCAACAAATACCGTTAGTTTGGTAACGTTTTTAAAACAATGAGGAAGTCTGGTGGAAGAGGTCGTGGCCGGGGGCGTTCATTGTCAGCTGGTAATGAGGGTAGTGGTAGTGGTGGAGCATCAGGTGGTCGTGGGAAAAAAAATATTGCACCTAAGTCTGGAGCTGTGGAGCCAGGTTCGTCGTCTGGCTACACAAGGCCTCGAACGCTCCCTTTTCTGGGAGTAGGAAAACCGCTTTTAAAGCCGGAGCAGCAAGAGCAAGTTTTGGCTTATCTTGCTGACTCAGCTTCTAGCTCTTTTGCCTCCTCTCGTGAAACTGGTAAAAGTAAAAGCAGCGCGTCGTTAGTGGATGTTCACGGTCAGGGACAAGTCGCTTCCTTGTCCTCTTCAGCAAAAACAACAACAGAGAAGAATGCAGCAGGCGACACAACGGGTTACTCCATGGAGCTCTTTACACATACCGTCCCTGGCTTAGAAAGTGAAGCAGTTAACAGTCCATGCCCATTACAAGTTGAATCTGACATGGAGTGCACTGATGCACAGCCACAGCCAGACTACTATGCTGGTCCTTTGACTCAGACCACAACATTGCCCTCGCAGGGTGCTGATCAAGAATCAGACCCTGATGAGACTATGTTGCCCCATCACGAACGCTATACCACCAACCGACAAGGTGACACAGACGAAGTTGCACACGAGCTACAAGAAGAGGTAATAGATGACCCAGTTCTTGACCCCGATTGGCAGCCATTGGGGGAACAGGGTGCAGGCGGCAGCAGTTCTGAAGCGGAGGAGGAGGGGCCGCAGCAGGCATCAACATCGCAACAGGTTCCATCTGCCGGGCCCGTATCTTGCCCAAAACACGTGGCAAAGTCAAAACCTGTTGGAGGACAGCGTGGCCATCCGGTTAAAGCTCAGTCTGCAATGCCTGTAAAGGTATCCGATGCTAGAAAGAGTGCAGTCTGGCATTTTTTTAAACAACATCCAATTGATCAGCGCAAAGTCATCTGTCAAAAATGTTCAACTACCTTAAGCAGAGGGCAGAATCTGAAAAGTCTCAATACAAGTTGCATGCATAGACATTTAACCACCATGCATTTGCAAGCTTGGACTAACTACCAAACGTCCCTTAAGGTTGTAGCACCCTCGGCCAATGAAGCTAGTCATCAACGCAACATCCCTTCCGGCAGTGTAGGGCCACCATTTTCTGCACCACCTGCAGTATCTGTGCAGGTTTCTTTGCCAGGCCAAAGCAGTCAGGGTCAGGGAATCACCAGTTTCGTAGTAGGAAACACTGCATCTAGGGCACCGGCGGCAACAATACCATCTCCCACCGTCTCTCAGTCTGCCATGTCCACCGGCACCCCCGCTAGTTCCACGATCTCCAGCTCTCCAGTCCAGCTCACCCTACATGAGACTATGGTTAGAAAAAGGAAGTACTTAGCCTCGCATCCGCGTACACAGGGTTTGAACGCCCACATAGCTAGACTAATCTCGTTAGAGATGATGCCCTACCGGTTAGTTGAAAGCGAAGCTTTCAAAGCTCTGATGGACTACGCTGTACCACGCTACGAGCTACCCAGTCGACACTTTTTTTCTAGAAAAGCCATCCCAGCCCTCCACCAGCATGTTAAAGAGCGCATCGTCCATGCACTCAGGCAATCTGTGAGCACAAAGGTGCACCTGACAACAGATGCATGGACCAGTAGGCATGGCCAGGGACGTTACGTGTCCATCACGGCACACTGGGTAAATGTGGTGGATGCAGGGTCCACAGGGGACAGCAAGTTTGGGACAGTTCTGCCTAGCCCACGGTCTAGGAAACAGTTGGCTGTAGCCATTCACACCCCCTCCTCCTCCTCCTCGTCCTCCTGCAGAAGCGAGACCTCGTCCACAGACCGCAGTCGCACAACCACTCCATCCGCAGCTGCCACTGTTGCACACCAGGTCTCCCATTATGGGGCAGCTACTGGCAAACGTCAGCAGGCTGTATTGGCTATGAAGTGTTTGGGCGACAACAGACACACAGCTGAAGTTCTGTCCGAGTTCTTGCAGAAAGAAACGCAGTCGTGGCTGGGCACTGTAGATCTTGAGGCAGGCAAGGTAGTGAGTGATAACGGAAGGAATTTCATGGCTGCCATCTCCATTTCCCAACTGAAACACATTCCTTGCCTGGCTCACACCTTAAACCTGGTGGTGCAGTGCTTCCTGAAAAGTTATCCGGGGTTATCCGACCTGCTCCTCAAAGTGCGTGGACTTTGCTCACATATCCGCCGTTCGCCCGTACACTCCAGCCGTATGCAGACCTATCAGCGTTCTTTGAACCTTCCCCAGCATCGCCTAATCATAGACGTTGCAACAAGGTGGAACTCAACACTGCACATGCTTCAGAGACTGTGTGAACAGAGGCGGGCTGTTATGTTTTTGTGGGAGGATACACATACACGGGCAGGCAGTAGGATGGCAGACATGGAGTTGTCAGGTGTGCAGTGGTCGAAGATTCAAGACATGTGTCAAGTCCTTCAGTGTTTTGAGGAATGCACATGGCTAGCTAGTGCAGACAACGCCATAATAAGCATGAGCATCCCCCTAATGCGTCTGCTGATGCAAAGTTTAGTTTGACGCACATAAAGGATCAGGCGTCTGCAGCTGAGGAAGAGGAAAGCCTTGATGACAGTCAGCCATTGTCTGGCCAGGGCAGTGTACAGGACGAGGTAGCGGGAGAAGAGGAGGAGGAGGACGAGGAGGATGATGGGGATGATTATATTTTTAATGAGGAAGCTTTTCCGGGGCCAGTGGAAATTGTTGGCGCGGCAAGGCCGGGTTCTGGTTTTTGGAGGGACACAAGTGACGTGGATTTGCCTGAAACTGCCCCTCAACCAAGCACAACCACAGATTTGAGAACTGGAACTTTGGCCCACATGGCGGATTATGCCTTACGTATCCTCAAAAGGGACACACGCATAACAAAAATGATGAACGATGACGATTACTGGTTGGCCTGCCTCCTTGATCCTCGCTATAAAGGCAAATTGCAAAATATAATGCCACATGAGAACTTGGAACTAATATTAGCAACCAAACAATCAACTCTTGTTGACCGTTTGCTTCTGGCATTCCCTGCACACAGCGCCCGTGATCGTTCTAACACGAGCTGCAGGGGCCAGCAGACCAGAGGTGTTAGAGGGGCAGAAATCAGAAGTGTCGTTGGCCAGAGGGGTTTTCTGACCAGGTTGTGGAGTGATTTTGCTATGACCGCAGACAGGACAGGTACTGCAGCATCAATTCAAAGTGACAGGAGACAACATTTGTCCAGTATGGTTACTAACTATTTTTCATCCCTTATCGACGTTCTCCCTCAACCGTCATTCCCATTTGATTACTGGGCATCAAAATTAGACACCTGGCCAGAATTGGCAGAATATGCATTGCAGGAGCTTGCTTGCCCGGCAGCTAGTGTCCTATCAGAAAGAGTATTCAGTGCTGCAGGTTCAATACTAACAGAAAAAAGGACTCGTCTGGCTACCCAAAATGTAGATGATCTAACCTTCATTAAAATGAACCACAACTGGATTTCGAAATCTTTTGCCCCACCTTGCCCGGCTGACACCTAGCTTTCCTATGTAAAGGTCTTGCCTGTGGACTATTCTGAACGACTTTTCCAATCTCGTAATTTGCAGCACCTGATTGTCCAGCATCCGACATGTTAACACCTCCCTAAATGGCCAAAGTCCCCACACGGGGCCGTGGTATCGCCACTTGGCGCCAGCACCCGTGAGAGTACTGTTTGTCTGAAGAGGTGGGTGTGCCCGCTTTTGGTCGACGGCACTGCCACTAGGTCCCTCATAGTACAATAAAGTGTCTGGCGGTGGTGGTGCGCACCCAACGTCAGACACACCGTTGTAATATGAGGGGCCCTGGGCCTGTACCGCCGGCCACAAGACAGCCCCCCCCCAGGTCAAACAGTGCTCTACCACTTGCAAAATTTTATCTCACAGCTCCACCAATGTTTAGTCTATGCGCTGACATCCTTCAATGCCTGGCACTGTCAATACCATTGTATTGCCATTTTTCTTATGTTAGGCCTTCGAAGCCTGTCTGCGGTCACTCCTTCCACTAGGCCTCCACTGACCTGTCTACTGCTGCCCGGGTTCCCCTGGAACCAATTTTAAATTGCCTACAGCCCGCCCAATTAATTATGTTAGGGCTTCGAAGCCTGTCTGCGGTCCCTCCTTCCACTAGGCCTCCACTGACCTGTCTACTGCCGCCCGTGTTCCCCTGGAACCAATTGTAAATTGCCTACAGCCAGGCCAATTTATTATGTTAGGGCTTCGAAGCCTGTCTGCGGTCCCTCCTTCCACTAGGCCTCCACTGACCTGTCTACTGCTGCCCGGGTTCTCCTGGAACCAATTTTAAATTGCCTACAGCCAGCCCAATTTATTATGTTAGGGCTTCGAAGCCTGTCTGCGGTCCCTCCTTCCACTAGGCCTCCACTGACCTGTCTACTGCTGCCCGGGTTCCCCTGGAACCAATTTTAAATTGCCTACAGCCCGCCCAATTTATTATGTTAGGGCTTTGAAGCCTGTCTGCGGTCCCTCCTTCCACTAGGCCTCCACTGACCTGTCTACTGCTGCCCGGGTTCCCCTGGAACCAATTTTAAATTGCCTACAGCCAGCCCAATTTATTATGTTAGGGCTTCGAAGCCTGTCAGCGGTCCCTCCTTCCACTAGGCCTCCACTGACCTGTCTACTGCTGCCCGGGTTCCCCTGGAACCAATTTTAAATTGCCTACAGCCAGCCCAATTTATTATGTTAGGGCTTCGAAGCCTGTCTGCGGTCCCTCCTTCCACTAGGCCTCCACTGACCTGTCTACTGACGCCCGTGTTCCCCTGGAACCAATTGTAAATTGCCTACAGCCCGCCCAATTTATTATGTTAGGGCTTCGAAGCCTGTCTGCGGTCCCTCCTTCCACTAGGCCTCCACTGACCTGTCTACTGCTGCCCAGGTTCCCCTGGAACCAATTTTAAATTGCCTACAGCCAGCCCAATTTATTATGTTAGGGGTTCGAAGCCTGTCTGCGGTCCCTCCTTCCACTAAGCCTCCACTGACCTGTCTACTGCTTCCCGTGTTCCCCTGGAACCAATTTTAAATTGCCTACAGCCAGCCCAATTTATTATGTTAGGGCTTCGAAGCCTGTCTGCGGTCCCTCCTTCCACTAGGCCTCCACTGACCTGTCTACTGCTGCCCGGGTTCCCCTGGAACCAATTTTAAATTGCCTACAGCCCGCCCAATTTATTATGTTAGGGCTTCGAAGCCTGTCTGCGGTCCCTCCTTCCACTAGGCCTCCACTGACCTGTCTACTGCTGCCCGGGTTCCCCTGGAACCAATTTTAAATTGCCTACAGCCAGCCCAATTTATTATGTTAGGGCTTCGAAGCCTGTCTGCGGTTCCTCCTTCCACTAGGCCTCCACTGACCTGTCTACTGCCGCCCGTGTTCCCCTGGAACCAATTGTAAATTGCCTACAGCCAGGCCAATTTATTATGTTAGGGCTTCGAAGCCTGTCTGCGGTCCCTCCTTCCACTAGGCCTCCACTGACCTGTCTACTGCTGCCCGGGTTCCCCTGGAACCAATTTTAAATTGCCTACAGCCAGGCCAATTTATTATGTTAGGGCTTCGAAGCCTGTCTGCGGTCCCTCCTTCCACTAGGCCTCCACTGACCTGTCTACTGCTGCCCGGGTTCCCCTGGAACCAATTTTAAATTGCCTACAGCCCGCCCAATTTATTATGTTAGGGCTTCGAAGCCTGTCTGCGGTCCCTCCTTCCACTAGGCCTCCACTGACCTGTCTACTGCTGCCCGGGTTCCCCTGGAACCAATTTTAAATTGCCTACAGCCAGCCCAATTTATTATGTTAGGGCTTCGAAGCCTGTCTGCGGTCCCTCCTTCCACTAGGCCTCCACTGACCTGTCTACTGCTGCCCGGGTTCCCCTGGAACCAATTTTAAATTGCCTACAGCCAGCCCAATTTATTATGTTAGGGCTTCGAAGCCTGTCTGCGGTCCCTCCTTCCACTAGGCCTCCACTGACCTGTCTACTGCCGCCCGTGTTCCCCTGGAACCAATTGTAAATTGCCTACAGCCAGGCCAATTTATTATGTTAGGGCTTCGAAGCCTGTCTGCGGTCCCTCCTTCCACTAGGCCTCCACTGACCTGTCTACTGCTGCCCGGGTTTCCCTGGAACCAATTTTAAATTGCCTACAGCCAGCCCAATTTATTATGTTAGGGCTTCGAAGCCTGTCTGCGGTCCCTCCTTCCACTAGGCCTCCACTGACCTGTCTACTGCTGCCCGGGTTCCCCTGGAACCAATTTTAAATTGCCTACAGCCAGCCCAATTTATTATGTTAGGGCTTCGAAGCCTGTCTGCGGTCCCTCCTTCCACTAGGCCTCCACTGACCTGTCTACTGCTGCCCGGGTTCCCCTGGAACCAATTTTAAATTGCCTACAGCCAGCCCAATTTATTATGTTAGGGCTTCGAAGCCTGTCTGCGGTCCCTCCTTCCACTAGGCCTCCACTGACCTGTCTACTGCCGCTCGTGTTCCCCTGGAACCAATTTTAAATTGCCTACAGCCAGCCCAATTTATTATGTTAGGGCTTCGAAGCCTGTCTGCGGTCCCTCCTTCCACTCGGCCTCCACTGACCTGTCTACTGCTTCCCGTGTTCCCCTGGAACCAATTTTAAATTGCCTACAGCCAGCCCAATTTATTATGTTAGGGCTTCGAAGCCTGTCTGCTGTCCCTCCTTCCACTAGGCCTCCACTGACCTGTCTACTGCTGCCCGGGTTCCCCTGGAACCAATTTTAAATTGCCTACAGCCAGCCCAATTTATTATGTTAGGGCTTCGAAGCCTGTCTGCGGTCCCTCCTTCCACTAGGCCTCCACTGACCTGTCTACTGCTGACCGGGTTCCCCTGGAACCAATTTTAAATTGCCTACAGCCAGCCCAATTTATTATGTTAGGGCTTCGAAGCCTGTCTGCGGTTCCTCCTTCCACTAGGCCTCCACTGACCTGTCTACTGCCTCCCGTGTTCCCCTGGAACCAATTGTAAATTGCCTACAGCCAGCCCAATTTATTATGTTAGGGCTTCGAAGCCTGTCTGCGGTCCCTCCTTCCACTAGGCCTCCACTGACCTGTCTACTGCTGCCCGGGTTCCCCTGGAACCAATTTTAAATTGCCTACAGCCAGGCCAATTTATTATGTTAGGGCTTCGAAGCCTGTCTGCGGTCCCTCCTTCCACTAGGCCTCCACTGACCTGTCTACTGCTGCCCGGGTTCCCCTGGAACCAATTTTAAATTGCCTACAGCCCGCCCAATTTATTATGTTAGGGCTTCGAAGCCTGTCTGCGGTCCCTCCTTCCACTAGGCCTCCACTGACCTGTCTACTGCTGCCCGGGTTCCCCTGGAACCAATTTTAAATTGCCTACAGCCAGCCCAATTTATTATGTTAGGGCTTCGAAGCCTGTCTGCGGTCCCTCCTTCCACTAGGCCTCCACTGACCTGTCTACTGCTGCCCGGGTTCCCCTGGAACCAATTTTAAATTGCCTACAGCCAGCCCAATTTATTATGTTAGGGCTTCGAAGCCTGTCTGCGGTCCCTCCTTCCACTAGGCCTCCACTGACCTGTCTACTGCCGCCCGTGTTCCCCTGGAACCAATTGTAAATTGCCTACAGCCAGGCCAATTTATTATGTTAGGGCTTCGAAGCCTGTCTGCGGTCCCTCCTTCCACTAGGCCTCCACTGACCTGTCTACTGCTGCCCGGGTTTCCCTGGAACCAATTTTAAATTGCCTACAGCCAGCCCAATTTATTATGTTAGGGCTTCGAAGCCTGTCTGCGGTCCCTCCTTCCACTAGGCCTCCACTGACCTGTCTACTGCTGCCCGGGTTCCCCTGGAACCAATTTTAAATTGCCTACAGCCAGCCCAATTTATTATGTTAGGGCTTCGAAGCCTGTCTGCGGTCCCTCCTTCCACTAGGCCTCCACTGACCTGTCTACTGCTGCCCGGGTTCCCCTGGAACCAATTTTAAATTGCCTACAGCCAGCCCAATTTATTATGTTAGGGCTTCGAAGCCTGTCTGCGGTCCCTCCTTCCACTAGGCCTCCACTGACCTGTCTACTGCCGCTCGTGTTCCCCTGGAACCAATTTTAAATTGCCTACAGCCAGCCCAATTTATTATGTTAGGGCTTCGAAGCCTGTCTGCGGTCCCTCCTTCCACTCGGCCTCCACTGACCTGTCTACTGCTTCCCGTGTTCCCCTGGAACCAATTTTAAATTGCCTACAGCCAGCCCAATTTATTATGTTAGGGCTTCGAAGCCTGTCTGCTGTCCCTCCTTCCACTAGGCCTCCACTGACCTGTCTACTGCTGCCCGGGTTCCCCTGGAACCAATTTTAAATTGCCTACAGCCAGCCCAATTTATTATGTTAGGGCTTCGAAGCCTGTCTGCGGTCCCTCCTTCCACTAGGCCTCCACTGACCTGTCTACTGCTGACCGGGTTCCCCTGGAACCAATTTTAAATTGCCTACAGCCAGCCCAATTTATTATGTTAGGGCTTCGAAGCCTGTCTGCGGTTCCTCCTTCCACTAGGCCTCCACTGACCTGTCTACTGCCTCCCGTGTTCCCCTGGAACCAATTGTAAATTGCCTACAGCCAGCCCAATTTATTATGTTAGGGCTTCGAAGCCTGTCTGCGGTCCCTCCTTCCACTAGGCCTCCACTGACCTGTCTACTGCTGCCCGGGTTCCCCTGGAACCAATTTTAAATTGCCTACAGCCAGGCCAATTTATTATGTTAGGGCTTCGAAGCCTGTCTGCGGTCCCTCCTTCCACTAGGCCTCCACTGACCTGTCTACTGCTGCCCGGGTTCCCCTGGAACCAATTTTAAATTGCCTACAGCCCGCCCAATTTATTATGTTAGGGCTTCGAAGCCTGTCTGCGGTCCCTCCTTCCACTAGGCCTCCACTGACCTGTCTACTGCTGCCCGGGATCCCCTGGAACCAATTTTAAATTGCCTACAGCCAGCCCAATTTATTATGTTAGGGCTTCGAAGCCTGTCTGCGGTCCCTCCTTCCACTAGGCCTCCACTGACCTGTCTACTGCCGCCCGTGTTCCCCTGGAACCAATTGTAAATTGCCTACAGCCAGGCCAATTTATTATGTTAGGGCTTCGAAGCCTGTCTGCGGTCCCTCCTTCCACTAGGCCTCCACTGACCTGTCTACTGCTGCCCGGGTTCCCCTGGAACCAATTTTAAATTGCCTACAGCCAGCCCAATTTATTATGTTAGGGCTTCGAATCCTGTCTGCGGTCCCTCCTTCCACTAGGCCTCCACTGACCTGTCTACTGCTGCCCGGGTTCCCCTGGAACCAATTTTAAATTGCCTACAGCCAGCCCAATTTATTATGTTAGGGCTTCGAAGCCTGTCTGCGGTCCCTCCTTCCACTAGGTCTCCACTGACCTGTCTACTGCTGCCCGGGTTCCCCTGGAACCAATTTTAAATTGCCTACAGCCAGCCCAATTTATTATGTTAGGGCTTCGAAGCCTGTCTGCGGTCCCTCCTTCCACTAGGCCTCCACTGACCTGTCTACTGCTGCCCGGGTTCCCCTGGAACCAATTTTAAATTGCCTACAGCCAGCCCAATTTATTATGTTAGGGCTTCGAAGCCTGTCTGCGGTCCCTCCTTCCACTAGGCCTCCACTGACCTGTCTACTGCCGCCCGTGTTCCCCTGGAACCAATTGTAAATTGCCTACAGCCAGGCCAATTTATTATGTTAGGGCTTCGAAGCCTGTCTGCGGTCCCTCCTTCCACTAGGCCTCCACTGACCTGTCTACTGCTGCCCGTGTACCCCTTGAACCAACATCAGAAAATATAAGAATAAGTATTTTGCTTATAAAAAAGAAAATACTGGAGAGATATCAAATGCAGACATTTTAACATTAAAAACAAACACATACAACAAAAATCTGGTACAGTACTAAAAATGGCCACCAGCTACAATAACTTTCTCCTGCAAGTAGTTAACTGAAAGTTTTTTTCAATTTAACCCCTTCATGACCCAGCCTATTTTGACCTTAAAGACCTTGCCGTTTTTTGCAATTCTGACCAGTGTCCCTTTATGAGGTAATAACTCAGGAACGCTTCAACGGATCCTAGCGGTTCTGAGATTGTTTTTTCGTGACATATTGGGCTTCATGATAGTGGTAAATTTAGGTCAATAAATTCTGCGTTTATTTGTGATAAAAATGGAAATTTGGCGAAAATTTTGAAAATTTTGCAATTTTCACATTTTGAATTTTTATTCTGTTAAACCAGAGAGATATGTGACACAAAATAGTTAATAAATAACATTTCCCACATGTTTACTTTACATCAGCACAATTTTGGAAACAAAATTTTTTTTTGTTAGGAAGTTATAAGGGTTAAAATTTGACCAGCGATTTGTCATTTTTACAACGAAATTTACAAAACCATTTTTTTTAGGGACCACCTCACATTTGAAGTCAGTTTGAAGTCTAAAGGTATGTGCACACGCTGCGGAAAACGCTGCGGATCCGCAGCAGTTTCCCATGAGTTTACAGTTCAATGTAAACCTACGGGAAACAAAAATCGCTGTACACATGCTGCGGAAAAACTGCACGGAAACGCAGCGGTTTACATTCCGCAGCATGTCACTTCTTTTGTGCGGATTCCGCAGCGGTTTTACAACTGCTCCAATAGAAAATCGCAGTTGTAAAACCGCAGTGAAATGCGCAGAAAAAAACACGGTAAATCCGCCATAAATCCGCAGCGGTTTAGCACTGCGGATTTATCAAATCTGCAGCGGAAAAATCTGCAGAGGACCAGAATACGTGTGCACATACCGAAACCCTAACCCTAACCCTACCCCTAACCCTACCCCTACCCCTAGCCCTAACCCTACCCCTAACCCTACCCCTAACCCTACCCCTAACCCTAACCCTAACCCTAACCCTACCCCTAAACCCTACCCCTAACCCTACCCCTAACCCTAACCCTATTCTAACATTAGTGGGGAAAAAAAATTTCTTTATTTTTTTATTGTCCCTACCTATGGGGGTGACAAAGGGGGGGGGGTCATTTATTATTTTTTTTATTTTGATCACTGAGATAGATTATATCTCAGTGATCAAAATGCACTTTGGAACGAATCTGCCGGCCGGCAGATTCGGCGGGCGCACTGCACATGCGCCCGCAATTTTGGAAGATGGCGGCGCCCAGGGAGAAGACGGACGGGACCCCGGCTGGATCGGTAAGTATGATGGGGTGGGGGGGGACCACGGGGTGGGGGGGGACCACGGGGAGGGGATCGGAGCACGGGGGGGGATCTGAGCACGGGGGGGGAATCGGAGCACGGGGGGGCTGGAATGGAGCACGGGGGGGCTGGAATGGAGCACGGGGGGGTGGAACGGAGCACCGGGGGGTGTGGATCGGAGTGCAGGGGGGTGATTGGAGCACGGGGGGGTGATTGGAGCACGAGGGGAGCGGACAAGAGCACGGGGGGGAGCGGAGCACTGGACGGAGGGGAGCCGGAGCAGTGTACCGGCCAGATCGGGGGGCTGCGGGGGCGATCGGTGGGGTGGGGGCACATTAGTATTTCCAGCCATGGCCGATGATATTGCAGCATCGGCCATGGCTGGATTGTAATATTTCACCCGTTATAATAGGTGAAATATTACAAATCGCTCTGATTGGCAGTTTCACTTTCAACAGCCAATCAGAGCGATCGTAGCCACGAGGGGGTGAAGCCACCCCCCCCTGGGCTAAACTACCACTCCCCCTGTCCCTGCAGATCGGGTGAAATGGGAGTTAACCCTTTCACCCGATCTGCAGGGACGCGATCTTTCCATGACGCCACATAGGCGTCATGGGTCGGAATGGCACCGACTTTCATGATGCCTACGTGGCGTCATGGGTCGGGAAGGGGTTAAAACACAGATATGGCATCCACCGAGTGTTGTCCTGTCGCGTCTTCTTTATATTATTGCCAAGAAGATGCAAAACAATGAAAATAATAAAATCATTATTTACCAAAAAAATAGAGTAAGTCAAAACCACATTGCAAATAAACATTCATTACAAATAAAGAAGCAGGGCGCGTCCGAGGGTGAGTATATATATATAATATATATAATAAGAATATAATCACCCTCGGACGCGCCCTGCTTCTTTCCGACAGCCTTCCTTCCTAAGAATCAGCCCTTCCGTGGTGTAGAGAGAGGGTGTGTTACACTCCAAGGTGTTCCCCAGGTTGCCTTTCCTGAGCTTCGATCTTCATGCTCTCGTTTAGTAGTTGTCGGAAAGTAGGCTGCATTAGGCCTACAAAATGGGTATGGGGTGGAGAGAGATGGTGTGTTACACTCCAAGGTGTTCTCCAGGTTTCCTCGCCATTGCTTTGATCTTCCGACTCTCGTTTAGTAGTTGTAGAAAACTACACTGCATTAGGCCTACAAAATGGGTATCGGGTGGAGAGAGATGGTGTGTTACACTCCAAGGTGTTCCCCAGGTTGCCTTGCCATTGCTTCGGTCTTCCGACTCTCGTTTAGTAGTTGTAGAAAACTACACAGCATTAGGCCTACAAAATGGGTATGGGGTGGAGAGAGATGGTGTGTTCCACTCCAAGGTGTTCTCCAGGTTGCCTTTCCTGAGCTTCTATCTTCAGGCTCTCGTTAAATTGTGGTTAAATGGAACAACTGCATTTGGCGTACTAGTTGGTTTGGGGCCTACTAACAGTGTCTGCCGCTCCTTGCTGTTCTCCTGGTTTCCTGTCCTGAAATTCCGTTTTCAGGCGCTCGTTAAGTAGTTGTTAATGTTAGACTGCATTTGGCCTACTAGTTGGGTTGGGGCAGAGTGGTGTCTGCCACTCCTTGCTGTTCTCCTCCACTGAACAAAGCTGTGCCGCCTGTTTACTACGGTTGCCAATTTTGAACTGCATTTCGACTACTTACTGATTTGGGCCTACTCTCTGTGTCAGCCTCTCATTCCAGTTGTCCTCCACTGCAATGCCCCCTGGTTATTCCTGTGTTACCAATTTTGAACTGCATTTAGCCCACTTTATTATTTGGGCCTATATCTGTGTTTCCTCCTCATCCTGCCCATTGCCCAGCCAGTGATAGATGAGTCTGCTGGTACATTGACCCATAACGCAACATTCCCCGTGCACGCTACACAGCAAGATTGTGACCCTGCTGAAAGTCAGGTTGCTCTTTCCGCATACCATACCACCTTACACGGGGACAAAGAGGAAGGTGCAGATGAAAGTGCAGGTTCCTTCATCAGGTGGGGGGAGGAATACTAGTTGGCGACGTCACTGGCACAGGGCCTCTCATAGTACGCAAAAGTGTTGCTGCCGGTGGGAGGCGCCCCCGCCGTGCAAACACACCGCTGTACTTTGAGGGGCCCTGTGCCAGTGCCAATGCCAACGAGTGAGCCCCCCCGCTTGCTCAGGTTCACAGCACTTGCAAAGTTGAAATACTTACCTCTCCCTGCTCCACTGCCGTGACGTGGTCCAGATTTCCTGGGCCCACTAATTACTTGAACCAGCCCTACCCACCACAACTTTAGCCAAATGACCCCCAATTTCAAATGCCTTCCAATTATTATAAGGTAAATTACGCTTGACAAGCTTCATTAAGAAGAATGGATGGTTTTGACATTAAAATGGGCACTCTAGGTGTTTTCCTGGCCCCCACTCACTGCCGACTATGCTGCCCCATTGACTTGCATTGGGTTTCATGTTTCGGTCGATCCCGACTTTACGTCATAATCGGCCGATTTCACTCGACCCGACTTTTGAGATAGTCGGGTTTCGCAAAACCCGGCTCGACTCTAAAAAGGTCAAGGTCGCTCAACTCTAGTCCCAAGTACTTTTTTCTGATGAAAGCAAATTTTGCATGTCATTCGGAAATCAAGGTGCCAGAGTCTGGAGGAAGACTGGGGAGAAGGAAATGCCAAAATGCCTGAAGTCCAGTGTCAAGTACCCACAGTCAGTGATGGTGTGGGGTGCCATGTCAGCTGCTGGTGTTGGTCCACTGTGTTTCATCAAGGGCAGGGTCAATGCAGCTAGCTATCAGGAGATTTTGGAGCACTTCATGCTTCCATCGGCTGAAATGCTTTATGGAGATGAAGATTTCATTTTTCAGCACGACCTGGCACCTGCTCACAGTGCCAAAACCACTGGTAAATGGTTTACTGACCATGGTATTACTGTGCTCAATTGGTCTGCCAACTCTCCTGACCTGAACCCCATAGAGAATCTGTGGGATATTGTGAAGAGAAAGTTGAGAGACGCAAGACCCAACACTCTGGATGAGCTTAAGGCCGCTATTGAAGCATCCTGGGCCTCCATAACATCTCAGCAGTGTCACAGGCTGATTGCCTCCATGCCACGCCGCATTGAAGCAGTCATTTCTGCCAAAGGATTCCCGACCAAGTATTGAGTGCATAACTGAACATTATTATTTGATGGTTTTTTTGTTTGTTATTAAAAAACACTTTTATTTGATTGGATGGGTGAAATATGCTAATTTATTGAGACAGGTTTTTTGGGTTATCAGGAGTTGTATGCCAAAATCATCAGTATTAAAACAATAAAAGACCTGACAAATTTCAGTTGGTGGATAATGAATCTATAATATATGAAAGTTTAATTGTAATCATTACATTATGGTAAATAATGAAATTTAACACTATATGCTAATTTTTTGAGAAGGACCTGTATATCTGGGCACCAGCTTCTAGCAGTGTTCACGAGGAGTCCTTTGTTATGGGCAATGGCATCCAGTTCACTAATATTTTTTTTGTTGTCAAGAGAGTGGTCTATCAAATTAAGATAACAGATCATTGCCTTGCACAAACAAGGAAAAGGATATAAAAAGGTAGCAAAGGCAAAGAATGTACCTAGAGATGTAGTTGGAATCCTAGTTTGCAAGTGCAAAGTTAAAGCACCACTCTAGCGATTTTTTCTTTTATTTATTTATTTATTTTATTGGTGCCACTGATCTAAGTTCCCTGTCTTCAGGCGCATACTCTCCAGCCACTGTCTTCATCTGCTATGGGTGTTGCTAGGGTTGGTCTACTGCTGTGACCTGCTGGATTGCTACAGTGTTTGCTGGGCAACCTGGAAGTCACAACTCAATATAAGTCTATGAGATCTAGAACAAGGCTCTCATATACGTACATTAAGAGCTTGTAATGATTACCTCTGATTTCCGGTCAGAGAGAAGTTGTGGTCACTGGTTGGTGGCATGGGACTGGTGTGGTGCCAGAAAGAGCTAAAGACGAGGGCTGGTAGGTATAAAACTAAAGTTAGGGATCTTACATTAGTGGCACCACTCCAGCTCTGAAATTTTAAAAAATCTGCTTTAAAGGAACGCTGGCTACCTGGAAGTGGCAGAAAGAGAAAGCCATCAATGACTGTCACCAGTTTCATGAGCAGGAAGGTGATAAAAAAGACCTGCAGCTAGATTTGGTAGCAGCAGGCACTGAGGTTTCAGACTGTACAGTAAAGGCGCAGTCAAATGGTTGTATATGTCCAAAATGAAGAAAAAACAGAAGTGCACTCACCGGTCCTGAAAAACACCAATCCTTTATTTAGAACATGTGCAGGTGACAACAGGGAGAACGTGGACAGAAAGGACGATGGATGTCTCGCTCTGCCACGCTTCTACGGGTCCTGATGGTTGTATATATATATTGGAACAAGATCAGAACACAGTGCACAAACTGTCCAGCAGTTCTCCAGACCCAAGAGCCACAACTTTGTGCTTTTCTATAAACCTGTCTCACTTGAGTCAGGAGAGCCACCAGCCAGTCTGCTTATTGTGTTCCAATCTCAGTCCGATTTCTACGGCTGTGTGACTGCTATATAACCCTATATATAGTCATTGGTGGGATTTGAAAAAGGCAGTTGCAGCAATGAAGCCCAAGTGTATTAGTGAACTGGAGGTCACTGCCCATGAGGAATGGGATAAGAGTCCTCAGGAAAGCTGCCAGAAGTTGGTGTCTGGCTGTGCATCATATATACAGCAACTCATAGCCAAAATCGGCCAATGGTTCTAAGAACTAAAGAAGGGGAGGAATCATTCTGAAACTGTAGTAATTATTCAAAGTGGCATTTTGTGTTGAGTTTGGAAAAACTACTTGTTACATTAGTTGTGTTGAGCAACTTAAATTATTTAAATTATTTGTATGTGATATATTTAATTTTAATGTTAATTTTGGTAATACATCTAAGTTGCACTGAAAATTGAATAATGTTGCTTGTAATTTTATATAACAGCGAATTCCCTGCAGTTGGACTCATTGCCCATCAGCAGAATATCGACTATTCTACAGCTTTCTATAGTTTGCATTACATTGTTATATAGGTAGCTGTCAGAAATGTAAAGGCAGTATTGAAAATGACAAATTGCTCCAATATTTCTGCTCTTTGTAGGTAGGAATCTTGATTTGATTTCCTATTTCATCATCTCTAGCATATTGGGTTCATTTCACAAGCTTTATTATGCCACGTTTTATAGTCAAAGATGAAACTTTTTAAAAAACTTAAGACATTTGCATTTTTTTTACTACAATTCAACCATAATGAAAATACGGTCACATTCATCCATGGTTCTAATGTTTATGCGCTTCCTACATACAAACTCTAAAATTTCCAGGCCATTTGGTGTTTTCATGCCTTAGTATCATGATTTCTGTATCTCTGAAGTGCCAGATTAAGGGCATTCTGCAGTTTAAATATTTATACATGGCTGCCTTACGCAAGACGAGATATGCTTAAGATTTCGAGATGAGGGCTCATCCACACCAGTGTTTGTATTCCAGTTTTGTCAGATTAGCTGATCATGGATGCACTATCTACAATTTCTAATTATTTATTCGGAAAAACTGATGCCAAATTGCATTAATTTGAACTGATCAAAAAACATACTGCTAATAAAGTGTAGCTAGTATAGACAATCCTTTATAAATTTATAAATAAATATAACCAGGGTCTTAAAAGTATATAATCGTATTAAATCCCTAAAAACTATAAATCTTTATTGATGACAGGAACCCACATATTGGTTCACACCACAAAAAATGACCAAAAAATCAAAAAAGACATACACTGTGCTCACACGTAAACACTTAATTAAAAATGGGGTAACTAGGTGTCCCTGATGTGTGCTGTTCTCGCACCTTCCTATCTGTGGGGGTTGGCACCCTATGAGGGAAACAATATGGTGCCCCCACTCCATGGTGGCTATCCCTAGGGGCCCTGTAATGCCCTATATTCCCTGGGAAAGCCCACTACCCACAGACTAAGGGAACCGCTGTAGATAGACAGAGATAATCCTATACTAAAGGAACCCTAGATCCCCACATAGATAAAAACATAGCATAATAAGGAACACAGTAGGCAAAGATACTGGCATATCGGCAAACGGGGGGGGGGATATTGGGCCTAGATACTTATAGGGCCATAATATCAGTTATGGGAGAGTCTATTGTAGTACCTCAACATGCCTACTAAAGTGTCCATATATCAAGAATCTCCAATATACAAAGGACTGAACCTCTTATCTCCCTTCGCCTGCCAGTTGCCATACAGATGAGCAGCGCCTCTACGCGTTTCGCCCCATTGGGCTCCTCAGGAGGCTCGATAATAGGATAGTGTCCTGATGCGGTGTAGTAGTACTGTAGTAGTACTGTAGTAGTACTACTACACCGCATCAGGACACTGTCTATCCTATTATCGAGCCTCCTGAAGAGCCCAATGGGGCGAAGCGCGTAGAGGCGCTGCTCATCTGTATGGCAACTGGCAGGCGAAGGGAGATAAGTGGTTCAGTCCTTTGTATATTGGAGATTCTTGATATGTGGACACTTTAGTAGCCATGTTGGGGTACTACAATAGACTCTCCCATAACTAATATTATGGCCCTATAAGTATCTAGGCCTAATATCCCCCCCCCCCCCGTTTGCCGATACGCCAGTATCTTTGCCTACTGTGTTCCTTATTATGCTATGTTTTTATCTATATGGGGATCTAGGGTTCCTTTAGTATAGGATTATCTCTGTCTATCTACAGCGGTTCCCTTAGTCTGTGGATAGTGGGCTTTCCCAGGGGATATAGGGCATTACAGGGCCCCTAGGGATAGCCACCGTGGAGTGGGGGCGCCATATTGTTTCCTTCATAGGGTGCCAACCCCCACAGATAGGAAGGTGCGAGAATAGCACACATCAGGGACACCTAGTTACCCCATTTTTAATTAAGTATTTACGTGTGAGCACAGTGTATGTCTTTTTTGATTTTTTGGTCATTTTTTGTGGTGTGAACCAATATGTGGGTTCCTGTCATCAATAAAGATTTATAGTTTTTAGGGATTTAATACGATTATATACTTTTGAGACCCTGGTTATATTTATTCATTTTCTGAATATTATAGACAATCCTTGTAGATAAAACCCAGTTACATTCTGATGAGCAGAAATATATTTAACCCTGCTGCCTCTCGCAGCATACTAACTCTCCAACACATGAAGATGGAAACTCCCTTGACTTGGTCTTCTCCCGACTTTGCTCAGTGGATGATTTCACAAACTCCCCTCTCCCGCTCTCTGACCACAACCTTCTTTCATTCTCTATCAAGAACTGCCATCCCGCTCAGGTCACCCCCACTTTCCACACTTATAGAAACATACAGGCCATTAACACCCAGAAACTTATGAAGAACTTGCAGTCCTCATTGGCCCCTATCTCCTCCATCTCATGTCCTGATTCTGCATTGAAGCATTACAATGAAACCCTGCAAAGTGCTCTGGATGAAGCTGCTCCTCCTATACATAAAACAACTCGGCACAGACGGCAACAACCGTGGCACACGCTGCAAACACGTTTCCTGCAGCGGTGCTCCAGGTGCGCAGAACGTCTGTGGAGAAAATCTAATCTACCCGAAGATTTCATCCATTATAAGTTCATGCTAAAGACATACAATTCTGCCCTTCACCTTTCCAAACAAACCTACTTCAACACCCTCATCACCTCCCTGTCCAATAACCCTAAACGTCTCTTTGACACGTTCCAGTCCCTACTCAACCCAAGAGAGCAGGCCCCAACCACGGATCTCCGTGCTGACGATCTGGCCAATTACTTCAAAGAAAAAATTGACCACATTCGACAGGAAATCATCTCCCAATCTCTTCATACCATGCACTGTCCTCCCTCCCCCACTGCATCTAGTTCACTCTCTGACTTTGAAGCAGTTACAGAAGAAGAAGTAAGCAGGCTCCTTGCATCTTCTCGCCCGACCACTTGCACCAGTGACCCCATTCCATCACATCTCCTCCAGTCCCTTTCCCCGGCTGTCACCTCTCACCTAACAAAAATATTCAACCTTTCCCTCACTTCCGGTATTTTTCCCTCCTCATTTAAGCATGCCATCATACATCCATTACTTAAAAAACCATCCCTCGATCAAAACTGTGCCGCTAATTATAGACCTGTCTCTAATCTTCCCTTCATCTCTAAACTCCTCGAACGCCTGGTCCACTCCCGTCTTACCCGCTATCTCTCAGATAACTCTCTTCTCGACCCTCTTCAATCTGGCTTCCGCTCTTTACACTCTACTGAAACTGCCCTCACTAAAGTCTCTAATGACCTACTAACAGCTAAATCTAATGGTCACTACTCCATGCTAATTCTCTTGGATCTCTCTGCAGCATTCGACACTGTGGATCATCAGCTCCTCCTCACTATGCTCCGCTCCATCGGCCTCAAGGACACCGTTCTCTCCTGGTTCTCCTCCTATCTCTCTGACCGATCCTTCACTGTATGTTTTGCTGGTTCCTCCTCCTCTCACCTTCCCCTTACTGTTGGGGTTCCTCAAGGATCAGTCCTAGGCCCCCTACTCTTCTCGTTGTATACTGCCCCTATTGGACAAACAATCAGTAGATTTGGTTTCCAGTACCATCTCTATGCTGACGACACCCAATTATACACTTCTGCTCCTGATATCACACCGACCTTTCTAGAAAACACCAGTGATTGTCTTACCGCTGTCTCTAACATCATGTCCTCCCTCTATCTGAAACTAAACCTGTCAAAAACTGAACTCCTTGTGTTCTCTCCCTCTACTAACCTACCTTTGCCTGACATTGCCATCTCCGTGTGCGGTTCCACCATTACTCCAAAGCAACATGCCCGCTGCCTTGGGGTCATCCTTGATTCTGACCTTTCATTCAACCTCTACATCCGATCACTGGCTCGCTCTTCTTACCTGCATCTCAAAAACATTTCTAGAATTCGCCCTTTTCTTACTTTCGACTCTGCAAAAACTCTGACTGTTTCACTTATTCATTCTCATCTGGACTATTGTAACTCTCTACTAATCGGCCTCCCTCTTGCAAAACTCTCCCCGCTCCAATCTGTCCTGAATGCTGCAGCCAGGATCATATTCCTCACCAACCGTTACACCGATGCCTCTACCCTGTGCCAGTCATTACACTGGCTACCCATCCACTCCAGAATCCAGTACAAAACTACTACCCTCATCCACAAAGCACTCCATGGCTCAGCACCACCCTACATCTCCTCCCTGGTATCAGTCTACCACCCTACCCGTGCCCTCCGCTCCGCTAATGACCTCAGGTTAGCATCCTCAATAATCAGAACCTCCCACTCCCGTCTCCAAGACTTTACACGTGCTGCGCCGATTCTTTGGAATGCACTACCTAGGTTAATACGATTAATCCCCAATCCCCACAGTTTTAAGCGTGCCCTAAAAACTCATTTGTTCAGACTGGCCTACCGCCTCAATGCATTAACCTAACGATCCCTGTGTGGCCTATTTATAATAAAAAAAAAAAAAAAAGGTTCCTCGCATCATGTTCTCATACACTTTATGCAGTATTAGCCCTCTGTGTCTGTACTGCTACATACTTAGGCAGTTAACTGGTTCATGCAGCTTTACATGAACACCTGAGCCTTACACTATGGCTGGTCCGAATAACTATAGCAATTGTTACCATCCACCTCTCGTGTCTCTCCTTTTCCCCATAGTTTGTAAGCTTGCGAGCAGGGCCCTCACTCCTCCTGGTATCTGTTTTGAACTGTATTTCTGTTATGCTGTAATGTCTATTGTCTGTACAAGTCCCCTCTATAATTTGTAAAGCGCTGCGGAATATGTTGGCGCTATATAAATAAAAAAATTATTATTATAATTATTAACCCTTTAGAATAGCACATTGCATGTTTAATTTAATACACTGCATAAGAAGCATGTTCTTTGAATACTACTTAAATCTGTTGGGCTTTGCAATGTGGTTGTGCAATGTTGATGCGTCAGAAATAGAGATGAGCGGATCTTTTAAATTCACCAACTTTGCCAAATTTTTCCTCAAAATACCATTTGAGGCAAATACATTTTCGCAAATTTGAATACTGGAAAGCTTGTAATTGCTCAGAAAATACATGTGGGGGAAGGAGAGAGAGCAATATAGAGAGAACCCTGCTGATCATAAAAGCTTACACTTCAAAGGCTAGAGAGAGAGAGAGAGGACCCTAAAGACCATAAGAGTTTACACCCAACAGGAAATGTGTCATCTTGAAATTTTGGCCTTTTAGAGATTTTTTAATCTTCAATGTGCTTAACTGTTAACAATAACAGTAATTTTGACCAGGGGTGCCCAAACTTTTACATGCCACTGTTCATGCTGCAGAAAAGAGAGAGGGAGAGGCTTACCCAGTAGCTTAGTGTAGAGTCAGTGTATAACTTAGGAAATGTTCAGCTGGGAATTCTTGGATTGTGCCACTGGATGTTACTTTGACAGTATCATCTACTAAACAATTGCTAAAGAAGTAAGTGCACCCCTTCAAGTCAATAGTATGCCCTAATGGCACTCTTTTCAGCAGGATTAAAAAAACAAACTAACAATTTTTGTAGGGCTCTATATTGGACCTGATTCATCATTTAGTTTGTTTTTGTAGTCACTTTATTTTTATCTTGGCTTTTGTTGATGCTTTTTAGGCCAAAAGCCTTCAAAATGGCGCAAGTTGTTAATGTACTTTGCTCAAAGTGACAAATGCTGTTTAGTTTTGTCTTGAACCTATTTAGCTTCTTCTTAGTGCAAAAAAAAGTTCTGTTAAAATGTTGCAACATTTTCCCAAAACATTCAGGCATACAGAAATATTCACAACAGGAGGCAGTTTGATGACAATCGATGAATCAGTCAACAATATCTCAAAAAAGTCACAAATGCAATAATAAAAGGAACCCGTTGTACAAAACAAGTCAGTACTGACCTTAGTGTACATAGAACCTGAATTCAAATTATGCTACCAAAGAACATAACTTGGATGAATGGCCACCAATACTCCAGAACTATCCAGCACGTCATCTACTGTATTCTTCAGACTATAAGAAGGACTTTTTTCCTCCAAAACTGTGGAGGAAATGTGGGTGTGTGTCTTATACTCTGGATGTACCGGCTCTGGCAGTTATGGGGTGGTGGGGAGCGGTATAGGTAGAGCAGCGGGTCACAGAAGCAGGAGCCATCTGCTGCGGTTAACTCCTGTGCCCCCTGCTAAATAGAAATCGGAAAACATAAAAAAAAAATTACACTTACCTTCCCGGCACTCCCTTGCAGCATGTTTTTCCAATGGCAGCAGCTGCTTTATGCTTGTAAGCAGCACATTGCAAAGACGTCATGCGCTGCCTGCAAGCCGAGAGACGGCTGCCGGTATACTCAGTGTCTGCACAACAGGACATTGCGCACAGAGAGCAGTGAGTATTCATTCCTCTTCAGTAGCGTGCACAGTGTCAGCCGGAGCCTTCCTGCAGCTGCCGGCGATCATGTGTGCCGCTACTTAAGAGAAATTAATATTC